>NC_140208.1:7024534-7624534 GCF_965226575.1 Pagrus pagrus | reverse complement strand
TAAGATAGGAAGAAGTGGAGCATGAAGCAAACACACTAGGTTTATTCGCTCACTTGCGGTCAGTTATTATCATCCTCCGTTTCTGCATCCAGGGAGAACCCAGAAATGGACTCCATGGTCCGGGTGGGATTCGTCACCTACAACAAGGTTTTGCACTTCTACAACGTCAAGGCGAGCCTGGCCCAGCCCCAGATGTTGGTGGTATCGGACGTGTCGGACATGTTTGTACCCCTGCTGGACGGTTTCTTGGTCAACGTCAACGAGAGCCGGCTAGTTATTGAGAGGTGGGAAACCACACACACACACACACACACACACACACACACACACACACACACACACACACAAATAAATACATACATGAGGTTTGTATAGATGAGCAGTTTCATCTGATTTGATGACACGCTGTTTGTGTTTTCCAGTTTGCTGGACCAGATCCCAGAGATGTTTGCAGACACCAGGGAGACGGAGACGGTCTTTGGACCCGTCATCCAGGCAGGACTGGAGGCACTGAAGGTAAACACATGTTCTGTTCAGGTTTCCAAGTCCAGACTCAGATCTTTTTCTATAGCATTTAAGGAACTAGACCATTTCTTGAGTTTAGGGCTGCAACTAATAAATTATTTTCATTGTAGCTTAATCTGACCGTTATTTTCTTGATTGATCGGTTTTGGCTCTAAAACATCAATCAGTGAGATCCTCAAATGTCTTAATTTGTCCACAACCCAAAGATATTCAGTTTACTGTGAGAAGTAAAGAAACCTGAAAAATATTCACATTTAAGAAGCTGGAATCACAGAGTATTGATTAATCGATTGTCAAAATAGTTGGCAATTAATTTAACAGCTAGTTGATTTATCGCAGCCACTCTACTTTCTGGCATTTCAATTCCTGGGATATTTTTTCATTAATTTTATTTTTCAAGCAAAAACACATTCAAAATAAATACTGATTATTATGTCAAAATGAATAAAAGATAACAAGCAAACACAGGCATTTATATACCCTCCAAACTCCCACTTCTCCCTCTTTTACTGCCAGTCTGAAACTAAAAGTGTGTAAAAATGACTGGGCAGTACTCCAACGGATCCTGATCTTCAAACATGTGTAAACATGACACGACTACAATCCACTGACACGCCTGACGACTTGTATGTTGCTGTGTGTCACGTTCTCAGGCTGCAGACTGCGCTGGGAAGCTGTTTGTGTTCCACACCTCTCTGCCCATCGCAGAGGCTCCCGGGAAACTAAAGAACCGAGAAGACAAGAAGCTGATTGGGACGGATAAGGAGAAGGTAAACTCATGATTTGAAGTGTGTGTTGTGTGTAGCATCTTACTATGCGTCAATCCACACTGACTCCCCTGCCTCTCCTGTCACCCTCAGTCTCTGTTTCAGCCCCAGGTGGGTTTCTACAACACCCTTGCTAAGGAGTGTGTAGCCCAGGGCTGTTGTGTGGATCTCTTCCTCTTCCCCAACCAGTATGTGGACGTTGCCACGTTAGGGGTGGTGCCTGTCTCCACTGGAGGATCTGTCTACAAATACACCTACTTCCAGGTGAGAGGAAATCACTCTTCCTCCTTCAGTCTCATCCTCAAACTGATCGAGCACTGACGCCTCAATGCTTTCACCACTTCCTCCAGTGTTTCTTTGCTCTGCGATTTTGATGAATACCAGCTTGATCGTGTGGGTAACACATGCTGTGTTTTCTTTACACCAGGCTCAGACGGACAAGGAGCGATTCCTGAACGACCTCAGACGAGACGTTCAGAAACTAGTCGGGTTTGATGCCGTCATGAGGGTGCGAACCAGCACAGGTGAGGCTCCTCTACTTGAAAACAAAAACAAAACACTCCAGGCCAAGAGAGATGTGACAACTCACCTCATGATCTCTCCTCTTCTGTCTCACCCTCCCCTCCCCTCCGCTCAGGTATCCGAGCGACAGACTTCTTCGGCTCCTTCTTCATGAGCAACACCACAGACGTGGAGCTCGCAGGCCTGGACTGTGACAAGGCCATCACTGTCGAGTTCAAGCACGACGACAAGCTCAGCGAGGAGACGGGGGCGCTCATGCAGGTGTGCAACAAAGTCCTTTAAAACGGGAACACATTTTATTTTATATTTTAAGAATGCCTTAGTTTCTATTACGTACAAACCCCAGTTATCAGGAGTCACACAGGGATCATTCAAAGTCTGAATATTCTGAATTGAATATAACCTCCTAAAAAATGCTTGATTTTGAACTCTGTCTAAGCGTCTTCATTTGTAAGAAATGCACGTCTCCTCTGTCTCCCCGTAGTGCGCCGTGCTGTACACCAGCTGCAGCGGCCAGAGGCGTCTCCGCGTCCACAACATGGCGGTGAACTGCTGTTCTCAGCTGGCTGACCTCTACCGCAACTGTGAGACCGACACAATCATCAACTTCTTCTCCAAATACGGTGAGAAGAATCTCTTCCTCATTGTTATTCAGTGTCAGTGCAAGAAATCCCCAGCTGCTCCAGCAGAGCTGCAAAGAAGCCGACAGTAGATCGACATCTGGAGGTGTTCCTGATAGCTTGTTGATGAGAACGTGTGAAAGAAAACCAATTCCAGTTTCCACAGAGCTGCAGAAATCACATACAATAAGCCATTTAATTCATTTGAACAATCCCAGATTGATGTGTGTGTTTGTGTTTGTGTGTGTCGCAGCTTTCCGCGGCGTCCTCAGCAACCCCACTAAGGCGGTGAGAGACACTCTGGTCAACCAGTGTGCTCAGATTCTGGCCTGCTACCGGAAGAACTGTGCGAGCCCCTCGTCAGCTGGTCAGGTACTGAAACCCGAGCATACATGATGATACATAAGATCACATAATGCAGATTTTCTCAACCTTTGGCTCACAACCCATTTTTCCTCGCACCTTGTCAGAGATTTCTACAACTGATTCTACCATTACCAAAGTATTTTGGTGTCTCAGCTAAAGTTATGAAGCTCACACACATTTTATCATAAAGTGTCATATTTACATCCCTGTGTTTGTGTTTTCCAGCTGATCCTCCCAGAGTGCATGAAGCTGCTACCGGTCTATCTCAACTGTGTGCTGAAGAGCGACGTGCTGCTGCCGGGAGCCGACGTCTCATTGGACGACCGGGCCTACCTGAGGCAGCTGATCAGCTGCATGGACGTCTCGGAGAGCCACGTCTTCTTCTACCCCCGCCTGCTGCCACTGGTGAGATCACACACACACTGAACCCCGAGAAACTCGAAATCGCGTCATCTTCACCTCTGAAAATCAGCTTTTTATATGAGCAGAGGCATTTGTTGCATGTGTTTGCTGCTCTCTTACTCAGTATGATAATAGCCTCTGTATTGTTATTAATACTGTTTTCTCAAACCTGAATAAATCTGCATAATCAAGCTCTCAGAACAAAGAACCGGTGCTTGTTTTGAAGACGATGGTGATTTTAAACTTCATCTGTCACCATTATTTTTTATCACTGTGTATAATCTGCTCATGCAAAGTCTGCAGCGTTGTAGATTTAATTACACCTGGGTCAAAACAGCACAGGGGCTGCATCTGTGTTAAAGGTACCAGTGAGGGAATGAGATATGATCCAGGAAGTCCAGTTAGAGTAACAGATTAAAGTGTTTAAAGGCTTATAAGACAAACGTGTGATACTCAGGGACGGGATCTTACAACCCTGGAAAGTTATCACAGCAGCTATTATTTTTTTATATTTTGAAGATGGAGTAATCTGAGTAAATGCTCCGTGTGATCAGTAGATGGCAACACTGACACATTCATCTGATATTGTTTCTTGTCTTCGACTCTCCAGTCAAAGTTGGAAAGCGGGTCGTTGCCGGTGGCGGTGAGGGACTCGGAGGAGAGGCTGTCTAAAGGCGGCGTTTACATCCTGGAGACGGGACTCCACCTCTTCCTGTGGGTGGGAGCCAGCGTTCAGCAGGAACTGCTGCTCAACATCTTCGGCACGCCGAGCTTCAGCCAGATAGACCCGAGCATGGTGAGAGGAAACGGAGTGATACACTGCCCTCAGTTTGATCCTTAATTGTGTCGTTCTGTTGTGTTTTTTTATGTTATGGATTTTACACAACATACATTACATTACATTTATTTTATATTTCCTCTATAGTGATGTACAGTATATTTGAAGATATTTGAATGAATAATTCCATATTGATTTCACGCAGCCTTGTGTTGGTGTTATGGACAAAGTTGTATAAAATATCTAAATGTCCCTGATTTGTGTTTCAGACAAGTCTGCCAGTGCTGGACAACCCGTTCTCTGAGAGACTCCGAGAGATCATCGACTCCTTCAGAGCTCAGCGATCACGATACATGAAGGTAAACTTTTTAATCTCTAAAGTCTCTGTTCAAACACTTGTTGACTCTCCTCCGTCGTCCTGTCAGGAGCTAGGTACCAATAAGCTGAGTGTCTATATCTGTAGCGAAACAAAGCTTCTTTTGAGATCATACTTTAACGAATATGAAGATGTTTTACTGCAGTTCCTTTCTGTCCATTTTAACAAAAGATGTTCTTTTAATCTGTAGCAGAACAAAGCAAAGCTAAAAGAATGAAAATAAAAATATGAATCAGGGAGTAATTGATCTAAAAATAAGTTAAGAAGACCGGGTATCTGATGCCGGCTTTTGATACTTAAGGTAGAGGTGAAATAATCAATCCATTGATTGATAAGATAATTGGCAACGGTGGCAAGTCAATCATCAGGCTTTCTCTGGCAGCGTCTCAAATGTGTTTGTTGTTCTTTAGTTTTTTTGTAGTATTAGACTGTCAGACAAAAAACAAATTTGCCCCATTGGACTTTCTGAAATGTTCTCACTATTTTCAGACTTTTAATAGACAAAAAAAAACAATTAATTTAGACAATCAACAGTGATATAAGGGTCTAAGCCCTATTTGATAGTTTGTGATGCTCAATCGTTCAGACACACCCTAACCCTAACCCTAACCCCCTAACCCTCTCTCACTTCTCTCTCCTCTCCGTTGCAGCTGATGGTGGTGAAACAGGAAGACAGAACCGAGCTGATATTCAGGCACTTCTTGGTCGAGGACAAGAGCGCCAGCGGGGGAGCGTCATACGTGGACTTCTTGTGTCACATGCACAAGGAGATCCGCCAGCTTCTCAGCTAGGCCTACAAATCCCCACCTTCCACCTGTATGACCCCACCCGGTTCACCCTTCCTTGTGAAAGAAAGCGCTTTATCTTCCCTTTTTTTTTTTTTTTAACCCAATAAACTAAAGCTCTCCTCGCTGTCTGTCGGCTGAGCGTCAGAGACAGCTGGCAGATCTTGTTGTGTGTGTGTGTGTGTGTGTGTGTGTGTGTGTGTGGTTGTGAGAGAGAGAGAGCGAGAGAGAGAGTCTGATGTTAATAGAGCTTTACTCTGCCTCAAATCTTCTGCTCCAACACAGCAGGAGCAAAATAACTGACGAGG
The DNA here is from genome assembly GCF_965226575.1 of Pagrus pagrus. NCBI lineage: Eukaryota > Metazoa > Chordata > Actinopteri > Spariformes > Sparidae > Pagrus > Pagrus pagrus. Next base: position 7,619,085 of record NC_140208.1, on the reverse strand, counting down.
GAGGGTAATGTATATACACAAGTGAACAATTTATGTATGCAACAGACTGAGTGAGTGTCGGAGACGGCTGATGTTGACTGTAGTCGGTGTAACTGTCTGTATTAAGAGCACTGAAAGGCTGTTTTGGGTGAATTAACGACCCTCAGATAGCAAACACTTTTTATATGATTGAATCCCAATAGAGTGAAGGGCATCTACATACCGAGACATAAATGGAATTAAATAAATGCTGTTCTTTTCGTCTTTTTCCTCCTTTAATCATGGCCTTAGTACCCGCTTCCCCAGGCTGCTCCAGTCATCCATGATGTGTGTGTCTGTGTGTGTGTGTGTGTGTGTGTGTGTGTGTGTGTGTGTGTGTGTGTGTGTGTGTGTGTGTGTGATCTGAGAGGATTAATCGCCCACTGCCCAGTTCTTATTTCCCCGGTGTGTCTCCGGGTGTGAGCACCTGAATTTAAGCCTGGATTCAAAGCTCAAACTGGAGTCTGAAGACCCTTTTTTTTTTTTTTTAGTATCTTGAGATGTAAAATCTGGGTTTTACGGAAGAGGATTAGTGCCACTGTTGGAAAAAAAGAAATTGACTTTTGACTACTGAACTGAAGGAAAAGAAGAAAGTCGGCACTGATTTAAAAAAAGTGAGAAAATCTGAGTGAAAGAAAAACAAAGTCAAAAAAATCAGAACCCCCTCCAAAAAAATGTTCGGTGGCTTTAATCCTCGTCCGTGGGGGTTTAGTGTCCAACTGACAAGCAAACTGAAAATAAACGTACATGCATCAATCGGCATGACCCAGATTTGTTTAAATCCCCTTCAGTTGAGTTTTTCGTTATTGATGCAGACACGTGGCTCAGATGTTTGGTCGCTGATAAATCAGATGTTTCTGTTTCGAGAGGACGATTTCATTAGTTCAGAGTCTATGCAGCAAAGAGAACGGCCCAGACATAATAAACTACAGAACAAATAGAAATCAAGGGACAGGTGTGAACTGTTGATCTCAGCATCACAGCCTCTCGTGATTCTGTCTGGTCATGACGTGTACGTGCTGCAGACTTTATATTAATCAAGAGGTTTGATGTCCAAAAATTGTACAAAATAAAGAAAACAGAAGCAATTTTCCAGCAGACGGAAGTGAGCGGATAAATGGACATCAGTTAATGTTTGCAGACTTTGAGTTGTCTCCGCACTGATGGTGTTCAGTGTGTAAATAAAAAATATATAATCTGTACAGAATTAATAGAAAATAACAGTTTTAAAGACCTGCCTGAACAGCTGCAGTTTGTTGATGGTTGGTTTCTCTGTCACGAATGGCCGAAATATAAAATCACGGCTTTTACTGAAGAGAGGAAGACGCCTTGACTGGCTTTTTGATATGTTTGTGTGTGTGTGAGAGAGCGAGAGAGTGAGGTATGAGTGTGTGTGGGTTTGGGTGTGTGTGTGTGTGTGTGTGTGTGTGTGTGTGTGAGAATGTGGGGTCGGTCCTGGTGAATTTCTCCTGAGGAACAGAGGGATCAGCCAACACACACATACACACACACACATACACACACACACACTACCCATGAGATTAAATTCAGTCTTCTTCATTTATCACTTTCTGTTCCTTTTTTAACAATGTGACTTTGTGTTTGTTTGGTGTGTGTGCAGCCCTCTGTTCCGTCTTTATGTTCACTGACTTTGATTGGCCCACCGTCTTGACTGTAATCTTAATTTCTGTTCTCTTTTCTTTGATTTGTTGTTTCTTTTTTTTTTTTCATTGCCTCTTGGGACTGCTAATAAAATGATTGTTGAAAGTGAAATTCAACATTGTGCTTCTCTGGAGTGTTTTTTTCTGTGACTTTACTGTAAACTGCTTTAAATGTCATCAAAATACATTCTTTTTACGTTGCTTCAGAAGCTGATCAGTATCTTGTTATACTGTGAAAACTGTATTACCTCCGCCAAGGATTGTTGGTTTGTGAGCACAACGACACAAAAACTAGTCAACAGATTTTCACGAAACTTGGGTGGTGGAGGGTTCTTGGCCCACAATGGAGCCCTTTAACTTTTGGTACAGATCTGGATAAAGGAATTTTATTTTTTTATTTCACTTTTCCCAACATTTTGGTCAATTTCTCAGAATAATGCTTGGATCTTGATGGAAAAAACAGGTTTCTTAAGGTGGCTGGTATCTATTAGTGAGTTCAATTTGATGCAGATCCATATAAAAGTCCTGATTTAGTGGATTTAAATATGTTTTATTTGATATTGGACTGAATCAGGGCATTGGCGGAGGTACAGTATGCACTCTACTGAGAGCCATTCAAGTTATTAGAAAGAAATGTTTTTCATGTTCTAACAAGATGTTTTCATATAAGTACAACATTACAAACTTATACTAATTATCATGTGAAACCTGTTATATTCATGAAATATTTCACATGATAAGCTATAAAGAATATTTTTATAACAAAAGTTTCTTGTTTAAACCTGTTAAGTTTGTATGTTGTAATAACGGTAAAGTATCTTGTTTTAGCATGAAAATATCACATTATACTGTGATGCTGATCTGTTATTTTGGCACGGCAGTAACCATCAGTTTCCCCTTTTTTTTATGCCAAGCCTTTTTTCACTTCCTCTTAGTATCCAGCCATGTAGACATATTTGGTTTCATAAGTTAAGGTTTGAGGTTTATGTTCTTGATTTGTGCTTCCAGCATTTAAAAATAAATTAAAATTCTGCGCTGACAAGTTTATTAACTCTTTAATTCTACTGTAAAATGCCCAAAGAGCAGCATAAATAAGATTGAATCTGCATGATAATGAAAAAATGTTGAGATATATGAGGAATAAATAAAAGAATATTTACATCACGCGATTTCCTAAAGTGTTTCTGCCAGACAGATTCATTGGTGCTAGGAGAAGTTAGAGCCTGGACACATTTTTGATTTACTTATTTATTCTTTAATTTATTCCTTCTTATTCTTGTAAGATGTATTTTTACGGCACCTACATGACTCCGAACTTGTGGTCATAATTTTTTTAAAACAAATGTACCAGAGTCCAGCCATGCTAGCAACCAATGCAAATTTCTATGCTATTATGCTCACAATAACAATGCTAACACGCTAATGGTTACCATCTTAGTTTAATGTAATAGCATGCTAACATTTGCTAAGTAGCTTAAATTATACACAAAGGTTGTGATTGATCAGAATCAGGTTTATTTCCAAGTAGGTTTTCATATACAGATATAATGACACAAAAGAAAAAAACAAATACTGCAAAAATAGAATATAAAAATGTATTTACTATAAAAATATGTCAGATACTTTGTTTAAAAAAGAGCATACCATTGGGAATGTTATTAGTTTTGCAGGTGTGATTTCATAAACCACCACCAAGCAATGGACAAATTAAAAATTTGACCTTTGAAAGTTCAACTTTTGTCGAAAAAACGTAAATGTAGACCTCATTGTTGTGCAACAGGAAAGGTTTGTGGATTGTTGAAGTCTATAGGTTTCATCCTCTGGGAACCATGAATGTATGAACACAGGTCTGAGAGAATCTGGGCAAACAAACTTAGTTATTTTGTTTTCTGGCTCAGAAGCAGAAGAAAAGAAAACACTACACTATGTTACATGTCCTCTGTGTTGTGTTGGACAGGGAGAATATGAAGCTGTTCACTGTGTCCAGGTATCACCTAACACAAGTACACTGTGGAGTCCGCCCAGCCCAGCCTGAACCCTGGGTAGACGGGCTCAGTGAAGGTGGTGTGGAAGCAGTGGAGGAGCGTCAGTTCACCACAGGAGACCTTGAAGAAGGACAGTTTCCCTGCTGGCCAGTCCAGAAAGACTCCCACTTTGTTGGAGACGGGCTGGATGGCTACAGCAGTCTCCATGCCTCGGTGCCAGGTCCTGTAGCCATTGCTGTTGCAGTTCAGTCCCCAGGAGGAGTCGTTTTTGCCCAACCAGCTGTCGTGACCCTCTCCCTTCCTGGACATCCCTCTGTAGGCGACTCCTATGAAAGCTCTCCCACTCCATTCTGTCTCCCAGTAGCAGCGCCCAGTCAGTCCCTCCGTGCACAACACCTGTCTCCAGAAATCAAACCTCTCTGGGTGGTCAGGGTATGGCTGCTCGGTCCAACGCGTCGCCTGCCTGTTTACATCGGCCAGAGAAAGGTCTTTGTGCGCTGTGTTCGGATCCAGGGTGAGTTTTTTGGTGTCTGATGAAACAGATCGAGAATGTCAGTCAGTATCATGCTCGCCGTTGTCTCGTGACTTTAGAAGAAAACAGAGAAGACCAAAGTTGCTGGTTACTCACATTTCTTCGGACCTGGTTGAATCCTGGACTCACCGCACTCTTCCACTCTACAACATCACAGAAGAACAGTTTGTATCATTAAAGGTGCAGTATGTAACAATTGGCATCCAGTTGAGTTAATACTCCAAACAGTAGGGGGCAGCATATCACCAAAGTAAGCGCTAAACCTGCCAGAAAACCACTTTGGTGTCTTTGACGTTACGCCAGCATCGTTATTTTTTGAATTATTTAGACATTTTGATACTTTTACAGTATGTATATAAGACCTGGACCTGCTATATGATCAAAAAAGACATGGAAATATCGCTTTCTATGATACAAGACCTTTAAATTAAAGCCCTGAGATCGCCATTTTCCAGTTGAAAAATGAACTTTACAGAGTTTGGTGACACTCAAATATCCCTTTGGCATTTCCCTACCGCAGTATCTTCCTACTTATAAATCTGTTGTTGTCATCATTTGAGTTTTTCTTTACACCACCACTACCTGAGTTCCTTCAGGCTGCACTGTGGGTCGTCTCGCAGGGCAGACATCAGCTGCAGGCCTGAGTCTCCCGGGTGGTTGTAGCTCAGGTCGAGCTCCCTCAGACCGGATGAGTTCAAAGTGGCCGCCAGGAAAATGCAGCTTTCTTCTGTCAGTCTGCACAGGGACAAACTTCACAACAGACACCCGGACATGTCATCCAACTGATCTCCATGCATGTTTGGCACTGTACTGTAATCTGCTGTTAAAAAATAATTCATCTGGCATGAAATTTCACTCAAGGCACTCACATGAGTATTTCCAGTTTACAGTGAAGACTCCCCAGACCACCACAGAGCTTTCTGACTCCTGCGTCCAGCAAGTCATTGTCAGAGAGGTCGAATACTTTCAGGTGGCAGGAGGCCGAGCTGATAACTGAGGTCAGGACGCCGGAGCTGTGCTCTGTAAGGCTGCAGCTCCTCAGTCTTAACAAACAGAAAAATAAAGAAATAAACCACTTGCTTGGTGTCTGTAAATAAAAACCTGTATCTGAAAGAAACATGTCCAATATTAACCTGAGTGTCTCCAGTTTGCTGCTCTTCAGTCCACCAGAGAGCTGCTTTATTCCTGCATCTGTCAGGTTGTTGTTGCCCAGGTCCAGCTCTCTCAGCTGGGATAAGCTGATGCCATTCGCCAGGTTTTCACAGCAGGTCACAGTGAGATTACAGGCATTGACACTGCAGGAGGAGAGACAGTATAAGGAAGGCGAATAATGTAATAAAGAAATGTCCCCTTATGTTTAGACAGAGTTAGACAAAGCATCAATATTTGAGGTCTAACACTTGCAGTAACAGCTTTTTGACCACTTGGGGGTAACAGTGACACACTGTGTCACTTGTTTACACATCAAGGATGACTTTATCATTCATTTGGTTTCATGTTTCTGGCCTCTTAGAGAATATAAGTCCAATAAAAACTCTATTTTAGCTCCAATTTTGGTCTCCACCAACTCCTGAGGGACATATCTGGCTCTTTAACTGCTAAACATTTCTCCATACCAGAAAGAATCTGAGCATGGAAGCTGAATATCTTTAACATCTGTGCCAAAAAATAAACTTTAAAGCCTGCTATTCGAGATAAGGATGCACTTACTTTGCCGCTCGGGCGGTTTTCATCACAGGCAGCAGCCTCAGAAGTCCCTCCTCTGAGCGGGTGTAGTTGCTGAGCTCGAACACGCTCAGCTCTTCCTCTGATGTCAGCAGAACAAAGACCAGGGTGGCCCACTGGGCAGCTGAAAGTTTGGCTCTGTTAAGATGATCTGGTCGGAGGTAGTTCTGAATCTCGTCCACAAGAGAGCGGTCGTTCAGCTCATTCAGACAGTGAAAGAGATTGAGGCATCTGTCTGGAGATGGATTTGCCCTGATCTTGTTCTTTATGTGTTTAATGATCTCTGTTCTTGTGTTTTGGTTTGTTCTGTTGCTGGTCATCAGACGTTTCAACAGAATCTGATTGGACTCCAGAGACAAGCCCAAAAGGAAGCGCAGGAAGATGTCAAAGTGTCCATTTTTGCACCGCAAAGCCTTCTCTATGGCTTCCTTGTAGAGGATGACCTCTGATGCATCCCTGAATGGGAACCGTCTCGAAGCGGATGACTTCTTGATCAGGACGTTGAAGTTGTCGTTGTGAAATCTGAGGTAGACATACAATGCAGCGAAGAATTCCTGGATGCTCAGATGCACGAAGCAGAACATCTTTTCTTTGCCGAGTATCAGCTCCTCACTGAAGATCTCCGTGTAGACTCCTGAGAACGCCTCCGTGACTTTTATACCGTTCTGGTTGAGGTCGCTCTCATAGAAGATCAAGTGGCCCTTCTCGAGCTCTTTGAAGGCCAGTTCACCCAGTGACATGAGGTTATCTCTCAAGCAGTCAATGTTTGACCCTCTTCTTCCCGGAAGCCTCTTCTCCATGTCATCCGCATACAAGGACAAGAAGTGGATGTACATCTGAGTGAGATTCTTTGGTGTGTCTTTACCGTCAGTCGTCGCCAACTTCTTCTCAAGAACACTCGCCGCCATCCAGCAGAAGACTGGAATGTGGCACATGATATGAAGACTCCTGCAGGATTTCACATGTTTGATTACCCTGTCTGCTAAGTTCTTGTCACTGATTTTCTTCCTGAAGTACTCGTCTTTCTGGGGGTTGTTGAACCCTCGCACCTCTGTCACAAGATCAATGTGCTCCAGAGGGATCTGACTGGAAGCCACCGGGCGAGATGTTATCCAAACAAGAGCCCGAGGAAGCAGCTTTCCCCTGATGAGGTTGGTCAGTAGCACACCAACCTTGGTTTCCTGTGTCACATCTGACATTATTTCGCTTTCTTTGAAGTCCAGAGACAGGCGGCTCTCGTCCAGACCATCCAGAATGAAGAGCATTTCCATTTTACCATTAGCAAAGATTCCTGTGTCTTTTGTTTGAGGAAAGATTTCACTGAGAAGATCCACCAGACTGAGGGTTTTCTCTTTCATCATATTCAGCTCTCGAAAAGAGAGAGGAAACACAAAGTCCAGGTTGGTGTTTTCTTTCTCCTCAGCCCAGTCTAGAGTGAATTTCTTGACAGATACGGTTTTCCCAATTCCAGCGACCCCCCGCGTGATCACAGTTCTTATGTGGTTGTCTCGTCCCGGTTGAGGAACAAAGAGGTGATTGCAGTGGATTGATTTCTCCTGGGCCGCATGTATCCTGGACGCCATCTCAATCTGTCTCACCTCATGCTCCTGGTTGACTTCACCACTCCCTCCCTCAGTGACGTAGAGCTCTGTGTAGATCTTATTGAGGGATGTCTTGTTTGCTTTTCCCACCATCCCCTCAAAAAAGTGACTGAAATCCTTCTTCAGAGCATCTTTCAGTTCCTGTTGACATTCTGCAACCCTGTCATCTGGATATCAAAATGCAATAATAGGTTATTTAAGTTTTATTTCATGCTTTTAAGAATCTGTCAACACATTAAACTCCACCTTTAAATGAGGTTAAAGGTGTAATTTGTAGGATATGACCAGAATTTGAAGGTAGCTCCGAAACATAGGGAGCCAGAGTGGACACAGCCTCCAAGACTGAACGAGGTCAGTTTGATAACAGAGGATACAGTATGGAGGTGATTTACAGCAGCTCTGAATAGGACCATGACTCCGGGGTTTTCGAAGGGTCGAAGAGTTTTTAGTTTATGTGGAGTGTGTTTTACAAAGAGTAACTTCAACACAGTGCATCGTTGACATAACTTCAACACTGTTTGTTTATTCACACTCTTTTTTCAACAAAAATTCTGGCCGTATCTTCTTAATTGCTCCATTAGGTGATGGTGATAGTAATAGTCAGTACTCACGTTGGGATTGCAGCGTCTCTGCAGTGTCACGGTTTACGTCAACGTTCGACTCTGCAAAAAAAAAAGAAGTGAGTGATCAGCACTCTGCTGCCCAAACCACAGTTTCAGTTATGACCACATCTTACATATATCTACCTTGACCTGTCGAGATGATACTGATGTTTAGGTTGCCGACGTTACCAGTGATGGTGGGAGCGACCACATTGCTGCCACCCTGAGCGATGTAGCTGTGATGGATATGATGAACCAATGACTCAATAGAGGAAACAGACTCTGAGAGAAACCACAAAACTCAATTTCAGCACTTTCTTACAAAACCAACTTAAGTGAATGATCACTGGAGTAAAATGAATATAATAAAGTTGGATTAACACTTTATCATTATTATTATTATCATCAGTATTATCAGTTTGTTAATAATTTTTCCTTGCCATAACAACTTCTTATTCTGAATTTGACATCTTTACCTCGGGTGACCTCGTCTGTTTTGTCAGCGACACTCTTGCTCCATATTTTCCTCATCGGCTCCTTCGTAGCCTCCATGACTTAGATTGATACTCCTCATAAATGGTCTTTATTTGGGCCTTGGACATGAGATGAAAACTTTCCTTTGCAGTTGCAGACATTTACTTTCAGCAGATCGAATATCGGGTCATGGAAACTATATTAAAATAAAGCAAAAAAAAACTCTTTCAGACACATAATGACTAGCGAGGGCTAATATTAGAAAAGCTAAAGGAAATGCTTACCTACTTTAACAACGACTGCGATTTCCGTCTGATTTAGACATCAACAGCAAACTGATCATGAGCAGAGTTGTACTTTCACAGATAAAGCAACAGTGTCTGGCTTCCTTCCTGGTTGACGGTGAAGAAAACAGGAAGCTGGTGGGTTTTTCTGTCTGCACAGCTTCGCATTAAAAAAAGTCTCACTGAATAAACCGCAACTCTTGAAACAGTTTCATTTACTAGAAAATGAACTCCAGTTAAAAAAAAACAAACTGCAACAACATGCTATGATTAGCTTTATTGGTAAATTATACACTGATCTTGTTAATATTTGGCATCAAGTAAAAGCAAGATGTTAGGATTTAATAACAAAAGACAAAAACACCCAAAACCCAAAGAAGTTTTGAGAAAAATGTGTCCTCATTTAGGATATTTAGGCAGAGTGGTGCTTTGAGCTAAATACTAACAACAGCGTGATTTCACATGAGTATATCACAACAACGACTAAATCATGAAAAATCTGAAAATGCAAAAAAAACCTTAAACACCCTTAAAACAACAGAAACTAACAGATAAACTGAGATTCCTCATGTAAAATATTTGCTCATTAAAAAAACAGGCTGTATTCAGACACAGTGGTGCTTTGAGCTAAATGCTAAAAGTCAGCATGCAAACATGATCAAGGTACAATAATGTGGCATCAGATATAACAGATTTTCAGTATTTCAACCATGTAATATAATTTTTTCAAGCAAGATACCAGGATTTCACCTGAGTATATCACAACAACAATAATGGCTTAAGAAGTTTAAATCATGTAACATCAAACAATAGAAAAACAGAACAATGATGTGACATCAGAGGGTTTTGGCACCTGCCCCTTTGCCCCTGATGTCCAAAGTGCCCTTTTGTCAAAGTGTATTATATTGTTTGGTTGTTGTTGTAGTTGTAGTTCTGTTAAATTGTAGGAAATAGTACCAGTTGTTTTGCTAGTTTGAAGAGCAGAATAACATCCATTGAAGTGTTTTTCTATAATTTCCCTTTAATGAGTCTCTTAATAGTAAAAAGCATTATATTTGAGAAACGTAGGCCATAAATGTTCAAGAATCTAAAAGCATGTATTATCAAACAGCTTCTGCTAAATCTAGAATTATAATATAAAGCTGCTTAAGAGATCATTGTGTCATCAGTAGTTCACTTTGCAACTTACACAGTTTTAACTGTGTGTATCTTTTATTGTTTATCATAATTTCTTGTATTATCATGAAATTTCATTCAGCAGTGCAGAGACACCTCGTAAAGAGAGGACTGAAACAAAAAGAGATGAAGCTGGAGCCAACACATGTTTTGTGTTTTTGTTTGAAAAGTGACTTAAACAAAAAAATCTGTTATCAAAATAGTTGTCAATTAATTTCGACTGATCAATTTATTGTTTCATCTCCAGGTCCATGTGCCCCTTTTAACTTTGAGCACCTTCCTCTCTGAAGGTCTCTGCACGGCCCTGCTCCACCTCATCGCCAGCCTCAGCCTTATACTCATACCTGATTTCAAGCTCAAGATGAAGTGGGTACTGCCTCTGAGCAAATGACCTGTAATGCGTCAGGATGGATGTGTTATTATCAGGATCATGAAATGACACTTTCCCATTATCGTAGTCTTGTTCTGCTCTCATCCTTTTGGGACTTTTCTGTAGATTCTGCTGAAAGCGGGTTCTGCATTCTGGTTTTCCAGGACACAGCTGCCGTGTATCACTGACCATCACCTCGGTACTCCGTTTTATGTCGTTAAACACCTCTCCAAGACTGTAAGCAGAAGGTTTTTCACATGCTCTAACATATTTATCCATGGTTGTGAAATTGTCCGTAGATTCCTCAAAGTCCTCTCCATTCTGGATCAAATTCAAGAAATTAATTAACAGGTTTGTCTTTTTAAAAAGTCTCACCTAAAACTTTACTCACACACCATATATACCTTGAAAGAGTTATCGAAATGCACTTATCGTTAATTGCTGTGCAGAGATCCCTTCCTAACACAATTACAAAGCAAAGGTTCACTGATCGCTGAACCATTTGTGCAATCTGTTTATTTGACCCTGTGCATTTATATACATGTGCATGCGTGTGTTGGAGAGAGAGAGCCCAGCGTCTGACTAAACTCGGTCTCTCTCCTGTTTGCTCTTGTGTCTGTAGGTGTATGAAGTCGACTCGTAAAGCCCCAGGATGAGCAGGATTTCTCAGCTGAAACATTGAGTATCTCAGCATCTTGTTCACAAGTGACAGGAAATGGGGCGTCAGGTGTCCTGAAGAAGGATCTCTTCATGGCCAGTATGGACAGGAGAAGGGATCACAGTGACCAACAACTCTTTCAATTTACATATTGGCACACAGGAACTGATTCATGACAGAACAACATCAGAGTTTTATCAAAAGGCAAGGGCTCATAAACACAAGAAAACATCATTAATCATACACACCTTGGCATTACAACCTTACAGACCTGCAAAGAAAACAAAAAATGCATAATTATTATTATAATTTTTGTCAACACGTTAAACTCCAAAATGAGATTAAAGGTGCAATTTGTAGAATATGACCAGAATTTGAAGGTAGCTCCGAAACATAGGGAGCCACATTTCACAAGCGTAACTAACAACTGCTGCTCTTTTACAAGCTTTACTTAACTCTAGCTAGCTACTGTTTGATAATTAGCACATGGCTCAGTTAGCTGTGGAGCCAGTGGCCCTGGAGTTTGTCTGGACCAGGACCTCGGATGACAGGGAGACTCACCGCGGGCGACATAGCTCAGCTCAACTGGATTTGGCAGCCTGACATGAGAGTGAACACAACTGGAAAACGAACGTGGACTTAACACAGCCTCCAAGACCGAACGAGGTCAGTTTGATAACAGAGGATACAGTATGGAGGTGATTTACAGCAGCTCTGAATAGGACCATGACTCCGGGGTTTTTGACGGGTCGAAGAGTTTTTAGTTTATGTCGAGTGTGTTTTACAAAGAGTAACTTCAACACAGTACATCGTTGACATAACTTCAACACTGTTTGTTTCTTCACACTCTGTTGATAACGTTAGCTCATATTTTAAATGTTTTAAACTAAAATTCTGGTCATATCTTCTAAACTGCTCCTTTACGTGATGGTGATAGTGATAGTCAGTACTCACGTTGGGATTGCAGTGTTTCTGCAGTGTCACGGTTTACGCCAACGTTCGACTCTGCAAAAAAAAAGAAGTGAGTGATCAGCACTCTGCTGCCCAAACCACAGTTTCAGTTATGACCACATCTTACATATATCTACCTTGACCTGTCAAGATGATACTGATGGTTAGGTTGCCGACGTTACCAGTAATGATGGGAGCGACCACATTGCTGCCACCCTGAGCGGTGTAGTTGTGATTGATATGATGAACCAATGCCTCAATAGAGGAAACAGACTCTGAGAGAAACCACAAAACTCAATTTCAGCACTCAAAACCAACTTAAGTGAATGATCACTGGAGTAAAATTCATATTAAAGTTAGATTAACACTTTATCATTATCATTATTATCAGTATTATAAGTTTGTCAATAGTTTTTCCTTGCCATAACAACTTTTTATTCTGAATTTGACATCCTTACCTCGGGGAGCCTCGTCTGTTTTGTCAGCAACACTCTGTTGCTCCATATTTTCCTCATCGGCTCCTTCGTGGCCTCCATGACTTAGATTGATGCTCCTCATAAATGGTCTTTTGTACCTTGAAAAAGTTATTGAAAAGCATTTATCGATAATTGCTGTGCAGAGATCCCTTCCCAACGCAATTACAAAGCAAAGGTTCACTGATTGCTGAACCATTTGTGCAATCTGTTTATTTGACCGTGTGCATTTATATACATGTATGTTTGATAGGGGTGTTCCAACAAGGGTACCTCACGATTCGATTCGATTTCAATAATGGGAGCTTCGATTCGATTATTGGCCACGATTCTTCGATTTTTGCCATTTTTAATGCTTTTTTCCATACAAGATTGATTTTGTCTTCATCTGTGGCTATATTTGTAAATAAATAGCCTATCAATTAACTCAGTTCCTCTAAAACTACACTCATAAAGTAAATAACAAGGTTTTTTGAACATTTGATTTGTATTTTTCAAAGACACAAAATATTTTATTTTATGACTATGTAAACATTTGCACTTTGACCTACTTAACTTTGACCAGAGAAAGCTCCACTTGCAGGAGAGCCCCCTCTATTGGCGGAAAACACTGAAAACAGTCAAGCCCTGGATTTAATGAGGCGTAAACATGTGACGTGACGTGGCGTGAAGCACGAAGTTGGGCAGTGATCAGTGACAACAAAGTTGTCTTCAAAATAAGAGCTTTACATTGCACCCCATTGGATTTTAGAACGGGGTTCTTAGCGGGGGGGCTTTTAATTTGAAAGTAGCGACCGTTCGTAGCTTGCCGCTACACAACAGCTGACAGTCAGCAGCTACTAGCTGTTTGGTTGTGTCCACTAGCTGTCAGCTATAGAGACCGAGGAGACGGTAGCATCTCTCGGATCTCAGCGGCTTTCCAGTTGCTCATCTTGACATCCGCGGATGAAGTGATGAACTGACTGCTGTGATCAGCTGTTTCCTGGTTTTAAAACTACCGGCTGCGGGTCGCACAACAGTGCACGTTATCGACACCTCCGCCCATGTCCCGCAATTGCCGGCACATTGACGCCTCGGATTTAGATAGCAATGGAGGCGGCAGTAAGTGTACCCTCAGAGGCGTCAAATTGGCGGACCAAAACAGACCGCCAATTTGCCGCCTTATGTCTAAATGCGCGGACCTAGCAAAGCATCGACGTTAATTAATCGATGCCGAATCGTAATGTGACGCATCGCGATGCATCGCCACATCGATGAATTGCACCCACCTCTAATGTTTGAGAGAGAATTTTATCAAAAGGCAAGGGCTCATAAACACAAGACAACATTAATCATACACACCTCATTTCAGTCCCACAGGTCTGCAAAGAAAACAAGAAATGCATTATTATTCCTCACATTACTTTTCATGAATTAGACCTGTTATGAGATCTGATAATTACCACTATGAACCTTTCGTCGGCAGTCATTATCTAATTTCTAAGATAATGACTGCTGTTCACTGTGCTGACAGTGACGATCCCACAATGTTTCTTAATAAATGCAGAATTACAGCAACTTTAATGCTGATTGATACAATTGTCAAACCTGTGCCCCATAATCGGTAAACAGTGGCTTGAAGCTTCATTCATTTACACAGTGAAATATTTTTGATCATAATACGACATTCAACAATGCAGTTGAACAAAGTTGGTTAAATAACTAAAACAACCTCACCTGACACGACTCTGTGTTGTTGCTGTGTCCTCCTGATGGATCACCTTGACTTCTCCCTCTGTACTTTTCACACAAACTCTTCAGATTCAAATTAATCGGAGGGTCACCTCCAAATGAACACTTCTTACAAAGTGAGCATTCCCTAACGATGTTCCTCTCCCAGTCTTCATGAACGCAGGTCTGACAGAAACTGTGGCCACACTGCAGCATCACAGGCTCAGTGAAAAGACTTAAGCAAATTGAACAAGAGAGATCCTCGGGCACAGTGGGATCATCTTCTCTTGGTCTCTCTCTTACAGAGGAGGCCCCTGGCTCATCTACTTGCTGTTTCATGCTTTGGCCCATTTTGGCTGTAAATCAAATCAATAAGTTAAGTAATATTACTGCTATAATGAAATCACAGGTTCCTCAGTGGGAATCATAATATTTGTTATACTCTACTGTATATACTCCAATTGTCTTTCTGCTTCCACATGAGGCTCAGCTACAGTTTGACACTTAATCAGACACAGCTTGTCATAACATCGCAATGAAAATGACAGTAAAAATGTATAAAACATTTGTTTTCTCAACTTATTTTTGGTCCATAAAAAATATGTAAAGAATTAACTTACTAAGACATTTTACCTTGAACTAGCTTTGAGGCAAGGTCATTAAGATTAATCTCATATAAAGTATCCACTGTCCTCTCCACAGCACCATCTTCCCCGAAAACCTGCACCAGTTTATCCACAGTTTCCTCTCTGGTAGCTTTCTCCAGTCTGGACCTTGGGATGGGTTGGGATCCGTCTACCTGAATCTGGACCAAGTACCACTGAAATGTCCTCAGCCTTTCTTCAGTCAGATCATCCAGGACATTTTTCAGCAATTTTCCGATTGACACAGGTGTGGTCATTTTTAATTTTCAGCAGGTTCACAGGATGTCAAACTATCAATTGGAAATTAAAGTCAGAATTAATTTATGGAAAAAGGAAATACGTGAATATCTACAGTACAGCAAGAGCATCTTCATTGTTAAATGACCCACATTGCAAATGAAAATCTATCAACATGACTCAGACAGAAATGTCCACAGATGAGGCAATGTTTTAAAAGTCTACTCACGTGATGTTTACTCTTGTTCGCCCACTTCTTTCTTCACTCTCTGACTCTCGCTGAAGTTATAGTGACAGGCGATAAAATGAAACACACTGGCACCTTGAACAGAGTTGGAAACGTTTTGCATAATGTAAGTACACAACTCAGTCTAGTCATCTTTACACATTTTAATGCAGAAATGTTAAATTCTGCATCTGTAACACAGTTTTATTCTAGAGGAAATTTGGATATTGTGTCAATTTTTTTTCAAATGTATGTTTTATATACTACTGAATTAAAAGAATCACGATTCTTTAAAAAAAATGTTTTGGGAGTCTGTTTTGTCTTTACATACTTATCTTGAACAGATGGTGGAAGCAAAGTCCACCATGTGCTGTGTCGGTGTTACTGACTTCATGTACAGTACAGGCTTTGAGTGATCACAGATTTCATGGCAGGTTGTGACACCAGTTTTTTTGTTTGTTTGTTTTTTTCCAAAACCCCAAAACATAAAGAAATACATAAACACACAGTGCCTTTAGTGAAGTAGATTATACAGATAATTCTGTATGTAACATGAGAGGATAAGTTCACAGTATTTCAAGCAGCCGTAAAACACTTGTCAGTTACAGGTCTGGACAATATGTTGATATTATATTGCTATTGTGACATGTGACAAGACACCATCTACTACTTTGGATATTGTTATATCCTGGTATGGCACAAGTGTTGTCTTTCCCTGGTTTTAAAGGCTGCATTACAGTAAAGTGATTTAACTTTCTGAACATACCAGACTGTTCTACTTGTTCTTATTTTGTGAGGGTACCAATAGTCATCCCTACAATATAGTCGCAATATCTAAATTATTATTTTGTTGCCAAGTCCTAACATTTATGAAGTGAAAAATATCACAATATTATTATACGGCTATTTGCCCAGCCCTATCAGGAACCCATGAACACAAAACAGGTTTTGCTTGGTGTAATCATTCTTTCTGTTATTAATGGATGTTACATGCTCCCTCACTGCTGCCCAGGATCTGTCACTGTGGTTAGTGTAATATTCAATGATGTTCCATGTATGCTTTTATTCTGAAACTCCAGTATCGGAGTAGAATGTAACAGATATATATCTATGGTTACTGTTGCCTAAGGAACGGAAATAAAAAAGTAGCGGAGCTACAGACAGCTACAGAGTTGCAGTGAAGGTATCCGGTTTGTCGCACAAGGTAGATGATAAACACATCGTGAGTAGTCTGTCACAACAGCTGGTGATTGGCCTCTTGCCTTGCCAGGTGATGGCAGTCCGGCTGATTGGGAAAATCCAATAAGAGGGGGTAGGGCACTACACTCTAAAAAGTCATTCAGGGCCTTAGTATATATCACAATAATAAAAAAGTATATTATCTTAATAAAATCTCTGAAAATCACAAAACTGATTATTTCACTTGGATCTATCAAAATAAATGCTTAAAAATCCAACAGTTAATTTTGCCTTATATTTACATCTATTATTTAAATTTATTTCACAAAAAAAATTAGTATTTGACAAACAAATTATAATTTAAAGATATCCTTAATATTTTCAGTAAATACCAGTCAGAATATTTGAGTATGGAGCAATTATAACAATCGGTTTCAAGAACTTTAATTATTACTTACTCTAACTCCATAGTCTTCATCTCTAACAACAACTTAAGAAATTGAGTAACTTAAGGTCATGACGTGCTGCCATTCCCGCGCAAAGAGAGTGGAACCATGGGATATCTACCCTGCTTTTTGCAACAACAAGAGGCGAGCAACGTCTCAGAGACACGCGGTGAAAATCACTTGGAGGACTCCATATGCCGGTAAGTAGAGACTAGCAAAATGTAATTAAATAGCGACCCTGTCTTCCTGCACATAAACTTTATTGTTTTGTTTTTTTAAAAATACTTTGACCACCATGCTGTTGTACATTAGCTAACTTCGTTAACAGTTTTCTAGCCACCAAATTGCTCAGCTAACACACGGTTCATTCAGCTAACACACCGTTTTTTGTTTGTTTTTTTTACCAAAAAATGGGTGTAAAATGACTAATTTATTCGTATTTTAGGGCTACTCAACATGCTCAGACATGACCAATTTTTTCATCAGGGCATGCTGAGCAAGCGCAAGCGGTGAGGTGGGGGAGGGGGAAGGGTAAATGTGCTCCATGTTTCCGTAGCTGCTGGTTTAACTCTCTGGGGACGGATTGGGCGGCTTCGCCTAAAAGGCGTAAGTTTTACATATCTGTGAATATCTCTGAAACGGTTTATAATAGAGAGATGTGTTTTTTGCACTGTTTTCCTGAGATTCCGCTGACGACGGAGATATACGGTTTGTGTCTGTCCGACACTTCCTTGTTGTTTTATGCCACCGCGTAAAAGACCGATCGAAAAATAGATGTTTGGCAGACTGAGAGCGCAGTCAACGAATAGACAAACTTTACTAGGCGGGATATTTTCTTTTTCAACCAATCAGTGGATGTATCTATGACGTATT
Source organism: Pagrus pagrus (assembly GCF_965226575.1). NCBI lineage: Eukaryota > Metazoa > Chordata > Actinopteri > Spariformes > Sparidae > Pagrus > Pagrus pagrus. The sequence goes on along the minus strand of NC_140208.1, from coordinate 7,601,260 downwards.
CTAGCCAATCAAAGGGGGGACAGGCATAGACATATATACATAGACGCCTCATTGAGCGCTGGACCGTACGTCGACGTCGCCGCCATATTGGAGGAGGAAGATCTGCCCCGTTAACTAATACAAGTGAATGGAGTGAACTTTATAAAGCTCCTTCTGCAAAGTGCTGTAAGTTGATGCCTCTCATTTACACATTCACACACGTACGAATATATTCAGGAAACAGACAGGAACCAAAAACAACGTCTGTAACGTTCTCTGATGATTATAAACGTTAACTACTCCTTACATGTTCAGTATACAGGTAGGCACCAAACCACCGGATGTATTTTTATAATGTTTTTATGAGTGTTTACAGCTGCCAACGTATGTTACGCTGCTACTGTGATGTTAAATGACAGTTAAATATTGAATCTGTGTCTATAATAACCAGATCCTGACATGTAAATGTGACATCTGTCTACCATACTGTCACCTTATGGACTACTGACTGCATAATATAATAATCAGAATCAGAAATACTTAATTAATCCCCGACGGGAAATTGCTTGCGTTACAGCTGGGAGCAGCTGTAATTCAAAGTCAATAATATGTAGAAAAATAGTAATAACAACAACAACAACAACAACAACAACAATAATAATAATACAAACTATAGCCTATATAGGCCTATAGTGTATATTTATAAAAGTAGCCCACTGCAACTTTACTTTTTTTTTTTTTTTTTTTACATGTAATGTTATTTTATACAATATCATATTTTATAATGTTCTGTCATGGAGTTTATCACTTCACTGCTAAACGAAAAGAAAGCAGGCTCACTGCCAGTTGCAGTTTCTTATCTTGATTTGCGGACTTTTACATTTTTTTTCTCCATGATTGTTATTATTATTACTTAGATTATCAGAAATCACTGTGTAAAAACGACGTTGGTGCTGTTTATTCCCACAGATGTCACATTTACGTGTCAGGATCTGGTTATTATAGACACAGATTCAATATTTAACTGTCATTTAACATCACAGTAGCAGCGTAACATACGTTGGCAGCTGTAAACACTCATAAAAACATTATAAAAATACATCTGGTGGTTTGGTGCCTACCTGTATACTGAACATGTAAGGAGTAGTTAACGTTTATAATCATCAGAGAACGTTACAGACGTTGTTTTTGGTTCCTGTCTGTTTCCTGAATATATTTGTACGTGTGTGAATGTGTAAATGAGAGGCATCAACTTACAGCACTTTGCAGAAGGAGCTTTATAAAGTTCACTCCATTCACTTGTATTAGTTCACGGGGCAGATCTTCCTCCTCCAATATGGCGGCGACGTCGACGTATCGCATCAGCGGGCCAACCCGCTCAATGAGGCGTCTATGTATGTATGTCTATGGGGACAGGGACAACAGAGAGTGATGTGTCGGCGTAGAGCAGAGCAGAGTAAATAATAAAGTGGCTGGTGACCGTACATCCTACTAAAAATTATAATGGAACAGTCACCAGTTCTTTTCTCTTTTCTCATCTCTATCTCTTTCAGGTTAGCGCAGAGTTTCAGAGGATCACCACACTGAATCTTGAGCCAAAATTCATGGCAATGTTGGACTTCTATACACCTAAACTGCTGTCCTTGTTTCAAGCGAAGAAAGGTGCTGGAGGAGAGCGACATCGGGCACAAATGAGTGTTCTACTTCAGGTATTACAATTTATCCTCCACCTATTCAATTTATACCTTATTTGCAATAATCATAATTCCACCTGTCTCATTCACATTTCTCTCCTTTAATTACCATCTATAATTACCTATTCGTATCCTAATCAGACAACTTATCTTTATCCCCTCTGACTCTCCCTCATTCCTCCTCCTATCCTCCAGCCATCCTTAACAGTTCTTGCTTTTTCTTCCTTAGTTTTCTGTCCCTCAATCTCTCACATCCTCTGCACACCATTTTACGTTTTGTTTTATTCTAACATCACTACACTCCAACTCCAGTTAATTTTTTCTAATGTAAATTCTATTGAAAGGTTTGACATCAAAGTTTTTCCAAAAAATCAAAGCTCTGCTTGAATGTGTAGAATTGCATTTTGTTAGTTGCTGAAAGACTTTTTGTTCTGCAGAGTGGAATCCCTATTCAACAGACACGTGAGGTTGTCATCCGATGTCTCATTGACCATCTGGCAGAAGATGCCAGTGTCTTGTTCAAGGACTTTGAGGTTAGTGTAATACTGTAGTTTTCGTGATTTTTAACAATGTAATCATGGGTGACCATAGAGTTGCTGCAGTACAGTTTGTTTTTTCCTTACCACACACAAAGAAGAAGCTGCTTTTCATATAGTATAGAGCAGCTGTGGACATCAGATACTGTACTAATCACCCACATTCATTTATAGATTGATGACTGATGACTGACTGATTTCACCGTCTGTCCTGCTTTAAATACATCAAATGTTATTTTCTGTGACAATTTTGTTTGGGGAGAGCAATAAATTATATGGAAGCATTAATTAGTTATTTTGTCTGTTTTTAAAAAGAGATCAAAAACAAATTTGGGACCACCACAGTAGTATTGTTCAGTTTGTACACTTTATGTCCTGCTATGTGCTTTTATGTTAGTAGGTGATATTTGTTGTGTGACATGCAGGTTGAAAGTGAGCCCTAAACAGTTATCTTTACAATGTCTGCAGGATGCTGCTGATGGATCTGCCAGTGTTCAAGAGGAGTTGGCAGAGGAGGTCATGAAGATTTACCTGCTGCGTAACCAAGATGGGTCAGTCGATGTCGGGATTGTGATTGAGGGCAACACCGTCCTCAGCGGTCTTGGCGATATTAGCAGAGCCTGCTGCTATTTGCTGGGACTGACCTATGCGTTATATCTGCGATACCCAAAGAACCTCAAATACACTTTTGAGGTATTCCAGAAAGTACTGCTGGAGCTGGAATCTGGAAACCTTTCCAACAAGGTTCAGAGACTGAAGAATTACCTCTCTATGTAGTTGCTGGCTACTGTTCAGCAAGATGCTCTCTTAGTGAGAGAATTTTTCTTTGGCAAGTCTAAAGTTTAGCTGATGTTCTGTTTCCATTCATAGTGAAATTGCAAGTTGGACTGGTATTGTTTGCTTTTGTGGAACTTTAATGTGAAATGTCACTGTTCTTGGTGCATTTTAGAAAGATGTAAAATGTCATTGTTCTAGGTGCATTTTAGAAAGATGTAAAATGTCACTGTTCTAGGTGCATTTTAGACGGATGTAAAATGTCATTGTTCTTGGTGCATTTTAGAAAGATGTAAAATGTCATTGTTCTTGGTGCATTTTAGACGGATGCAAAATGTCATTGTTCTTGGTGCATTTTAGAAAGATGTAAAATGTCACTGTTCTAGGTGCATTTTAGACGTCAGATCAGATGAATAAATGTTTAATTCAAAATGTTTGTGTGTAGAATTGCTTAATGTTTATTATTTTGTTTCATATATTGACCTGATTTTAAAAAATTAAGTAAATGTAACATATTTATTCTGATATTTGATAGTCCAGTATGAATTACATTATGTTAAAAACATTAAGTAAATGTAGCAGATTTGTTTTGTTAAAAAATAATCTCATTTTCAGTTGCATCTACCTAACATTTTAATTATATCTACTCATTCTCTTTGAGTGGTTTGAACGTAGGGTCACTATTGCATAGACTTAAAATTTTAATTATATCAACTCAGTTTTATATTTCATGGTACTCAATGTAGTTGTTCAGATCTGCTTAAATTTTTTAATTACATTTACTTAATTTATAAGGTAAATCTAAATGATTTCACAGCTTTCAAATTTACTCAATATTTTTAAGTGTAAAAATGTTACACAGATTAAATTGAGTAGAGCATAGTTAAAGTTTTTAGAGTGTAGGCTCTGGTCTCTCTCGCCTGCTCTTGCTCCTGCTCTCACTTTCACTTTCACTTCAGGCCACCAGACAAGAGGTGCAGTCAGTTCAGTCAGACTGACATATGTCATATATTTTTTTCCTCACTCGAATCGAGGGTCGAAGGACAGAGGGTGTCGTCTCTGTACAGATTGTAAAGCACTCTGAGGCAAACTGTGATTTGTGAATTTAGGCTATACAAATAAAATTTGATTTGATTTGACTTGATTTGATATATCCTTACAAGTCCCCCATTCATTCCAAAGGGATCGCTGTAAGGCCACTGTGAACAGGAGGAATAGTCACATTAACCTGACCCTGTTGTAATGTTCATAAGGCCACCTGACTGACGATGGTTTTAGGAGACTTGTGTAACCGTGATATCCTGTCATTAAAGCAAACTGCTGAACACTAATAAAAAAAAATGCTGAAAAAATATCATCAGTATCTTACCGCTCACCTTTATTCTTCTGGCTGCTTTCCAGACATCTCAGAACTCAAAAGTTTCACACTTCAAGAAGAGCAAAGAAGAGCATCGAGGTCGTATTTCCTACTTGTAAGCCAGCAGCTGTTCACGTCCACCTGGTTTCATGCAATGGACAGTTAATGACGTGTTCAACGTTACTGCGGTCAAGCCCGCCTCCACTCCGAAAACCCCGGTCAAACTAACACGTTTTATGTCGGACTATATATAGTAATAGTACCCCACCCCAGGGAGTCACTCAGGCAATACCAGGAAGTGCTGATGTGGAATTTCAAAATTAAAGCCCTCTGAAATGTAAAATATTTTCCAATATTTACCTTTAAATTCAGATTGACATTGGAAGCAAACTACCTGTTTCCACAGAGTTATTTAAATTCAGAATAATAGTACTCCACCTCAAAGTCATAAATCTGAATTCATATGGAAATATTGAAAATAATTTTACCTGTTAGAGGGCTTTAATTTTGAAATTCCACATCAGAAGCTTCTGCTGCTATCTGAGTGATGCTCAGGCTGAAATTACTCTGTGGAAACAGGTAGTTTCCTTGTAATGTAAATCTGAATTTGAGGGAAATATTGAAAATATTTGATTATTAAGTAAAGTATTCATCAGAAGCTCCTGATATTATGTTTATTTTTACGTTGGACTACTTATTCACACAGATGAAATGCCATGGCCTCCATCTTCTAAGACTTCAATGTTATCAGAATAAGGCTGGTTAAATGATTTACGTAAATAATCAACGAATTTCTTAAATGCTCAATTAATGAATTAACTAATCGTTCAATTAATTCAACAATTAATTAACAGACTGACTAGCTGAATTAATATGAAATTGCAAATTGTGCTTTTATTTTGAATTCTGTTTTCTCGGACTGCATTATCGTAATATGTAGAATATACAGGCACCATAAAATACCCGGGGGCTAGTTTGACCGGGGGTTTTTGGAGTGGAGGCTTTCAATGTCGCTTCTCACGCGCGTGACACACTGCGTGGCCTCATCTAGAGATTTAAATTGACAGTTAAAGAGTGTGTACAGGAAATAAATTGTCCCTCACCTGCTGTGTGTATTATCTTCATGCCTGAGACATTTTCTACACATACAGAAATGAGACACACCTACAGGCACAAATGTTCAGCTATTAAAATTTCCTGTTGCACGTTCAGTTGTTTCTCTCTCACCAGCAGCACTCGGCACAGACTCTGAGGACCTCTAGTGGAGAGACTTGTGCACCTCTGCTTTACATCACCCCCAAGACTTGTACCAGTTTAATAGTTATGACAACAGCAATGACAATTGACGATGGCCTACTGTAGCCTACTATTTATGATGATGGAGCTGGGCTGCCAATGGGGCAAAGGAAGGTAACTGGATTAAAAATCACAGTGAAAGTAGCACAGTATTAACAAACATGAGTCAGCTGCTTTATTAGCTGTTCTTGAGGCAGGTCGTGATCAGATGATATTGTACATTCATTGGGCATATTCCTACATTACCTATAAAATGTATCCTTATTTAGGATATTTAGGCACAGTGGTGCTTTGAGCTTAATACTAACAACAGCATGCAAACGTGATCACAATTATACATTGATCTTGTAAATAAAATGAAGTGGCATCAAATGCAACAGTTTTTCAGTACTTCTATTATCTACAATTTGATGCAAGATATCAGGATTTCACATGAGTAAATCACAATGACTAAATCATGAAACATCTGAAAATGCAAAAAAGCCTTAAACACCCTTAAAACATCAGAAACCAACAGATAAACTAGATTCCTCATATAAAATATTTACTTCAGGTCATTAAAAAAACAGGCTGTATTTAGGCACAGTGGTGCTTTAAGCTTAATGCTAACAACAGCATGCAAACACGACAAAGTACAATGATGTGGCATCAGATATAATGTTTTTTTAGTATTTCAGCCATGTAATAAGCAAGATATCAGGATTTCACCTGAGTATATCACAACAACAATAATGGCTTAAGAAGTTTAAATCATGTAACATCAAACAATAGAAAAACAGAACAATGATGTGACATCAGAGGGTTTTGGCACCTGCCCCTTTGCCCCTGATGTCCTAACTGCCCTTTTGTCAAAGTGTATTATATTGTTTGGTTGTTTTTTTTAGTAGTTGTAGTTGTAGGAAATAGTACCAGTTGTTTTGCTAGTTTGAAGAACAGAATAACATCCATTGAAGTGTTTTTCTATAATTTACCTTTAATGAGTCTTTTAATAGTAGAGAGCATTATATTTGAGAAACGTAGGCCATAAATGTTCAAGAATCTAAAAACCTGCTTTATCAAACAGCTTCTGCTGAATCTAGAATTATAATATAAAGCTGCTTAAGAGATCATTGTGTCATCAGCAGTTCACTTTGCAACTTACACAGTTTTAACTGTGTGTATCTTTTATTGTTTATCATAATTTCTTGTATTATCATGAAGTTTCATTCAGCAGTGCAGAGACGCCTCGTAAAGAGAGGACTGAAACAAAAAGAAATGAAGCTGGAGCCAACACACGTTTTGTGTTTTTGTTTGAAAAATGACTTAGACAAAAAATCTGTTATCAAAATAGTTTCTCAAAATAGTAATTTCAACTGATCAATTCATTGTTTCATCTCCAGGTCCATGTGCCCCTTTTTAACTGTGGGCACCTTCCTCTCTGAAGGTCTCTGCACGGCCCTGCTCCACCTCATCCTCAGCCTCATCAATAGGAACAACTAACAAGTTGTGCTCAACCTCATCCTCATCTATGACTCTAATGTGAGAAATATATGGGTACATCTTCTGAGTAAATGTCCCCTCATTGGTCAGGATGGATGTGTTATTATCAGGATCATGAAATGACACTTTCCCATTTTCGTAGTCTTGTTCTACTCTCATCCTTTTGGGACTTTTCTGTAGATCCTCCTGATAGCAGGTGCTGTATTCTGTGTTTCCAGGACACGGCTGCCGTGTATCATTGACCATCACCTCAGTCGGATGGACAGGCACAGAGAGACGTGAAGATGCAGTTTTGCGGTCCAGAACCACAGAGGCTACAAATCAAACAGAAAGCACTTCACTGGTGAGTTTAATGACCAGAGGTGAAATCTGAATTCATTCAAAGCTTATGGGTCTGAAAACTTACTCAGTTTTATGTCATTCAACATCTTCGTCAAGACTGTGAGCGGAAGGTTTTCCACATGCTCTAACATATTTATCCATGGTTGTGAAATATTCAGTAGATTCCTCAAAGCCATCTGCATTCTGGATCAAATTCAATAAATTAATTAACAAGGCAAGGGCTCATAAACACAAGAAAAATCATTATTAATACACACCTTCCCATTTCAGTCCCACAGGTCTGCAAAGAAAAGAAGAAATGCATTATTATTCCTCACATTACCCTTCATGAATTCGACCTGTCATGAGATCTGATATTTACCGATATGAACTTTTCGCCGGCCCCAAACGTCCCAATTTCTCTAACGGTGTCAGAGAGTGAGGATGTGTTTTTGGTCATATCATGGATCAAATGTGACATACGAATCTTTTGTCTCGCTTCTTCTCTTAATGCATCTCGTCTGATCTTTTCCTCTTTGTCGAGTAAGGCATGAAGCATCTTGAAGTCGTCTACAATCTCATTGTCTGTGTAGAAGCTCTGAGTCTGTGGGTCACAGTAGAAACTGATCATCGTCTTTATTTCTTAATGTGTTTAAGATGTGAATCATCAAAGTCCAAATATACGTAGAAGTGCTGACAAACCTTAATGTGCTCAACTGATGAATCACACAATTGTTTGGCTTTTTCCTGCATCTCTTTGATGTTCTTGGGTGGAGTCTGAAATTAAAATCCCTCTTGAATAAATAATGTTATTTATTTATTACAAATATTTCTTCACAATCCAACTATCTCTTACTTTAGGGTGACATTGTTTTTGTTTCTTTTATCCATAATTGGTAAACACTGGCTTGATGGTAGGCTTCATTCATTTACACAGTGAAATATTCTTGATCATAAAACGACATTCAACAATGCAGTTGAACAAAGTCGGTTAAATGACTAAAACAACCTCACCTGACACGACTCTGTGTTGTTGCTGTGTCCTCCTGATGGATCTCCTTGACTTCTCCCTCTGTAGGTTTCACACCAACTCTTCAGACTAAAATTAATCGGAGGGTCACCTTCAGGTATAAACTGCTTACAAAGAGAGCATTCCCTAACGATGTTCCTCTCCCAGTCTTCATGAATGCAGGTCCAACAGAAACTGTGGCCACACTGCAGCATCACAGGGTCGGTGAAAAGACTTAAGCAAATTGAACAAGAGAGATCATCAGGCACAGTGGGATCATCTTCTCTTGGTTCCTCTATTGCAGAGGAGGCCCCTGGCTCATCTACTTGCTGTTCCATGCTTTGGTTCGTTTGGTCCATTTTGGCTGTAAATCAAATAAAGAAGTTAAGTAATATTACTGCTACAATGAAGTCACAGGTTCCTCAGTGGGAATCATAATATTTGTTATACTCTACTGTATATACTCCACATGAGGCTCAGCTACAGTTTGACACTTAATCAGACACAGCTTGTCATAACATCGCAATGAAAATGACAGAAAAATGTATAAAACATTTGTTTTCTCAATGTATTTTTGGTCCATAAAAAATATGTAAAGAATTAACATACTAAGACATTTTACCTTGAACTAGCTTTGAGGCAAGGTCATTAAGATTAATCTCATATAAAGTATCCACTGTCCTCGCCACAGCACCATCTTCCCCAAAAACCTCCACCAGTATATTCACAGTTGCCTCTCTGGTAGCGTTCTCCAGTCTGGACTCCGTGATGGGTCGGGATCCGTCTACCTGAATCTGGACCAAGTGCCACTGGAATTCCCTCAGCCTTTCTTCAGTCAGATAATCCAGGTGCTTTTTCAGCAGTTTTCCGATTGACACAGGTGTGGTCATTTTGAATTTTCAGCAGGTTCACAGGATGTCAAACTATCAATTGGAAATTAAAATCAGAATTAATTTATGGAAAAATTAAATACATTTACATATGAAGAGCATCTTCAATTGAATTAAATTCAGAAAACTTTATTTGTCCCCAGGGGAATTAAAGAAAGATAAAGATAAGTTAATTGTTGAACAACTCACATTGCAAATGAAAATCGATCAACATGACTCAGAGAGTCTACTCACGTGATGTTTACTCTTGTTCACCAACTTCTTTCCTCGCTCTTTGACACTCTCGCTGAAGTTATAGCGACAGGCGATCAAATGAAACGCACTGGTACCTTGAACAGAGTTGGAAACGTTTTGGATAATGTAAGTACACAACTCAGTCTAACGAGTCTCAGTCTCGTCTTTACACATTTTAATGCAGAAATGTTAAATTCTGCAACGGTTCTACTGTTGAATTAAAAGCATCATGATTCATCAAAAAAACGTTCTGGGAGTCAGTTTTGTCTTCACATACTTATGTACATAACTTCTTCACAGGGCTCCAGTTTCTACATGCTGCAGCTCTGCCTCTTGAACAGATGGTGGAAGCAAAGTCCACCATGTGCTGTGTCGGTGTTACTGACTTCATGTACAGTACAGGCTTTGAGGGATCACAGATTTCATGGCAGGTTATGACACCAGTTTTCTTTTCTTTTTTCAAAACTCCAAAAAAATAAAGAAATACATAAACACACAGTGCCTTTAGTGAAGTAGATTATACAGATAATTCTGTATGTAACAGTCACAGTATTTCAAGCAGTCGTAAAACACTTGTCAGTTACTAGGTCTGGACAGTATGTTGATATCATATTGTTATTGTGACATGTGACAAGATACCATCTACTGCTTTGGATATTGTTATATCCTGGTATCGCACAAGTGTCATCTTAGCTGGGGCGGCTGTAGCTCAGTGGGTAGAGCAGGTTCTAAACCCTGGCTCCCCTGGGCGGAACTGAGCTACATGCCGAAGCATCCTTGAGCAAGATGCTGAACCCCTAAAATTGCTCCTGATGCGCAGTTGGCATCTTGCGAGGCAGCCTCTGCCATCAGAGGGCCCTGGGATGAGCTGGCGTCTCATCCAGGGGTGTACCCTGGTCTTCGCCCCTTGAGAACTGGATTTGGCCCCAGTAGCCCCGCAACCCCCCAAAAGGGGGGATAAAGCAGCAACACCCCGCGACCCCAAATAGGGATATAGCGGACAAGAAAATGAGATGAGAGATGATTTGTTGTGTTAGGGTAGAGGGTTAGCCCCAGATCAAGCCCATCAATTTGTTTGTTGGGTTGTTTGTTTGCAATTTACTTAATAAATTTACCTTCCTCTAAAACTACAACCTGTTTGTTTTGTGTTGGACCTCACTTGAAGGGGGTCTAAAACAATAACTTTGAGTCAGACAGAGGGGATGTCTTCCAGACAGCTGAAGCCTCATGTCAGCAGCATGTTTGAATATATTTTTGCACAAAACGAGAATAGAGAATACTCCTCCTTGACACCTTATCGTGGTGGAGGGGTTTGAGTACCTGAATGATCCTAGGAGCTATGTTGTCCGGGGCTTAATGCGCCTGGTAGGGCCTGGAGGCCGGGTCTTTGCCCACGGGACCCGGCCGGGCACAGCCTGAAGGAGCAACGTACTGTAGGCCCGCTCTCCAGTAGGCTCACCACCCGCAGGAAGGTTCAGAAGGGGCCGGTGCGGTGGGATTTGGGTAGCTGTTCTGGGTGGGTGCCCCGGCGACCCAATCCCCGGAAGGTGACTCTAGCCATGGGGACATGGAATGTCACCTCGCTGGGGGGGAAAGAGCCTGAGCTAGTGCAGGATGTTGAGCGTTACCGTCTAGAGATAGTTGGGCTCGCTTCCACGCACAGTCTGGGCTCTGCAACCCAACTCCTTGAGAGAGACTGGACTCTCTTCTACTCTGGAGTTGCCTGTGGTGAGAGGCGGCGAGCTGGTGTGGGCTTGCTTATAGCTCCCCAGCTCAGCCGCCATGTGTTGGAGTTTTCCCCGGTGAACGAGAGGGTCGTCTCCCTGCACCTCCGGGTCGGGGATAGGTCTCTCACTGTTGTTTCGGCCTACGGGCCAAACAGCGGTGCAGAGTACCCGGCCTTCTTGGAGACCCTGGGAGGGGTACTGGAGAGTGCTCCAACCGGGGTACTCTCCAGTGCCCCGGTTGGAGCACTGCGCGGCCTGCTCACATGGGCGGCGACAGTGTTACCTGGAGGGGTGTGATTGGGAGGAACGGCCTCCCCGATCTGAACCAGAGTGGTGTTCTGCTGTTGGACTTCTGTGATAGTCACAGTTTGTCCATAACGAACACCATGTTCAAGCATAAGGGTGTCCATCAGTGCACGTGGCACCAGGACACCCTTGACCGGAGATCAATGATCGACTTTGTGGTCGTGTCATCTCCCACCTCCGGGAGAGCTTTGACCAGATCCCAAGGGAGGCTGGGGACATTGAGTCCGAATGGACCTTGTTCTCCGCTTCCATTGTTGACGCGGCTGTTCGGAGCTGTGGCCGTAAGGTCTCTGGTGCCTGTCGTGGCGGCAATCCCTGAACCCTGTGGTGGACACGGAAAGTAAGGGGTGCTGTCAAGCTGAAGAAGGAGTCCTATCGAGCCATCGAAGTCACCGAGGTAGTTCGGAAGCTCCCCGGTGGCATAGCACTAGGGGTGGATGAGATCCGCCCTGAGTACCTCAAGTCTCTGGATGTTGTGGGGCTGTCTTGGCTGAAACGTCTCTGCAACATTGCATGGCAGTCGGGGACAGTGCCTCTGGACTGGCAGACCGGGGTGGTGGTCCCTCTATTCAAAAAGGGGGACCAGAGGGTGTGTTCAAACTATCTGGGATCACACTCCTCAGCCTCCCTGGTAAAGTCTATTCCAGGGTACTGGAGAGGAGAATTCGGCCGATAGTCGAACCTCAGATTCAGGAGGAACAATGCGGTTTTCGTCCAGGGTGTCGTTATATCGGTCTGTTGTGGTGAAGAGATAGCTGAGCCGAAAGGCGAAGCTCTCGATTTACCGGTCAATCTAAGTTCCTACCCCCACCTCTGTATCGGATGCCCCCTGGACGCCTCCCTCGGGAGGTGTTCCGAGGAAAACCCAGGACACGCTGGAGTGACTATGTCACCCGGCTGGCCTGGGAACGCCTTGGGATCCTCCGGGAAGAGCTGGAGGAATTGTCCGGGGAGAGGGAAGTCTGGGTGTCCCTGCTCAGACAGCTGCCCCCACAGCGGTAGAGAATGGATGGATGGATGGAGAATAGATTTTGTCTTCCATCACTTACACTGGAAGTGGGGGAGACCAGGGGCAATGGTAACAATATTTGGTTTTGATAACATTTCTCATAAACCTCTTCAACTATTTGGACATATTTTTTATGAGGGTAACCTTTATATCTGTGTTAAAAGTCATCAAATTTTTTTACAATCAACATTAGAAGTCAAATGTTACATCTGCCACCATGTGCAGGGTTGATTGTAACACCTACATGAAAACACCAAGGATATAGAAATAGTTACAACAATTTAATATCTATTAAATTTAATTCCATTTCAAATCTAAACTTTTAAGTCTTGCTGGAAAAATGTTGAAAAGTGTTTGTCCGTTGGCAGTCAGAGAGGGATCATCACTGTAGTACAAAGGGATTTAAACTGAACACAAAACACTTTGTTTTCATTGTTAGAAAATCAATCTATTCAGATGTTGTTACTAAACTGGGAATTATTTGATGGTGTACCACTCATAACACATGACACTAGAAACAGCTCACATTTGAGAAAGATATCAAATGTTCGACAACATTGCAATCTCCGGTCCGAGGCCGCAAATGACGCTGCCTCCCCCTTGTATCAAAGCTGTCAGCAACTCTGAGGTGTGACTATCTTTATGTTCTGGTTATCAGACGAAAGCAATATAATAAAGACTTGGACACACAGCTTAATCTCTAGAGGTCCAATGTACATGTGGAACCCCCCCCCCCCACACACACACACACAGTCTGACTGGAAACTGATGCACGCCCACATGTACAATGAAAGAGCTTTTCCATCCTATAACTCTTCTTCCTGTTCATATATTCTTACAAGTCCCCCATTCATTCCAAAGGGATCGCTGTAAGGCCACTGTGAACAGGAGGAATAGTCACATTAACCTGACCCTGTTGTAATGTTCATAAGGCCACCTGACTGACGATGGTTTTAGGAGACTTGTGTAACTGTGATATCCTGTCATTTAAGCAAACTGCTTCAAAATTCTACCACTACTAACATATAACATATTGACTAAATCTAAGGTCAACAAATAATTTACAAAAAGAATAATAGTTTACAATGTGAGTAGATCACTTTGTCACGAAGGTGATCATCTCTTTGTGATCAAAGCTCAGGTATCACATTTCACAGCATTTTCTTGGGGAGAACCCCCCGAACCTCTGTCAGACTGTCCCACTTCACTTTGAATGCGACCTACGCCTCTGTCACTTCACTCTTATCTACCAGCAGGTGAGCTGAACCTGAACACTAATTAAAAAAAATGCTAAAAAAATGTCAGTATCTCTTATTGCTCACCTTTATTCTTCTGGCTGCATTCCAGACATCACAGAACTCAAAAGTTTCACACTTTCTTCTTGAAAAAGGACAAAGAAGAGCATCCAGGTCGTATTTCCTACTTGTAAGCCAGCAGCTGTTCACGTCCACCTGGTTTCAGGTAATGGACAGTTAATGACTAATAGTACCCCACCCCAGAGAGTCACTCAGGTTATACCAGGAAGTTCCGATGTTGAATTTCAAAATTAAAGCCCTCTGAAATTTAAAATATTTTCCAATATTTACCTTTAAATTCAGATTGACATTGGATGGAAACTACCTGTTTCCGCAGTTATTTAAATTCAGAATAATAGTACTCCACCTCAGAGTCATAAATCTGAATTCATGGAAATATTGAAAATAATTTTACCTATTAGAGGGCTTTAATTTTGAAATTCCACATCAGAAGCTTCTGCTGCTACCTGAGTGACGCTCAGGCTGAGATTACTCTGTGGAAACAGGTAGTTTCTATTAACGTAAATCTAATTTGAGGGAAATATTGAAAATATTTGATTATTAAGTCAAGTATTCATCAGAAGCTCCTGATATTATGTTTATTTTTACGTTGGACTACTTATTCACACAAATGAAATGCCATGGCCTCCATCTTCTAAGGCTTCAATGTTATCAGAATAAGGCTGGTTAAATGATTTACGTAAATAATCAATGAATTCCTTAAATGCTCAATTAATGAATTAACTAATCGTTCAATTAATTCAACAATAAATTAACAGACTGACTGGCTGAATTAATGTGAAATTGCAAATTGTGCTTTTATTTTAAATTCTGTTTTCTTGGACTGCATTATTGTAATATGTAGAATATACAGGCACCTTAAAATACCCGGGGGCTAGTTTGACCGGGGGTTTTCAGAGTGGAGGCTTTCAATGTCGCTTCTCACGCGCGTGACACACTGCGTGGCCTCATCTAGAGATTTAAATTGACCGTTAAAGAGTGTGTACAGGAAATAAACTGTCCCTCACCTGCTGTGTGTATTATCTTCATGCCTGAGACATTTTCTACACATACAGAAATGAGACACACCTACAGTCACAGTCACAAATGTTCAGCTATTAAAAGTTGATCTTCTCTCGTTTTTATTTCCTGTTGCACGTTCAGTTGTTTCTCTCTCACCAGCAGCACTCAGCACAGACTCTGAGGACCTCTAGTGGAGAGACGTGTGCACCTCTGCTTTACATCACCCCCAAGACTTGTACCAGTTTAATAGTTATGACAACAGCAATGACAATTGACGATGGCCTACTGTAGCCTATTTATGATGATGGAGCTGGGCTGCCAATGGGGCAAAGGAAGGTAACTGGATTAAAAATCACAGTGAAAGTAGCACAGTATTAACAAACATGAGTCAGCTGCTTTATTAGCTGTTCTTGAGGCAGGTCGTGACCAGATGATATTGTACATTCACTGGGCATATTCCTACATTACCTATAAAATGTATCATAATTTAGGATATTTAGGCGCAGTGGTGCTTTGAGCTAAATACTTAAACATGATCACAATTATACATTGATCTTGTAAATAAAATGAAGTGGCATCAAATGCAACAGTTTTTCAGTACTTCTATTATCTACAATTTGATGCAAGATATCAGGATTTCACATGAGTAAATCACAACAACTAAATCATGAAACATCTGAAAATGCAAAAAAGCCTTAAACACCCTTAAAACAACAGAAACCAACAGATAAACTGAGATTCCTCATATAAAATATTTACTTCAGCTCATTAAAAAAACAGGCTGTATTCAGGCACAGTGGTGCTTTGAGCTAAATGCTAACGACAGCATGCAAACATGAACAAAGTACAATGATGTGGCATCAGATATAATGTTTTTTCAGTATTTCAACCATGTAATATAATTTTTTCAAGCAAGACATCAGGATTTCACCTGAGTATATCACAACAACAATAATGGCTTAAGAAGTTTAAATCATGTAACATCAAACAATAGAAAAACAGTACAATGATGTGACATCAGAGGGTTTTGGCACCTGCCCCTTTGCCCCTGACGTCCAAAGTGTCCTTTTGTCAAAGTGTATTATATTGTTTGGTTGTTGTTTACGTAGAGGTAGTTCTGTTAAATTGTAGGAAATAGTACCAGTTGTTTTGCTAGTTTGAAGAACAGAATAACATCTGTTGAAGTGTGTTTTTCTATAATTTCCCTTTAATTAGTCTCTTAATAGTAGAAAGCATTATATTTGAGAATTTTATTTTCGTTATTGTTATTTTATTGTTTATCATAATTTCTTGTATTATCATGAAATTTCATTCAGCAGTGCAGAGACGCCTCATAAAGAGAGGACTGAAACAAAAAAGAGATGAAGCTGGAGCCAACACATGTTTTGTGTTTTTGTTTGAAAAATGACTTAAACAAAAAATCTGTTATCAAAATAGTTTCTCAAAATAGTAATTTCAACTGATCAATTCATTGTTTCATCTCCAGGTCCATGTGCCCCTTTTTAACTGTGGGCACCTTCCTCTCTGAAGGTCTCTGCACGGCCCTGCTCGACCTCATCCTCAGCCTCATCAATAGGAACAACTAACAAGTTGTGCTCAACCTCATCCTCATCTATGACTCTAATGTGAGAAATATATGGGTACATCTTCTGAGTAAATGTCCTCTCATTGGTCAGGATGGATGTGTTATTATCAGGATCATGAAATGACACTTTCCCATTTTCGTAGTCTTGTTCTACTCTCATCCTTTTGGGACTTTTCCGTAGATCCTCCTGATAGCGGGTGCTGTATTCTGTGTTTCCAGGACACGGCTGCTGTGTATCATTGACCATCACCTCGGTCGGATGGACAGGCACAGAGAGACATGAAGATGCAGTTTCGGGGTCCACAACCACAGAGGCTACAAATCAAACAAAAAGCACTTCACTGGTGAGTTTAATGACAAGAGGTGAAATTTGAATTAATTCAAAGCTTATGGGTCTGAAAACTTACTCAGTTTTATGTCGTTCAACATCTTCGTCAAGACAGTGAGCGGAAGGTTTTCCACATGCTCTGACATATTTATCCATGGTTGTGAAACTGTCTGTAGACTCCTTAAATCCGTCTGCATTCTGGATCAAATTCAAGAAATTAATTAACAGGTTTGTATTTTTTAAAAAGTCTCCCCTAAAACTTTACTCACACACCATATATACCTTGAAAGAGTTATCTAAAAACGCTTATCGTTAATTGCTGTGCAGAGATCCCTTCTTAACGCAATTACAAAGCAAAGGTTCACTGATCGCTGAACCATTTGTGCAATCTGTTTATTTGACGTGTGCATTTATATGCGTGTGCACGTGTGTGTGTTGGAGAGAGAGAGCCCAGCCTCTGACTAAACTCGGTCTCTCTCCTGTTTGCTCTTGTGTCTGTAGGTGGATGAGCAGGATTTCTCAGCTGAAACATTAACTCCCACAGACAGAAAGAATTGAGTATCTCAGCATCTTGTTCACAAGTGACCGGAAATGCGGCGTCAGGTGGCCTGAAGAAGGATTTCTGACCAATAACGCTTTCAATTGAGATATTGGCATGCAGGAATTGATTCATGACAGAACAACATCAGTTTTATCAAAAGGCAAGGGCTCATAAACACAAGAAAGCATCATTAGTCATACACACCTTAGCATTACAGCCATACAGACCTGCAAAGAAAACAGGAAATGCATTATTATTCCTCACATTACTTTTCATGAATTAGACCTGTTATGAGATCTGATATTTACCCCAGTGAACCTTTTGCCAGCCCCAAACTGTCCAATATCTTCAATAGCGTCACAGAGCGAGGATGTGTTTCCGATCACATCAGACATCAAATGTGTCATACGACCCTTCAGTCTCGCTTCTTCTCTTAATGCATCTAGTCTGGTCTTTTCCTCTTCGTCGAGTAAGGCACGAAGCATCTTGAAGTCGTCCATAATCTTATTCTCTGTGTTGCAGCTCTGAGTCTGTGGGTCACAGTAGAAACTGTCTTCATTTCTTAATGTGTTTAAGATGTGACTCATCAAAGTCCAAATATACACAGAAGTGCTGACAAACCTTAATGTGCTCAACTGATGAATCACACAATTGTTTGACATTTTCCAGCTTCTCTTTGATGTTCTTGGGTCGAGTCTGAAATGAAAATCCAATTTGAATTAATAATGAAATATTAACCAAAATATCTTCACAATCCAACTATCTCTTACTTTAGGGTGACATTGTTTTTGTTTCTCTCTTGTTCCCCATGTCATTTCATGTAATATAATGACTGCTGTTCACTGTGCTGCCTGCAGCTAAAGTAATAAAGCACATATACCATCGTCCTTCTGTCTACCTCGACAACAGACGATCCCACAATGTTTCTTAATAAATGCAGAATTACAGCAACTTTAATGCTGATTGATACAATTGTCAGACCTGTGCCCCATAATCGGTAAACACTGGCTTGATGGTGAGCTTCATTCATTTACACATCAAAATACAACATTCAACAATGCAGTTGAACAAAGTCGGTTAAATAACTAAAACAACCTCACCTGAAATGACTCTGTGTTGTTTCTGTGTCCTCCTGATGGATCACCTTGACTTCCCCCTCTGTAGTATTCACACAAACTCTTCAGAATAAAATTAATAGGAGGGTCACCTCCAAATGAACGCTCCCTACAAAGTGGGCATTCCCCACGGGTGTTTATCTCCCAGTGTTGGTGAAGGCAGGACTGACAGAAACTGTGGCCACACTGCAGCACCACAGGGTCAATGAAAAGACATAAGCAAATTGAACAAGAGAGATCCTCGGGCACAGTGGGATCATCTTCTCTTGGTTTCTCTCTTGCAGAGGAGGTCCCTGGCTCCTCTCTTGCAGAGGAGGCCCCTGGCTCATCTACTTGCTGTTCCATGCTTTGGTTCATTTGGTCCATTTTGGCTGTAAATCGAATAAATAAGTAAAGTAATATTACTGCTATAATTAAGTCGAAGGTTCCTCAGTGGGAATTATAATATTTGTTATACTCTACTGTATATACTCCACATGAGGCTCAGCTACTGTTTAAGAGTTTGACACTTGACAAACACCATAAAAAATATGTAAAGAATTAACATACTAAGACATTTCACCTTGAACTTGAAGGTTTGAGGCAAGGTCATTAAGAAACATCTCAGATAAAGTAGCCACTGTCCTCGCCACAGCACCATCTTCCCCGAAAACCTGCACCAGTATATTCACAGTTTCCTCTCTGGTAGCGTTCTCCAGCTTGGACCTCGGGATGGGTCGGGATCCGTCTACCTGAATCTGGAGCAGGTACCACTGAAATTCCCTCAGCCGTTCTTCAGTCAGATCATCCAGGTGCCTTTTCAGCAATATTGGGATTGACACTGGTGTGGCCATTTTGAATTTTCAGCAGCTTCACAGGATGTCAAACTATCAAGTGGAAATTAAAGTCAGAATTAATTTATGGAAAAAATGAAATACATTTACAAGCTGTCAGCAACTCTGAGGTGTGACTATCTTTATGTTCTGGTTATCAGACGAAAGCAATATAATAAAAACTTGGACACACAGCTTAATCTCTAGAGGTCCAATGTACATGTGGACATGCATCAGATAACCCCCCCCCCCACACACACACACACACACAGTCTGACTGGAAACTGATGCACGCCCACATGTACAATGAAAGAGCTTTTCCATCCTATAACTCTTCTTCCTGTTCATATATTCTAACAAGTCCCCCATTCATTAACCTGACCCTGTTGTAATGTTCATAAGGCCACCTGACGATGGTTTTAGGAGACTTGTGTAACTGTTATATTCTGTCATTAAAGCAAACTGCTTCAAAACTCTACCACTACTAACATATTGAACTGAATAACTGAACACTAATAATAAAAAAAAATGCTTAAAAACATATCAGTATCTCACTGCTCACCTTTATTCTTCTGGCTGCATTCCAGACATCTCAGAACTCAAAAGTTTCCCACTTTCTTCTAGAAAAAGGACAAAGAAGAGCATCCAGGTCGTATTTCCTACTTGTAAGCCAGCAGCTGTTCACGTCCACCTGGTTTCAGGTAATGGACAGTGAATGACGTGTTCAACGGTCAAACTAACACATTTTGGATTAGACTAATACCAGGAAGTTCTGATGTGGAATTTCAAAATCAAAGCTCTCTGACATTGGATGGAAACTACCTGTTTCCACAGTTATTTAAATTCAGAATAACAGTACTCCACCTCAGAGAGTCATAAATCTGAATTCATATGGAAATATTGAAAAGATTTTACCTGTAAGAGGGCTTTAATTTTGAAATTCCACATCAGAAGCTTCTGCTGCTACCTGAGTGACGCTCAGGCTGAGATTACTCTGTGGAAACAGGTAGTTTCAATTAACGTATTAAGTCAAGTATTCATCAGAAGCTCCTGATATTATGTTTATTTTTACGTTGGACTACTCATTCACACAGATTAAATGCCATGGCCTCCATCTTCTAAGGCTTCAATGTGATCAGAATAAGGCCGGTTAAATGATTTACGTAAATAATCAATGAATTTCTTAAATGCTCAATTAATTAATTAACTAATCTTTCAATTAATTAACAGACTGACTAGCTGAATTAATGTGAAATTGCAAATTGCGTTCATAGGTCGATGCTTTTATTTTGAATTCTGTTCTTGGACTGCATTATGGTAATGTCTAGTATATAGGCCTACAGCATGAATGTATTATTAGTGGATACCGGATTGGAAAATAGCCGCCGTTGATTTCAACGGAGTTGCTCGCCTGGCGCATACGCATAGACCCATGGCCTACAGGCGCCATAAAATAACTGGGGGCTAGTTTGACCGGGGGTTTTCGGAGTGGCGGGCTCTCAATGTCGCTTCTGAATTGACCGTTAAAGAGTGTGTACAGGAAATAAACTGTCCCTCACCTGCTGTGTGTATTATCTTCATGCCTGAGACATTTTCTACACATACAGAAATGAGACACACCTACAGGCACAGTCACAAATGTTCAGTTATTAAAAGTTGATCTTCTCTCGTTTTTATTTCCTGTTGCACGTTCAGTTGTTTCTCTCTCACCAGCAGCACTCGGCACAGACTCTGAGGACCTCTAGTGGAGAGACGTGTGCACCTCTGCTTTACATCACCCCCAAGACTTGTACCAGTTTAATAGTTATGACAACAGCAATGACAATTGACGATGGCCTACTGTAGCCTATTTATGATGATGGAGCTGGGCTGCCAATGGGGCAAAGGAAGGTAACTGGATTAAAAATGACAGTGAAAGTAGCACAGTATTAACAAACATGAGTCAGCTGCTTTATTAGCTGTTCTTGAGGCAGGTCGTGATCAGATGATATTGTACATTCACTGGACATATTCCTACATTACCTATAAAATGTATCCTCATTTAGGATATTTAGGCACAGTGGTGCTTTGAGCTTAATACTAACAACAGCATGCAAACATGATCACAATTATACATTGATCTTGTAAATAAAATGAAGTGGCATCAAATGTAACAGTTTTTCAGTACTTCTATTGTGTACATTTTTAATGCAAGATATCAGGATTTCACATGTTTATATCACAACAACTGCAAAAAAGCCTTAAACACCCATAAAACAACAGTAACAGATAAACTGAGATTCCTCATATAAAATATTTACTTCAGGTCATTAAAAAAACAAGACTAAGTGTCAACAGCCATGCTATCAGCCCAGTCAGGCTGTATTTAGGCACAGTGGTGCTTTAAGCTAAATGCTAAAAGTTAGCATGCAAACAAAACAGTACAATGATGTGGCATCAGATATAATGTTTTTTCAGTATTTCAACCATGTAATATAATTTTTTCAAGCAAGATATCAGGATTTCACCTGAGTATATCACAACAACAATAATGGCTTAAGAAGTTTAAATCATGTAACATCAAACAATAGAAAAACAGTACAATGATGTGACATCAGAGGGTTTTGGCACCTGCCCCTTTGCCCCTGATGTCCTAACTGCCCTTTTGTCAAAGTGTATTATATTGTTTGGTTGTTGTTGTTGTTTTTGTAGTTGTAGTTCTGTTAAATACTTTTATTAAATTGTAGGAAATAGTACCAGTTGTTTTAATCGTTCGAAGAACAGATTTAACATCCTTTGCAATCAAATGTGCTTTTCTATTATTTCCTTTTTACTGAGTCTCTTAATAGTAGAGAGCATTATATTTGAGAAACGTAGGCCATAAATGTTCAAGAATCTAAAAGCATGTTTTATCAAACAGCTTCTGCTAAATCTAGAATTATAATACAAAGCTGCTTAAGAGATCATTGTGTCATCAGCAGTTCACTTTGCTACTTACACAGTTTTAACTGTGTGTATCTTTTATTGTTTATCATAATTTCTTGTATTATCATGAAATTTCATTCAGCAGTGCAGAGATGCCTCGTAAAGAGAGGACTGAAACAAAAAGAGATGAAGCTGGAGCCAACACACGTTTTGTGTTTTTGTTTGAAAAGTGACTTAAACAAAATATCTGTTATCAAAATAGTTGTCAATTAATTTCAACTGATCAATTCATTGTTTCATCTCCAGGTCCATGTGCCCCTTTTAACTTTGAGCACCTTCCTCTCTGAAGGTCTCTGCACGGCCCTGCTCCACCTCATCGCCAGCCTCATCCTCAGCCTCAGAGGAAGAGGAAAACACAGGAGGAAGATAAGCAGAAGGAAGAGGAGCAGGAGGAAGAGGAGCAGGAGGAAGATAAGCAGAAGGAAGAGGAGCAGAAGGAAGAGGAGCAGGAGGAAGAGGAGCAGGAGGAAGAGGAGCAGGAGGAAGATAAGCAGAAGGAAGAGGAGCAGAAGGAAGAGGAGCAGGAGGAAGAGGAGCAAGAGGACGTTGCAATGGCTGGAATTGAAGTGGATGGGCCTGGATGGATTTGTAATAATAAGGATAATCAAATGGCACTTGGTATGGTAATGGTAAAAATTTGTAGTCTTGTTCTAGTCTCATCCTTTTGGGACTTTTCTGTAGATACCGCTGATAGCGGAGGCTGAATGCTGTGTTTCCAGGACACAGCTGCTGTGTATCATTGACCTTCACCCCGGTCAGATGGTCAGACACAGAGAGGCGTGAAGACTCAGTTTCGGGGTCCAGAACCACAGAGGCTACAAATCAAACAGAAAGCACTTCACTGGTGAGTTTAAAGAACAGAGGTGAAATCTGAATTAATTCAAAGCTTATGGGTCTGAAAACTTACTCCGTTTTCTGTCGTTCAACATCTTCGTCAAGACTCTGAGCGGAAGGTTTTCCACATGCTTGGACACATTTATCCGTGCTTGTGAAATTGTCCGTAGATTACTCGAAGCCATCTCCATTCTGGATCTAATTCAAGAAATTAACAGGTTTTTAAAAAGTCTCCCCTAAAACTTCACTCACACACCATATATACCTTGAAAGAGTTATTGAAAAGCGCTTATCGTTAATTGCTGTGCAGAGATCCCTTCCTAACACAACTACAAAGCAAAGGTTCACTGATCGCTGAACCATTTGTGCAATCTGTTTATTTGACCCTGTGCATTTATATGCGTGCATGTGTGTGTGTTGGAGAGAGAGAGCCCGGCCTCTTTCTAAACTCGCTCTCTCTCCTGTTTGCTCTTGTGTCTGTAGGTGTATGAAGTCGACTCGTAAAACCTCAGGATGAGCAGGATTTCTCAGCTGAAACATTAACTCCCACAGACAGAAAGACTTGAGTATCTCAGCATCTTGTTCACAAGTGACAGGAAATGGGGTGTCAGGTGGCCTGAAGAAGGATTTCTGACCAATAACGCTTTCAGTTTACATATTGGCATGCAGGAACTGATTCCTGACAGTCAAGTCAAGTCAAATTTATTTATATAGCACATTTCATACAACAAGCGTAAACTCAATGTGCTTCAAAAATAAAAACAGCTTAAAGATAAATTGTATTACATAAAATAACATATAGGATAAGAAAATATTACAAGTATAAAAAACATTCAGGGAACAGAACAAAATCAGAACAAACATCATTAATCATACACACCTTTTCATTTCAGTCCCACAGTCCTGCAAAGAAAACAAGAAATGCATTATTATTCCTCACATTACTTTTCATGAATTCGACCTGTCATGAGATCTGATATTTACCCCAATGAACCTTTCGTCGGCCCCAAACTTTCCAATTTCTACCATAGTGTCAGAGAGCAAGAATGTGTTTTTGATCTTCTCATAGATCAAATGTGTCATACGAATCTTCTGTCTCGCTTCTTTTCTTAATGCAGCTCGTCTGGTCTTTTCCTCTTCGTCGAGTACGGCACGAAGCATCTTGAAGTCGTCCGTAATCTTATTCTCTGTGTTGCAGCTCTGAGTCTGTGGGTCACAGTAGAAACTTTATTTGAGATGTGACTCATCAAAGTCAAAAATATACGTAGAAGTGCTGACAAACCTTAATGCGCTCAACTGATGAATCCCACAATTGTTTGATGCTTCCCAAATATTCCTGCGTCTCTTTGATGTTCTTGGGTGGAGTCTGAAATAGGGATGCACATTTTAAATTTTTTTTATGACCGATAACTGACGCTCATTAACCGATTAGTAACCGTTGCTTCGGAAGACGCATTTGGTCCTGTTTGGCCTCCAGTGCCATGCATGCAGGTGTGCTGTGGTTGAAGTGCCTAACAAGCCGCCCCGCTGCAACAATAACCCGATGCACAAACACGTTAAATCCGTCATTTACCGCCAGCTGCAGTGTATGTGCAAAACAGGGGATCGAGTCCCAGCTGACCCGTCCGGGAGAGTTGGCTGCCACGATGTTGCGCGCGTTGTCGTGGACGCATGCAGACACTTTCCTACTAAGTCCCCACGTCTCCACCGCATCAACTAGTTTACATGTCACTATATCGATGAGGACTGGAAAGTTAATTCCGCCGTCCTGTTAACGCAGAGTATGCCAGGTAGACACACAGCTGATAACCTCACAGCTAATTGTCACATACCTCTCTGTTGTGAGCGCGGTCCAGCAGTCCGTTGTAATAGCCACGAACTTAGTACTTGCAAGTTGCGTTTTCAGTCCGTTTTTCCGCTCCTCAAAACGAGCCTCTAATCGACGGGTAACGTAGGTCTTGATGGAATTTGGTAATTAGGCTCGACAGAGCCCAGTAGCTCCTGAAACCCGTCGCCACTGACCACGCTTCATTTTTGCTGTGAAGTGGGCTGTGGCGGAAAGCACGTATGAGTTGATTGACAAGTAGCTAAAAAAAAAAAAGTCTAGTCTAGTCTGAAATTAAAATCCCTCTTGAATTAATAATGAAATTTTAACAAATCTCTTCACAATCCAACTATCTCTTACTTTAGGGTGACATTGTTTTTGTTTCTTTCTTGTTCCTCATGTCATTTCATGTAAGATAATGACTGTTGTTCACACTGTGCTGCCTGCAGCTAAAGTAATAAAGCACATACACCATCGTCCTTCTGTCTACCTCGACAACAGACGATCCCACAATGTTTCTTAATAAATGCAGAATTACAGCAACTTTAATGCTGATTGATACAATTGTCAAACCTGTGCCCCATAATCGGTAAACACTGGCTTGATGGTGAGCTTCATTCATTTACACTCAAAAATGAACACTCATTCAACAATGCAGTTGAACAAAGTTGGTTAAATAACTAAAACAACCTCACCTGAAATGACTCTGTGTTGTTTCTGTGTCCTCCTGATGGATCTCCTTGACTTCTCCCTCTGTAGCTTTCACACAAACTCTTCAGATTAAAATTAATCGGAGGGTCACCTTCAGGTATAAACTTCTTACAAAGTGAGCATTCCCTAACGATGTTCCTCTCCCAGTGTTGGTGAACGCAGGTCCGACAGAAACTGTGGCCACACTGCAGCATCACAGGGTCAGTGAAAAGACTTAAGCAAATTGAACAAGAGAGATCATCAGGCACAGTGGGATCATCTTCTCTTGGTTCCTCTCTTGCAGAGGAGGTCCCTGGTTCCTCTCTTGCAGAGGAGGCCCCTGGCTCATCTACTTGCTGTTCCATGCTTTGGTTCATTTGGTCCATTTTGGCTGTAAATCAAATAAAGAAGTTAAGTAATATTACTGCTACAATTAAGTCACAGGTTCCTCAGTGGGAATCACAATATTTGTTATACTCTACTGTATATACTCCAATTGTCTTTCTGCTTTCACATGAGGCTCAGCTACAGTTTGACACTTAATCAGACACAGCTTGTCATAACATCACAATAAAAATGACAGTAAAAATGTATAAAACATTTGTTTTCTCAACGTATTTTTTGTCCATAGAAAATATGTAAAGAATTAACATACTAAGACATTTTACCTTGAACTAGCTTTGAGGCAAGGTCATTAAAATTCATCCGATGTAAAGTATCCACTGTCCACGCCACAGAACCATCTTCACCAAAAACCTGCACCAGTCTATCCACAGTTTCCTCTCTGGTAGCTTTCTCCAGCTTGGACCTCAGGATGGGTCGGGATCCGTCTACCTGAATCTGGAACAAGTGCCACTGAAATTTCCTCAGCCCATCTTCATCCAGATCATCCAGGTGTTCTTTCAGCAATTTTGGGATTGACACAGGTGTGGTCATTTTGAATTTTCAGCAGCTTCACAGGATGTCAAACTATGAATTGGAAATTAAAATCAGAATTAATTTATGGAAAACATTTAATACATTTACATATGAAGAGCATCTTCAATTCAATTCAGAAAACTTTATTTGTCCCCCGGGGGAATTAAAGAAAGATAAAGATAAGTTAATTGTTAAACAACTCACATTGCAAATGAAAATCTATCAACATGACTCAGACAGAAATGTTCACAGACGAGGCAATGTTTTAA
The DNA here is from genome assembly GCF_965226575.1 of Pagrus pagrus. Lineage (NCBI taxonomy): Eukaryota > Metazoa > Chordata > Actinopteri > Spariformes > Sparidae > Pagrus > Pagrus pagrus. The sequence continues at coordinate 7,574,450 of NC_140208.1, read as the reverse complement.
AAGTCTACTCATGTGATGTTTACTCTTGTTCGCCAACTTCTTTCCTCACTCTCTGACTCTCGCTGAAGTTATAGCGACAGGCGATCAAATGAAACGCACTGGTACCTTGAACAGAGTTGGAAACGTTTTGGATAATGTAAGTACACAACTCAGTCTAGTTGTCTTTACACATTTTAATGCAGAAATGTTAATTCTGCATCTGTAACACAGTTTTATTCTAGAGGAAATATAGGTTTTTGGTGGAAAAAACTATTTGGATATTGTGTCAAGTTTCATTTACTGTTAAATTAAAAGCATCACAATTCATCAAAAAATGTTTTGTCTTTACATACTTATGTAAAGACATTTGCAGATTAAAGTCGACCTTTTGAGACTACATCAAACAGCGCATGTGACTGCCTCAACAAAATGCCTTGTGTAGATGAACTGGTGAAACTGTACTTCAGAATTGGCTTTAGTAACAAAGAAATGATTTCTCTTTTAGCTCATCAACACAGTGTAGTTGTCAGTATTAGGACTTTCAAGAGATTGTGCCTAAAAACCACACAAGCATGGAAGAGCTGGCCGCATTCGTGCAAGCTGAAATTGAAAAGATGTAGTAACCGGATGCTCGGGCAGCTCGCATCGCTGTCAGTTGCTCCCCTAACTGGATTTGAGGGACCAGAAGAGTTGACTTTATTCTCGACATTTCGACTTTATTCTCAACATTTCGACTTTTTTCTTGTAGTGCATAATGAAAAAAAAAACTTCCTCCTCTCATTTCCCCCTCATCCCTGGCTCTAATACCCGTAGAGCCGAACCTGAACACTAATCATAACAAAGCAACAGAACGACTGGCAAACAAATATTAGTTAGTGTTAAACTGCTAATCATGCTTAAAAATATCATCAGTGTCTCTTGCTTCTCACCTTTATTCTTTAGCTGCATTCAAGACATCTCGGAAGTCGAAAATTTCCCACTTTTTACTAGAAAAAGGACAGCGGAAGAGCATCCGAAGCTGTATTTCCTACTTGTTAGCTAGCTAGCTAGCTAGCTAGCTAACAACAACTTCCTCTTCTTCTTCTTCTTTTTCTTTTTTCTTCTTCTTCTGCTTCAGTTTCTTCTTCTTCTTCTTCTCTGGATCGCAAACCAACGTGTAGAGGTGCATACCGCCACCTACTGTACCGGAGTGTGAAGCCTCAGTGCTTCATGTATCTCAGGTTACATTCTACATGTAAATGATTGATAATAATAGTACATTAGTACAGTATATATTTAAATATATATTATATATTATAATTAAATCTTTATCTTTCAGAAAAATAATGAGGGCCTTGTAACATATCCTCATTTTGTCATTCATCCCTAAAATCCCTTCCAAACTCCATCTCCGCCCTAGTTCATATATCATAATTGCTACATTTCATGACAACATTTTCAGCAACCTTACAAACATCACACTTATCCGACACGCACTTTGCCATTAAAGAAAGACTTGATTTTAATCAATTGAAATTATCACTTCCTCTCTTCTGCACTTCCCTTTGAAATCCTTCATGTTAATTGATTTCTGAATGGTGTAGTAGTGTCTTCCCTTTTCATCTGCATCCCACTTCTTCTGCCGCAAATCCCTCACTGGCTTACTTATTAATGATTTGGCATCACCTTTACCAAAGGGGACTGTCATTATATCATTTAATTTCAATACTCTTTTACACTGGATCAGGAAACGATTAAAATGAGGACGTTTCACTGTGCTGTACTAAAACTACTGATATACTGATATAAAGGAACATCTATTCCTACTCACCCCATGTCGATCAGAGTCAGATGAAGTTTCGTAGTCCAGGAAATATTTCTGGAGCTTCACAGCGAAACAGCTGTGATGCATTCTCCTAAACAACTGAAGTAGATGGGGACTTGTTTTAAAATGTAAAAAACAACCCAAAAAATTATGAAATAGCCCCGTGCAGTTCATCCGAGTCTCTGGAAGCCCCAAGATCCCAAAGTGATTTGAAAAAGCTGAAGTCTTCACTGTAACTGATAAAAAGCGTTTGCGCAAGCTCGACTGCATGTTTTAAAAACAAGTCCTCATCATTTGCCGTGAAGCTCCAGAAATGTTTTGTGGACTATGAAACTTTACTTCACTTTTCATTGCCATGGGGTGAGTAGATAACGATTAGATTTTCATTTTTGGGTGAACTGTTCCTTTAAGACAGATGTTTTTGGTTTTTTTTCTTCAAATGTGATGTTTCAATTTGTCTCATTATTAATATTTCTAGGTAGATTTGAGGTGGCAGTTTAGTTAATTTGGAGTATCTTGCTGTACAGAATTATTCTGAATTTAAAAAAGGGCGTTTTTTGGTTTTAAGACACTTCATTATAATGTAATGAATATTATATTCTGACAGACATGAAACTTGATATAACCTTGAAATATTATTTATTAAATTACACTAATAGATAAGAATTCAGTTCCTTAAATAAGTAAATCTATATGGTATGATAATCGTCAATTTTCATACCATGGTATACCTTCAAAGTGGTATATCACTGCAACCGTAAACTGGAGTAGTATGATAATAAAATATAATGACTTAAGACTCCACGTGGAGTATTCAGGAGCATCTCTGTGCAACCAGAGCATGACAGAGAGATGATGACTTTCTAATGACTATGTTGAGTAAGACTCCAAACTTTAAATGACAAAACTCTTTAATCATCAAGAACAGGAGCTGAGCGTGTCACCTCTGATTATCGCTGTGATGTTCAAAAAACGCACCATTACTTATTCATCTTGGCCGAGCTGACTGAGCCCACTGGCATTTCATCAGCAACACCCAGCTTTTCACCCAAAAGGCTGCACGCACTGACACCCGGGTGCTGTCCAACACGACCGTCGACGACTGACTTCCTGAGCAGTCGGGGGTCAGAAGCTGATTGCTCCGGGGCGTCACGACGGTATCTGTTGAGGGAGGAAGGAGTGTTGCTCATTCACTTCCCCCAGTCAGATTATTTCTCCCAAGCGGTGGAGAACAGGAGTGTCATGACTCAGCTCTTGGCTGCGTCCACTCTCTCAGTTGTGATGATGTAACAGATGGCATATCCACCCTCATTAGTCACAACAAAAGGAAAAGTCATGACTAAATGTAACGCAGCTACTGAAGCTCTTTTTGCAAAATTGGTCTATTCTGGATACAAACAGAGCTTCAGTCAGCCACGGGAGTCTGCTACAAACTGCAGTGTGATATTTTGGCTGTGCAGATCGTACCACAGGACTGATTTAGCTCCAAGAGGGCATGTAAGCCCGCATGCGTGTATGGATGCAAGCTTCAGCTGGCCCCCGTACAGAAAGACAAGAATGATGAACCAGGAGAGACTGTGTGACCATCATAGTCATCAGCTTTTTTGCTAATTAGTGTTTTCTCTGAGGGCGTGTGGAGAACATCCACATCCTCTTGCCTTTTTTTTCAAAAGTGCTGATTGTGTTTTTCACAGCAGGGTGGCATAAGAACACCAAGTGATGACAACATCGAGTAGATAACTGCCTCCTTCATGTTACATTTCTGCTGCAAAATCAGGAGTGAGGTTGTCATGCAGGGGCTGGATTTCTTTCTCGTGTCACTGTAGCGTCTGAGTCAGCTGGTGGCAGTGTTGTACAAAGTATCCAAAAGTCATACTTGAGTATAAGTGAAAGGCACCCATACGAAAAATACTTGAATAAAAGAATTGGATATTAAGTGTGTTTGAGGATTAAAAGTAGTTTTCTGGCAATAAATGCATTCATACTGCCGGTAATCAGCTTTTTAGCTCTGGCTTGTCATTCAGAGGTAGATACTGATTGCACAGTAGAAAAAAATGACACCATCCACGCATAGATTGGCTTCCCATAAACTTTGCTCTTAAATTGAAACACTTAATTTTTTCCTGTCGAGATGAAGCATCATGGCACAAAGGAAGCGAGTCTGCCATTGTGCAACCGAGACAGGAAGAGGCATCATTTTCCCCGGTCGGTATCTCCAGGTAACAGTGGAGCAACTGGAGTAACTGTGGAAACTCTACTCCCACTGATGGAGGAGGCAAAGAAGGAAAAGAGGAAGAGTGATAGAAACCGAGGACAAACAAGAGTGAACGGACGGGCGTTCCCTCGATGGAGAGCGCCGGTGTTGTGTCAGAATTTGTTCCCCTGTTGATATGTGTTCCCCCTTTCCAGCCAATGTAATCATATGTGTCAATTTACATGTATTAATCACTTTTTAATTGACCATATGTGAGCAGATTGTAACGTGAAGTGAAAAATGAGACCTTCCCTCAATTATTGGATCTGATATTCAGCATTTTTTCAATTATGAGGATCAGTGATACTTTATCTAGTTTTGCATAAACTAAAATGGCACTCAGTAGAGCACATACCTCTGCCAAGGCCCAACAAGCCTAATCCAACATCAAATAAAACATATATACATCCACTAGATCCAGATTTCTATTCTATGAGGACTCACTCATAGATACCAGCCACTTAAATATGACTTATCTTTTTCATCGCCATATCTTGCAATGTTAAAGAAAGGAAGAAAAATTCCTGGATCCGTCCCTTTATCCAGATCCGCACCATAAGTTAATGGGGTCTATTCTGGGCCAGAACCCATCCTCTATGCAAGTTTCTTGGAAATTCGTTTAGTAGTTTTTGTGTTATCGTGGTCACAAACCAACAAACACGTGCAAAGACAAAAATAAACTGATTTAAATATGTGCTACTTTGGCTCTGATGCAGCATGCGATCTGCAGAGTGACTACCAACTCTAATACACTACTACATGTTTTTTCTGTGACATATCTGAATTTTTATTTTGTGTTTTGTCACAAAAATAATACGACACATTTAATATATTAATATCCCTAACTAATTTTGAGTAAATGTAATGTATTAAATGTACAATATTTGCCTCCAAATGTAGTGAAATGGAAGTATTTTTTATTTCTATCAACAGGAATTCTTACATACTGCACCTTTTAAGTGCCAGAAAAATGTAAATACTCAAGTACAGTACTCAAGTAAATGTACTTAGTTACATTCCATCACTGGCTGGTGGTGGCTGGAGTCTTAAATCTAACACATTCAGTGCTCAGTGCAGAATGGCCAACAGGCTGCTCGGGAGGAAGATGGGAAAATGTCTGACTGTAATAATACTACAATATGGAAAATGGCACACAGACTTTCTTTCTTTCTTTCTTTCTTTCCCTCGCCGACTGCCGATTTCAGCTGAAACCATCCTACTTTCTCTTCTCTCGGCCTCCCGTGCTCTCCCTCCTCTTCCCTCCTCTGCTCCTCTGTCTCTCATGAAGCGGGCAAGGCGTAGTGTGTGGTTGGTGTGAGATAACAAAGGCTGAGGAGTTCACCATTATATAACTTCTGTGGAGGCTGAGGAGGTGGAGGAAGAGGAGGAGAGGCAGCAGGGTTAGCACGTAGGAAAAGGAGGGCAGGAGAGGGCTAGTAGCCTACGTTGCAGTGCTCATTTGTCTTCCACGTAACACACATACACACACACACGCACGCTCACACACACACATGCTGGCCTCCTTTTCCTGCCCTCCATCACAGATTCAGCAGGCTGCACTTGCAGATACGGCCTCATAATATTTGAACTTTCTCAGTGTTTCAGCTTTGTGTTCCCACGCTGACAACCACACATAAAGATTTTCAAGTGAAATTTCGCTCTCCATCTTTCTGACAGTGTCTACGCGAGCTGGAGTGCTGAGCAGGCAGCCACATGCACACACACACACACACACTCACATATACGCAGGGCCTCTAACTCAGGAGCTCTATGGCTCCCTCCAGCCCCACCCGCCTGTCCTCTGATGGCCTCCCACTCATGCCACATTAAACATTTAGTGAGGCACTCTGGATCCGTGTGACACCATCTTTTAGCGCCGCCAAGCTAACAGCCCTCACACACTGTGGAAAAAACATAGGTGCATGCACGTTGGTGGAAACCTGATACAGCAGCCACACTACTCGCTCTGCCCATCTCTGTCTCTCTTATGCACGTACACGAACGCAGAGGCAAAATCAGTGGCTCAGAGAGGCCTTCTGTGTTGAGAGCAAGACCTGCATTAATCAATATTGATTCCTGGAGTGTGTGTCTGTATGTGCATGTACTTATGCAATGTGTGTATGTCTGTCTGTGTGTGTGTGTGTGTGGGTCACAGTTTGCCTCTCTGCTGCAGTGAGGTGTGACCCAGGGTTGGGTGTATCCCAACCCAGTGCAGTAAAATGCAGCTGTGATGCTCCCTGCAATATTTTTTTTTTCTTGAGAGATATGAGAGGAGACAGGAACCTGATGTCAACGCCGTTGTTTGCAGCCGGTCACACGCACCACTGCGGGAGTGTGCGCCTTCCAACAAAACGTCACACAATTATGATCCACTGTCCCTCAGAAGTTGATTTACTGAGCCCCCCCCCCAAAAAAAAAAAAAAAAACAAGGCAGAGAAGTCAGCTCAATCTCATCTCATTTTCAGTGACTTCATTGAACTGGAGGCCCTGGTCTCATGCTGCACGAGCCTATTCTCGCGAGGATTCCTCCCCTTTACTACACACACACACACACACACACACACACACACACCATCATCATCACTCCTCCTCCTCCTCTTCTACCCAGCCCCTCCCTTTCCGTCTCTACTCGCCTCTATCCTCTTCAGCCTTGCCTGCCTGTCAGAAAGGTACTCCAGTATTGGAGGCTAGGCTACCCTCCTCCCGGACCCCGTACGAGAGCCAGCCACCGTCGTACCCCAAGGCTCGGGCTCCCCACTCTCGCCACCGACCATGGCAACCACCGTTACTTCCACCAGGTTCACCGACGAGTACCAGCTGTACGAGGAGCTCGGGAAGTAAGCAGCAGCCGTAACGTTACAGTGTGCATCGTGTTTGTCTTGTCGTTTTTTCTTTTTTTTTTTTTTTGTCCCCCACCCCCGCAACCTCGCCTCACATTATTTCTGGTTAGCCAGCTAGCAGGGCGATAGCTAGCCAAAATAGCTTACAGACTAATCACGTTGAGTGCTGTAATAATGTGCCCCGTGTGTGTGTGTGTGTGTGTGTGTGTGTGTGTTTGAGCGGAGGCTGTTAACTGTCGTGGTGCAGTCCCGGCTAAATAACCGTTGCTATCGGGCTAGCTTAACTAGCAGCTCCCGCAGCAAACGGAGAACAGCGCACTGACGTTTGGTTACTAGCCGACTAGTTAGCCACCGTGCTGATTATTGATAAACCAGCCCGAGTTAGCCCCGCTAGCGTTGCGTCTTTGATGAATAGCCCGCACAGAGGTTGGCGCAGTAACAGCTGTTAGCCCTTCCGTGTTTGCTAGCCGGTATTTTCTGGTCTGCTGGACCCGTCAGCGGGGCCCCGGGAGACGCCGGAGACGTAGCCCTGTGACATTTCACCGGCCCACGGGTCTGACAGCTCCGCGCTGGCTCGATAGACCAGAGGCTGTGGTCGCTAGCTAACTAGGCCGACCACTTTTTTTTTTTCTCTCTCTCCCCCCCCCGCCTCCTCCTCCTCCTCCTCTCTCTCTCGAGCAGCTGCAGATGATTTGTGTAACCGTGTTGAGTAACGTTACGTACCCCTGGATCACTTAATGAGGAAGTTATTCGGTCCAGGCTGCGCTGCGTTTTGCGGTGTAAATGCCCGCACGTTTCCCCCCCGCACAGCAGCTGGCGCGATCATCGCGCAACGTAGTTATCAATAAATGCGTTAAATTAACGGAGGTGAGAGGGGGGAGATCGTCAAGCACTGACGATTATAGCGGCTGTTTTACTGTGTAAGAGGCAGTGACGCGTTTTCTCGGTATTTTGATGACGGGCCACTACCTCCTCTGTTTCATCACCATCAACATCAGCAGCAGCAGCAGCAGCATCTGTTGTTCTTGGCCGATGAAGCCTTTCTCCCCCCCTCCTCCCCTGCTGCTGTACCCAAACCAGCGGCAGCAGGGCGACACTGGCCCTATGAAGATACACCGGCCTTAATTTCCAGCTGCCATTTCCACTGCCGAGTAATTGTCAGTAATCGATGGCACTGATTGCACAGCCAGAGCACTGGGGCACATATACACACCTACACATCCTCCATAGTGGCTCTGCGCTTTACTGCTCCCGATTCTTAGGCATACCGAGCACTCACCTCATCTTGTGTCTCTGCAGCCTGTCTGTTAATGCATTTTGCTCCGTCATAGGTTATTAGCGTCAGGGCACTGACTTGTATTTCTGTCACCTGTCACCTCTCATTTGCTGGTAAATAATTGAAACTAAGAGCAGAGCGAGAGTGGAGGGAGCAGAGTGCAGCAGACAGCGGCAGCCCTCCATATATCATGGATGGGGGCCTGTACAGGGCCAGATACTGCAGATTGTACAGGCTGTGATATAGGCTCTGTGAAAATCATGCATAATTACTTGTTCTGTGATGCTCCAAATTGAACATCGCCATAGCGGCTCGCAGGTGAAAAATATGGAGCGTTCATCTAGGTCAATATGAAACTCCTCGGAGCAGGAGTTGTGCACTTCCTTTCCTGCTCGAGCAGATTTATAAGTCAGTGTTGTTACCCTGTGAATGTATCAAACATCGCCCATTGTTGCGCGAGATGCAGCCCATTCTTTGCGCTGGCTGTTGCAAATTGAATTTCCTTAGGGGGCTGTAGGTTGCGTCGCATTGTTGTGCCTATCAATAGATTAGCACTAGAACTTGGCCATTCATTTATAATCCAAGACCTGAGCTCATATCAGACACTCACGCTTGAGAAGCTTGTTATATTGCCCACCTTTTTCAGGTTGTAACACACCGAAAGCTGTGATAGTAATGACTAAAGTGTGTGTGTGTTTGTGTGTGTGTGTGTGTGTGTGTGTGTGTGTGTGTGTGTGTGTGTGTGTGTGTGTGTGTTGGAGACAGAGACCAAGGATGTTGGCGTACACAAAAACAAACCACTGTCACAGAAGTGATGCAGTTTCAAATGTCACGCTGTGTGTGTGTGTGAGAGGGAGCATGTGAAATGGAACTGATTTTTGGTTGTTTATGTGCTTTTTTCTTAGGGGAGCTTTTTCAGTGGTGCGTAGGTGTGTAAAGAAGTCATCAGGACAGGAATATGCTGCAAAAATCATCAACACTAAGAAGCTGTCTGCAAGAGGTATGGTAACACCACGCACTCTCACACAGATGCTGATATGTGCATATTTGCCCCATTTGTGGCGTTTATCGAACCACGGAGCATTACGGCGCACGTTGTTTTATATTGTGATAGTTATTATTATTGATAGGGCTGCACATTTATTCTTAAAGTTATCAAAATTGCAATTTCAAAATCGCAGGAGCTGCAGTTTTTTTGATAAAGCTAAACTGTGTCACAAGAAACCTTGTGATGAAGCATTGTGGTGCTACACAGATGCTCATGCTCACAAATTTTTTGTAAGAGCACATGTACCGAAAACCACACCATCATCATTTATATTAGAGATGCACAATGTTTCAGCAGATACTGATAACTGATGATCTATAATATTCTTTATCTCTAATAAGACTTAATGTGGTAAAACTGGTAGACTTGATTGTTGTCGCCTCTATTTTTATCGGTTTGAATTTCACAGATATCGATAAATAGCCAATAATAAGTTTTCCAATACTGTAATTTACTGGTGCAATATGTATCATGCATCCCTGATGTTCTTCAGTAATAAGTGAAATGCAAAAATGACCAATCCCACTACAATTGTGACTCATATGGCAATATGAATCTGTCATGATAATCAGTCATTCTTTGCATATTGTTCAACCCCCAAATGCTTTAGAGAATCAGTTCATAGATAAAATAAATAACAACTTAAATTTGCTGCTTATCCAGTGAAGGAAGCACTTGATGAATCATAGTACTTCATCCTGTGGATGCAGAAATCTAATACATTCAATATTTCCACGAAGTACCAGAGACTAAAGGGATAAATACCCAGGTATTGTGCAGCAAAATATCTGCCCTCTCACTGTATATGTCTTCACATCCCCCAGCCTTATTGGAAAGCATGCACACAAACAGAAGTCCCAAATTGTCCAATAGCGGAGGAAATCTTTTATTCAATCACCATGTCTGTGGGGAGTTCTTATCAGCAACCTCTTGGTGGTTTAATGACCCTCTGTATAAACACTGTATTGAATAACTCTATCTGTCCTCTGTGGTATCGTTAGGCCACCGCTGTACAAAGAATTGATCCAAATTTCTTGAATGCTCTTCATGAAAAGGACGCACGTTTGGGACTGAAATAAAAACAATAAGAGCTGGGCAGTACATGAAGGATGCGTCTTGTGTGTCGTGTTGTTAATTGTTGCTTTGGTGTGTTCAAATATCACACGTTGCTCGCTGCATAGATCCACACCCACGTGCACATGCCCGGTGCGGCGTGCCATGTGGTAACGATGACGTGAGCTCGTGTCAGTGTGTCAGAACCTCCTCCTTGGCTCCGGACTGAGATACTTAATTGCTTTCTCCTTTTTGTATCTGACAAATTAGGCCTGCTCTCCTTCCTGACATCCACGCACACCTGGCTTCCTTTGTTCTCCCTCCATGCACTCTCTCTCATTACCTCCGTGCCTCTCTTTCTCCGCTGGCCTCTCTCCGTCATTGCCTTTCTCTTGTCGTTCTATGAAGGGGGATTGGTTTGTATTGAGGCTAATCCACTTATGCTAAATGTATCTCATCAACCACTAAGACCCCACGGATTCCATAGGCGCCTCCCTGTTTGCCCTGTTGTTGTCTGAGTCTGATGGCATTTGCGTTGTGTGTGTGTGTGTGTGTGTGTGAGAAAGAGAGACCGAGAGAGCAGGGAGCAACACTAATAGAGCATGTCTGCATTGTGAGGCATCTGTGAGTGTGTTGTAATACCGTTATTGTTCTATCCCTGCCATCAAGTGTCCACACAGGGCCGCTCCTAGTATTAATGTCCCACCGAGGAAAAGTAAGGGCTCAGCAGAAAACTGTTGGCTCTTTGCAGAGGCAGGCAGCACAATGTAGGCCTGTGTATGTGTGTGTGTGTGTTTGCCAGGGGAGAAGAAAGCTGGCCAGTAGAAGAGTAGAAGGAGGAAAAGAAGGAGGAGGAGATTTTAAACAATATAGTCTTGCAAGGAGATCAGTGACACTCCACACCAGGGGAAGTAAGGTGAAATGAGACAAGGGAGCGAGACGCGATTGAGTGAGCGAAGGAGGGAACAAGAGGATTTTGTGCTAAGAGAAGAATTGCGGTAGGCCGCCCGGCTGACGCAAGATGCACCTACACGCACACAAAAAAACACACCGTCCACACGCTCACACACACAGGCAGCCAGTGCGTGTGCAGGCAGCCTGCCTGGTAGGATTTGGGTGGGTTTTTTTTAGCCTGATGGGGCGAGTGTGACCTCACGCGTGGCCTGGTGGGTAAGTCTCTCAAAGCTCTGGTAAACACTGCAGTAATCTGAGGAGGAGGGGGGGGCAGGGAAGGAGAGGAGGGAAGGAAGGAAGGTAGGGAACGAACCAACGAAGGAAGGAAGGAAGGAAGCGAGGGTGGACGGGATGTCAGGGATGGATGTAGGCGGTTGGCTGTGGGATAGTCCAGCCTACAGGCAGTATGGGGGTGGATGCGAGTGGGCAGCAGGGTACACGTAACGAACACACACGAAATACATGCAACTGATTCTCGGCACAGAGAATAAAGGGTTTTGAACGCTCTCTGGTTTGTCGTGGTTTCAGTTTATAAATGAGCCAAAGAACAAGATACAGCCCCTGAAGTGTCAAAAATCCTCGTGATTAATTGAACTTGAAGAAGAAAATGAAAAGCTGTGTTGGATGTAGATGGTTTAGAGTTCAGTTTTAGATAGAGCCTGACCGGATTTTTGGGCCGATGGCAATGTTCGACATATCTGCCGATATATACACTTATTTTTTGCAATGATCCCTCAGATGTGGTTATGAAACACTTGGCAGAGATGAGTAACAGAGGCAGGATACTTTACAGTTTAACAATAAACTCTTCTCTGGGAATTTGATAAATATTGATTATCCTAAGCATGTTTTTCTGTTATAAGCTCTAAAAAAGAGTTTTTCATATTGGCACATATCCACAACAAAAATGCTATTGATATATCTGTGGTCTAATGTTGGCCAACTGAGATCAGTCGGTCTCTAGTTTGAGATGATAGTGGTGCAATGGTGCGATTTCATAAGATAAAAATAAATGCCGTTTCATTTTGTTGTTGATGAGTGAGATAACTATAAAAACTGGATATCTGCTGCAACACTGTGCTTAAGAGAGTCTCAGACTATCCACTTTAATTATACATAAATGGTTATTGGCATATAGCATTTTTACTTATTTAGTATTGGTGTTTTTTGAGTTTCTGATGAACTTAAAGTGCTACTGTGGTTCTGATGCAACAACCTACTTCTGTTTGTAGTGACCACAATGTGGTGTCACTCAATGTCCTGCCCACAACACTATCACATTGTTTAGTGTCAGTGTCAACATAACCATTTTGTTTTTTTAGAGAAAAATCGCTGCTTCCTCAGAGCGCTGTTCCTTTTTTGTGTGGCCGGTACGAGTGCTTTTAGCTGAAAATCGTTCAACTTTTCAGAAAAGCGCTGGGGTCATCACCGTCACTCTTTCTCAGGCGACCAATCATTTATTAGATTGGGCGGGACTTGTTACCTGTCACCCTGGTAACCAAGAAAATGCAGGAGAAGCTTTTTCTGGGTGCTCTCTCTGCTACCCTCAGCTTTATCAGACAGAATCTCTCATAAGCGAGCCAGATAAGTCAATTTGTTGCAGCGGATCTGCCGCACGCTGAATGTAGCTGGTGCGTGTTGTGCTTTTACCACCCTATGCATTGTCAGCTGTGTAGTAAGCCCTCTGTTACCATGACGTTGCAACCCAGCGCTCCCAATCGCATTGCCAGAAGAAACATTACGTGATAGTCCATCAACACTTAATAATCTGAACCTGCAAAGTAACTGAAGTTATCAATAAATGTTGTGAATTTGCAGTATTAAGTAGCAGAAAATGGAAATACTTTGGTAAAGTACCTCAAAACTGTACTTAAGTACAGACCTTGGATATATTGTACAATTGGTTATTGTATTTTTACTCCAAATGTGTATCGCTATCAGATATCGGTCTCCTTCATTACTAATAATCTTTATCTCTATCGGCCCTGAAAAATCCATATCAGTCGATCCCTAAATGTAATGCACCACCGTAAAAGCGTACATTTCAGCGTCTGCAGTCACTGTCTTGTGGCTGTATGATTCTCTTAAATGTGTTACTTCACTATTATTAATTCCTTTTCAACAGTGTCCCAAATTTCCAGTTCAGTCCCGTTAGTTCCTCGCTGACTTCCGGTAGCCAAAGCCTCTCATTATTATTAATGGCAACCCACCCGGACTCTGCAGTCCCCCCCCTGACTGTCAGTTGGTCACAGACCTCTGAATCACCGCCCACATCTTCAATTTGTTCAGCGATTTGAACAAGTCTGGTATAGAGCTCATTGATGGCCATTTTCTTCCCCAGCTGAAGAAGCAGTCGACCTATCACAGCTTGAAGGCGGGATTAAAGAATGGGGACCTCGTCTTTGTAGACAGCTACCTAGATACATCCATGATAAACGGTGAAAGGAACATGGCTGCAAGAATAGAAATAAGCATTGATGAGAATAGCTCTTCAAGAGCAACTACTACTACTTTCGGTCTCAAAATTAGCTTGTATCTGAACCTTTTAAGAAATAGGCAAGACTCTGAGGCCTGCTTCGGATGTCAGCTGCCACGACAAGTGTAAAGAGCAAAACAGCGGCTGAATCTCGTCCTGTTCAAGCCTCTTGCACATTCTGTAGCTGCTGATAAAATTAGCAACCCTTTTAAACGTCGGCGGAAAAATATGTCAGACATTAACAAGATCTATGCCTCTGCAGCAGCAGTAAATGCAACACATCAGCCGATAAGTGCTTAACAAGATATTTAGTTTGACAAACAGTAATGTTAACCGCAACTAACAGCAGGGTTATGGCTAAGTAAACACACACCAGGAGAGCTTCTTTTAGTTCAGCTGCTAGCCAAACTACAACAGGTTCCCATAATGAAATGTGCCTTTAGGGACTTGTGTTTCCAGCAGAGAAACAGTGTGTCTGATAGTTGCAGGTGATTGCTGGTTAGTTTAAAGGCTGGGACAAAATATCGATACGCTAATGTATTGTATTGCCTCCTCTTGCGATAGGATTATCGATACACTATCTGACAGTCAGTGTGTGTGACAAAGTGGTGCGAAGCTAAGACTCTGTGCCCACATCGCCTGAAGTCGTTGTTTCCTCGCTCCTCTGCTGGATTATTTGAATATGCTTTGGGGCAGACGTCTAGCAGACTTTGAGCAGCAGTTACCTTTTTAAACAAGCATGTTTCTTGAAAATTGTTAAATGAACGGCTCCTAGCCACCGCTACAGCAGCGTCTGTCTAAACTGAAAATGGCAGAAACAGAAATTGGCCTGATATGAATGAACACAGGCTGAATAATGAAGTGAAACAAAATTCAGTCTGATTATCAGGCAGCACGTTTCCTGCCATTGATCAAAAAGTAACTCGAGAGGACAGCTGACGGAGTGCTTTTTGGTGTGTAGTGGTTACCACGGTGACCGTAATGGCAGCTGCGTGTGCATTTACATCACACTGCGAAAATGATGGTTGTGATTACACTTTTTACCAGATGAAGAGGCAGGTAAATACCGACACATTTAGCATATTTTGCTGCCAGATAAGTGGGTTGGACTATTCTTCCAATTAGCCAGTTGCATTACAAACATTTTGGGTGGTAACATTTATATTATTTATACGAGAAAATATTGAATAGGGTTGTTTTTAATATAATGATACAGCTTAAATACTATACTATACTAGACTATTACGATACTGACTAATTATATGAAAATTATAAATCGCATTTGAACCGTTTTCCACATCGTTCAGTAGATAATAAAGGGGCAAAACAGAGTAACCAGTATATTAAAAAATTATGTTTTTATAAAAAGTGTGGTATAGAGCCATCTTCATTAACATCCTCTGAAAACTTCCCGAAATACTGTCATGTCATGAATATTGAGGTGCCTTGTGAAAAATCCCGAAACAGATTCAGAGACTGAAGTGGACCCTCACGTGTGGAGTCAGCTTGTTAAATTTATGCATTTGTGGTGGACAGGTGTGTGTGTGTCAGTGTCAGGTCGTCTCCATCCTCCTCAGCTGATGTAAGATGGCTGTGGGCCCGCCCCATGGCAAAGCAGATGGCCAATTAGAGAGCAGCAGGAAGTGCCAGTAATTACCCTCCAGCCCTCTCTTTCCTGTCTTCTTCTTCTACACACTCTCGCACCAACAAATAAGGAGATTGAATGAATTAGTGAGTGCTGCAGTGACACTGCACCAGGGTAGACGGCTATACACAAACACACACGTACACACACACACACACACACACACATGCGCACGCACGCACAGGGGAGCTGTGATCCTCTTCTAGCAAATGGACGTTCCGTGTAATCCTCCCTCCTTCTCTCAGTCTGCCTCCCCGTCCTGCGTCACTGGTGTAATTAGAAGGAGGTTCAGGTCTCTCCCTTATTCACTCGCTTTCTGTCAGATGAGGGAAATCTATACCTGCGGGGAGACGACAGGGAGGCTAGTGGTAGGTAGATGTGAAGAGTGTGTAGCTCTGTGTTAGAGAACAGACGACAGGTCTACAACACGCCTCGACTGCGGCTTAACAACTTGTTCACACCAACTTAGAGAAAGTCAGACAGAGAGAGCATAAAGGAAGGATGCAGAGATGTGACGATGCCATTTATATTAACGTGCGATGTTGAGTAGATCTTGTTTTGAAAGTAACTTGTTGCATTACAAAATGAAACCTCTTTGCAATACTTTGTGTATGTTGCTGCTTATATTGTCCAGAAGATGCACATGTATTGACTCTACTGACATTAAATAGCATATTCTACGACCCATAATCTGTAACTCTGCAGTACGCATGGGCTGATATGAAAACATCACGCCAGGATTACCCTGTCCGACATAATTGCGATTCAAGATTTTATCCCAATAATCATCAAGATATTCTTAAAACTTTCAAACAAAAAATAAAAGTGTACTAAAACATCCTGGAGTCACTTTAACTTACATTTTGTTTTGTATGTCAGCGAGCTAAACAGCTTTTTCAAATCAATCATGTGAGGATATTCAGAATTATCTTGGTTCCTGATAATGAAAATTCACAATAAATTTTTTTGAGTGTTTTTATCGTATATTTTAGCGCAATCTATCTATCGTACCATCACTACTCTGCAGGCTAATAATAGCAAGAATGACAGACACAATATGCCCTTCACGGCTCTTTTATGTTTGAGAACAGAGCATAAAATCGAGTACAGGGGAGAATTTAGTGTTATTTTTTTGCAATGAAGAAAATGGAAGGATTTTGAGTACATATAAAGCGAACGAAAACCAAGACATACAGGGTAAGCAGCTGCTTCTAAGAAAACAAGAAAACACAAGAGCCTTATAGCCTACAGTACATTATGTTTCAACATGCTACTAATGAACCGGAGACTGCCCTCTCTGCTCTGGCCATCCCTCTAGCTGGGTTACATCTGCGCACTGACACAACACAGCAGCACTTGCGCATCCGAAGGTGCCTGTGCACTGCCTACCAAGAAGTAGAAGAGAAACAGAAACGGCGCGAATGCATCAAAAGAAACAAGGAAATACGGTTAAATTCTTATAGTAACAGATTTCTTATTTGGAAACGCGAAAATAAACCCAATACCACACACTAACATCTGTTTTTTATCTCCAGTGAAAAAATATATAATCAGAATTTTTAGTTTTAATGTCTTTCGGATGAAGTATGATGAGGTAGGTGATACTGCAGCTTTTTTTTTCTGTTCCCTGCCTGTCTGGCATGATGATGAATGTGACACATAAGAAAAACAAAAGTGCACACTCATCTCCTGGCAATGTGAGAAAGTGACACACCTATTTTTAACGGGTTTACCTGCATTTACAAACCTGAATATACACTCTGATATGTAAAAGTGGTGAAGTTAACTGATTACTTGAATTGCAAAACCAACATGTATATGTTACCTGTTACAACAAAAAAGTAATCGGTACTCTCAATTCAGATAATGTGCTCTTATATTATGTCTGTACACACTGTATTGCATTTGTAGAACAGTGGGAACGTTAATGCTCAGCAACAGCATGTGAATTTTATCTGAGGCTGTTGCTGCACTGGGGAAATGAATGCAAATCTTAGTGAGCCTGCCCTCTGTGGTGTAATCGCTATGGAGCTGTGGGGTTGAGCTGGCTTTACCACAGTGATCACACACACACACACACACACACACTGAGTCACACTGCGTCTTCACTACAGTTGCCCCATGTGACCTCTGACCTGAGCTTCGTGGCTCCTAAAGTGATGGGAGGGAGCAGTTTAACATGCGGTTGACACACCGGCTGTTACAGGATTCAGTCAAATCCTCAAACAAGGATGTTGGTTTGGACACGGGGCGTTTGCGTGTTCGAGTGAGCATACCCTCCCAACCATATTCTACTCCACTAAACCCTTTACACACACAAACTCGCATGCACAGGCTCGCAGGTGCAAACTCCTGCACCCATTACTACACATGGCCTCATTAATCTCAACTATAACCTTAAATAAAAACATACATGTGGTTAGTGGAGCGCTGCTCGGATGCAGCTTGCAACTGTTAGTTTTCAGAGGCAAATGCCGCCTCTCAGCTTGATGGACTGTAATGCTAATAGGTCAAATATTTGCCTTTGCATACGCAAAACAAATCTTTATGTGAAACAAATTACCTCGTACTTCTCAAATAGTTGCTTATACAGACTTAATTTAACTGCACGATTTTTATTTGTTTTTGTTTGTGGCCGATGCTCCAGTAAAACATTAAACACAGGAAACTGGAGGAGTGAGTCAAATTAAGTTTAATACCAGTTATCAAGTGTTGGCCATAAGTAAGCTTTCAAGACAAAGCAGTTGTCTCAGTCTCATTGTGCATAAGATGTAAATCTTAGTTTAAACCGTGTGGGATGGAGAGAAATCATGACTAGGGTTTATTGTGATTATTTTGAGAGATATTTTGATTTCAGTATGATTCAGGATTGGTGACAGTTTTTCATTTTCACTATAAAAACTATTAAAATCAAGACAATGTGACAAACAAACATGTTTTCTTACAAGACATTGCTGCAGCGCTACATTATAGTGCCGTTTTGTCACATATTTTACTGCATCTGATATGTCTGATAACCCATTTCAGACAGAAATGTGTGACAACCTAAATAAAAAACAAATGTTACTGTATGAGTTCTTGTAAATTGGTGCATATGTGGCATCCGGAGGGCTAGAGGTTAAGACCCGCACCATCATAACCACATGCCCCTGTTTCGATTCAGT
Organism: Pagrus pagrus; assembly: GCF_965226575.1. Taxonomy (NCBI): domain Eukaryota; kingdom Metazoa; phylum Chordata; class Actinopteri; order Spariformes; family Sparidae; genus Pagrus; species Pagrus pagrus. The sequence continues at coordinate 7,555,957 of NC_140208.1, read as the reverse complement.
TGAGGGGAGTTTTGTTGCAAGTCATACCACCCCAGTCTCTCTCTCTCTCTCTGCTTGTCTGTCTCTCTCTCTCTCTCTGCCTCTGTCTCTCTCTCTCTCTCCTTCCTGTCTGCATCTCAGCAGTCACAAAGTGGCAAAAATGTTAAAAGTAGACATTTTAAGAGAGAGGGCATTGAAATGAAGGTATTTTTATTGATGCTTCTGGAATATGGAGTTATTACATGTTTCAGACTGCTGAACATGACTTACTTTACGTCTCCTTTGTCAAGTACCACAGATAAAAAGCATAAATGCAAATGAATATCTCCAATCAGCTACTGAACACGAGTATTTGAGCAGGTGATGATGTACAAACACTTTGCTGCTCTGTGACTTGTCTAAACTGCGACTTTTCTCTCCACAGACCATCAGAAGCTCGAGAGAGAGGCTCGTATCTGCCGTCTCCTGAAGCACCCCAACATCGGTGAGTTTCTGTGTCTAAACGTGGCCAAAGGTGAAACCTGTGGTTCTGTTTGTTGCCCGTGCTTACAGGATAAAATTCTCACCTGCAGTGCACCAATGCTGGTACACTATCACATTTGAGTCTCACGCTTTTCTGATTTTGGGTACCTGTAAGAGAGAGCGTTTCAAGAGTTGAGACACCCTCTTTATAGGTATGAAAGCGCACATCGGGGTAGGGGCAGGGGGCTGTGTTGGGATCGGGCCTTCCTCTTAAAGAAATCAAGGTTTATTTTAAGGATATTTTCTGAGTAGATAATTGCTGTGCAGCTGCTTCTATAACTGTTGTACCGGGTGATCATTTGGGGAAACTGGCAGCTAAATTCAGTCTATAGAAATCACAGAGAACTAAGCCTGGATCTCTGGTATCACAGAACTGGTAAGCGACTGATTGTTTGTGGATTTCTCTGGGTTTTAAGCTATGGAGCCTGTTTATGTGAAACAGTTCGTAATTACAAACCAGTGACATGAAACAAAAATGTTGTATTTATTATTTACTGAGCTAATTAACAGCATTTAAAAGGTTGCCCTAGTGTTGGCTGTGATAACTCATTTTGAATGTCAGTGTAGCTGATCTTACAGCACTGCTGCTGGCAAGTATGGACATTGGTGCACAGAGCAAAGCTTTGTTGAGCAGACAGATGAGGGCCGGAGATGCGGGGTGTTGTCAGATTGCAAGGCTCACTTGTCAGGATGGAAGAGGGGATCGCAAGCTGGACTGCTTTAAATTAAGGAGCAGAGTGAATGATTAACATTGATCATCAGAAACATGTAAATGTAAATGCACAGTAGGGAGCTAGCAAGATAGTTGATATGACCACTGTGTTGTAGCCAGTATGTTAACATCGCCAGTTTGCACTGGTATCAAGATGCTAACAGCTCAGGACTGCTATCTGTGCTGAGACATTTGTGAGATCAGTTGTGCAGCTGTCGTGACAATAGAAACAAAAGGGTATGTGGATGACATCACCGCTATTGCCTAAAAGCACAGACTCTGTAAACCCAGTCAGACTAAAAGGTGACGGAAGGTTATCTTCCTCTTTCTGACAGCGTGACTGACTCTGCTCAGTCTGATAAGACGAGACAGTCGTTCTCCGTTGTCAGACATGTTAGGAAAAATGTCCCCTGCTTTCTTGACATTCTGGTTTCATTACTGCTCTGATAACCCACCACATCATTTTGTGTTAAACGTGGACATTTTTGTTGCAGTGATGATTAAAGAATTAAATGCATTGCACTGCTCTAATAAGGATATCTGGAGGAGGGATGGGTGTTAAAGGGCAGAAGGGAGAAATATGACAAAATCAATGACACCTCTCCAACCGCACTCCTCATTTCTCTTTTCCTCATGTCCCAGTTTTCTGTCGGCCCCTCCGGCACTCATTCGCCCCTCGCCTACTTTCCCTTCCCCTCTCTGTCTAGATTTCTCTCTCTCTCTCTCGCTTGTCCTTCTTCCCCCTTTTGACATATTTTGGCATCGTCTGCGTTCAAACTTCGGACAAAAGAGGGCACAAAAAAAGAGACAGATGGAGAGACGAAAGCAGGAGGAGTAGGAGACAGATGGAGGGAGAGCGAGAAGATGGGAGGAGGAGGAAAGAGCAGTCGCTCTTGTTTCTTGCTGCAGGGCGATCCTACTTCATCTTATTATACAACTGATATTCATTTTACATAACCAAAACTGTGGCTCCCTGACACTGAACCTAAGCTGCATCTCAGGCCCATCCTCTAACGCCTGGCTCCCACTGCCTGGATATCTGCTTTGTCATTCTGCTGCTCTTTAGTCATGTTGACACAAGGGCTGGGGTGGTAACCGCATAACCGTAGTATTGAAGTAATACGAGCTCTTTACTGTAATCACCACTTTATGTTTTCTGTTCTCCACCAAACGCTCACTTATCTCCATCAGTAATCAGGAAATAGCTCTTTTTGGGAAAACACAACATTTCCTAACCTGGTCCCAGACCCCCGAATCACTGCTCACATCTGCAGTGTATTTTTTTTCCCAACTATTCACACACTGTAGCTCTTGTGTTTTGTGCTCTTTGACAGCTATTTCCTTTTAGCTTTTTACATTATTAAGAATGGAGACGTCATCTTAATGTGCCAGAGCCAGAATACCTGCCACAAAAACAGGTTGCAGTAAGTGGACGTACAAAAATAACAATTCAGAAATCCGACCTTTGTTTGACAGACAACAATCCGCTTGACAAACCTGAATTAAAGTGCTCAGCAATCAAGATGCAATATCTAAAATTAATCGGCAACTATTTTGATAATGGATTAAGTCAAAAGTCTCCGATTCCAGCTTTTCTTTACTCCTCTATGACCGTAAATTGAAATATTTTTGGGCTGTGGACAAAACCAGACATTTGAGGATGTCATCTTGGGCTTTGGGAAACACTTATTACACTTATTATTATTTACTGACATTTTATTTAATGGAGAATGAAAATGATTGTTAGTTCGAGCCATACTCTGGGCCATTAAATGGTGGTTAATCACCTAACCACTGGACGCACCACTGGATGCACTGATGCACCACTGCATGCACTGCTGCACCACGATGTATAAAAAACTCAATACGTAACATCTGCAGTTCACTCCAGATTCTCCATTTTCTAACAGTCGAACAGTACAGCAGTTCTTTACGTGTCTTTGTGCGTCTGTCTCACTGCCCACCCTCTCTCTTGCAGTGAGACTCCATGACAGCATTTCAGAGGAAGGCTTTCATTACCTAGTCTTTGACCTGTGAGTATATTCTGTACACATATACACACGCTGACATTTTATCCATGCATGTGACTGCGGTTGGTTTGTGTATGCTAACAGCTTCTCTCTCTTCCCCTCCTGTCCGTCTCTCTCCGTCTTTCTTTTCCCCCTCCTTCTCTTCTTTCTTTCATTCCTCCCTGCCTGCCCTCCCCCCTCCCAGGGTGACAGGAGGAGAGCTGTTTGAAGACATTGTAGCCAGGGAGTACTACAGTGAGGCTGATGCCAGGTAAGAGCACATATGAACACACACAGACAGACAGCCTAATCCCTTTAAACATATGAGTCCTCGCTGTCGTTTCATGAGCGGGAACACACAGGCACACAGTGGCGGATATAATTGGTTTGCTTGTATTCTTGTCAGCAAATGCACCCCCCCTGTCAACAAGTACATCAATATACTTGCGTCTCTTCTCTCTTTGGTCACTCTTTGTTCTCCCTCTACAAACAGTGGTGCTGAAACAATAAAAATGGAACTGATAATGTGAAATTTTGATAATCGATTTACTAAAAAAATGCTATTTTAAGCCTCTCAAATGATTTGCTGCTTGTTTCTGTTTTATGTTACTGCTAATTAACTAATCTTTGGGGTCGATTGGACAAAATGATCAATCTGAACACGTCACCTTGGCTACTGTTAGAATTTGACAGTGTTTTCTGACATTTGTTCACGTTCTGACATTTAAGCTTTCTCTCCTCCTTCTCGGAGTCGCCCTCCTTTTTCCCTGTGGCTGTGTAGTGCGCAGCTTATGATGTCTGTTGTACAATTGGATTAGGGGTCTTTGTCTGTTCACACGGGGGGCTTTGGAAAGACACAAATGGTGCACACACACACACACACACACACAAACCAAGCCACGTGGATTGAGCCTCGGCCTCGCTCTTCTCTAGCTCGCCGACCTTTGACCCGTTAACCTTTTTCTAGAGACGTGACATGAACATGAGCCTCAAAGAGTGGGATCGTGGAGCCTGACACCACAGTACGTAAGACAGTACTGAAGTGGTCGGGTACAGGCTTGTAGGAAAATTTTTACAAGACCCATCATGAGCCAACACACTCAGCAGGCGAGTGTGAAAACAGGCTCAGCAGCCAGAATTGAGAAATAATGGTATTAGTAGCAGCTGAATTGACGCCCCCATTATTAAAATTGCTACTGGGATAGAGATTTATTGACTGCGTGGTGTAAGACCTCCCACACAAGTTTCTTTGTATTGATTGTTCAAACTGCAGTACCTTGATTATCTCTTTGAAAAATGATCGTTTATAGTGAATGATTGTTAGGCAACTTTGCCTTAAGTTTAACATTTACTGGCTTTGGATGTAATAAAGATGATTTCTCTGTTTAGGAGTTTAAAAAGGATGATTTTTATCATCAATTAATCCAGTCATTATTTTCTTGATTGATGTTTTGAATATTGGGGAAACTGCAATTTCTTGTTGCATTTGATTAAAAAGTAAAAAAGACCTGCATTGTGGTGGGGAGAAAGAAGGATAATAGGTCTATTCCTAATCAAGATGAATTGGTAAAAGTTTTATAATCGAATCGTAGCCCTCTGAATCGGAAATCAAATTGTGAGGTGTCTTGAAATTCCCACATGGACTATATACAGTATATACAACTTGTCTGAAGTTTGTATTTCAAGTTGGTCAACAATATGGACAGCATTTGGTCAATCCAACCCTTTTAAATGTACGACAGTTTTAATTTTATGTCGTTTATCGTACAGTGAACAAGGATGATGTCAGCTTTTTTACTCCTAATGAAGTGCATCAGTTTCATAACCAGACCACAATCCACCAGGCTTTGGGAAAAACACACGCAGATCATGTGGAGTATATGTGATGGTTTCCTTTTTATTGGTAATGAAGGGCAGTGTCTGACACGTCTTTCTCTCTGTTTGTCCCCTCTTCTCTCTCCGTAGTCATTGCATTAGTCAGATCTTGGAGAGTGTCAATCATATCCACCAGCATGATATTGTGCACAGAGACCTCAAGGTGAGTGGCTGCCCGTTGCCATGACAACCATGCACTCACTCACACACACACACACATACACACACCTCTGCTCGTGGCCATGGCAACACACAGATGGCTCTCGGTCTCTTCTTTTCCTCTGCATTTTCTGCTTTTATCCCTATTTAGTTTTTTCCCCTGCGACGCTCTCTCCCATCCACTGCTTTTACCCTCGTTTATTCGTCGTATCTGTTCTCAGATCTGTGTGTGCGTGTGCGTGTGTGTGTGCACCCGCATGCATGTGTGTTCATGTCGAGCCGAGAGATGGTGAGTCATGATCACATGGCGGGGTTGGTCTCTCACCTATGGCAAGGAAAAGACAAGGACTCAAACGGCACATATGCACGTGAACACACACACACACACAGTTTGCACTGTTATGAAGCAGATCTATTATGAGAGAGGAGGTGAAGGCATAGATAAACCTCAGGAGTTGCCAGGACAACCCATGTGACATCACACCCCACCCATGGAGCGGCGGGGGAGGGGCTTGAAATGTCCCAAATTGCTGATAGGCTCAAATGCAAAAGAGTGGAGGAAGAGAGCTGCTGTGAAACCTCCAGTTTTCTACTTAACCCAGTTTAAGGTGATGATAATAATCCTGGTAGGAAGGACGGTAATAATAAGTATTGAATTGTACCTTTTTCATACAGAGAGCACAAGGTGTGGGGGGGAGAAACAACCTCAAGGGGTGTATGAGACGCATGTGGGCGGCTTTTGTACGTGTGTGCGCGCACTCTGTGTCGGAGAATAACGCTATTACCTCGAGCGCTGCCCGTCTGATTTGTTGGCCTTTTATCCTGAGTGGGCTTTTACTGCGGCCATTTATGTCCTACTGCCCAAACAACGGCCATTTAGAACGCTGCCACACACGCTGCCTCTCGCTAAGTACACTTTCCATTTAGCATGCAGTCTGCAGCGCTGCCTAAATGACTCCCGACTGGTTTCTATGGCTACGAACCCATGCCCATATAAGGGCTTGTGGAGATTCTCAACCACCCATCCTCTCTCTCTCTCTCTCTCTCTCTCTCTCTCTCTCTCTCTCTCTCTCTCTCTCTCTCTCTCTCCACATCCTCCGTCTTTTCCATCGCTTTCTCACACCTTTACCCCACCCCCACACGAGCTGTGTCGAACACATCAAATATGAATATTTTCTGAGAAGGGGCTTTACTGAAGAGTGGCTGTCACTATCTGTCTCTCACTGTCTTGATCTCTTGTCCTACCTTCTGCTTCACCGTGTGTGTGTGTTTGTGTGTGTGTGTGTGTGTGTCTCAGCCTGAGAACCTGTTGTTGGCCAGTAAGATGAAGGGAGCTGCAGTGAAGCTGGCAGACTTTGGCCTTGCTATTGAGGTGCAGGGAGACCAGCAGGCTTGGTTTGGTAAGAAAACACAAACAGTGACACACACATATCAAACGTGCTGGACCATTAACTGATCTGTTATTCTGCCCGGGTGTTAAGTATACAAATCACTGCTGAATAGCCTCATTCATACAGTAGATCCGTACAGATAGACATCCACCTGCTCACTTGGACGCCAAAGACTATTTGTGCGAGCTCTGCTTAAGAGGCTCACGGACACTTTGCAGTTCATGCTTCGGCCATTGTGTCTTGGCCAACAGCCGAGCTGCTAGCATTTGGCTGACTCTACAGTGGGGACGGGATGATTAACGGGTATTTGCTTGTGACTCTACACTGTCATAATCTGGTCTTGCTTTCGGAGTCCAGCAGGTCACTATCATCTGAACCATTCACATAGCTGCACGGAAATAGCCTTCATCAGAATTTAATAAAAAGGCGTCAGTTAATTGTGTCCTCTGGTTCGGCAGGGTTTGCGGGCACCCCAGGCTATCTCTCCCCTGAAGTCCTGAGGAAGGACCCCTACGGCAAGCCTGTGGACATATGGGCTTGTGGTGAGTCGTAGGCCTCACTTTTGAGCAATAAACATGTTGCAATCAGCTTGTTACAAACATCAGATTCTGGTCAAGTTTGTCTTTTAGTCGAATGAACCAACATAACAGACTTGCAAAATATTATCTGAAGGTAGATTTCTTCAAAAGATGCCTTAGGTTATATGTCTCTTCCCACAAATAATGAGTTTAGAGTTTATACTCTGACTTACTTGTTGCAGTATGAATTTTAGCACTGCTTAAACAAAATGCCTAATTTGAAGTGTTGTAACTCTTGTATCTCTTTGTTTTCTGTCAGGTGTTATTCTCTATATCTTGTTAGTGGGATATCCTCCATTCTGGGATGAAGATCAACACAAACTCTATCAGCAGATTAAAGCCGGAGCATACGATGTAAGTGTGTGCGTGTTTTAGGTGTACATCTGTGAGGGGTGCAGTGCAGGGGTTTGCTAAGCAGTTTTTGAATGTTTAATAGTGTCCAATTGAAAGCTGGTCCAAAGCTATTGATCCTATCAGGGCCTCCCTGACGCATTGCAGAGGGGTATGTGTGTGTCTGAGTCTGGGAGTGTGTTTGTGTGCGTCTGTGTCTGAGAGGGAGAGAATCAGAGAGGGGGTATCCTCCTCTCTCTGTCTCTGGATAATCAAGTCACATTGCAGTTTCCAGAGAGACTGGAGAAGAGTCTGTTTTTTAGGGAATTTTCCTCTTAATAAAAAAAGGTTTGAAGACCTTAAAACACGCACGTGTTCTGTTAATCAAAAAGAAATTTAGCATTTGTTGCAGCCTGATTTTGTCAAATTATCTCAAGACCTGGTGCCCAGATGGCGTGGATTAGCCAGAAACATGAGGAAGCAGACTTTTAATCAGCCCGTTAGGAAACATGTATTGTTTTCCAAATCGCTTTGCTTATTTACTTCGCTCCTTTCCAACTGTTACACCCACTTGTTCCTCCATTTTTCTCAGTTCCCGTCCCCAGAGTGGGACACAGTGACTCCAGAGGCGAAGAACCTGATCAACCAGATGTTGACCATTAACCCAGCCAAGAGAATCACTGCCGAACAGGCCCTCAAACACCCTTGGGTCTGCGTAAGTATCCACTAAAGAATTATTGGAATTACAAAAGATACTCGGTCAACAATACGTAAAGAATTATTATATTTTGCGGGTTAAAATCAGCAGTTTCATCACAGTCAATTTTTTTGGACAGCTAAGCGATATTTGCCAATATCAAAAAGTCTTACACAATATGATTTCATTTCAGTTGAATTGAGGGACCTGTGATCGTATGAGACGGTATCATATGCCCAATTAACAGTTGATTATAGAAGAAGCTGTCACCACTTTCTTGTCACCTTTTTGCCTTTTAAAAAAACAATTGTAACCTGTTAATTTTGAATTGACTCCACGAACACATAAAGGAAGACCTAACCATAACTTTTAACAAAAGCATAACATTTGGCTCGATAACAAATGTCAAGGAGACGGCGCTAGGCACCATTATTAGCTTAAGCTTATGGAATTTTACATTGCATAAACAAGCCTAGCAGCTAGCGCACTTTTCCTGTAATTCCTGTTATTTTTACTTTTTCGTACTCACTGCTGGTTTAAGTCACTGCATGGTTAAATTTGAGCCTACGCGCACGTTTTTTCAGCTGAACATTGTTGAAACAAAGCAAGTAGCAAGAACAACAAGCTAGTGAACGGCTGAGTGAGATCATTAGTCCGAAATCCCAAATATTTCCCCTGAGGGGAGAGTAAATATCCTTGTCGTCTTTCTTGTGGATGCTTGCCATTACGCGCCTGGCACTAGAACTGTTGTTTAGGAAGGAGGTGCCATGGGAATTTCAAAGTAAAGTCGTATCTTTAAAGATGATGCTATGGACCGATGCTTTCACGTTGCGTCGATAATATTGCATCATTAGTCATTAAATTGATTTAAACGACCCGAAACAATAAATCATTACACCCTTCCCTGCCTTCATGTTATTAATTTAAAATAGATTCAGATTGACACAAAAACTGTAATGTTTTTAATTCTTGTTTTGTTTGTCCTCCTGCAGCACCGTTCTACAGTGGCCTCCATGATGCACAGACAGGAAACTGTCGAGTGTCTCCGCAAGTTCAACGCTCGCCGAAAACTCAAGGTACTAATCCTACATATTGATTTGACACCTTCCATTTATTGTTAAAGAAATGAGTCACCCTGCTCATCCTCTGCCTCCCATGCATACCTTTTATGATCTGTGCAGTCCTTCAGTGCATGATCATTGAAATCTTTCTTTATAATCTATATTGCTGTTGAGCCTGAGTATTAAACCTCAGGACTTATTGTACTGCTTTATTCTTTTCATTTATATTTATTTATATATACATTTTGCATTTTTGTATCTTTTGTGTTCTTTAAACGTTATCTTAAGCTTGAGCTTGATTTAGTCTTTCTTTTGTTTTCTGTTTCTGCTTTTAATCTGTCAAAGCACCTTTAAAACTATGTTTTTAGTAGTGCTATATAAATAAAGTAATTCCTTTTTGGTACTGTAGCGTTGAGTATCAAAAACTGTGAAGCACTAAAAGTTGGTATTGAATTTCTAGTCAGTTTTTTGATCTGTTAGATCCTGATTTAAATAAAATGTTACCAGTTTTATAGGCAGTTTTATTCAGGTACTCATTTTTAAATGGGCTCTGCCTCTATTGTTAAATGAAAAAAGGGAAAATGCTTTTATACTTCCCTAAACAGAAAAAGATATAGTCTCTGTATGGACACAGAAACATTGTGTTAGCAGCAGCCTTTAAACATTTCATTATCCAGCTCTAGTGGATGTAGTTTGCATTCACAGCTGCACATGCAAACTAATGGATCATGTAGCAGTTGTTCTTTTTTGTCACATCATTTAAATCCATTTGCATACCAGAACATGTTATTGGACGTGGAGACGTGAAGACTATTAATGGTTCATCTCCCCCATTTAATAATTAGATACTGTTTGACGGAGAACAAACAAACCGTCAGCCTTGACTGGATTTAGCCGCGCTGTGATGAAAGCAGAAAGATAAAAATGTTATTGTCCCATTTAGAAACGAATACAGAGCAGCGAGTCCAGAAGAAGGGAAGAAAAAAAAAATCCTGTTAAATAAAACAAAACTCCTTGCTCTCATTATACCTCCCCTCATTTCTCTCTCCTCCTTCCTCTCCTCCTCCAGGGAGCCATTCTCACCACCATGCTGGTGTCCAGAAACTTCTCAGGTGGGTGTGCACTTCGCCCTCAGCCCTCCCACGCAGCACATGCAGAGGGAGAGGAGGAAGGAGTGGATAGAGTCCTCTGCACCTCTTTTAACCCCCTCACCACACACACATACACAACACGCACACATGCGCACACACATACACACACCGCTCACCCACTCATCCTCAAAATAACAATGTTTTTGTGTGTGCACAGGAGTTTGCTTGCTTACAACATTCAAGATCCTTCGAGTCTAGAAATAAAAAGTATCGATAATGGTGGATTATTATAAGTGCATTGCATTCTGATATGTGATATTGTGTCATGTTTTATATGTGGGTGTCAGTTACGTCCTTGTCCATGCTAATGTCTCTCTCCCTGTGTGTTTGTGTGTGGGCGAGTGTGTGTGTGTGTGTGTGTGTCCCTCTTTTCTGCTGCCACTGGAGCGTTTGCATGTATGAGAGAGGGAAGCCTAGACTTTTTATGAGATTCATTTATGTTGGGGGCAAGTGTGGTGTTATAAAACCAGGTGACTGTTAAGAATCTGTGTCGTTACCTCAGTCTACTGAGAGTGACTTGTTTTCGTTGAAGCCTTGTTCTCAGCCTCTAAGTAATTGGCCAGTCGATGGCTAATGATTTCGACCCTGGGCCTAGGAAACCACAGGGGTGCACGTCTTTTGCTCCAGCCCATTTCTGTCAGCCCTTGTGATGTATCTGGGCTAGCCAGCACAGCCTGTGATTTTCTAGGCCCACGATTGAACAGCGTGAGATAGATCTGCCTAATTTGCACAGCCCCTCCCAACTGTAGCATTTCTGTCCAATAGTGGGCCGGCAGCATACCAACTCTGCTGCTGCCGCCTCCTCCACGGCCTCACTGGCTCAGGAAGGTACGTCCCAGAGACACGCCCATCCTCTCCACACACAGTTACTTCTTTGGTTCATAATACAGGGGTGGGACCTTATTACCACCTTCACACTCCTGCATGCAGCCTCTGCCAGCATCTTCATCAACATTCACACACACATGCACGCATACTCGCACAGATTTTATACATTAAGGGTCTTAGGGGTGTATATGTCTTTGCCGTAACGCAAAGATATCACATTTTATGCATACAGTCATATACATCAGCATCACTTAATGGTAATCGATCAACTTGCACTCCAAAGTGCTTTTTTACATTTACACTTCACTCACAATCATTCAGACTCGACCCCCATTTCATCTCCAAAATTAGTTCTGTCGTCACACGCTCCATCCTGACTTCCACCTGACCCCACACGCCCCAGTGCTCTCCCCAAGTGAGGGGAGGCACAAGGCATACTGGGGCAGGGGATGAGGAGGGGCATGTATCCTGGGGGCGGGAACTGACACTGCAGGGGGCCGGCAAGAGCTGGGTTGGCGTGCTGCCATCGTTCGACCTGGGTTTGGTGGGAAGGGATGGAAAAGGCGGATGTTGAGGAGCTGAGGGGGAGAGGTTTAGGCCGAGACGGATGGGAGGTGCCGCTACCGGAGCCTACTGTTGAAGCCATCATCGTTGTGCAGCCTTCCTGATGAATCCCCCAGAGGTTAAAGGCATCCCACGTCTCATCTCCCCCTCCTGAGGTCTGTTTTAGTACTTTCCAAACAAGTCTCTGTGCCTCCTCGAAGAAATGCCACGGGCCAACGTGGCAACAAACCTGTCGTCCAGTGACATATTCCAGTCACTCTCATTGTGGACTGAGGGATGGACTATTTTGAAAGTACTAATATCAGTCTCAGCTCTCATCCTGCTGGGTGGGGACGGGTGGTGAAGGTCGACGATTCCGATGGTGGCTCCATGGATTGAGTAAAGTAGATAAGTCAGTGTAGAGCAGACTGGATTTTCTGTCACCTTTTCAGACGGGAGAATCGTCTCTGCTCTACAGTGTAAATAAATATCTATAGGTAGGATATGTATAGGCAGGATAAAGGTAAAACTGGAGAAACCTAAAGGGAGGAGGGTGATTTTACTTGAACGTGTGAGTGGTGCGCTGAGATTCTGGGTGTTTGTGGTGGTTTGATTGTCAGCTAGAGCCCTCCGAATGCAGGGCTTCCTCACTGAGACTGGACAAAGTTGCCTGTTTGTAAGTTTCCGTGAATATCATGAGTGACATCATCACACCAGATGAGACTCCTCAACTCTCTTCTTTTTTTGTAATTGCTTAGCTTTTTTTTTTTCTTGGCTTTCGGTCCTCTGATGATGTCACTCATCACTGTCCACAATCCTAGCACTTTTTAGTTTTGTTTTTTTTACTATACTGTAACTGCTTCCTTGCACATCTCTGTAGAGTATGGCTAAAGCAAGGCTTGGCGGTTTGCTCATGATGTTTACTTTTTCAATGACAATATAGCAATAATGTGACAGAAGTGTGCGTTTCGAAGCATTTTTCTAGAAAGGTGTTTGCCTTGCTGTCTTTCGCATGTGGGTGTCCTGTGTGGTTACATTCTGTAAAATGCTCTCGGGAGATACAACATCAGATGCTTTCTAATCCGTCCTTCCCTGCAGGCTGGTATCTTGCTCGAGTGGTGCAGCGCTCCCACTGTGGGTCACTTTTACCCACTTTCCACCAAAGCAAACCATGTGCTGGTTCTGGGCTGGTGCTGGTTCAAAGTTGTTGCAATCTGTGAACTTTTTAAGAACCGGTTTGCTTTTCCATGGGTATGAGACCCACCATAGAGTCTCGTCATTCAGTCACTGCATTATCAGGAGCAACTATGGCGGACTGCATCGACTCTTTTCAAGCATTGCAAAGCGTTACATTGGCATCCAAACATGAGTAGTACTGGGGCCACTGTTTCAACTCGTCCGCAGTGTTTATTCTCCCATGGATAAGTCCGAAACACTCAACACTAGTTCTGGTTTTCAGAAAATGGCAGTCAAAAGCGGTTTTAGTTGATACCTGGTCACGATTTCCCTGCACCCGGCCCCTGACGTAAGCTTTTCTTTTTTGTAGAACCAGCAAAGTGTTGGTGCCTCTCTGGAACCAGTTTTCCTGGCCAGGAGCCAGTTCATTGGCTGAAATGCAAAGAACTGGTTCTGGAGTAGGCACTGGCTCTGAACCAGCACCTGAACCAGATTGGACTAAAAGGCGTACTTGGCTCTGCCTGTGCTGAAATGCGAAATTGGCGAATTTCTCTTTAGGAGCTGGAGGGACGGACTTGTTTAGAAAGCATTTGTACGTGGTGGTCCCATGCTGTCGTGATTGGCACCCTGATGGCTGTTTGGTAGAAGATGTAGATGAGTTCAGAGTGTAAACAATCAGCTCTCCTTTCCCTAGTCGTGGAATGAACATTTTCTTTTTATTATATATTTTTTTCCTTCTGGATGCTGCATGGCAGGGCCAAGATAGAAGCTGCAACAGCCAAGATTAAGGAGCATGAGTTGACACTTGATATGTTTGCTGCTGTAAATGCTGTGGCCCTTATCTCCATTCTCTTGTATTGAAATGCTCTTTCGACCTTCCCCTCTCTCCCCCTCTTTCCCCTCTCCCATTTCTTATTGGAAGGTAAGAAACACAAGATAAGATATTTGCAACCCGTGTGTGTGTGTGTCCATAGAAAACGAGAGAAAAGGAAACAACAGACAGTGAGAGCTTCAGACTGAGGGGAAAAGTGACTTTGGCCCTGAACAGAAATCAATGATTTACATTAACCTCGCTCATCACAGTCAGTCCTGGCGGCAGTTTGAGTCTGACCATCACTCTCTTTTGAGATCTGCTGGGGTCTTCCAGGCAGGAAATGGATTTAGGAAGTTTACTTTGCTCTCAGGTTTCTCTTTTATCCCCAGATGGCAATGAATGGATTATGATGTTGAATGGGTTTTGCAGAGTGTAGCAACTTGCAAAGCCAAGGGGGGGGAAAAAATGAACAACAAATCCATTAAATGCATGTTATTCTCAGACATCAATCTAGACTTACTGTCATAAAGGCTCAGGTATTGGGGTTTCAAAGATTGTGACAAACTGCAGATTTCTTGCTCAAGTTGCGGATTTTCTCTAAAAGCTGCAAAGGAGCTGTGTGGATGCTGTCGTCAACAGTTAAACTCTACCTGTTTCTCTCCCTTTCTATCCTCCTCCACCCTTTTTTTCAGCATGCAAAAGTTTACTCAACAAGAAGTCAGATTCTGCTAAGGTAAGGTTGTCTTGTCACCTCTGTGCCCTCTTTTGTTCTCCTACACTGCGTCCTCTCCGTCTGTATTTGATGACCTCCTTTTTTACTTTCTGTTCTTATTCTGTACCCTTCTGTTTCTCTCGGGCTCACTTTCTCTTCCTCGTATTATACCAAGAACAATCTTCATACAGTTAAAGATTTTTATTTATTTTTTTTGGCTTAAATTTCCCATTCATTTCAATTGGGGATTATGTTATAAGTCAGGGCTTCTCAACCTTCTGTGGCCTGTTTTCAGATCCAAGAATCCCATCCACAAGTTGGAGAAACTTGAATTTCTTTAACCCAGTTCTGGTCTCATTAGCTGTGTTTCTATTAAAAGGAGCAATATGTAAAAAAAAATATTTACTCTAAACAGCTAGGAGACAGCATATTGCAAGAGTTACTGCTAACTGCTGCTAATCATAGCTGTTTTAGCTAGCTAGCTCCGTTTGCCATGCAGCTAGCAGTCCATACTGGGAGTTGGGCCTCCCCTATGTAGTGCAAAACAACAAGGAATTGTGGGAAATAATTAGGCATGGGCCGATATTAGATATTATCGAATATCGCGATGTTTGCCTCCATATGCGATATTTTTTCACAATATCAAATATCGAGCAGCCGTTCCGGCATTTTTGAGCTTTTATTTTAAAAAGAAAATGCACAAGGGCTATCATGGCAGCTGGGGCAATGCGTGTCGACATTTTGGAGGTAACTGCAGGTTTATTGGCTAGAAGTGGCGGCATGCGCTTTAACATACAGAAATGGAGGACTTAGTTTCTAAGGAGGCGGCCAGCTCACTAATTTTGTAGTATTTCGGGTTTAAAGTGGGAGAAAATGACGAGCCAAGGGATTTGAAAGAGGCTACATGCCATTTTTGCTGTAAGCAGGTGTTAAATAAAGAGGACAACAACACAAATTTGCTGCTTTACGTCAGAGTCCATCATCCAGCACAATTCGCTCAGCTCATCTCGCCGAGTGAACAAGTGATGATTGATTTAGTTTTCTCCAGTTATGCCGTTTCCATCAACATTTTCTTATGCGATACTTCAAAATGTGCATAAAATTACGTTAATGGAAACACAGCTAGTGTTCTGTGTCGTCATCGGTCACATCTTTCCTGTGTTGGTTTTACCCCTCCACCTTTAGTCGGTCTCACTCAGAGGGTTGCTGCTCTCTCTCTCTCTTCCGAGCAGTCTCCGTCATTCTCTGCTGCTATTAAGCATCTCTCTCCTCTCCTCTGCCTCCCCCTGCCTCCCTGTCTTTCTCCCCTGCCCCAGGGGTCTCTCTGTGCAGTTAAGTGGCGGAGGCATAGAGAGTTAGTGAGGCAGTAAAAAGGATGATCTAGAGGCCATTCTGTGGCACTCACCCTCTCATTTACCCTGTTAGCTCTCAACAGCCCGGGAGCGTCGACCAACATTAGCCCCATTCCCTAAAAGGCGTATAATTCTAATGCATCTGTGTGTGTAACGTATGTGTGCGTGTGTGTAACGTGTGTGTTCACTTTGAGTGTCTGCGTTCTCGTCCCAGCCTTCTACCAACAACAGTAAGAACAGTATAGTGAGCGCCATCAATGCCCTGAAAGACACCAACATGGCAACCAACGCCCAGATGGTACAGTAGGCCGCCGGAGTGTCAGTTCCCGCCTTTAACACCCCCCCCAACCCCTACCCCCCCCAGTAGTTGCATAGTAGCCCGTTGTGCCTCATCCTCCATCGTCATAGTTGCTGCTTGTCATCCTTCATCTACCATCCAGGAGGTGTTGCACTGTAACACCCCCTGCCCCGGCAGTTCCCATCCATTTTAGCTATTTTATCCCCCCTCCCCCTCCAGGCTGCACATGTGTTCCTGAATCAAAGCTTTTTGGAAACGATTAAAAAATCATTACTTTGAATCTCAGGCTGCACATGTGCACCTTGTTTTTTGGATTCCTAAGGAGCATGAACTTTAGGATTATATGCCTCTAAAGTGGCAGCGCAGACAACTGTAGAGTCCTGGTTCAGTTAGTTACGGCTGCTGATATCTAAGTAGAAATTATCATGTAATGGCCTCTGTGTTATCTGCTTTTTCGCCCATGCTTAACCAGCCCTCCCCCTAACTTTCTCACTGAAGTCAGCACGGCCTTGCACCCATCTGTCCTAACATCTTACCTTGTCATCAGATTTTTTTAAGCCCATCCAACCATCTTCCTCACTCAGACCATTGACATCCTTTCCATACTGCCATATGTTTATCGTTGTGCTGTTATTCAGTGTTAGCATGTTGAGATTTTAAGACGCTTTACTAGCATGCATTATATATATAACCTCTTGTTCTGGTGTGGCTACATAATACACTGTCTGATCGTTAAGGTGGTGCTTCTCAACTGGTGGTGCAGGACCCGGAAGTAGACCTGGGTGATGAGGCTGAAATCAGTATCAGAATATTCATTAATATTTTAACAGTAGGTTTTGAAAGTTATGGAAAATTTTAGATAAATCACATATATTATTGATGCTCAGTGCAGATAAAACCATGGCTGAAACAATTAACAGATTAGTCGACCGCAAGAATGGCTCTCAGTAGAGCGCATTCCTCTGTCAAGGCCCAACAGCCTTTAATTCAACCAACCCTAACCCGATATCAAACTTGATAGCCTTAAAACCACCTGAAACTGCTCAACCATAATTTAAGCTCACCAGATCTAGGCTCACTCATTTTTATTTTTTTATTTTTTTATCAAGATCCATGCATTATTTCCTGAAATTAACAAACAATGTGAACATTTGAAGATCTTACCTTGGATTCAGGCAACTGGGACTGTGAGAAAATGGGATTTTGCTCTCTTTCTGATTGATATCTTGTAGAATGATTAAACGTGATAAAATTGGCAGAATGATCGATTTTTGACGACGGCAGAGAATGACATCATCACTAAATGATTACAGAAAATTATGGAGCAACAATCTTCAGTGATAGTAAACTGGAATACTTTTTGTTTTTGGACTAAACAGGCCACATTAACACGTCAGCTTGAACATTGTGAAATTCTGATGATCGTCTCACTATTGCTAAACTAATCACTAATGAAAATAAGGTTTAGTGTGAGTGATCACATCCCAGCCCTAGCCATGGATGTAGCTGACGGTTTTGAAGACAAACCTACTGCTAGGAAGGAGATGTTAGGTTATAGAGCCCATTGCTGAGGTGAGGTATGGGGCCCAGTTTAAAGCCAGTTGAGAGGCACTGGTTCGGGATTATGACGTCTTGGTCTAACTGCTCTGTTCTGCGCTACAGGAATCTCAGAGCACAGTGGTGCACAACCCTCCTGATGGAGTCAAGGTAAGATGTGTGTTTTGTCTTAGCATTCATACACCAAGATTAGCGCATACGGGTTTTTTAAATGCTGGTAAACCCTCTAGAAATAAGTGATTGACTCCTCTCCCACTGCCAGTGGACGAGTTTGCCTTCCTGTTTTAGTTTTTTCCTGGAACGTCATAAGCGAAGTGACGCACCGGAAAACTGCAGCACAGATCTGTTGCTGTCATGAGGGCTAGTGACAATATTATGGTGGTTACTTTTCTTTATCGTTACGCACCAAAATCGACGGGCGTCCTATCATCTCAGCGGAAAAGGAGCAAAGATTAGCGTGTCCACCCAGGTGTCATGTTTCCATCACTGCAGATTGAACCTGAAGCTGACAAATACCGTGATTACTGCAGTCATTTGACCTGCGAATCAATGCTGATTGTACCATTTCTGATTGACGACAGCAACCAGATGTTAGTGGGTGTTGGTGTTTTTTTTTGTGGTATCCGTCTAAACGGTGCTTCCCTCTCAGGCCCGTTGGACTGGGAGCTGTCTGTGTTCATTTCAGTCTGTTTCTGATTGTCTGTCTGCGCTCCACAGGGATCAACAGAGAGCAACGCCACCAACGACGAGGAGGAAATGAAAGGTAGGAAAGGTAGTCAAGTGTTTTCTTCCCTATTTCCTGTTCTTATCCGCTCTCTCTTTCTCTGTCTCCCATCTAGTGAAGTGTGTTTAATTTGACTGTCGTGACTGGCAGGTGTGCCGAGATGCAACACGTGTCTCTCACACTCTTGACTGTGTGCCTGTGGTGTGTGTACGTACGTATTTATCGTGTGTGCGGCTGCGTTTTTCGTGTGTGTGTTCTAGCGGACAGTTCGGTGCTGAGTCAGAGCAGCGCCACAGAGGAGATGCCCCCACTTCTGCCCTCACCTCAAAGCTCACCTGCCAGTAAGTTTTTAACCATGGCAACCAGAAGCTATACGGTCGCCACTGGCAAGGACCTAACACCCCCACCCACCCAACCACCCGCCCCACCCCCACTCCCACCTTGGCTTTTTGTAGTCACTGGCAATGACGTCTTACATCTTTGAGCTCCCTCACTCTGATCCACCAAGCTCTTTTTGAGGGTTCCCACTGGTTTTGGAATTTGTGGAATATTGTTGATTTATGTTTCTTTTGTTTTTAACTTTTTTTTTAAAGAAAACTCAGGGACCATCATAACATTTTTATCTTTCTTAATACTGCAATTGATTTGATTTATTTTTAAGGATTTAAATTCCAGTTTATTACAACTTGGATCATATTTTTGGACTTTTGGATTCAGATTGGTCTGATAATCACTAAAAACAAGTCCAACATCACAAGCAGTCAGACATGTTTTAAGTAAACCTGTGTTCCTTGGACACCAATAACTGCAGTAGCTGATTCATGACCAAAACTTTAAGGTGAAAACAGACACAGATAAGTCCTTTTCTTTGTTGATTTTAGATGAAAACATGCAGGTCGATGTCATTATGATCTGTTGCAGAGTGTAAATCATCTAGAGTTTAAAGTCTAGAAAGGTAGTTGATTGAGTCTTAATCAAACACCGTGTTTGTATTCAGTCCAGCCTCTGGCTGTACTCAGCACTCACTAGAAACTCCAGTTACGTCCTTCAAGTCTCTTCCCCTCTTTTCTCTGTACGTTCTTTAATAAGGTACATTTCCTCTCCAGTCAGCAAGAGTACAATACACCTGACAGCGGAGGTTATGCATCTCCTCAACTTGCTGCTTTAGAGAAGTTGAGAGGCGAGAGTGAGGATAAAGTAAATACCTGCATAAGGATGCAACAATCTGCCAACACCAACGCTGATTTTCCTAAATTTAATTCTTCACGTGATAACATGAAGGTCATTGTACGGTAAAATTAGGTCATGGACTGCTGTGGCACTAAAATCTGAATCAGCTGCTCGCCTTTATTGAATGTTTATGATGCTAAAGATGATAGAACTATAATTATTTAATGTGTTTCATCACTCACGCTCCTTCAAAAGCGATCTGCTCAATAAAGTCGGATCAATAAATCCCCAGTTTCCATTGATATGATTGTCTGACCATTAATGAGACCCAAGTTGTTATGAAGTGGAATGTTCCTTTATCGGGATGCATTACCAGACTTATTACTTTCTCACAAACATGATTGCAGAAGGTCATTTCCTGCTGTGTACATCCATTACACTCGACATTGTTTGCTCACTTCTTAAGAGCCAAACTTTAACTGCTTTACTACCTGAATTTAACTTCACTGAACTCAGAAGAAACTTAAAAAAACAACAGCAGGGGCGAATTTTTTAGGTCACACAGGCTCTTTGACCTAATTATAGAAAGTCATTTAAAAAAAAAAAGAAAAGAAAAAGTTGTGGAATTTTTCATCAGGGCCACTGTGGGAACCCTGAAATGTGTGAGTGTGTGAGTCTGTGTGTGTGTGTGTGTGTGTTTCTTGGTGCATCTATCCCCTTGTCCTCCTAATGTGACAGCACCAGCTGGAGGAAGCCTTGCTTACCTTGCAGCTGGGTGTCCTAAACCGGCCTCCCAGTCTGACAGGCCCTGCTGCCTGTCTGACTTTCCCCGGAGTCCGTGCACACACACCATAGAGCATCAGGTTTCTCTTTGTCCTCACATTGTCTCCTCCATGCTCCTCTCCTCTGTCACGTACTTTAATCTTTTAATTTATTCTCCATCTCTCTCTAATACGCCATTCTCTGCTACATCGTTATCTCACCTCTCCCCTCTTTCAGATCTTCCCCACTCTAATCTCTCTCGACCTCTTGTCCTCACTTCCTGCTCTCTCGTCATACACACCTGCACTTACAGGGACAGACTGATCTTTCCCCTCTCTTCCTCTTAACTCCTCTCCTGCATCTTTTATCCACTCTCACCTTCCTTCCTTCCTTCCTGAACATGCTTAGTTCCCCCCACAGGCATAACACGAGCTAATAGCAAACAATGGCTTCGATCCTCTCTTTGCTGGGTGCTGCAGCTCATCAGACGAGGCTTTATTAATGTATGTGCGCATTAGGGTAGAGTAGACGTGAGCAGAGCAGGCAGTTAAATGACTTCCACATCACACAGCATCACGATCAGAGCTGCCATGCTGTCCTCTTGTTGCTCATCTGCATGCTTGTCATAAACAGGGTTCGTACAGAGTCTTGAAAGTTTGGAAAATTAATTAAGGTTAGAGAATGCTTGAGTTTGAGTTTAATCCTTTGACACAATCTGGTGTTTCGTCTACACAATCACTCATGTAAACCAAAAATGTTTTAATATTTGACATGAAACGATCTTTTCGTCATTTCTTGTTTGTCTCCTGGTTCAGAATGAACAGGAATTAAATAATAATGTCCAGCCAGAAACAAAGTGACAATATACATTGATTTCTGAAGGTATAAAGCAAACTTTTTCATAATTACATTTATAGAAATAATTTAGATTTGGTCATAGAGGCTTTGACAGTTTCAGGTTTCACTGAAGATCTTTCTCGTCTGATTGACATTTCTTCCCTTACATAATGCACCTTCAAAGGCAGATTTAATAACAATAGTTTGGAGCAGGAAAAAGTTGATTAGCTAATTGATAAGATGCTACGAAGAAGAAGTTGTGACATTTTATATCCAAAAGGTCAAAGGTCAACTTCACTGCGACATCATAATATTTGGCAACTGTCCATTATTCAACGCCACGCAGCTCAGGAACAGCAACTTACGCAATATATGTCTTCATATTTTGAAATCTCTTCAAAAGCACCGTGTTAACACTGGGCAACAAAATCAAATGTCACAAAGTTATTGATGAAATGCCTCCATGTTGATTTTGCGACAGTATTGTAGGGATGACTATTTGCTTTTTGACAAAATACGAACACAGTGAGATTTTTGATCAATAATCATCAGTAATGTGGATGTAATGCCTGAGTGGGATAAGGCTCTAATAGGTTTTAAATCAAGTCGGATAAGTTCAGAAAGTTGCATCACTTGACTGTAATGCAGCCTTTAAAACCAGGAAACGATGCTGGACATTCATTGATCCATGCCGTCAACGATAGTTTGAAAAGGCATCAATGCAGACTAATCGGCCAAACCGATTTTGTCAGTTGACCTCTACAGGAATTTTCCTCTTAATAAGCTGTACGAACCCTGCATGAACTAAACCCACACTAACTTTTGAGTGTCCTTCATTTATTACTAATCTTACTGATTTCTAACCCACGTCAGCTTTGTCTCATTCAGTTTTTAATTTTACTGCATGTCGTCTGCGTGTTTTTGGGATGCTCACATGTACGTTTCTGTCACCCTTGTCATCCATCCACGTTGTTTTGTGTTTGTTGACCACCCCGTTGTGTGTTTCAGTTCCACCGCATGACGTAAAGCGCATGGCATGGAACAGCACAGGCAACAGCTCCTGCCCTGACTCTGAGCTCTCACAGTCCTCCATGCCTGCCGCTCCACTAGGGAGCAACACTGTCGCTGCTATAAACAACACTAAGCAGAGTAAGGACACAGTCTTGACTAACTTGACCTCAGCTTTTCCTTGCTGTCTACTCACTGTAGCTGTCTCACACTAAAAGCTTGCATCTCAGTCATTTAGTCAGGTTCGAGACTCCTTTCTGGTTCGTTTTCGCCAGTTTTAAGACTGGAAATGAGGAGAACACCTCCGCATGTTATCAGACCAATAATACTTAGCTCAGGTCTTAAGAAGGTTCATTTACATTGGCAGCAAGTAAATACAAAATGGCACGAAGGACAAAAAAACAACAATGTTTTAGTCGGTCTCTTGATACTTTCTGGCTTCCCTTCCTTGTCCATTTTACTAAAGTAGTAAATTAGTTGCAGGTGTGAAGTTTCTGTTTCAAGAAAAAAAAGCCAAGTAATGTCCTCAAACATCTGGGCATTGTAGTTCATATCAAACATTGCTGAAACAGGACTAAGTAGTGCCTTTGTTTGGGCTTATTTTCAGCTGCAGATTAATACACATTCAATGCTTTTAATGTTATGTAGCGTCACATGGTTTCATGGAGGTTTTAAAAATTAATCCTTGTATTTTTAGACCCGAGCACTATGTTTACATATTTGGATGTGTTTAAATGAGTAAAGTTTTGGAGTCGGTGCAGTAGATCACCTCAGGTATCTGTCACAAACCTGGCTACACCAGCTGCAGTGCAATCCTTGTGGACAGGCTCAGATGTTGAATGTCTGAAAACAATACGTAAAGAATCCCTCCAGAGAGAGACCTTTTTAATAAGCAGTAAGATATTTTTGTTTTACCAGAACAGCCGTTACGTAGCTTTGTTAAAAGCCAACTCCATTGACGAAAATACTAATTTTACCTCACAGAACTCAGGAATTTCTGCCTACCAGAGCTTCAGATGGTTCGTTTGCTTGTGTTTATGTGTGAATTTTAAAACACCATAGTCACAAAAGTAAATGACTAACCCCTTTTAAATTGTATGTGTTGAAAAGTTACAGGCAACAAACAATTTGAGTTTTGTTTTTTCCCCTTTTCAAACCTTTATTTAAGCCTCTAAAATCCTTGAAGTTTCCCTTGTTTGCAATCATGTCAAGATGCACATAAATTTGCAGAGTCAAAACAATATATTCAGTGAAACCAACTGCACACTGAGGTTAAGTGATGTCAGATCACTGTCTTGAATTGTCCAGGGTTAGTGAGACTGTTGTTGCAGCACTGTGGTTTTGTGAGGAGGGAGACGTTAATTTGGGACTAACATTGTCTCTATTGACATTATTAAAACCGTTATTTTTATTTATTTGTTTATTTGTAAACCTGGTCAGAGGCCGTTTCATAGAAAACGACTGTAGTCTTGACAGTGATGTGTTGCGAAAGTAAGTTTATCAGCTTGAAAGGTCTTAAGTCTTATAAATCTTATCTCCAATGCCACTGATTATCTTTTTCTGGAGCTTTCTGTAGCATCTGTCAGTCTTCCTCAGTGGTAAAAAAACTTGTCAACAAGTTTGCTCAGTTGTAAGTGGAGCTCGAGTTCAGATTTCGCGTGTCAAAGCTTATGGTGTTTACAAGCAAATTTCCGTGTTTTGTTTTGGCGGCAGTGTTTGCTCACACAGCAGAGTGTTCAGTCAGTTTTTGTGCTGCACAGAAGGCGAGAATCAGAGCGACGGCTAGTGATGAGGGGTAGAGTCGCAGCGACGGAGCTGCTCAGACCGAATGATGAGCTTGTAGCCGCAGACGAGAGAGCAGAGAGAGAAAATGTCATCAAGCAAAACCACCACATAGTTAATTGTTGTCTGGGCTTCTAACAGACCTCTCACCATTTACCATCTGTCTGTCTCTTCTCTCTGCTGCTCTCTCTGTAGCTCGTAAACAGGAGATCATCAAGATAACAGAGCAGCTGATTGAAGCGATCAACAATGGAGATTTCGAGGCCTACACGTGAGTACGGCTGCATGTGTATAATGAAAAGCAGTGGATGAATTTATGTAACGTTCCAGCAGCGTTTCTTTCTTAGGTCTCTCTCAAGTTTTCTCAAGACTGTGTTTCTCTGCACTAATGTCTCTGCTTTCTCACCCGTCTCCGTTTCTTTCTCAGGAGGATTTGCGATCCCGGACTCACCTCTTTTGAACCCGAGGCCCTGGGGAACCTGGTGGAGGGCATGGACTTTCACAAGTTCTACTTTGAAAACTGTGAGTCTCACAAAGCACAAAGCATCCGTCTATTTTAATCTGCCTGAACAACAGCCAGGTGAAGCTTTCTCTCAGAGTGAGGTTCACCACAAAGCGTGGTCAGTTTTTGGGAAAGTAAATTTGTTTTGTTTTTTCCATGACCGCATCTGAAATGTCCCGGTGTTGTGCAACGATGATCTGCTTTACACTACTTTTCCCACTGTCCACTGGTCTATCCGGTAATCAAGGATACATTTCACCGTCTTGTCTCCATTTGTTTTGTGCAGTGCTGAGCAAGAACAGCAAGCCCGTGCACACCACCCTGCTCAACCCACACGTGCACCTGATCGGCGAGGACGCCGCCTGCGTCGCCTACATTCGGCTCACACAGTTTGTGGACACCACGGGCCGCCCTCGTTCCAGCCAATCGGAGGAGACCAGGGTGTGGCATCGTCGCGATGGCAAGTGGCTCAATGTTCACTTCCACTGCTCAGGAGCGCCTGCTGCACCACTACAGTGATCAGGTACACACACACACACACACACACACACACACACACAGACGGTGTCACACATGTATAATGTAGCTAATTTTAATATCAAATCTGAAAATGAACGGCTGAACTTCACCAAGTTTCAAGGTAATCGGAAGACAAATTTAGATTTAGTTGTTTGTCCCTTCAGTAAAAGACCCGTCAATCAATTTGGCTGTTTTTAATCGTGTGTTTTGATTCTGAACATTTAGATTTGGATGTCATAAATCTGGTTTATTGTAACTTTATTTTCAAAGCTTTGGCCATTATATCTGTCTGAATGGTAACACCCACTCATGGCTGTAAGAAGTCTGTGCCTCTGAGTTAGAGATGCACCAAATGTGAAATTCTGTGCTGATACTAATGTTTAAAATAACTATTTTGCCAAAAGTTGATGCTGATGGGTTTTGTTTTGTTATTTATTTTGTTTGTTGTTATTTTTTCCCCCTTTTGTGTCATGGAGAAAAGAAATCTTCGTTAAAAGTGCACAAATTTGATCATATACATTTCTGAAGCAGTCTTTAATAGAAACTTCTTTCATATGTAAAAGATTATTTTTTTTCTTTTATTAAGTAACTTCAAAAGCCTTTTCAGCCTGCTGTACAACTACCTACTCAATAATAAGAATTATTCAGTACTTACGTAGCCTTTTAAACTGATGGCAGGGATGCTGAGAGCCTGTAGTTTATAAATGTTGTAGCGCAAAATTGATTCGACACAACAGATGATAAGCCGCTGCCATCAATGAATGTCATCATATTTGCAGATAACAGTCAACAAGACAAATATCTGCTGATATATTAGTGCGTCTCTTCCGCCAGTATTCTAAGAACGGCTGGTTAAATTGACTAAATAAGTTATTAAGTCGGTCGGTAAACTGTGACCGATGGAAACTTCACTCTTTGCATTTTCTCCTCTGAATAAGTTTTGCTAATGTTGAGGTTTGTTTAAGAACCTGTCTGAGGACATGCTGGTGGCCCTGGAGGTTAAATCTGCCATGTAATCGCAAAGTCCCCCAATGAAGTCCAGCTGGGGACCTCTGCCGCCGCCCTGTTCTGTCCTCATTTCCTGTCAGCTTTCTGCTGAATGCTACTTAAAAAGGCAAACATACTTTTTTTTAAAAAAAGCTGTCTGATTGCCTGACTGCTCGTGCTTCTTCCACATTGGACTTCTTTTTGGAGGCATCCCGCATCTTTCCCAAAAGTTATCACCTAATGGCCAAACTACAAAAATAAGATCCAGTAATAAACCAGAATTATTCTTTAATAACTTCTGACAATGTTAGTGAAGCGTCTTTGGAAATGAAGCCTAATTTCAGTCTCCTCTCTCCCCCCCAGTGGTCCTGAGCCTCCAGTCTACTGGAGTGTGTGTTTTGGGGGGCAGTTTTTTTCAGCGAGCGTGTTTCGGAGGCACGTCCTCTGCGTGGATTGGCTAGTGCCAGGAGCCCGGCCGGGCGAGATCGCATCCCTCTCCACGATACCAACCAATCCTGTCCCCCCCTTGACCTGCTGGGGGCCGGCTGAACACAAGACACCGCCCCCATGGGATGATGCATGCATCTGGCGCCTGATCGGAGGGCGCGTCTTTGCCCTCTATCCCTCCCCTGGCAGCCATCTTTTTTCTGCCCGCGCGAGATGAGACGTCCTGCGTGAGGAGAGGATTTACAGTTGAACTTGTGACAGTTTATGAGTATGAGTTATGAATATGCTGTGTAAATTATGACTAGATGTACCAGAAACCACCAAAACCCAACCAAGCATTTATATTCACTATCTAATAAGGGAGGAACAGAAGGGAGTGTGAGGTTAAAGCAGCTGAGATTTTGGACACTTTTTCTTTTTTCTTTTTTCTTTTTTTTTTTGGTATTCTAGGGATTAACCGGGTAGAAAGTGTTGTGCTCGTTACCCGGGCGTTGGTGTGAAGACGTAGGGAGGTATTCCCACCCCACAACTGAATTCTCGAGGGGGAAAAAAAAGTCAAGTGGGCTCAGTCAGAGAACTTGATGACGAGAGAAACTTGATATCAAAAACATGAAGCACCAAAGTGTAGAACTTTAGGCTTTTTATGTGTTTACGTGTTTTCGTTTGTGTGCTTGTTTTTTTTTTTGTTTGTTTTGTTTGTTTTTTGTTTTTTCTTCGACCGAGCAGAAAATCGTGTCGTCGTGGGATTCGGGGCGGGGCGGGCGTCCGATTTGAGGTTAAATGTTTTGTTGTGTTTTTAGCGTCCTGTTCCCTTCCTGTGAATAACCGGAGCCTCTTTTTTTATTTTATTTTATTTTTTTTGTCATTATTATTATTATTATTATTATTATTATTATTATATTTTTTTTGTCTGACTGATCCTATAATCAAGGCTCCTTTTTAAAGCAGCTGAGTTTTTAAAAAAAGAGGGATTTTATTGTGCAAGTTTAAAGCTAACCTGCGCGTGTTAACACGTTCTGTTGTGTCTGTATGCAGTGGAGGGAGAGAGCGGCCCGGGGAAGGCGTCTGCGTTTTGCATGTTTGCCCGCCGCCTCTCCCTCATTCACCCCCGTCCTTGACCCCTCCCCCCTTTTTTCTCTCTTCTTAAACCATTCCCTCTTTCCCTCCTTTTTCTCTGCTTTCTTGCAAGGGCCTGGTTTGTTTATAATCACTGTGTAAATACAGTGTATGTATAGATATATGTAGAAAAGTGTAATATATGTACATGTATCTAAGAGACACTCATCCTGTGCATCTGGGCATGAACCTCTGTGACCCCGTTCTAGTTTAGAAGCAACATTTTCCTCAACGATTCGCTTTAATTCTCCTCCTTAAAGTACTTCCTTAAATATATTGGTAGCTCTTGATGAATCACGACGATCACACACACACACACACACACACACACACTCGAGTCCCGTGGCCATAAGACTGTTTTTAAAGACGGGGAATAAAAGAAAATAACAGGTTGAAAATAATGAAACCCTTCTGCCCAACGAGACTTTTTAAAACAACCTCCATCATAGTGTCCTTAACTCCTGATCCCACAATGCTGTGAGCCATCTCTTCATATCATATGCACACACTCACACACACACACACACACGCCTGGTGGTGTGTTTCGGCTTTGTAACATATCTGCACCACTGCTGTGTGACCACGGTGCCACCCTTGCTGTGCTGCTTAATTGTCTCCATCCATCCGCGACAGTCGAATCTTAAAAAAAAACCCCACCCGATATCCTCTCCCCCTCCTCCTCCACCCTCCCTCTCCTCCCGTGTACCTGCTCTCGAGATGTTTATTTGTACCTCTCTCTGTTGTTTCTCTGTTCCCGTGTGTTACTGGTTTGAGTTTTTTTGTCGTCGTCGCCGTTGCTGTTAACTTGTCGTTTGGTAAATTTGCCGATCTGCCAAGCTGGAGTTCTGCACTCTCCCTCGCACACAGAAGAAGAAGAAGAAGAAGAAGATAAAAAGGGAAAAGAGGGAGGAAGACAACACAAATTTTACAGATTGAGCGATCACAGATTGATCGGGACAAAATTATTTATTAATGTAATCTGCCCTTGGTGGTTTTAAAATCGTGCCTGCTCAGTCGAGAGGAGTTTTGAAAAGCCAGAGAGAGAACGAGTCGGTGTGGGTGTGCAGGTTTTCTGTGACCTGCACTGTTGAACCAGAGCGGGAGACCTAGTTATATGCATGTTTCAGTTACGCATTTCTACCATGTACCTACCTGAATAAGGATGGAGCTAGTGTTAATATATGATATTTGCATCTTTTGAAATAAGAATTTTCCTCCATCCAGAATGTTGAATAGGTGACATGAAAAATACAAAAAAATGCAAAATTTTTAAAAAAAGGATTCAGGAGCCGTAGCTTGGTATGAGGCCCTCGATGTTAGCGTTTTCCCTGCGTTGTAATGATATACTATTGGGCTGCGCTTTCTCCCCCAGCCTTCACATGGATGCTGGAGTTTTTTTGCATGATCATGATGTACAATGAAATACAACCATGAATTGACGACTATCAAGTGTTTGTCTGAGTGTTAGTTGGTCTTCATCATAGCTTTGTTATTCTTCGAAACTTGGATCTTGAAAGTATTTAATAAAAATACTATTTCAGCACTGGTTTGTCTCTCTCGCCTCGTTTATTTTGCTTCTTGTTCCTGCAGTCGAGTGTTTGAGCTCCACTGCGAAGAATGATGTATGAGCAGAGTCTGACACTAGAAGGCTGTTTTCACATTCAGCCCTGAAAGTGTACATTTCTGCTGTGCTCGTTGAAAGTCTGATTTTTAGCAGGCGGACGATGCACTTCATCCAATTCTGATCATGGAAAAAACCTTGCTTAAAGGTTGAGTCTCGCTTTTAACTCCCATTCGTCAAAAACCTACGCTATGGGATCATCTCTGACCCGTCCTACAATCCCTAACCGTCATTATTTGATGAGTTGGGAACTCAAAAATCAACTTTGCTTACTGATGACACTTTTTTAAAGGGTTGAATGTAGTTGAAAACATAAAATAAATGAACAAACATTATCAACAGAGTGTGAAGGAAAACTTGACGTTTCTTCAAAGACATCTGTACTGTGTTGCAGAGATGTCGGCTGAAGTTGGCATGCTAACCAGCTACCCACACCTCATCCTGCCTCAGAAAATGTAAAAACAAGTAAAGAAAATTAACTCTGAAAATGCCGGAAAGAGAGTTGTCATGGCGTAAAACCAACGATCTGTTGATCTTTACTGATCCACATGCAAGTCTTAACAATTTTTATTTTAATTGACTCAGTTGTGAGTTTGGAGAATCATAACACTGACAATGGACTTCACTGTGACATCTTTGAAATGACAAATATTTGTATATTCATATATTCTGCAATTTAAATGAGGATGAAGGAGTCGAAGCCCTTTTAAGGATTTTATTGTGGTAAAAAAAACAAACATGTCAGACATTTTAATGTCTTAATACAACTGTAGAGGGAATCTTTAAGCTTTGTCCCCATCGTGTCCTGTCGGATTTAGCTTTTGTTGTCACACACGGAAACATTTTTGAACCTTCTCCAAAAAACATCTTATTGGAAAGGCATCCATTCAGTGGAAATGTTGCTCCAAACAACCTGCCAAACAGTTTAGTGTTTACCTCGGCTGCTTTCTAACTCCATGGTTTCTGAACTCTCACACTCGTCTGGTACCACACACACTCAGTGACACGACAAACATGACCCCTTTTTCTTTTTAGACATTATAATAACACATTTTATTTGAATAGCACTTTTAATGTTACAAAGTGTCCTGCAAAAGAAAATAAACAAGATCGAGCAAATAGAATGAGAATATCACATCAGCACGGAGGAAGTAAAGACAATAATGTGTCGGATCCAAAATATATAACCCGTATAAATAAAACATGAAACATTTCCAGAAGCTTTCATAAAGAGAAGAGTTTGAAGAAGCCTGGGCCTGATGACTGTGCATTTTTGACATTTTCAGCCTGGATTTAGAGAGAGTTTCATCAGCACGGTCTCACCCTGAAATCACCAAATTTGGAGCTAATAGAGATCCGATTATGTAACACTGCAACATTGATTAGTCATGCTGAATATCTGCTCATGTGGTCCAATTTTAGGAAATGGAACTAGATCGTCTCAGGTGACATTTAGCTTCACGAACACTGGCCGTTCTTTAAAAGGCTCTGATTGAATCGTGCCGCAAACTAAACTGGACCGTGCGTCTGTGCTTGGCCGGATTGCCATCGCAGGCTGGCATCGTCTCTGCCCTCCATACTCGTCTGTCATCGCATAACGTCAGATTTAAGCCCTGCATAACGCTGCATAGCCCCTCAGGCCATTAACATAGACACGGGATCAAATAATCACTGCTGTCCGTTCAACAGCTCGTGCATCTTCACCGTCTCACCACCTCTCGGCCTTTCTGCCGTCTCCCATTGCTCTTGTTTTAGCTGTATCGAGCCCTGTTGAGTAATGCTGCAGCCTTATTTAAAAAAAAAAAAGGGTTTCATGCTGTTATTTATGATGGTCCCAGTTATTTTAAGGATCGAGTCTGTGTGTGTGTGTCCCTGGGATGTAGGACAGCTCCCACTGGTTCCTCTGCTTTCTGTGTGATTAATGAGGAGAGCTCAGCAGTTGGTTAAGTTCGACACTCGCACTTACTTTCTCAAAGACGCACACAAAAAGAGGAGAAACTCTTGAGGGGAATGTGTCTTGTTAGCTCCGTCTGACCTCCGACTCCTTGTGTCAATGAAATTAGGAGAAAAGCCGACCCACAACGAGGCTCCTGAATCTAAATTACTTTTGACTTTGTTCAGGTCTTAAAGGACAAGTTCCCTTTTTTTTATTCTTCATCTCAGAGCTTACGCAAATATTTCCAATCTTATGTAAGCGCGCAGAGCACCGCCTCGACAAGAGCTTTAGTTTTCCAAGATGGTCCTCAGGAACCATGGATGCATCTATTTTCGGAAAACAAGCCCACGCTGAATTCAGACGGTTTTAATATATATATATATTTCTACCAAAAAAAATCATTGCAAACTTGCAGATATAGCAAAAGGAAGGAGTCGCATCCATTTTTAATGATAGGACACTCAGGCCTGAGAGCTTCCTGTTGCAGGAAAGCAGCTTTATCCTGGTTTTGAAGGCCCAAACAGGACCTACTCTATTGGCGGCCCGTGGGCCAAATGCGGCCCTTTAACAGCCTCATTCTGGTCATTTGATTATTAATGAGCCCATTCATTAGTTTTTTCTGTTGCTAGTCACAAAAATACTTTAAAAGTTTTAACCCACGCTTTTTAAGTAGAGTTAATTTAGGAGCATTTGTTGAAGACAGAACTTTATCTCTATGTGACTTGTTTTTCAGTGTTCAGTAGGAAAACTGGGCCACTAACGGGTCAATGAAGTTGTAAAGTATTGAGAGTCGAACGAACGTATTTGGCATTTGTCCAAAGTTTTATTCCTCAAGATTTACAGGTGTCATCGATCAAGTTAAAGTATGGGTAGAGTTTTTCAGTAAAAGTGAATGAACGATGAACGAGTCGATGTGAGACTTGCCCTCGGTATTATAAAAGGAGACCTGCCCTCCCGATCGTGCAGTATCCACGTGCAGTTGATATCGGGAACCGTTTCTTCCTGTCGACAGACTAACGACTCCGATGGCCCATTTGTTCTTCCCCTCCACCTCCACCTGCACCTCAAAGTCAAATCTTCCTGACGAGTTTCCGTCCTTTGCTACAACCGATGATCCCAGTAACCCTGTGAATCTTTTCACATTGAAAGGTCTCTTTTCACACTTGCCTTCCCTCACCTCCTTCCCTTCGTCGGAGAGAGTGAGGGAGCGATGTGCAGTGTAGTGCCGAATCACTTCAGCTTCTGATTGGGGAACTTCTCCATTTCTTTGTCGAACTTGTCCTCAAAGACAGAAAGTTCTTCTTCAGTCTCCTCAAGTTGATGGTGCACCGCAATGTCTTCCTGACGCTCTGCTCGTACTGGCAGCTGTGGATGCTGAACTCCTGCTGATCGTTCACGTGTGGCAGGCTGGAGAGAGATGGTGATCTCAGAAGGACGTGGAGGTAGTCGTTGGTGTGTGAGAGCTGCTCCAGCTCCGTGCAACTTCGCTGAGCAGTGAACACCTGCAGGCTGTCCGACATGTCCCTCTTTCCGAGATCCACCAGGTATTTGACCTCCTGGACCTTCTGCAGCTTCTCCTGGATCATCCGTCATACCTCGAAGTCCCTCTTTCCGAACTGAGTCTTGACCTCGACCCACGCTACCTGTGGAGGTACAGACTCGTGAGTCTCGTGGCTTTCGCTGATGCAGAGCTAGCAAACACACTCTTTGTCCATCTTGCAGAACATGTCCAGGAGAACATTGTGCTTCTTGCACATCCTGTTGTCCAGTTTGACGTCGGGGTCGAGCAGAGTGAGTCACTTCAGTCCTGCAACTCTGAAAACTCACTCATGGAAAAACTTTGCAGCCTTCAGCTGAGTGCAGATGTTGGAGGCCTTGTCTCCATCTATGCCTCTCAGACACTTTCCAGACCTTTGTGTTGGTTTTTAACTCCGGTCTCCTCACAAGCGTCTCCTTGCAGAGGGGACACTGGCAGTTGTTGCTGTTGTCCCATGACCCGTGATGCAGGCCTTGCAGAAGTTGTGGCCACAGGCGATGGAGACGGACTCAAGTGAAGACCTCCAGGCGGATTGAGCACTGAAACTGTTCTTCACACAGCAGACTGCTGCAGAAAGCCGTGCCTGCAACGTTACGTAAACCACAGCGTTACTTCCTGGAAAATAGATCAGCTTTTGTTTTTAATCTTTCAGACCAATATGTGAGCTTGTGTTTTCCTTCCTCTTGTTACCCTCACACGTCGAATAAGCCAGATGAGTTAAAGATGCTCAGACAGACGTATTATCTTACATCACCCTGAAGGACTAGTTCGGTATTTCCGAGTTCACGCAGATGTCTTACGCTGACTCACCTGAGGGTGTGAAAACAGCCCATACACGTACTCTGAAAACTGAAGTTACACGCTGACACAGCAATTATCCCCGTTTAGACGTCTTTATAGTTCATCATATTAACTCTGAACATCTCGCTCTTCCGAATGTGACACTCCTGCCACCCGTCATGCTGCTATGCTGTGGATCCAGTTTCAGACAGGTGCTGTTTAACCCTTTGTGAGTACACGTTAAAGTGTGTTTACAGGTCTCGGGGAGAGCTACCGCATATGTGAAAAAAAGTAGTATCAAGTCTTTTGCGGCTCCAGAAGAAGCTGCACGTAATCTGATAGATTGCATCACTCCAGTGATGTTGCATTGTGGGTAATGTAGGCACCAGGTTTTGAAAAGGAAGAAGAAAGCGTGAAATGGCTGTATCGATTGATTTTGAACTGTCCGTAATTAGTCCAACAGGGTTATAGAAGTGAAATGCTGCTGATCAAAACCTGGTGCCTTCATTACCCACAATGCAACATCACTGGAGGGCTGTATATCACCTTTTTCACCCCTTTAAGTGCAATTTTGAGGTACTTGTACTTGAGTATTTACATTTTATGCTACTTTAAACTTCTACTCTGCAACATTTATCTGACAGCTTTAGTTATTTTATATGTTCAAATTTTAGATACAATAAATATTATTTACAAATAAGATATGATGCATTTTTGATTAAACTGTTCAGTACAGTTCAGTCAGTAGATAAATGTTTGTTTTGTCGTTCAGAGTATGAACATGTTTACGAAAATCAATGAAGTTGATGAGCTACAACATTAAATCTATCGTCTTTGTACTGTTTTCAATTGAATATACGTCAAAAAGGGTTCGCAAAAGATCGTCTTTTCTGTCTTTTTGTGAGTTTTACACAACTTTTTTAGAATGAGAGTTGTAATAGTAGATAATACTGACAAGGACCCTTCTGCATGATGAGTACTTTTACTTTTGAATCTCAAAGTAAATTTAACTTATACCTGAGTGAGGGACTTGTAACAGTTGTAATAGTATTTCTGTACTATGATATTCATATTTCTCCTTCAGTAAAGGGCTGTAGTACCTTTTCCAGGCCCAAGAGGACTTGATGGGGAGTCTGAGTGTGAGTCAAATCCAGAACCATTGAACAGTGAAGAAATAAATGCAGTTTCATAATTTAATACATAGATGAAGTAGAGGGGAAGAGTGAACACAAAAAGAGGCTTTTCAAGAAGAGTGGGCCCATTATTCATCCGTGTCCCAAAAGCTCACTGATTTATGCTCATTATAAATCACTTTTCCTGCGGTTTTCAATAAAAACCAGCCAATCCGCTGCAGCGAGGGTATCCTCTGATCCCTCTTGTTTCAGAGGGAACCCGTCCAAACAAAAGAAAAGATTAACGCGGCTCATGAGTGAGAGAGCAGCAGCTAAGCAGATTTACTTTTCATTTACTTGGACGCAATAAATCTTTTGTAAGCGATCTTTATTATTATTTTCTTACTTGTGTGAGGGCTTTAATAATTTATTTGATGAAATACATACATAGATCATGTTGTGTGACAAAGGCTAAAGACATGGAGTCAACTCTGAGGGATCATTTTCATAGCACAGTTAACTGATATATCCTCCATAATGCTCATATAACATTTTAGTTTTCCAGTTTTCCGAAAAGATATTTGTGTCTTTTTCGCCCGAGTCCCAAAGCTACGACATCACAAAAATGTGATTGGTCAGTTGCAATTATGGTCCTGGATGATGATTCAGCGTCGACACCAACGACATCGCCGACACAGTGGTTCTGGTTCTTAGATTCAGGTGATTATACGCTAACGAAAACATAATTATGAATATTGTATTCAGTTAAATCCTGCACACTGGAGCTCATCGTCGAATAAGAGAGAGAAGAGAGGCGACACACACACACTGCAGACTTGTTCTCACCAGGTATATGTTTTAATACTCAACCATGATTCAGCACATTACACTGAGGAACAGCTGAGGGCTTCGACACAGGTAAAGTAGGCCTTTGTACACTTTACCCTGCCTCCCCCAGCGTCCGGCCACAGACATACAGTATCTACATTAACCTACAGGAATCTGCATGGTAGAACATCAATTCTCAGGTAGGAAGGAGCAGTGGTAGGATCGAGTTTTATGTACAGGATTATAACAACAGGCATGGGGGACAGGTCCATGTTGGAGAGAAGAAAAACAGCAGTCGCAGGTTACAAGATGCTTTCACGACACAATGGTTCACGGCACATCAAAAGCACAAGTCAAGTCCGTAACACTTAGAAGAGCAACAGTATAAAAAAAGAACCATCAGGGCCGTGTTGTCCAACGACCGCCGGCCCTGTGAAAATAGAGCGACGTCGCCATCTTGTGGTTAGATCACGCATCTGCTCGGAGTACAACAGAACAGACAACATTTAACTTCGAGAGTTCGGGGCTATCTAATTCAGTCAAGAATGATGCAGCACACTTACTATCTAAACTCAGGAGGAGCAGCTATCTATCCATCTACCTACCTATCTATCTATCTATCTATCTATCTATCTAGAGCCACCTGCAGGAATCAGTACAAAAAGATATTTCACGACCGATGGCTTTGAAAGGAGAAGTGTCCTGTACAGTTTAAAGGAACATACCGGTGTTTTTGCATGTTTTTAAGCTCCTTAAATACAAGAAATTATCTACACTTGATATAACTGCTGACTAAACCGAAGTTCTAGTGTTTTTTTTTGTCCTGCTTTCCAGGTGGTTTCTGTTTCCGCTTTATAATAGAAAATCAATGCGCAGCCTCTTAAAACCATTACTGTTGTCGGGTAATGCAGTTTAATTGATCTGGAAAGAGTTGAACCTCTCAACAATCATGTGGCTTTGGCAAAATAAATGCAGATTTTACATTTATTATGATGCGTGCTAGTTTCAAGAGTCCGCTAATTGATTTTTCATGTTTGCAAAAAAAGCTTCCTGGAAGGCAGTCGCAACAATTACGACGCGGCGCTGAAGTTCAAGAAGGCCAAAGAAGAAGATCACGTTGAACTCTCTGCATCCTGCGGGTGTAAGTGTAGGCTTTCATATTATTATTTATTGATAAATGATCACTTTACAGCTCAGTTGTAAGCCACTAACAACGTCTGGGTTGCCAGGTTGTGAGAAATCTCTCAAGTCGTTAATAAAGGTCGATGAGTGTCTCACTTTCTAATAAAAAGCCTTCCATTATAAATGTTAGTAAGTCACTAATAATGTTTATATTTCAGGTCGAGCTCTGTTTCTAATAAGCCAACAGCAAAGGTTAATTTAACGCTTATAGCTGATCTATTTATTAACATCATATATTACATGTATACGACTGATTAAGTGGCCAGATGTGTATCAATGTGTTGTAGGGTTGTAGGTAACTCTGCGATTGAGGAGAGCTTCCCTGACGGTCTTGCAACATTATTGGTTTCTATTTGGAGCAACCTTTTGGATTTAATTATTTTGTTGTCCTGATTTATTTCTGTGTTTATTTATGGTTTATATTTTGACCTTCAAAAGACACTGCATCCCCCCATTTTGTACTTTGCACCCCTTTGGATGTCACCATGAGCTTTAGGATTTACAATAGTCAGCAGTGGTCAGACATGAAAAATCGCCGGTATGCTCCTCAGTCAAATAGCTTAGTCTTGGGTCCAGTAAAGGTATAAGTTAACAGCCCTGTTTGAAAAAAGCAACATCGCCCGCATCTGAATTTTTTAATCAAAACTCGGGACGAGCGTCGCCTGATGAAGGAGTTTAACTATATTAATGATCATAGAGGGACGATGATGATACACAATCAGCCGTTATTCTAGATGTTCTGGTGGTTAGTCGCACAGAAGACGCACGTTTAATAGGTGAATTTTAGCATAGATTCTTGTGTGACCATCTCAGAAGTATCCCCCGAATGTTTTTATACTAACACTATTGTCCTTTAAATACATGCCATGCTGAATATTTTTGATTTTCAGTATTGGTGAGAGGCCCTGATCAGCATGCCAGGCTCGACCTAAATGTTGCCGACCCATCAGTCATCGTTCTGCCTCTCAGCGGGCTGTAACTCGCATTTAAAGCACCAAAAATCACCCACACACTCACTCTGTCATCCTGGCAGCTCGGGGAGGTCTGCCCACACTGCTGTACTCATCCGACGGATAAAACACTCGGGATTCACAACACTGAGATTTGAAATGAGCACAGAGACGGCCGTTTGTACTGACTTAAGTTAGGAGCATCTCTCTTTTCTTTTACTGGTAAAGTTTACTTCTGACTTTCCTTTAACTCTCCCTCCTCAGGCGGTCACATGGCACAGATGGTAAGCCAATGGCACGGCCTCAATCAGACCAGAATTTGTGTGTTTGTGTCGGCTTCGCGGTGGGCGTGTGTGCTTTTGGTGTGTGTGTGAGCGTGCTGACTGGCGTGCGAGTGATGAGTGTGTGTGATGTCGTTGATTTCGTTTGTTTCTTGCTGATCGTGTGCGTGTTGGAGCTTGCCGTGCACGTGGAGGTTTTCATCCTCGTGTTCCTCGTGTGTGTGCGTTGTGTCTTTGTGTGTCAGATCCTCTTGCGTGTTTGCGCGTGTGCGCGCCTCCTCGGCACGTGCGTCGATGACCTCATCGATCCAGCTCCTGAAGCGGCTGACTCGCGTGTAGAGCGAGGGCGAGGAAGGGTCGCCGCAGCCGAATCCCCCGGCAACGACCCCGGTGAGGACCCAACGACCCGTCTCTTCCTGACACACCAGGCCGCCTCCGGAGTTGCCCTGACAACTGTCGTCAT
Organism: Pagrus pagrus; assembly: GCF_965226575.1. Taxonomy (NCBI): domain Eukaryota; kingdom Metazoa; phylum Chordata; class Actinopteri; order Spariformes; family Sparidae; genus Pagrus; species Pagrus pagrus. The sequence goes on along the minus strand of NC_140208.1, from coordinate 7,517,669 downwards.
GGAGGAGGCTGGTGTCCGGAGGACTGCCGGCACACAGGGTGCCGTGGCTGGAGAAGCTGTCGCCATAGCGCTTCTTACATTGCCATGACGACATCAGAGGGACCCAGGATGCAAGAACTGAGTCTAGGAGAGAGGATGGAGGAGATGATTAAAGGAGCGGCACGTCACAAACACAGATTGCGTAATAAATAGTGAGCACACACACAAGCAAAGGCTATGACAAAGTTACATTTTAATCTGATGATGGAGAAAAAGAAAAAAGTGAGGCTCTTTGGTGCAACAGGAAAAGTCAGACGATCATCAAACTCATTCATGAAACCACATTTTACTGCAGTCGATGAAAAACGTGCCTGTACACGTGATTTATTAAATAGGATCATGATGAAAATGTTGCTGCGTTCGCCGCTGTTGCATCGAAAACATATTTTTAGCCACATCCTGAATATTGTTTGATATTAAGAGACACATGCAGCACACGCTCGAGAGAACAACACCCACCTGCTCCTGTCCAGCCAGCGGTAACCATGACAACGCAAGAAGATGGAGCGCTTCCACCTGACGCTCTGTCTGCAGGAGGAAGGCATGCTGCGTTGGTGTTGGGGTCGAAGGTCAGACAGTGGCCCTTGCTGTTGGGCAGCTTCAACAAAGCCAGATCGTGACCTCCGCTCTGACCCTTGAACTTCCTGTGAACCACCACCTGCTCCGGGGTGACGGTCTGCTCCGAAGCCCCGACGCGCACCACGTACCTGGACGGGTCGCTGCCAAACCTGGAGGAGAGAGGAGAGAGGAGAGAGGGTGATAGAGGAGAGAAGCAGGCGGATTTATACTCACGAATGTAAGAAGTAAGTGACTTACCTGCTGACGCAGTACGCCGATGTCAGAGCCCAGCAGGGGCTGATCAGAGTGCCGCTGCAGAGAGGACCGCCATCTTTTTCTTGAGACTGAAGCCACACCGACACCTGCCACGGCCACGTGGTCCTGACGGAGAACGGGAAACAAATCTCAGTTATAACTCCTTCTCTCTTCTCTTTATGAGTGCCTGAAGGGGTTTTTTTGTCATCTCGTCAGCCGCATGCTGCTCACTGCAGGCTGACAGTACACGTCTTCTTTTGTTTATTTTGAAAGAAACTGCCACAGGAAATACTCTCAGTTCTGTGCACACGAGAAAAAAGGACGTGCACGGTCATATTGTATCAGTGTATAAGTCTTTGATAAGCCCCGATATCAGGACGTTTTTTAACAGATTTTAAAATGATAAAATCGATTCATGGGGTCATTCATATTATTTTCAGTGCACTGAAGTCATTTTAGACAAAACATTTTATTGTTAAACCATAAAATATCTGCAAAATATTATGTGTCTATCCAATATATGAATGTCGGATTATTTCACTCGCTATTATCAGTGTCAGCATCGGCCCTAAAAATCTAGTATGGGTCAGAATCTGTTCAAGAACATGGCGAACAACTCATGACACAAGTTGTGTGTCATGAGCTTTCAGAGGGAAAAAAGAAACTTCCGCCCGGCCTCGCAGCCTCCACTTCCCTCCATGAGAACGAGAACGGGGCTGAGGCGACGCTCTCTCCTGCAGACGTTCACACATTATTCCACTGATCGACAGCTGATGGCAGTAACACAGCAGTAAATGAAGGCCAGTGATGCGATCTGAATAATCCAGTCTTTCAAAGCAGCTCAGCAAATGTTTTTGAAGCGTTCCAAGTCTCGCATTGGGGCCTGAACTAGTTTTCTAGAGGACCATTTTTCAAAATCTGGTTTTACTCTTCCGTCTTTGGTGTAAATTGTAAATCCTGAATTGAACAATTGAATAAAGTTGTGTTTTATCTGTGGAGTATGAGCTGTTTTTGCTCGCTGTGCATATAATCAAGCTCCTAAGAGAGTCCCAGCAACTATTACTTGCCCCCTAACAGCTTCATCAAGTCAAGAAGGACTTTTTTCATTTATTCCTTGTGCAACAAATAAACCATATATTCATTTTATTGTGGACAATATCACTGATGGGGCCTCAATGTGAGTTTGTAAGTCACCGGGATAAAACCACAGACATACCGAACTACTATGTTAAGTCCTGAATCCTACCTGAGCATGTTTTCCTCGCCCTGGTTCCTCCTCTTGCCCTCCTCCTCCACCAGCTTCCTCAGCCCACAGCTCAGCTCTTGAGGTTTTTTCGCCTGCACCGCTGCCTCCTGGCGAGGCGCCACGTCACACTTCACCCCTGCGTCCTGCCTGCGTCTGCAGCCCTGGATGCTCTGGCCCAGAGAGGGACACTCCCCCAGGAACTCCTCCTTCCCCGTGCACCTCACCTGGTCCAGGTGGATGGGCCCTTTGCCCTGACCGAACCCTCGGGCTGCCACCGCTCCACCGCTGGCGACAGAGACACGTGAATTATCGGTGCTTGATTGATATCACCTATTAACTAACGCTTATTACGAGGACCTCAATATAAGTTACCTGTGTCCGAGCTGTCTGCACACCACCACCGCGTTCAGGTCGTTCCAGCCCGAGTCGCAAATACTTCCCCAGTCGCCATGGAGATACACCTCGACTCGACCCTCCTTTCTGCTGCTGCCACCCACCAGACGCACCAGGGGACCTGACAGCAAAAACACACACACACACAAAACCCTCATTCATATTCATGCGGGCGCATCTACGTACTCCAGTCGAGGAGTTATATGTCCGCTGACAGTGTTAAATGTCATCTGCAGCCCGGTGCCTCTGCGTTCAGCCTCCATTCTCATTCTAATGGGCTGCGTGTCTACAGGAGGCGCCGGAGCTCTGCGGTGATGAGACGGTAAACATCGCTTTATTCTCTCTGCTGTCAACATGTGGCATTTAAACTCACCTCAGACATACACCTGTGTTCACACCGAGGTAACGACACAGAGCAACAAAGGGAGACAGACAGATACAGATAGATAGATAGATAGATAGATAGATAGATAGATAGAGTTTACAAAAGAAAAGAAAACAGCTGGCAGTCTGGCAGTAGACCAGCTCTCTGCAGGGACAGCTTGCCCTTTCGTACTAAATTAATTGCAGCTGCACAGTCACCAAACTTCTGCAGTGCAGTGAGGTGATACGCGCTTGTTTTTTTTCTTCTTCTTCTTCCGTCCTTCCTTTGTTCCGACTGCAGTCGCTTTCCAATTAACGGAGAACTCACAAACTGTCCGCCGCGCTCTCGTGCAACTTATCATCAAAGCCGGCGCCGCAGCGGCTCTGCTAATTGTGGAGGCACGTGCGTTTGTAATGCGCAACACGTACGGGAGGACGTTTCAAAGAGATTTTCAGGGAAAACCGAAAGACGTGATAAAATTAAAGATAGGAAAAGAAAACTAGAAGGTAGGAGAAAATGATAAGGATGCACAATATGGATGGATCCTTTCAGCCAGTAAGATAACCTGACGACCTGTTTCGAGGTCGAAACACACTCCCTGTTTTAAACAGATTTTTATATTAAAGCCTTTCTGATGGCTGATCTGCAAATTCTCCAGTCGTGTGTTTTACCTTTTATTTGCTCTCATCTATAACTATGGTGGCACATGTTGTATACTGTGAAGCTTATATTAACATGTATTTTATGTGGAGCACTTTGTGACCTTGTTTAGATAAGTGCTATACAAATAAAGTTATTATTATTATTTCTATGATAAAGAAGATGATTTGACATTTTTGTATTTTCAAAAGAAGTTCACACCCTGTCGTTTATGCGAACCTGACGGTAAGAAAGGCTCAGATGTTGTGAGCAAAGATGGATGATTTCATATTTCACAGCTCTACTCATGGAGTTAACGCTCATAGACTTCTCCTCTCTCTTGTTCTGTGTATTGCAAATTAAATTCGTGTTGTCTTCTTCTGACGGATCAAAAACCATCTTCAAGTGCATGACGCCACCTACTGTCTCTGACTCTGGTAAGTCAATGAAAGCATATTATCAGGTTCATTTATTGGCTATTATTTCACCGATTCAGATAAATAGCCAATAATGTAAATTTCCCAATATCCATCTGTATTTATCAGTCTGATATCCATCATGCATCCCTAGAAAATGGGTTTTAAGCCTGTTTTTGTAATATGTTGGATGCATAATAACTGAAGCAGGAGCTAAAACAGAGCGTTCAGACAGAGGGTGAGGTGCTGCAGCAGTGGGCAGTATGAAAAACAGCCTAAATAAAAGTATGAACCTAAAAATGAGCATAATATGGGGCCTTCAGTTTCATCCCTCACCTGTGGAAGGTGCGATAGCCGGCACCTCGTTGGTCTCCTGGCTGGATCGACCCCGGCAGCGAACGCCGACGTCCTCGCTGTGGGCGCAGTCGGTCCGGCCCCAGATGCCGTGTCGACAGTCCAACAGGGACGTCTCAGATCCCTCGCAGTGGACGTCGTCCATGAGGATCAGGCCGACGCCTTCGCCGAACGCCCCGTCGGCTACGACCTCAGCGTGACCCCTGAAGGTGGAGAAAAGGTTAAAGGTGCAATAGTTTTATGTCTGTTTAGTTTTTCATGTGTTTATTTATTTATTTATTTCACTGCACATCAGAAAAAAATAGATAAAAGATCAGTAAAAAGAATACAAAAGGGTTGAGAGGTTAAAAAAATCAATAACTTCAGACAGAAATGTGCAGGAGGAGCCAAAAGAAAACCTTTCTGAGCTTGTCAATGGGCCCTGCTAATGTGAAACATTCAACACAAACACAAAGAAATCAATTAATATAAACAAACATGACACAGCGGAGGGGAATATATAATTACTAAGGTGTAGAAAAATACATAAATAAAATAAAATAACAGAGCAGGAAAAGGTTTTCGGCCAGCGTTCGTCTCTTTTGGCACTTTTTTTCCCGTACCTGTAGCCCAGCTGTCTGCAGACCACCTCTGCATGCTGCTGGGACCAGTGGTCGTCACACACCGTCCCCCAGTCGCCGTTGTGGAAAACCTCCACCCGCCCCTCCCAGGGACTGTCTCCTCCCACCAGGCGCACCACTCCATCTGAAACAGTGTCACATTGTGGTCGTTATAAAAGCCTGTTAATGTGGTTAAAGCTGCTCCAATGAAAATCACTCGGCCGTTTTCCATCAACATTAACGTATAATTTTCAGGTTAATTATTAATCGTGAGTAGTTTAATGAATAGTAGCTGCTATCTCACGCCAGCAGATCAGTAACTTCTCAGATCCCATAAATCCTGTTTCTGCCTGTCGCCAGGAGGCTGCGGCTTCATGCAGCAATGATTAATTGATGTCCGGGGGCTATAAATAGCAGCCTGAAGCCCGTCAGTGTGTACAGTAGCGTGTGTGTATGTGTGTGTGCTGTATATGTACCTGTATAAGGGCTGCAGGAGACCCCGGCGTCCTCCATGTGGTCACAGTTGTGCTGCTCCCAGTCGCCGTGGGGACACTGATCCATGAAGAGCTCGTTCCCGGTGCACTTCACGGCGTCGAGCAGGATCGGGCCTGAACCCTGACCGAAGTGAGCCCACGACCAGGCCTTCGCCACCCCCCTGCAACACACACACACACACACACACACAGTCTGTATGAGCTAAACAGTGTGTGTATTTCGGGGATATGCTGCGGATAGCTTTGACGAATTAGTGACTCGATTTGAGGATTTTACAGGAATTATCAAGAGTTAATCTTGATAGCAACCTTCTCACACACTGACTGAGCAGCCCTTTTCACTAACTAACTAACTTTGCATTAAAACTCAAAGTAATAATGTTGATGAGAAGTTCTGCAGGTATTTGGTCACAAAACAAATACAATTTCTGACCTGATGAGGTCGCTAGAGGAAAAGTATCAGATATCTGCACAACATTTAATGGCAGTCGATCTGATAGTGGTGGAGATATTTCTCTAATGATGACAACAATCAACCTCATGGTGGTGCTGGTGTGAAGTCATCCAATCACCATTTCTAGGATGCATCATCTGGTAATCACTTGTGTTTGACACAACAATGTATTCGATAGATCGAAAAATTTAAGGGTAGGAGCTTCCTGGTGAAACGCCCAGATGAAGGCTTGATGCCGAAACACGTCGGAGTTTGTTTTTAAGGTCTAACATGACCGTGTAATGTTAATAAAAGGCATTTAATGGTTTAAAAGAGAGTGTATTGGAGTTTTATTGTGATTTTTATGAATACATTTAATCGATTTTGAGATATTTCAGTCTGGACGAAGTGTCAAACTACCAGACCTCAATCCTCAAAAGATACAGACACAAACTCGGAACAAAAACACCAAAAAAGAAAACCAAAAATAAAGCCTCAACAGTCGGAGCTATATTATCTGTAGAGGACAGAGCTCCTTCTCATGAGTCTCTGTGAAATATGACTAATCACCTGATCAGGATCACCTGAGAGAGGAACATCGCATAAAGAAAACACTCTGAACGTAAAACAAATATCAAAATAAATCAAATCATCCAAATTAATAATAAATAGCTCCTGAAAGGATGTTATTGCATTCATGTAGTGATTATTTATTGATGCTGAAATGCTGCAAAAAGCACCGACTTCAGTGTGTTTGTGTGAGTGAAGGTATTTCTGCTCCGGTGTACCCTGTCTGCAGTCATGTTGTAGTGACCTCCGTGTCATTATTATTGTAAATACCGAGCTTTAAAAATGAAAAAATGGGGAAAATATCATAGTACAGGAAGTAGAAACAACATAGAAAGTTGCAGAATTTGTATGAAGACGCTAAAATCACGTGCATAGTCTTTATTATTAATATTTTTCTATTTCGTCTTGTTTTTTTATCTTGTTTAATTTCCATCTCTCACTAAATCTCTGTTTTCGCTCTGCTCATGACTGTTGGGCTGCAGTAACAAGTGAATTTCCCCGGTGAGGGATCGATAAAGTCTAATCTCAGTTATCTCCTGCTCTGTGCTACATGTACAAACATCGATATTTTCTATTTTAAAAATAAAAACGCTTCTCTTAAAAACCACATTAACTCGTGTAGTAGCAAGTAGAACAACATCGTGTTTGAGTGTCATTCAGCAAAAACTCCATAAAAGCACAATAAAATGACGAGCGTCTAAATGTCTGACACGTATTGAAAGACGAAAGTATCCAGGTGGGAAAAATCATCCTCACTCCATTTTGTCTTTAAGTGTCAGACACATCAGTGCCTGCGTGCAGCTGCGTGTCAACCTGTGCGTCAGTGTCACAACATCTATTATTTAGATCCACGAACGCAGATGGTGAGATGTCCCACCGCGTTCGAGGAGATGAAATGCAACCTCGTGTTGAACATGGAAGGAAGCTCTTTGTCTCCACAGATACAACTTCATCACCGCCTGACGCTCGACGTTACGCACCTCGTCTGCCGGGGATACAAGGAGGGAACACCTGCTCGGATTCAAACGCAATCTACATGAAACGAGGTGCTTCTTGAGGATCCCTGGTCCAAATGACATCCATGTGCTCCGTCTACAGTCTTGAAACTTAACTGTTACCAGCCCAGACGCCAGAGTAACATATTGGCATTTTATATTTCTGTGACACCCTAACCGGCGTTCATGAAGCTGTCTTCCCATTGGATCCGCAGATCTGTTTACCAGGTAACTTTACTTTACACTATAAGACTCACAAAAACACTGCTGGCCATCTCTAAGAGAAAATCAGATGTCCCCTCCCAACTGTAATGTAGCTCTCTGAAGGTAAGTGCTTGAGAAAGTAACTCAACATCGCACCAGATTGATCGTATCCCCGTTTTGTGCATCTACATTATTTTGTTGTTATTGTGGATCGTGTCTATTTGATGTTAATTTGCTTATTGTTTATTGTCTTGTTGATTTTGTACTGCCATCTGCTGGTTAAATGCCGTCTGTTCACTTGTTTGGTTTTAACATATATAAGCCTGAAACCACTGGATGTTTTTGACGAGACATCGGGACGTTTCCAGACGGTTTTGCCGACAAAAACAGCTTTTTTTAAGCCAAAACAGGATCTTCTCCGGACCCTAACCAACCATAAACACAGCGCTGACACAAGATACAATTGTAAATAGAGGAAATGTAAAATATGTAAAGTTTGCTTAAGTTATTCTTTAAGGAGAATGACAGCTCCTGAAAATACCGCAACTGCAAGCTGTCTGTTTCTATTGCTCGAAATGACCCAACACTGCACCGTCCTTTCGTTCTCTAGCAGTCGCAGGATAGTGGGATGGTAAATAGATGTGGCCTCTGCCTCTTTTGAGTGTTAACAAGGAGGATTCTTCCTCCCCGAGGGCCATCCAAAGCCATCAAGGCAGGAGTGAAAGTGGACAATAAAACCCTCCGACAGAAACCCTTTACCAGCTGATTTAGTGAACTTCATTACTTAAATGCAGAAACGCAGGAAACGGAGGAGACGTCCCACAAATTTAAGTTCCACTTGAACACTTCTCCAGACATAAAAATACTTACTTTTTAAAGGTGGATTTGAATAAAAATCAGATCATCTTATAGAAAATGCAGGCTTCAGCGAGCAACCGCCTCCAGCACGGGCTCATTTTGGGGATATTATACATGCACGGAGACAACGCTGCATGATATAACACACCGGCTGAGCGAGTATCTGGATCCTTTAGCTTTACATGTTTATTTACACGCCATGTTAACCCCTTCTCCTCTCTCCTGAGCCACTCCTGATGATTGATGCGTCTTGTAGCCAATTAGATTTCAAATCCAGTAATATATAGTTTATATCAGGTTTTGAAGCCCTAAACTTGGAAGTTTTTCCACCTAAGCAGCTGTTTCTGACCATTTCATATGCATAAAGTTAGTTTAAATAAGGAAATAAAGAACTATAATGAGTTTGTGCCCCTGTCACTATCAGGCAGGAGTATTTTGAGGTCACAAAATGGCATTTTTTGCCAGGCGCCTGAATATTTCCACAGAAAAACATGTGTTAAGCGTCCTTTTTCAGGGATATTGTTATTACATTTGAACTTGTACCATGTAAGCCAGAATCACTAAAGAAATTAAGCTTATAACCTTTCAAAAGAGCCCAAAACACTGGCCATAGGCTACTCCAAATAATTCAACAACAGCTTTGAATTTAGGATAATTTAACATAATTCTCAGGAACTGGAGAAGGTTAAAGGATAAAGCTGGTGAGACCAAAAGACGAAAGACAAAAAGCAACTGTGAATTCCTCCGACTAACGAGTCTGACTTGTGTGGTCAAAGCCTGATATTCCTCTGAGCTCCACTGTCGTCCTGAAACTATTAAAAACACATAAATGAGTCACAGTGTTGCACCGGGTGACGTGTGTCTTCATCATAATGAACACAGGCACTGTAGTTTATTTTGACTTCGTCCCACATGTCCCATCCCCCTCACTAAAGCGTCAAATGTGTATTATTCCACATCTGAGTCCAACATGAGTAATACTTGCTTAAAGCGTCGGTACGCATTAAAATGACTGAATTAAGCTACATATTTGTGATTCATGTCGTCCGTGGGGAAGAGGTAGGATAAATCAGGAAGTAAATTGTTAATAGGATTTAATGACATTAAGAAAAACATACAATGGCGCCGTCCTCATCCTTTAATGCAGCTTAAAGTGCGATTTAATCCGTCAAGTGTAATTAAGGCGCTGAGTGTCACCACACATGTTAACCTGGTGTGAAGGTGTGAGAAATCCCTGCCGCACTCACCCGAAGCCCAGCTGTCTGCACACCACCTCGGCGTCTCTGTCGTCCCACTGGTCGTCGCAGACGGAGCCCCACCTTCCCGCGTGAAACACCTCCACACGACCTTCAAAGTCTTCCTCGCCTCCGACCAATCGCAGCGGAGGGCCGCTGCCTGAGAGAGGATGTGGAAATGTACGTATGAACAGCTCATCACGTAGCACGTGGGGGCCCCTCGTTTTTTCACAATACTGGTGACACACTAATTATCAAAGGAATTCAACTTGTGTTTTTTCTGATTTATGACATTATAACTGCCTTAAACTGCACAGAAGACGTGTTTGAGTTCTCCCTCCTTCCAGCCATGATTGTTTTGTCATACTGCAGTGAAAAACAAGCCCAGAGTGAGTAAAAATGTGACAGGAGCACAAAAGAAAGCCCTGAAACTGCTCGAGGCTCAAACCAGGAATTCATAAAACATTACCACGCAGCTCACTATGAAGGAAAAACCAATAATCTGTCAGTAAATCGAACATAACTCAGCCTCAGAGTGTCTCAGGTGTGTGGAGGAAACACTCAGGTCTGACTGAAGTCGCACTGACCTTCCGGCGGCGCGCACACCACTGCCGCCTCGTTTCCATGGCTACAGTCGCCGGTGACGAACGTCCTGCTCCGGCACTTACTCACACTGTTCTCGTCGCCACGGCAACCCAGTCGCTCGTAGTGGAAGAGGCCTGAGCCGGAGCCGAACTGAGAGTGCTGCAGGGCCGTGCCGATTTCACTGAAGAAAAAAAAAACAAAACACAGCAGTGAGAACAAGCTGTGAGACATCAACGCTGAAGGAGAGCGTGTGTTTTGTTTGCTCTCACCCGAGGCCCAGCTGTCTGCAGATCACACTGGCGTCTCTGTCTGACCAGTGGGAGTCGCACACCGCCCCCCACTGACCGTTCAGGTAGACCTCAACGCGCCCACTGCCGGAGGACGAGCTGCCAACCAGACGGGCCGCACCTACAAACGCCCACAGAAGAAGAGACGAGATCAATATTCACCTCTTGATGTTTATCCGTGTTTTATTCTGATCATAAATGACTTTGTGGTTTAAGGAAGTGCAATAAAACAAAGTTTATTATCATTGTAAAAGCTCCTGGGTCAGTCGCAGCCTGCCGATCCACAGTCGTACCCTGGTGGCAGTCGCAGTAGGCCCATCCGATGGCTCCAGAGTTTTGTCTGAAGAAACACCAGGGGTTGGACTCCCGGTCCGGGTTCCTGCAGTAGCTGTGGTCGCCCAGCCCTCGGCCCGGGTACTGCATAACGTAGTCTGGGAACTCGGTCCACTTCAGACAGGGGGCGCCAGAGTCCGTCTGAGACACGGTGCCGTTGTAGTACCCCAACTCTGTGAATCCTTCAGAGCAGGACAGAGGCACTGCACAGAGGGGAGAGGGAGGGAGGGAGGAAGATGAGAGGATAAGATGTTGTGGATGAAAGCAGGAGGATTTGGGTCAGAGAGGACAATGTGAAGAAAGAGGGAGTGAAAGTGAAAGAAGTTAAACGAGGGGAATCGCCCCTATTCATGTCACATTATCCCCATGTCTGCGTTTCATCTGGACATAAAGGACTTACACTGCTGAGGCTCACACACTGTCCACCGCCACAGCAGGGTCCCCTCTAATGCACGTGCCCCCGCTGCTGATCCATGTTGGACTGGAGAAATCTCCATTAACCTTAAACCAACAACGCCGAACACGGTGGTGATCGGACACTTCCAGTAATCTCCTCTGAGGAGGAGGAGGGGTGTGAGACAGACTGAGAGAGGAACTGCTGACTTCAAAGCGGAGCAAAATTAGGCCACAAAATATAGAGCAGGTTATATTCTGTCGCCTATAATAAACTTGAAAAGGATTTATATTGCAGAACATAACAAGCAGAGTGGTGCGCATAAGTACCAGACGTACTAATGCACTCGGCGGGGCAAGGTAAAGGTGCAAAACGGTTCATCAAAGTGGCTTTTAGCACGAGGTCTCCGGCTTGTTTTGGCTTGATTGACAGCAGGAGGACGGCTGGTTAGACAAAGGACTTCAGTATCCTCGTTTAAAGGGCATTTCTATTATGAAAATCGGAGCTTTTAAAATGTATTTTTGAATTTTGTGGAGGTGTGTGCACGTCCCTCCGTCCAGACCCACTTCTGCACATCCGCCCGTCTCGGACGTCTGGTGATGGGCGTGAAAAGCTGAATATATCTGGACGTGTGTTGACAAAGACTGATGTGAAACGCCTGTTAAATAAACACAAATGATTAAACCATAAGGTCAGATGTCAGAGCGAGATGATATTGTGTATTTGTTTCAAAGTTATTCAGTTATTTGCTGCTACACGAGGGTCGCGAACAGACTTTCTGGGACAATTATGGGATTTTTTTCATGGAATCAGGTTTTTTTGGGATATTTTGCCCGATTGCAATAAAAAATCTAAGTTTATAAAACACTGATTCTTAAAAAAAACTTGGGACGTTGTGTAAATCACTTTCTTTTTTTGAACTGTCAGAAAGTAGAAACTTTCCTATCGATATAACACAAAATGGAGAGCAAGAGCATGTCGACAGTGTAAAAGATGATGAGACACACTACCGCAACAATATGGCTACTAGCTTCTAGCTCACAGTTAGCTTACGTGTGATGCACCGGTGTATTTCAACCGTGCACTCCCGAATGGTCCAGTTATTGCCAGAGTGATCCCTACTGAAGGGAGAGACTGTTTACGAATGCACTTTTAATATCAAACACTTCAGGCTTCTGCGGCGAGATCAGAAAAAACACCACCAATGTATTTATTTCTTATTTTCTCGCATCTTTCTATCCTTTCTTGTCGTCTCCTCTCCGTCGTCAACTGATCTGAGGGTATGAAAATCCCCCAAAAAACCCAGAATAAAAACAACAGTGAATGTTCATTTCTACATGTAATGGAGTGTCTCTCCCCTGTGGTGAAACACTGGAGCTTTAAGTGTTTTCGGGGCCAAGCGACTACTAAACTATGATTAATAGCGGCGGTGCTTCAGCGACCGGCAGCGGTCTTATCTCCTCGACACACACAGCTTGGCCGTCCTGGAACATTATCTACGCAGAGCAACCCTCGAGCCCACCTTGCACAGCAACACACACACACACACACTCGGAGATTTGCTGCATAGTGATCAAGACACACACACACACACACACACACACATATTGCATTGCTGGGTCCAATTTGGAGGAAGATAAGAGGAAGAGCAGACGAGGGGGGAAAGAGGAAATCAATCAGGCAAAAATGTACTGAACTAAAGCAGAAATCCATCCTGGAACAATAAATAATACAGAACACACTCAAAAACATCCAAACCTATAAAAAGCCTCTGACTTCAGAGAGAGAGAGAGAGAGAGAGAGAGGGAAAAAAGGGCGCGCTGTCCCTTTAAGAAACATGACACAGGAGGAAACTGAAAGTAAAGTTCCTTCCTGGGAAACAACCGAGCTCGCTGCCTTCACAGACCAACACCTACACATGTAAGTAGTCGTTACACAGCCGGACTTTCATTATAACCGCTCAAACGTGAAATATATGTTGTGTGAAGGTTGTAGTTTTATCATATTTTATGCCGTTTGACAGTTTTTTAGTAGAGAAATGCTGCTTTCTGAAACACCACAACAAATGCTTTGTCTGGCTTGAGCAATAATGTAATCACAAGGTCTGTTTATTATAGGTTTCACATGACATGATCCTCAACAGCAGAGAGAGTTTCTCATTAAAGTTTCAATGTAAAAATGTCCTTTTTTTCCCCCCTGAATGCACTTTAAGGACTTCTGGTTCATGTTGGCTGAAAGAGGAGAGATTCAAAGCTGATTCGTGACCTTGTAAACAGCAGCAGGCACAAAAAACATTTGAAAAAAATCCACTTATAAGCTTCACAGGAGCTTTCGCATTGCCTTCATTGAGATCAAGAACGATATTGTGTTGATTTTTCTTTCTTTGAATTCTTTGAATGAACTTTGGACTTCTGCTTTTAAGCTGACGTGGACCAGAAGTCAGTAAAGACTAATAAATGCAGTTTCTAACTCCTGAATCCGTCTCCTCTTGGTGCCGTTTCAGCCAAACGTAGGGAAAGAGGAGAAAAAGCAGGTAAAATAAGTATTTTTACATCAAAATCCTTTTTCTTTTTTCTTGTTCTGTTTCAGTATTGTTGATGCCTCGTCCTGATCTCAGGGGCTCACACATAAAACTGTTCACAGCCGTACTGAAGACGTCTACAAGCTGGTAAACATGAACATAAACATGCAAGAAACTGGCCTCGCAAGTTTGGTTATTTGATCCGTAATATATCGGAAAATAGGGAAATCCCAAGCTAACAGACTCATCCAGCAGTCCAAAAGATATTCATTTATTCACAAATGAATTAAACTATTACTATTAATAGCTGCAAATCCTCGGGCGTCCCAGCAGCTCAGTTGGTCGAGCGCGTCCTCGCTGCAGCGGCCCGAGGTTTGAATCGGACCTGCGTGTCATCACATCTCTCTCCCCCCCTTTTCCTGTCAACACTCAAGCTACCCTATCAAATAAAAGGGACAGCGGCTACTAAACAGATCTTGTGGTGAGGTTAAGGTTTTGCAACTTCTGGACTTTGAATCTCAGCTTTGTAAATATTAACTTAATTGAACTTTGTCAGTTTTCAGACATGGCCTCCAGCATCAGCCTCCTATCCGAGGATCAGTTTCTCTGTCCCATCTGCCTGGATGTGTTCACTCGGCCCGTTTCCACCCCGTGCGGACACAACTTCTGCATGTCCTGCATCACGACCTACTGGAACGACACGCCGGTCTGCCGGTGTCCCCTCTGTAAGGAAACGTTTGAAAGGAGGCCGGATCTCAAAGTCAACACTTTCATTTCTGAGCTCGCGTCGCAGTTCATGTCCCTTCAAGTGACAGACGCCAACATCTGGAGCTCAGACCAGCAGCAGGCCAGCTGTGGCGGCGTGGTGCTGTGTGATATTTGTACTGACACCCAGCAAGAGGCTGTCAAATCCTGTCTGGAGTGTCTGTCCTCCTACTGCGACGTTCATCTGGAGCCTCACCACAGAGCCGCCGGGCTCAAGAGACACACGCTGGTTGACCCCTTGGCGAGGCTGGAGGACCGGCTCTGCAAGGAGCACACCAGACTTCTGATGATGTTCTGCAGAAAGGACAAGGTTCTGGTGTGTGACGTCTGTGCCAGCTCGCGCCACCAGAGGCATGACGTGGTTCCTGTGCAGCGAGCATACGCAGAGATGAAGGTTCTGCTGGGGGAAGCGGAGACCAAAGTGCAGCGGATGATCCGGGAAAGGCTGCAGAAGGTTCGAGATGTGAAGGACTTGGTGAAGCAAAGCGAGACAGAAACCAAAGATGCGATCGCAAGCGGCGTGCATGAGTTGACGGTGCTGGTTTCTGAGATTCAGGAGAGCCGGGTGGAGCTCATAAAGGTGATGGAGGAGAAGCAAAGAGCAACTAAAGAACAAGCAGACGGATTTGTTAGCAGCATGGAGCAGGAGGTCGCCGAGCTGCGGACGTCGACGATGAAGATGGAGGAGCTCAAACAGACTGAAGACCAGTTCTGTTTCCTCCAGAGATTTATAAACTCGCCCCTCCTGCCGCACACAATGGACCTGTCCACATTCAGCTTCGACAGACTCGTGGAGATCAATCACGTTCGGAAGTCTTTGAACACATCGTTGTCTCAACTGCGAAAGCTGCTGAGTAAAATGAACACAGAAATCAAACTCTCCGACGGCACAGACACGTCAAACGATGCAGCGCTGGGATACCTGCAGCAGTACGAGGAGGACGTCCTGCTCGACCCCGACACCGCTCACCCTCTGCTCATCATATCCGACGACAGGAAGCAGGTGAGGTACAGCATGGGCTCGGGTCTGTGGGCCAACCAGATCCTGAACCCGAGCATGTTTACGGAACACCTGGCAGTTCTGGGACGGGGAGGTTTCTCGTCAGGCAGGTTTTACTTCGAGGTGCTCGTCGGGGGAAAGACCGAGTGGTGTCTGGGCGTGGCCACAGCGTCGATCCAGAGGAGGGGGTCTCTGTTTCGGAGTCCTGATTGTGGACTCTGGGCCATCTGGTTCCTGGTGGATAAGTTCGAAACGTTCAGTGCTCCAAACGTGCCGGTGCACTTGGGAAAAGTGGAGAGGGTCGGCGTGTATACGGATTGCAACAGACGGCAAATTTCTTTCTACGACGTACAGACCGCAACACATATTTACTCGTTTAACGAGTGTTTGTTCACTGAGACTCTGTATCCGTACTTTAATCCTTGTGATAATGAGTACGGGTCAAACTTGGAGCCGATGATAATTGTTCCTGTGGGTCGGACACCATGACGGAGGCTTCAGAGACTCAGTGATCCTCGGGTTACTTATTACAGTGCAACTGATTTAAAAAGAAACTCATATTCAGGGCAGATTTTTTTGTAAAACAACGTTTTATAATCACAAAGTTGATGAATCATCTTTTTTTTCTGTAATTTACTGATTATTACATGTAATATTTTATTTAATATCTTTATTTATAAGACAGTGTCAGTTTCCAGGGCAGTCGGCTGGATGACTGAGCATCAAAACATTTGAAGAAGTCACGTTGGGCTCTGCAAAATTTGTATGAAAATCTTTTAAAGTTTTTTGACATTTTATAGACTACACTAAGCGTAGACCGATTATCAGCCTCAGCCGATTATCGAGTCGATATTCAGCATCTGAGTCTCGGTATCGGTGATTTTTCTGTCAGCTTGTTGATAAAATAAACACATTTTTAAAAAAGTGCTACTTTGGCTCTGATGCAGCATCCTCTCACCCACAACACTACGTGATTGGTAACACATCACAATTAATAACCTATAAACTCTAAATAATCTGAATCTGCAGATTAACCAGCGACTAAATCTGTATCGGCCCTGAAGAAGTTGTAGTTGTAGCCTTGACACACGAGAACCGGAGGGTTCAGTGCTCTCTGGTCGACTTTTTCAGCCCATCACACTTCACACTTTCTGTGGCTTTGCTCAAATAACCCACAATGCAAAGCGTCACAAGGTTACCTATTGCTGCGTATGCATAATTTAAGCTCACTGCATCAGTTGTACTCACTCATAGATACCAGCCGCCTGAATACGCCTGTTTTCATCAGGATCTGTGCATCATGCATCCACGCTAACCAGCGCTGAATGACAACAAGGCTTCTGTACTGTATATTGATACAACGACAAACACTCAAACTAATTAAACTGCAAATGAAATATCAGCCTCACACTTCTTCTGCCCAGGTCAAAGTAAAAAGTAATGGATTACATGTTAGGGGTGGACTGATTATCGGTCTGGCTGATCATCAGGGACGATATTCAGCTTTTTTCTGATTATCAGCGTCAGTGTTTATGATCAGTGCTGAATTATCTGAATTTGCAAAGTAACAAGTAGATAAATTCATTAACCAAGTGGAGTGAAAGTGAAAATTGAAAATGGAAAGTACCTGAAAACCTTACAGAAGTTCAGTACTTTTTTGTAGTTGGTTACATTACATCAATGGCTTTTCTCAACTCAGAGAAAAAGGGTTTGTTTGTTTTTCTTCCTGTAAATGAATATCAGTTCCAGTTATCTGTCATCTTTCTCCTGGATTGCTAATCAGTATCAGCCCTGAAACAACCGTATCAGTCGACCCCTGTTACACATTACTTGTTACTTTAAAACAAATCATGCATTCCTTTCCCGTAGAGAGTAATTCCTTCTGCGTTACTCTACAAGAACATTAAACTTTACTTATGCCCAAATATCAAATATAAGTTTTCTTCTATGCTCTTTTTGTATTTTTTAATGATATTTCATATTTTACTGAGGCCTTTCCTGGAAATGTTGATGAGCCACACTGTTAACACCACATATGTTTTGATAAATAACTTAATTTTGTCACAAAAATGAAGCTGTTGCTGAAATGGAATAATATGACTATCGTATATAAAGAGAGAGAGCAGAGGTGACCGTGTTCAGAAAGTTTAGCCGTGAAGTCGTCTAGTGGCAGTAAATGTTCAGTGGAGGTTACATACTGACATGAATAAACTCTGCAGCTCTGCAATGTCAAAGAAAATGTATGTTTGAGTGACAACTATTGCTAATATCGATGCTATCGCTAACCCATGCTTGTGTTGTCGTCCCTGCAGTCTGGTTGCAATGCTAATAATTACAATAACTGACTGCATTTAATGCACCAAACACTCTAAAACACAAATACTCAAGCTGCTCGCTCAACAAATCATGACTTTATCGTCGGCTCGTCCGGTTTATTTAACGCTGGCAAAGCCACGTTCAGTGATATTTTCTACCTGTCCTGTGTGCAGATTATTTAAGACCTTGTGTAACGCGAGAAACAACATAATTGTTTGATTAGTAAAAGTGTAAAAATCATGAAATTAGAAAGAGCAGCTTGTTACATTACTGCGTTACAGAGAAGTGAAGGAGGCAGCGGACATCTTGACACGTCTCAGGTGTAAATAATAAAGACAATGACGGCTGAAGTCTGTTTAGCTGCGTCATTAATGTTGTCAGTAACACCTGAGCTTTTCCTACTGAGACGTGACAAAACGTCTCCTTTGAAAATAAACCAACGTGAAAAAAACAGGGAAAATTGCTCGTTCACAATTAAAGGTTGCACCCACTGTTTTTTCAGCACTAAGTCACATTAAGGCAAATTTCTATCAGCCTGTTTGATGATGACATTCCTGAAACACTACAATTATAAAAGCACCGACTCATGTTTTTTTAAATCATGTACTTTTTGTTGATTTTGTTTTCATGACAACACGACACACGTGTGTGTGGTCACTGTTTTTAAATGTGTGTTAATGACGCTAAACTGAATGAATAAATAAAAATATGTTTTAAAGCTTTATGTGCTCTGTAATGGTGATAAAAGTTTTATAGTCAGCCCTGATGAAATATTAATCAAGTAAAAAAAAAAGCCTTACGTAACTAAACCGGGCAATATTTCCCCTGTATCTCTGTCACCAGTGGAAGCAGGACATCTTAAAAACATCTCTTGGTGTCGGCTTTTTTAAATCCCACTTCCTCCTCCTTCATCTCGAGTCCTGAACGTCTCATTCAAGTTCTTCTATTCATCTCAACACACACACACACACACGCAACACTCGCCCTCCCATCGCCATGGGAACACTCAGTCTCCCTGCTCCCATAATCCATTTCCCAGCCACAATGAGTATTTGACACGGTTCACACGCGGAGGCTTGCTGTATGGGGGGTGGGCGTACGGCGTCTTCTGCACAAAACACACATATTATGATAAATATGGAGCACGGGGGGGAAGCTGGGTTCACCTTTTTTGTACAATTTCACCTGGTTTTGATTCAATTTGGTGCCCAGAAAGGGGAGCAGGAGGAAAACGCTGCAACAGACGAGCATCTTGTGCAACATTTTCTGAATCCCGGTCATAAAAATCAACTTGTAATCCAGGTGATGACGGTATTTCAAGAGCGCTGAGGCACCTTCTATGTGACCTAAGTGTGTTTGTGTTTGCGTGTGATTTTCACCGGTCTGTCAGCGTGTGCACGGCTGTAAAAGCAGCGACATTTCAACACTGGAAATGAGCCTGAGGAGGAGGAGTTCCTCGCCCCACCCCCCATCATGGCCTCGTCTCAGGGAAAATTAAATGCAGAGGGGTGCGGGCCGGAGGGGAGAGGAGAGGTAAGGCTGCGAGTGTGGGAGCGGGGCCTGATAAGAAGAGAAAGAGACGAAGGCGCCGACGGCGGGGATTCGTGAGCGTCTGAGCCCGAATGTGGGTTAAACTGGAGGGAAAAGACAGAAGCAGAAAGGGAAGAGATGGTGGAGGAGGAGGAGATTGATTTATGGTGTAGAGACGGGAGCATCACCTCCCACTTACCTGAGTTCTGCACCTCGTTTAAGTAACTGTCCTCAGCCACCACCTGCAGACAGGAGGAGAGAAATTCAGATTTAAAGGCAATAAAGGACGATTAAGAATAAAACAGACAGTCAAGGTTACAAAGTTGTTTTCTTTAGCAGAATATCCCATCAGATTTTGACGAGGAGACGTTTCATGATGCACAAATAAATGTATATGCTGAGTAAATGCTTGTGATCATGACCGCTCCCATCACAGCAACCAGCTCCCAACTGGATCACACATATAAACGGTACACGTGTTACTCCACCGACACTCATTCATAAATTCTTAAAACACATTTGTAAATCTAGTTTGTATTCGTGGATCACTGTCGCAGTTTTTAGGGCTCATTCCTCTGCATACTTTCTTGAAAGAATAGTTTTTCTCGGCGTCTCTCGGCTCCTGCACAAGAAGCAGCAGAGCACAACAGCCCTCGTAACACACAGCTTGCCAGTTTTAAACTTAGACTTTTTTAGATGGATTAAACAAAAGAGATGGAGCGTGTTAAATTAATGTGCTTTAGAGGCGCTAATAGACTGGTTTTATTGCATTTGTACAGAGCCAGGCCAGCTGTTCCCCCCCCCTCGTTTCCAGTCTTTATGCTGAGCAGAGCTGCAGCCGATGATTATTTTCATTGTTATTTTCCGATGAACGGTCGATAAAATGTCGGAAAATGGTGAAAAAGTGTTTCAAATGTCTTGTCCTCAACTCGAAAGGTATTCAGTTTACTGTCACAGAGGAGTAAAGAAACCAGAAGATATTCACATTTAAGAAGCTGGAATCCGAGAAATTTGGTTTATTTCAACTGATTAATCGGTTGTCAATATCGAAATGGGCCATTAATTTAGCATACAAGACTTTATAAAGTATAAAGAAGCCTGGATGTTTGGCTCATAACTCCTGATCCATGAGGTGCTCACAGATTTACTCTACGTTCCTTGGTTCAAGATTGGTCTTTAGGGTCTCCCTGAACCCTAATTAAACAATGTTTGTTCAAAAAATTATGTTTTTGTATATTTTATATGTTATTTTTTATTGCTGGGTCTCAACTTCTTGCTGTAGACAGCATGTTTGACACTGATGACCATAACTCTTGACAAAATAGTTTCTCTTTTGTTTCAAACGAGCCCATCTGAGCGTTTTCTGACGTGCAGCTTCTGTGGTTACATGTAAGTGTTGGTGAGTTTCGGGCCGGTTAGGGAGAAACTGCCACGTTACAGCAGTCAAACCGGTTCTGGAGCAAACATCCCACTAGTCCTGCCTTTGCTCACAACAGAAACCGCTCATTTTTCTGACGTCCACAAGCCGTCCACTTATCAATAATGTAATCATATGTTATTTTCAGTGTTGGAAAACATGACCGGTCTCCTTGACGGCGTTGTGTAACTGCGAACACATTTTTGATGTCAACCCACAAATTCGATGGCCACTTAAAGGATGAATCTGACTCATTCTCGTCCAAACGGCGCAATAAAAAAGGTGGAACATTTTGTATCGCAGGACTCAACCTTGAAAGCGTTCGCTCGCTGAATATGAAACACTCTCAGGTCAAAGCCGGGAAACGGAGAACAAAGAGAAAAATCATAAAAACAGAGGAGTTTTCTGACAATTTACACGTTTTCTGGATGAGTTAATTTATTACACCAGCCAAAGGAAGATAATATAACAGGTGTGACCCTCCCAGGTGTGAGAGCGTGGAGCAGAAACTATAACAAACACACACACAAATAGTAGCAGACAGCTTCAGATGGCATCTGACAGAGTGTCTGTTTCATTCTCAGAAATCAGGTCACACCTCGCCACAGCGGGGCACCTTGCAGGAGAGGAGAGGACACACACATGTACGTAACACACACACATATACACACATATATACGTAACAGACACACACACACACACAGTGCTGCCGCTGTGGAAGAATAACTGTAGTGAGGGCAGTGAAATACAACACATTTCACCTTCACACAGGTGAGATCTGATCTTCAGTTGTCTCTCTCCAACAAACAACACACACACACAGACACACACACCTCCCCGAGGACTCAGCTCACCCTAATGATATTAGAGCAGGAACAGGTGACCTGTGGTAGTGAACACGGGTGCTGATATCTCCATTCATATCAATCACACGGCTCGATTACGGCGCTAATCAGTTATGACGCTCTCGCAGCTGCGTCCACTGCATCCCCATGCAAACACACACAAACACAAACACACACAAACACGCTGAATAGAGCGGGACATTCGGATAAATAGAAGAAATAAAGATGCAGCAGAGTCCATTTCTGTTGTGAGTGAACAGAAATGACTGCAGGATGAAGAGGTGATGTTTTCAGTCAGAGCTTTTAGTCCTGAATGATAAAAATGTGTGTTCACCTCAAACTGGTTGTTGAATTAAAAACCACTTGCACTTTCTGATAATAACAGTTATTCAAACACTAAATTAAAGCAAAAGCGTTTGTACCAGCCACTCCTGTCTGCAGAGCGTCTCTTCTGTGTCTGCGGTGCAGTTTATAATCCAGAAGAGCAGGTTGACATAAGATCAGCTGATCCAACACAGCTATTATCATAGAAGGGCGGCAACTAATGATTACGGTCATTATCATGCTACATATTCTCTTAATCACTGTCCAGTGTCCATCAATATTTCATAAAGCCCAATTTCATGTAACAAAACTGCTGGTTTTGTCCGACCATCAGTACAAAACCCCCCAAATCCTCTGTCTTCAACGACAGAAGAAGAAAACCGGCAGGGGTAAATGCTGATCGCACAATGTAATGGCTAAATAATAATGACACCATCCGCCTTTCGATCGGTTCTCTATAAAACTAGCTTCCACTGTGCTCTTTGTCTGCCACCGGGCACAAAATTGCCCACGAAAATGAGGGCAGCCCGGTGATGCAGTCAGGCTGGCAGCCCGGCACCATTTCTATCTGCTTTCACGTCTCCATTATAGACTTAAAGAATGAATTAGAGCGCGACCGCTGTGCAGTTTTTTGGGGCCAATGGCGACATTAGGGAGTGAAACACTTTTCGCAGCGCTCCCTCAAATGTGATCATCAAACACTGTTTTATTGTCTAAAATGACATCAGTGATCTGAAACAGCAAACTTAAAAAAAAAACAAAAAAACAACCTGAAGCATCTTTTTCTGCACCGTGTACTTCAAAACCATAAAGTTTTCATATCCGCCGACACGATAGATCTGTCATAGGCCATTATCAGCCAATTCAATCAGCCATCCGGTGTATCAGTCGGGCCCTGGAGTGAATAACCTCGTCTTTCGTCCTGTGTTGTTGGTAGTTGCGACTTAATAGACTAATCAATGAATCAACCAGTGACTGTATCAGACAGTTTCCTCTATGTTGATCTCTTTGGACCTCTCCTTGTCCTCATGTCAAAAACAATTGAAGCCTATGCAAAAGTTCAATCTACTGATTCTATTAAAATTAAGAGATTTCTGGCCTGAATTATCATCTCTGGTGTGTCGAGCCTTAACTCTGAGGTGTCGACTCTTTCTCCTAGTAATTATGTCTACACACCTGATTGTTTTACCTGTTTCTGACGTAATTAACAATCTAACTGTCTGTTTTGACTTGTTATATAATCAAGTCTGGAGTCTTTCCCTGATATTAAACCAGGGGCTGTGAGTGCTTGAACATAATCACGACAGATTGAATTACACTTTTCTGGGACTTGGTGGTAACATTAATCAACATCTTCTCATGACGTTGGTGGATCCGAGCTACATTACTCTGACAAAAGTATATAAACGTACATTTCTAGGAGACAGGGTTGGTGGATTAGTGACGAGACATAATGTATACAGCTGTTACAGTCGGCGTTATAAGCTGGTTGCCATTTATACAAGAAGAACATCAGTTCCCTAAAACGACCGGCCCTCTAGCAGCTGTGGTTGTTATGAAGGGAACAGAGAAAGAGGTCAGGTGATGCTGTGTTCGAGGTCGAGGTGGATGGATGTGTCAACACAACAGGAGACCGCTGTTCGCTTCCTGTTTCCACCTGACAATCAGTGTTATTCGTCATCAATCATGACCACGATCGTTCCTTAACTTTAACGTGTCTATTATTGTAACCGCTCTGACAAAAGGTCCCAAACTGGGAGCGGCACTGTGTAGTTTTGCTGATAGCGGTGTCAGATCAGAAAATACAGCGCACGGATAAACAACATACTTTGACATTTAATTTTAATCTACAGCCAATTTAATTAGATTTTTTTCCTTGCGCCGGCACGGAGCGCCCCGAGTGTAGACCCAAAACACACACTGGGTGACATGGAAACATTTCTTTTCCAGTTGGCGGACCAAAATCGGTGCTTTGTTCTGAGCATTTTGACCAAAAATCAGCTGGTTTTGAGCCCAAGAAGTTTCTGGCTGGATCCATTTCCAATAAACTGGAGTGGATTGTTTCCACCTGTAAATCTATTAATGTCTCAGCAAACAGTTTATAATCATATGGATGCTGTTATAAAGTGTGACTAAGATCCTGGACCATGCATCAGGGAAAGCGACAAAGACACATCTTTTGCTCTAAATTACATCACGTAACCGCCATCAGTAAATAGCAGGCCCTGCCTGGCTCACACTCCCAGAGAGGGATGTTCACTGAAGACCTCGGTGGACGGGGCTGACCAGGTCACGGTGGCTTGTCCTCATTAAATCACCATCAACTGCTGGTGCCGCCCGGCTCTCGCTGCCGGGGAAAGACTCAGTTTTTTTAGGGCGGGTGGAAGTGTGATTTCTTCCTCACATGAAATGCTGAAGACACGACCTGCTGCCACATCACTGTCATTCGGTCGTGTAATTTGCTTTGTGGGTTGAAGTGTGGGACGTTTCTCATCTATTTGATGAGTGAAGGATCTGTTTAATCATCAGACAGTGAACGTCATCTTGCCTCTGTTGCGGCTGTTACTACCTCCGCCGGAAGATCAGAGGTGGAAACGAAGCTGTCACCCCATTACACCTCTGTAACTTTCACACAGATGATGACAGGCAGAGTATCGGCGCTATATTGAAAAGGCAGTGTGTGACTGGGGCTTTTAACAGAACCAGTTCAAGAACCAGAGAGTATTTGGTGGAAAAGGGGTGTCTGATTGCAGATCCAGCAAACTGAAAACTTTTGGTTTCAGGAAATATGCTGCGTGTGATTGAGAGTAAAGCAGAGTTCGCATGTTACGGAGGATTTAAGGTTTGGTTCCTTTCTGTCGCTGCCGACACAACAAGGTACCGTCGCCTCACTCATCCTCCAATCAGTCTCCTCCTGGTGAAAAAGATTTTGTCTAATGAAGAAAAAAAAAAAAAGAGCTGAAACTCATCTGCAGTGTGCTATTTGTGCTACATGCACGGCTGCTTCCAGTGTTAGCAGCTCTAATTAAATCCTGCACAGCACTGTACTCCACTAATGACTCCTACACTGGCTACACAGCTCATCTGCTGCACATTAGCACAACACACACTCACTGTAGTACAACACGGGAGGAGAGGGGGGCAAAATGTGTGAATCTAATGATTAATGGATTGATTTAGTATTAATTGATGAAATTCAGTTCCAGCTGAGGTCCTCTCTGACCCACAGCTGACAACAACACCTGCCTGGCTTCAGTTTGTCTGCATGCTGACTGAACTGCTGTGACAAGCTCCAGCAGCCCGTGCGGGGCTCATTCCCACATCACCGCGGGGGCACAGGAGCCACCGACGGGCTCCTCTCATGATACCCCGCCGAGGGGGCCTGGAGGAGGAGGAGGAGGAAGAAGAGGAGGGTGGAGGAAGAAGAGGAGGGTGGAGGGCTTGTGATTGAGACCATGCATGTGTGAGAGACAACATACCGTCCGCCTAATTGGAGAATGAGCTTTAATGGCGCCTTTAATTGGCTTTAAAAAAGGCGGATTAGGAGGTGTTGACGCTTCTCCTTCTGCACCTGCCTTTGTTGGAGGTGCACCCTGAACGCATCAATGGAGGGGAAACATGCACGACACAAATCAATCTAATCATCTCTATTAGCTCAGGTCATCAAAGCGTGACTCAAGAATGAATGAAAGAAAAAACAGGCCACATTGCAAAATCATCATCATCATTAGAGAGGAGAAGGTTTCACGTACCTCCGCGAGCAGCGGCAGCCAGAGGCAGGCGGTTCCGATCAAGCACAACATTTCCCGGCTGGTGAGAGCCATCCTTCCCGCCCGGTGTGTCCGTGTCATAGCCTGAGAAGCGGCCGCTCCACTCCCATCTCTGAGCCCAGACCTGTCGGCGAGGTGAACCGCTCTCCTCCTCCTCTCTCCTCCTCTCCTCGTCCCGCTGCTGGGAGAAGAAACGTGGAGTGTGATGATGTACGTGGGAGGTTTTTTACGCACAGAGGACAGGGTGCGGCACTATTAACGCACACACACGCGCACACACCGATCCGATTCTGGGTGAAATAGTGTTGAGCTCTGCAAAAAAAACCTGATGCCACCAGTCTCTCTCTCTCTCTCTCTCTCTCTCTCTCTCTCTCTCTCCCTCTGTCAGCTGTGTGATTCATCATTGATGAATTGTTTGGATGTGACTTCTGTTTTTCTGCACGTTTATCACTCTGGGTCATGTTGTATATTTAGATCTGGGGCTCTGCGGACAATTTTGACCTCTTCAGCTGATGAATGAATGTCACTAAATTCACCTACACACCGTCCTGCCATCAGGGAGGAGGTACACTTTCCCTAGCAGTGCCAAATTAAACAGATATCTGAAAGCATTTCCTCCATCAGCTGTTGGGTTCCTAAACAAAGGACTTTTGGTTGAGTACTGTTGGAAACCAAATTGCCCCTCGGGGACAATGAAGACTGTCTAATACCCCTTTTCCACTGGTCAAAAATCCCACTTAAACCCGCTTAGATCAGGCTTTTGTGTGCAATGGGCACGTCTACACTTGGCATTTACACCTGGTTCAATTGACTCTGTAGTAGACACAGGTTTTTAACACCTTGACTCGGTTTTGATGGGGGGGATGATGGGTTAGCAACATCCAGTGGTGGCGCGTAAATCAGGAAGGAATTTGGGATGTGGTCTGGTCTACTGTTGTTTTCTCTTCTAATACAGCTGTTTCCAACACATTCATGACGCAAAACGTACAACAAAGCGCTTCAGATATAGCCGATTTTTTGCGGATTGAATAAAACTAAACATCACTTCGATGACCCACATTTTACCCACATGGCCCCTCAGAGTAAAGGTGACGATAAACAATTTCTTCAAGATATAAAGCTGCATCTTTAACCCTTCTCTTAGAAAAATACACATTCAGGTGGTCCTTTATAGGACACCGCAGTTTCCACAAAAGGTGTCATATCACATTAAAACAACATGATTATATGTGACTTTCCGGTCGGGGGTGGAGGGGATGGTGGCCAAGTTACAGGCGACAAAGCTCAAGTCTGAGTTTCAACATTTGTAAGTGTGAAACGACTGGATTTTTTTAAGGAGACTTGGGACAATTTCCAGCTGTTTTTCTGGAGACCAAAAAAACAATATATTTAGCGTGAAGTCGGACCATCTGCTGCTGTGTTTGTGGCGACCAAACCAACAAACCAACAAAACCAACCCTAACGCCTGGTTTCCACATATACAGATAATGCCCCTAGTGTCCAACACAAGGAAAAGCGTTTCTTTCCATACCGATAGAACACAAGTAGACAAGTAAGCTGCAAGAGGCCAGATGGCTGTTTATCAGGGAAAAGTTGTCTGTGTTCAATAATAAAAAAAACAAATAATGTTCCCACTTGTCCACTTTTTTTGCAGCTCCTGTTTGTAAAACTGCTAAACACATAATCAGCTTGGTGAGGGGCACATCCAAAACAGAAACTGGCTGCGAAATAAAATCCGCACGGCAAAGATTCTGGCTGATGGTGACAAAAACTCCTCCAAAGACACATGCATTTTGATTATAGTTGTTGACAAAAGTGCTCGCATGCTTTGCCCCGAAATGTTGCATTTGAAGCTGATCCAAGAAGAGGCATTTCAGATCAGTGCAAATAAAAACAGAGCCAGCTGCCAGGATGTTTTGTCTTCACTCAGCAATTGGACTGTGCTGCTGGAGAGAAGTGGTCAGCTCAGCATTTTCCAGATTGCGTGTGTGTTCTTATAAGATCCAATATAAATGCAATCACACCGACATCTAGTGAGGGTGTGTGTAGCAAAGACGCTCAGAAAAAGAGAAATTAACCGAATTAAGGCTGCAGCCAAGTATTTTTATTTTACTGATTACTCTGCTGATTATATTCTCGAACATTTGGTCTATAAAATGGAATAAAATCATGAAAAATGGCCGTGACAATGCTTGTTTTGTATGGCCAGCAGTCTAAAATCCAAATATATTCAGTTTATTGCAATAGAAGACAAAGTAAAAGCAACAAATCCTCATAATTGAGAAGCTAGAACTGGATATTGTCTGACTTGCTGGCTGCATGGTGAACGTAGTTGTTCACATACTTGCCTATATACTACGTATGTTACCGGTGGATACCACTAGATGGCACACGTTAGCTTGTTGTCCCTGCTTCTGCTGACTTGCTTACTGACTCCTGATGAACCCTGTCACATCCCCATACTGGCCCTACGCTGCTCCTGCCATTCATGCCCATATTGCGTGTAAGCGTAGCCTTAATTTCTGAGGACGTGCATGACCAACGCTCCGAACGGACACAGGATACACAAGCCAGCCCTCATGCATATCCAAAAGTGATTCTTAAAGCAAGTATATATTCCCAAGAGCCCGTCAAGCTGACAGGTAGCGGGAGGCCAGAGGAGCTGCAACTTTGATGGTCGCCAAAGCAAAAACCTGGAGGGAGTTCAAGGAGGCTATGAAGAAGGAGTTTTGGTTGGCGGAGATTATCACAAACCATCAGACAACTCGGAAGTGAATAACAGCTTGGCTCAGGCAAGCTTATTTCCTCCAAATAACTAGGTTCACCCTTGGGTGCTCAGATAGCTGCAGGGAGCTCAGCGTAGAAATGCTGCTTCTTCATGCCGAAGGTGAGGTGATTCCAGCATCTGATGAGGATACTCTCTGGGTAGCCTCTTTTGGGGGTTTTCCAAGCACGCCTAACTCGTAGGTGACCCAAGATAGATCCAGAACATCTGGAGAGAATATATATCTCATCTTGAATCTCCCACCCAGGAGGAGCTGGAAAACGTTGCTGGGGAGAGGGACAGCTGGACTACCTACGCTGCTGGCATCGCGACCTGGACAGGGATATATGGCAGGAAATTAAAGGATGACTGTAGTAAGTACAGCCGAGGCAGGTAGTTGGTCGTAAACCAAAATATTGGACATATTTAAATTTTGACGTGATGAATCGCACAAGATTAAAATACAATGGATCACCAGAGTTCTTAGGATATACATTGAAAAGCCTCAATGTTCAAAGGACCGACAGTGAACTGAGTTACAATGCACTGTTCTGCTGGGAAACCCTGGGTCCTGGCTTTCCACTCATCACCCACCCAAACATCCACCTCAGGCAGGACAATGCTCACCGTCTCACTACAAAAAATGCTCAGGAATGGACCAAAGACCTTGACAAAGTGCTCAACTGTCCTCCAAATTTGTCAGATCCCAATCAGACCTAGCATCTACGGGACATCCCAGAAAAAGTCTGATCAACGGAGACTCCACCCTCGAGGCATGGAAACCTCTGGGGATGTCCTGTGATGTCTGGCACCAGGGTGTTGGCAGCAGATCCTTTTGAGTCCTGCAGGTTGCAAGAAGGGGCCTCCATGAATCGGACTTCTTGTCGTTGCTGATCGCGTATCATCTGAGAACCATGAAAGTCTTGATAGACGTCAAGCTGTTTGACTGCATAAATCAAAACTTTGTCCTGCAGGTCGGTAGGATTCATCCTCTGGGAACGACAAATGTCTGGACAAATTTCATGGCAATCAATCCAATAGTCGTTCCTAAAAATGACTTAATCAATTACTAACTTTTCAAATTAGATGCAGATTGATATTCTGTTGATTGATCGACTCATCATTGCAGCTCTAACCTGGATCGCTTTTATGAAACTGGAGTTCACACTCCTCTTACACACACTCACACGCCATCCATCATCCTTCTTGTCTGCTGTATCAGCACTGCGTTTTGATGCAACATCAACCAAGTCACTTCTCATCCACACAGCAGGAAACATCTGAGCAGGAGACAGCTGTCAGTCAGCCCGTAAGTGCAGAGGCCTTTCATCCTCTCAGGCTAATTTTCCTGGTCAAAAGCATCGTTTTTCCTCTTGTGTTTGAGGGCAGGGACATACCACCTCCTGTGCTCGGTACATTAGGAGGAGTGAGATGTCTCCGTTTCATAAATGTAACAACCGAACTCGGCACTTGTGCAATTTTCTATCCCTGCGCCTCTGTGATCCCCTGAAGCTGTGCGAGAGAGATTAGTTAAATTCATCTACTTCACAGAGTTTTGTTTTACCCATGAGCCTCAGGCTGGGAGATTACTTGTGAAATTAAACTTTTTTTTTTTTTTAAAGTTTCATAGTTTCCCCCTGCCAACGAGGCCTTTGATGTTAGCGTTCAGTGATAACAGTTTGCTATCTTTAACCCAAATCCAATTTCTCTTATCGTCGTCATCTTTCTCTCTGTGGTTATCTCTGCGTCGCTCTTTTTCCCATTTCACTCCTTCCTAATTTTCTGTTTATTGCATCGCGGCGTGTAAACAACATGGAGGAACTGGTGCAATATAAAAGTAATATCAGGTTCGCACACATGCATGCACATACAGTACACGGCATGTGTGCTTGTTTGCTTCTGCCAGCGTCTTTTGTCTCTCTCTCTCTCTCTCTCCCCCCACCGCCACGCACACACACATGCACAAGCCCATATGTGATCCTGGATGAGAGTTGGCATCACGCTGATTTTTGCAAACGCCTGGTTGTCATGGCAACATGGCAGCGGCTCCTCTCCCATCCTTGACTGTGTTGTGCGTACATGTGCAGGACAAAAGGCGTCGGAGAGACAACAGGAGAAGGTCGGGAATCAGTCGAAAAATGCAAAAATTAAAATCTGCTCGGGCTCGCTGCTGTCTGTCTGTCACCATGGATTTCTGCAAAATGTAAAAGCTTTGAAGATTAGCTTAAAACAAGCACGCACACACTCAGAGGTTTTGTCATATGTATTGTGTGTGTGTGTGTGTGTGTGTTGAAGTTCCACCCAGAAGCACTTCCTCAAATCCCATTACACCCATCCCCATCTCCTCCTCGTCCCCCCCCACCAAACATGGAGACAATCCAATCCCCACAGCTAAGACAGTTGGTATGGGAGCGGATCAGTAAAGCTCCAAATTTCTCTTTTAACGATTCATTACCAGTCACTGCCGCCTTTAATGTCACTGCCTCCACTCAGTGGCAGCAAGAGACACCATTACCAAACCCCGATCGCTGCAGGGATGAGGAGGGATGTGTGAATGGGTTGGCGAGCACAGTGGTAATCATCCTGTTTGCTTGCACTCTCGCTTGTAATATTTCAATTTCCTCCCTTCGTTTATCTGACTTCCTCTTACTTGCAAACCCATTATTGTGCTGCTTGAAGATGCCTTTACTGCCACACAGGAAGAAAAAAAACATGACGGGATACCTTAAAAACACATTTCTGATAATTTTCTGATAAAATAACAGCAGGGCTAAAAGGGTGCACGGGGTCCCATTCTTTCGTTTGGCATTTCACGCCCTGTGAAACCCAAAATGAAAAAGGCAATACAGCATCAATAAAAGCACAAAAATGCCACGGGTGTAAGTGTAGATAGGGGGAAACACAAACACTGTGTTGATTCTGCAGGAAAAAGATCACAGCTATTTTATCACTCCGAGAAGCCGAGTCCCCGCAGAGAGCTCTTGCTTCCTGCTCTGCTTTTTCTCTCATCTCGCTGACAGCCACAAAACAGAGATGGAGAAATCAAGGAGGATGGTGGAGGACGGATGGGAAGAGAGGGAACACACTGAGGGTGGAGCACAAAAGAGGGAACAGGACATGAGAGATGAAAGGGCTGGAGCTAAGAGGCCTAAAGGAAGAGCTTGTGATGTTACAGCGTCTAATCCTCAACCTGGCTGAATAAATTGGACCTGGGGTTGGGGAGTTAGTGAGATGTAACAGCTGCCAGAGTCACTGACTCCTCCGGCCTCACATCTACCAACACAATCTGCTCTGACTCAGCTCACTGGTTAGGGACATTAAGTTATCAGGGACATTTCACGATAGCAATGATTTATGCATTTATTGCACCATCATTGTACCGATACGAATGGAGGAAATCAGTCGGCTAACAGGATACTATTAAGAGAATTAAAATTAAATCCTTTATGTGACGAATACTGGAAGATATTAAGTCGTTTTTCAGTTTTTTATCTTTATGGTCTCTAGGCCTGTGGCTTTCTTGTAAAAATGTCTCACAACCTCATTTACATGGCTAAGCTGCTCTCTGATGAGGCTATTTCTTTGGCAAAACTGTGCTTTGAGCTAAATGCTAATGTCACGACATTGACAACGCGAACACGCTGACATTTAGCAGATGCAATGTTTATGATAGAGCCGCTAGCATAGACATTAGTGGATCAGAGGCTAACTTGGACATGATGAGGTCATGTATTCAGCTCTCTGTGAGGCTGTTCTTGGCACATTGTGCTAAATGCTAACAACACAATGATAGTTACAGATGCTGGTGTTTGCAGATTTTACTTTTCTAATGTTCACCATCTTAGTTCATTGAGTTAGCATCAAGTTTAAACCTACATTGATGAAGTGGAGCTGGGGAGGATATGAATTGCTACGCCTCTGTCCTGAATCTCACTCAGAACCTGATGACGAGGGTTCAACAGATTTATAACGACTGAGTTATCGTGGCGATATCTACAGAAAAATTCAACTTTTACAAATCCAAAAAACTCCCAACCCAGCGAGCTAACTTTTTTCCGGTTGTTGTCTCTTTCGTTTTCCATCACTACGATAGTAACAACATACTGTGTTAGTAGCTAGCTAGCTAGCTTGCTAGATACCGCGTCTTCATTTCTTTTACCTTTTTATGGTGGGTGGTGACCAGCGTTAAGGTGCATACGTGCCACCAAGAAAAGAATAAATAACACAGTCACAAATACCGCAGTTTTTGTCGATATTGAAACCCCTACTGAGGACAAGCTGTGGTAGCAAATTGATAGTCACAAGGTAGCCACACCCGAATCAATACCCTGCTGTGTCGTCTATTTAACTCTAAATGGGACCGTAATTTACCAAAGGAACATCATGCCGTGTTGAAGAAATAAAATCCTTGTGGATTACTTCTTCACCCCCTGCTGGCTGGTAGAAAGAATTCAAGTTTAAGTTATACTCTATGGCCAAAAGTAAATGGACGCATATACTCATGCCTGTCCACACACTTCTATGAATCCGATCCGAATTAAGATTCATCTTCAGGATACAAAGCTATTTTAAATGACAGGGTGCTTCTGACTTTGGGTCAACATTTCCTGTTTCAACATCAATATGCAGATGGTTCTCTTAATCTGGTGCAGAAGAACTTGACTTCTGCACAGAGCCCTGACCTCAACCCCATCGAACGTCTTCACGATGAACTGGAACATCGACATCGAGCTGGAAGAAAGCCTTTCCCAGAAGAGAGGAGGGTATTGTAGCAGCATATTAATGTCCATGGCTTTGAAATTAGACGTTCAACAGTCGCATATTGGTGTAATGTTCAGGTGTCTGTTTACTTTTGGCCATGAAAAATATGTGAATGATTGCAGAAAAGATTAAACTACCAGACACGTTAATATAAAACGCCCCCACAACACACACAAACATGCAAAACATCTCTGCTCAGCAGCGAACAAAAGCGTGTTTTGCATAAATTTAAGAGGAAGCGAGGATGAAGAGGGCTGATGCTCTGCTCATCATCCTCTGGGGAAGCAGCACATCATTTATCATCAGCTGTCAGGACGCTTCTCAGAGAAAACATCCAGCGTGGAGAATGTTTTCATCTGTCTGCATCTGATAATGAAACTGAAATCTGACTGTGCAGCTGATCAAATGTTTATCTATTTGATCATGTTAATTCCTTTTGATTAAAAATAAAAATGTATGCGTTTCTATTTTCAGTGCCTTCGAATGAATAACTGACTGTGACTCAGTGTGTTTTCTGTAACACATCTCCTTATTTGATTAAATATAAAGGATTTTTATGTTTGCATGTGGTGCCAAACAGGAAATCCAGACCAGATTATGAGACGACACTGCCACCAGCTGATGGAAGTACACATGATGGTAGTGCACCCGAGTCCTTTTCACTGAAATGTGCTTTTAATGGAAATTGCTTTAAAAAAATGATGTTAAAAGAAGTAAATATCACACTGCAAACACCAAAACAAGAAGAAAAACAATTAAACAGATTAATGTGCACAAAATTAATTTGACACGCTTCAACTTTGGTTTGTTTTGGAGCATAAAAAGTTCAAAATTTGGTAAACTTCTTGACTCATTCGCAGACAATTCTTGGCCCAAAGATTTCAGTTATTTCAGAAAAAAAAAAATCACAAAAGCATCCTCCATCTCTGGCTGCCCACAGAGGTCCAAAGACCTCGACTACTCACTGTTAAACCATCCAGCTGAGGGATGACTCAACTATTGACGTCCTCCAGCCTCTCACTCTGAGTCAACTATCAGTATTTTTAAAAAGGCGAGACAGGAAACTGGAGGAATTGAGGAAATTACATGCTTCTCCTGTCTGGAAGAGCTCCGTCTTTTCTGTTTTTGCCGCTCTCTGACGCCCGACAGTCAGGTTGGGTCGTCGACAGCAGAGAAGAGACACTCTGATTTGACAAATAAATCCCCTCTGTGTCTCTAACCGTGGTGACCTTCTGTCTCCGAGTCAACGGCTTCGCTGAAATGCAGCCTGTTGAAATGTCACCAGCTCCGGAAAACAAGCCCCAAAGGCTGAAAACAAAAGCAGTTTTGAGAGATGACAAATCTGTATGAAGGCGGTGTGTTTTATTTATAGCAACTGTAGGACGTGTTTGAGTATAGAAATGGTCACGTATGAACAAAGAAACAGCCCGTCATTTGTCTCCCTAACTTTTTAACACACATTATATTATAATTCATATGTAAAATCATAATCTAGATCCTTTTCTGCTACTTCATACTTTAAATATTGTACTCTTTGCTCTACTACATTGGTGTTGGCAGCTTTAGCAGCTGCAGCTAAAGGTTTTATTCACGACAGGTCATTATCTTTCGAGATATAATGCAGCTCTGAGTGTACAAATTGAAATTAGCTTCACCATACACAGCTATAACATTAACATCTAGGCCTATAACAACCTGGCTGCGTTACAAACAGCGATGAGAGTTCATATCAGGAAGAGATCGACAATCTTGCAGAGTGGTGCACAGGACCATCTCCTGCTCAACGTCAGCAAAACCAAGGAGCTGATTTTTTTTAGAGAGAAGGAGGCAAAGACGCACACCGCTGTCTACGTCAGTGGAGCTGAGGTGGAGCAGGTGAAATGTTATAAGTTCCTGTGAATCAATATGACAGAGGACCTATCATGGTCATCACACAACACCACCCTGGGAAAAAAACAGAAAGGGCTCTACTTCTTATGGAAATTTTTAGCATCCTGACAGGAAACCTCACAAACTGGCATGGTTCATCACGGCCCAGGACAGGAAGGCTCTGCAGGGGGTGATTAAAAAAACTGCACAGATGATCATTGGCGCCCATCTGACAAGCATCAGTGATAATGGGGAAGTAAGGCTGCCTGTTAGAGTTTGGCAAAGTGGACCCAAAGGCAGGTCGGTAATTGAACAAAAGGCGAGCTTTTTATAAAATAAGGCTGAAATTCACGAAATCCAAAAGTCAAAAATACAAGCAGCAAAACAGGAATAATCCAAGAGCAAAAACTAAACTAAGTACAAACCAGGAACACAGGTGGACTCGGGCAGCAAACTCAGGTCAAACATGAGGAGAAGACTGATGACAGACACACGACCGACGTAGGGAAACAGAACAGCAGGAACACAGAAACTGAACTGATGAGCTGGAGAAACACTGGAAGGAGGAAGCACTAATGAGGGAGATGCAGTGCAGGTTTGGAGGGAAAATCAGGCTGGTGAGGAGGGGAAAAAAGACAGGAGGAAAAAGGGCAAAAGACACAGCAAAACCAAGAAAACACACATACAAGGAAACTGAAATGACAGGAACATGACACTGACCTCACCTGCATGAAGCTGCACAGCTAAACAAACATCCAGCGGGCCGAAAGGTTAAAGATGGGGATTGCCTTTTAATTTTTTACTTGAAGCTATTGTGAAAAATATTCATTTTACATGAATATGGTCACTGGTGTTAATCTCTCATGGGTGACACCAGTTAAATAATAATAATAATAATAATAATAATTAATGCATTAAGCTTTCATTGATGTGTGTCAATGTAGTCTTATTTTTAATTTCAGAAAAGGAAGTTAATTTTCAGACATTTTGTCCTGACAAAATGGTGGAGGGGATGTGGAACGGTTGCTACTAGCAACAGATTGTTCAACTGAAACCAGCCCCAGTGAAAGCAGCTGTGATCTGCTTGTTTTCTATCTGTTTGCCAATAAAGATTTAAATAAAAACTTTAAATCTTTATCTGAACCACATTATCATTGTACTAATAATCTGTGAGCAACATTACAGCACTGATTACTGGTGAAATAGTCTCAGTACAGGTGTGGTTTGTCGCTGCAGCGCCCCCGTGTGGTCACCCGGAGTCGGTGCGCTGCGGTTTCCAAGCAGGTGTGGTGGACCCACGGTCAAAGTCACCAGAGACAGGTCTGCGCAGGAAACTACGCGGTCTGATTTTCAAAATAAAAGCACGCCTTTCACCTATTGTGAAAGAAACAAGCAGTCATCACTTAACTGTAAAAATATAAATGTTGAAGTTGTTGGATTATATGTTGAGTTATTCTATATTTGATAATGGGGATTGTAAAAGTGTATTTTTTTGTATTATGTATTTTTATGTATTTGTGTGTTTTTCATTGTGTTGACATAATTATAACCTGTGCGTCTTGATAAAGTGGTTGTGTTCAAAATAAAGAGGTGAAATTCAACCTTTTTTTGCCTAGTCTTTAAAAATGATCACTAATTATCGATATCAGACTTATCCATTAACTTTTTTTATTCTTTTGTCCCACCCTCTGTTTCTTTTACTTTCTTTTTTCTTTTACAAATAAGTGTCTGTAATTGTGAGCAGGCACATCCATATGGTCAAAAGGTGAACAAAGGTGAAATCTGACCTGTAAATGAACTATCGGGCCAGAGATTGCATTGAAAGAGGAACGTATAACGACCAGCATGCCCATGAAAATACCCCCAAAATGTTGTGTTTTGACCCTGAGGGGCCACCTGGGACCACATTATCTGCTTTTATTTTGAAATTCAATACCGGAAACATGCCGTGAGCGTAGCAGAGTTTCGTCAGCAGTGAGTTGTCTGTCCGTGTGTCTGTCTGTGTGTCTGTCCGTCCAGAGATGAGCGCGCACCGGTGCCGGCTGCAGGGTTTCTGTGCAGACATCAGCTCGGACTGAAGCGTTGATCACCTTGTGTGTTTTGTTTTGTGTGTGAGTGTGTGAGTGTGTGTGTGTCATGCTTAAAACCCGGATCGATCCTCAGAGCGTGTGACTGATCTTGAACCGTGAAGATGCTGACTGACAGGATCGTGGAGGAAGAATTTGAGATCAAGGAGGAGGAACCGTGGTACGACAAGCAAGACCTCGAGCATGGTACAGTTTCCTCTCAGTCTTTGTGTCTGAAGCCTTGAAGAAAACCACATGGGTCCAGAAATATGGACATTAAATCTGTAATATATGACATCTAACATATGTTTCACATTCAAAACTCACTACCAAGCCCTGCAGGTGCACAGTAGGTTAAATTTGCATGAATTTCCATGTGGTTTTCTGAGCCTGTGATGCGTAATATTTGAAATCAGGATGTTTAATTTAGTGTAGAAGCTGTTAAAGCACCTTGACAGGCTGCAGGAGTCAGCAGGAGGACGTTCACATATGCGGCAGAGTGAAAAAAAAACAACCTCTGACTGAAATGAAGAAGTGGCTTTGACTTCCTTCATCTAAAGTCTGGCTTTGTGTGTAAAATCCCCCTCTAGTGTGTCTTATTTCCATCC
Source organism: Pagrus pagrus (assembly GCF_965226575.1). Taxonomy (NCBI): domain Eukaryota; kingdom Metazoa; phylum Chordata; class Actinopteri; order Spariformes; family Sparidae; genus Pagrus; species Pagrus pagrus. The sequence continues at coordinate 7,479,862 of NC_140208.1, read as the reverse complement.
ACTTGTGTCATTTATTTGGGTTTTATTTTTAAAGGGGCGCTATGTGGTTTTGTAGAAGAAAGTCAAAATATGAATTTTAATAATTATAATATCAGTGAGGTGATAATACAAAGTCAAATATATTTATTTTCTCCATAACTGAATAAATAAGCCGTTCTCAGAGGAAAATTAGGTTCTCAGGTGGAGAGGTGGCAGGGTCCGCCACATATAAACAAAGGAGGGGAGAAGGATCTTCACTGACTGATTTTTTTCCATGCCGAAGCAGACTAAGTAAACAAACTGTTTGTTTTCACGACTGAATGAACTGAACAAACAAACTGACGTTAAAGGACAACACAGTTTCACTTTGTTGTTTTATGTGGCGGACCCTGCCACCTTTCTAGCTTCAAACAGTGTTGTGGGACCTTCTTTTCCTCTGAGAACAGCTTGGTTATGTAACATATACATATTTCCGAGTACTATTACCTCATTAAGACTGCAAATATTGAAATTCTGAGTGTAAATTTCTCTTCCAAAACTACATAGTGCTCCTTTAATATTGGATGAAAGAAGGGCTGAGTCAGGTAAATTAATTCAAATGTAGTTGCTTAAGAAATAACCAGCAGTCCTTACTTATCACAGGGTGTCTACAGGTCTTTAAATAGTCTTAAACTCATCTTATACAGCATTACATTGTACCTGTAGGCACCTTGTAATAAAAACCTTGAATATTCAGTTCATAAAGGTGGATAAACCCTGTGGCACACATTTTAGAAAGTGGGTTACTGGATTCCTGCCAACCACCAGAAACCCTCTTCAAAGCTGCTTGTAAAGTCCCCGTGTGTCCATCAGTGAGACTAAACTATGAGCACTGAAGCACTTGTGGTTCTTCGCTCCGTCTCTCCCGCAGACCTGCAGCTGGCCGCCGAGCTCGGGAAGACTCTCCTGGAGCGCAACAGGGAGCTGGAGCAGGGGCTGCAGCAGATGTACTCCACCAACCAGGAGCAGCTGCAGGAGATCGAGGTAAAGAGTCTGTCAACTGTGTGCCTTTGTAGCTTTATCCAAGCCTCCGTCAGGCCTGGATGTCGGGTAAATAAGAGGGTCGACCTGTCAGTGAGGTACCTTAAATACAACTTGCTGCTCTGGAAGGACGTCGTTTTCCCTCGTTTATGTTTGATTCATTGACTAAAAGACCTTTAGACAGGAGAAGATCTGAGGTGACCCACATGTGAGTCGCCTTCACTGATGGAGGTTGTTGGGGCTGCAAAACAATCATTAAGGTGTTTACATTTACAGGTAATTCTTCTACAAAGTCGCTATAACTAATCATGAATCACAGACAGAAATAGCTTTAATTTTTGTCAAACATTATAATTATCATTATCATGGTATTCGAACGTTATTATAGAAGGCATGATAACCAATTATATCATAATTTATTATTTGCTACATAATGTTAATTTATATTAATGAAGAAAATAACCTTTATATTACTTGTATATTCGTGTTTTGCTGCTGTTTTCACACTCTTGTATTATGTTACATGTGTACAGATTTAAAAGGTGCATGCATGATTTTCATGTTGACTTTTGACTAAGTGATTAGTTGAAGGTCTAATGTGAATCTAAAATGACAGAACATCAATATTAAGCTTTAGGTTTTGCAGATTTTCAGTTTTAGGCCTGTTTGTTTATCTCATTTCCTTGAGTAAGGTGGTCAGTGGGGTGTGTGGCACTAAATCCTCCCCTGCATCTCATGCTGACAGACAGGATTAATCTCTTAAGACCTGGACTGGATACTTGTGACGTCACGTCTGATTCAAGCTCATGACCTGTGTTGCAATTAATTACCCGATTTACTGCCACTCTTTACTGGAAGGACAGCCCCCCCGGTGAAACAGAGATGCCCTGAAAATACTTTAAAAATAGATCCGACCTGTTAAACTTCAACGTACTGCGCATACATTCATGTTATTATTTGCTTTTTCACTGTTTGCGTCCAGTGAACCTGTGAAGTTTGACATTGAACTGTTGTCACGGTGAAGTTTTCTCAGCTGGCTGATTAGATGAAGAAAAGGTCCAAAGTGTCCTGACTGCAGCGGCTGATTAGATAACCTGATCTTAAAGAAACTGTTGCTGAAAGGAGCCACTGATGGAGCTCTGAGTGACGTTCAGGTGTTACTGGGAAACAAAAACGTCAGATCATCTCTTGACATAAAGGCTGCACTTTTATTTCGTGGATGTTTTGCTGGTGAAAAGTGTCAAATTAGCTAAAACATCTCATTTATAATAATAATAATAATAATAACAATTATTATAGAGGTTTACGTACATAAATTTACAACATAATCAATAGAAACTATTGACTCTGCTGATAGTTTGTCCTACTTATTGATTAGTTTACATTGTCCGCACGTTTCATGTTTCCTGGTAAAATGTTGCATTCAGGCCTTCAGAAAAATCAGGAAAAAAATAATTCCGGTGTAATCCAGATCCTTCTTTTTAAAAACAGTTGGAAAGCTACTGTTATTAGAGATGATAATCAGGTTCATCAGTGATGACAGACAGACTGTAGCTGGTTGTCATGCCCTTATCCCGTCCCTGAACACTTCCTGTGTCTCTCCTCCAGTACCTGACGAAGCAGGTGGACCTCCTCAGGCAGGTCAATGACCAGCACGCTAAAGTGTACGAGCAGCTGGACGTGTCGGCCCGAGAGCTGGAGCAGAGCAACCGCAAGCTGGTTCTGGACAACAGGACGGCCCAGCAGAAGATCCTGGGGTGAGACGGGAGATGTGGATCGTCTTTTCCAAAGCAGTTTTAAACTAAAGTATTCCTTATTGTCTGACTGACTGAGCTCTGTTTTCTCCGTCCAGGCTGACAGAGACGGTGGAGCTGCTGCAGACGCAGGTGGAGGAGCTGCAGCACCAGGTGGAGGAGTTGAAGTTGAGTCCTATTCAGCCTCAGAAGCCTCTGAACAGAGAGAAGTGGGCACCTCGCAGCACTCAGAGTGTGTCCTGCCTGAAAGAGCTGCAGAACACTCTCAGGTGAGGACACTCGAACACTGTGTGCTGTCATTAGTGCTGGAAAGATGAGTAGATTAACTGACTCGTGCTCATTTTAATGTTCATAACTTTATTTTGGGTTAGTATAGGTTTACATGCTTTAATGCTCAAAAACACAGACGTTTTCTCAAACTGTCCAGAGCTGCAGCACTCGCTCTGTTTTAGCTCCTGTCTCTTTAAGGCCCCCCCCTTAAGACAATCAGTCTGCTCTGATTGCTCAGCTCACACACGCCTGAGCCAGCACCGCTAACAACAACAGAGCAGCTGTGCTAAATTATTTCTTACAGTACGTGCCAAATTAGCAGTTGGGCATCAATTACGCAAATGTGTGACTTGGTGATGTAGTGGGAGTACTGATGAGGCGTTCAGGAGCAGTGTTTTCTGTGGGAGAGAGGAGCTTCTGTTGGACTTTCAGGATCTTTTACATACACAAGAACATTTATAACACACTGACGAAAAGGAAAAAAGATGAAAAAGCATAACAGGTCTCCTTTAATCAATAAGTGGACCGGCTTAAGTTAAGTTAAGTTGTGATACTCGATTTATGGTTTAATTTTTATTGATGATTATTTTGACCATTAATCAATTCGCGTTTTTTGACATCTGCCATTAACGTCATCAATGAAAGTTGTGATATTTAATATATCCTGGAGATTTTATTAGGAAACCATTCGTCCCTTTTTAATGTCTTTTGTTGAGAGAATTCAGCCTGAAAAACAGGTTGAAACCAAACTTCAGTAAACTTTATATGAACTTTTGTTATTAACTTATTCCTCAATGTGGCACAGAAAGCTCTTAATTGCTTCGTCACTGATCCCGAAGCTCTTTGTGAGCAGCAAATCCTCCGCTGAGTCCTTCAACTCTATATGTGTGCTAATCCTACACGCTGGCAGACGGCCATGTCTACCTCACAGCAGTCTGAATGTTTCATGCTGTGGTCACTTCCTCTTGGCCCTGGACCGTCCTGCACTGTGACAGGTTCATTCACTGCCTGTGTTTAGTGTGTGTGTGTGTGTGTGTGATCCTGTTAGGACTGCTCCATCAAAACATCCAGGTCAGGTGGGTGGAAAATCTCTGTCGATAAACCCGACAGAGAGGCAGGTCCGAACTGTGGACGAGGTTGGAAGGAAAGAGGTCAAAGTCTGAACACGTCTCAGTGTCTCTGAAGCCGTGATTGATTCCTCAGCTGATTTTTAATCTGCTCGCTCCTGCTGATAAGTTCTTGATTTCTCACCTAGTGTGCTTTTCTCTTTCGCTTACATCACCTGTTGTTGTGTTTCCTTTTGCTGTGGTCATCGGTTTAGCGTCAGAAATACAGTAAATACACATAGCATACTTGCCAAAATATGCACAATTAAAAACATGAACCAAAAAAATGAATTTTCTGTCAAGTTAAGCATCAAATAACACAGGATTTCCTGTCACCTTTCACTTTGTTCGTGCAGTAGTGAGTCAGAGATACGGTCGAGGTCAACTTGCTCAGCTTTTCTCGAGGTTTTGATCGTATCTCACGGTCTTTATCAGCAACTGGAATTTCCCCAGTTGTTGTAGAGCTGTAGATGATCGAACTTTGCATCAGGACATCTTGTCCAGGCTCGGGGAATAAAGGATTACATAATTAGGATACAAAAAAAATAAATAAATTACAGAAAACAAGACTACGTTTTTTAAGGTATTTAAAAACCGATGAGCTTAGACTGATATATTTAACCTGACAGTAGATTTTATCAACATTTATCATATTGAAAATTAAGAAACATCTATAAAAATAATCATAACTGTGTCTGTGCAGGTACGACTATGAGCCCGACGGACCCTCGGACGGCCACGAATCCTCCGACTTCTCGTGGCACGAGGAGGAGCAGGCGTCGCTCCGACAGTCGCTCCGCAGCCTCCAGACTCAGTTCGCCGCTGAGCGCGCTCGGAGGGAAGAGTCGGAGCGAGAGGCCGAGCTGCTCGCCGGTGAAAATGAAGCGCTGGAGCAGCAGCTGACGGGGATGGATGCGTGTCGGGTAGGTCTGACAAACACATACACACTTACTGTCGCTAAATGTAGCTGCTGTTAGCTAGTTAGCTCAGTTAGGTGTGCAGCTAGCGGTCCCGAATGGGAGGCGCAGGCAGTTTGGCTAGCTGGTAAGCATGCTAATGTCAGTCTTTATCTCTGCAACACAAAACATGGATATCACATAAAAACTGTTATTTCTTTACATTTTGGTGATAATTTTTGTATGTTTTCAACTAAAATCTTACATAATGCACCTTTAAAATCATGTTGATGAACTCAAAAATGAATCCCCAGTGTAAAAATGATTTAAAAATAAAAAACATTTCAACTAAGTAAAAAAATCATTAATGTTTCTTATTTTCCTCTAAAATAAAGTCAGAGTGGCAGCACAAGGACATAACCTCCGTAAAGCAACACTGACTCATTCTCCTCTCACATCGTCTCTTTTCTAATTTATTTTTCCTTCTGCTTCAGGCCAGAGTGTCTGAGCTGGAGCGAGAGGTCGACGAGCTTCGTCAGCTCTGGAAATCGGACTCCTCCACCAGATCCAACAGGCCGGACATCATCCACAGCCTGCTGCCCAACTCGATGTTCCTCCACCAGGAGGAGGAGAGTGAAGGGGATGGAGCTGCAGTGAGAAGCCCTCGGGTCCTGAAGCGCTGGGACAGCGAGCGGCTGATGAAGGCGGCCCAGATGCCCGACTCTCCTGACAGGATCTACGACCACGAGTGCTCCTGCGTGCGCCGAGCCGAGGTGGTGAAGTACCGTGGGATCTCGCTGCTCAACGAGGTCGACGCCCAGTACAGTGCCTTGCAGGTGAAGTACGACGAGCTGCTGCGGCGATGCCACCAGGGACAACCAGAGGAGGACGAGGACGAGCAGAGCCACAAGTCAGTCCAGACTGGGTCCCTCGCCGCCTCTTGTCCCGCTCTGACGGACCTGGAGGACTTTGAGGACGACTTTCACCAGCCGGAGTACAAGGAACTTTTTAGGGAAATTTTCTCGCGTATTCAGAAAACCAAAGAGGACCTGATGGAAAACAGAGAGAGGCTCTCAGCTGGTGAAGCATTGCCTACTTTGCATTAGAAAGAAAAAGACCTGCTGCAAATTAATTATGGTCTTCCAGTTAAAGAGCGACTCTTTGGAAAGACTTTTTACAGCAGCACCTAAAGCTTACAAACTCTCCACTTTACTGTATGTTATTTGCCCAGAAATGGTGATCGCCAAGCAAAAAGGGGTTCAGAGATACGAGTGATGCAGGAAACAAGAAGATCAAACACCACCAGCTCACGTCTCAGATGTAGCTCACTTTGCACAGAAACACCAGTGCCTGACGCTGCCGTCTCTACTGTACAATCACTCTACCTCACTTTGCACAACCCTGATCACAGACAGGAAATCATTTCTGGGTCTTCTCTTCATAAGCTGCATCGGTGACACTTTATTTTACGGGTCCAATAGTATCCTGTAATTTCCTACAAAGAAACGGACACGTTAATGGGATTTCACAGAACAGTTCCTGGAAAAGACGCAGACATAAAGATGTAATGTGGTAATAATCAGAGAGAAAACGGAGACTGTATTCAATTGGTACTATTTCAGTTAACTGCTGGTGTAAAAGTCTTGTAGTCAGTGACCATGCAAAAATCTTTGTTTCGATTTCCTCTGGTGACTAATTATCTTCTTACTTATTACTGATTAATCTGTCAATATTTTTGGATTTGTCAGAAAATCCAAAGTCTTTGCTTGACTGAGCAACAAAACCCAAAAGTTTGTTCAGTTTGCTGTCATAAAAGACAAAGACAGCCAGGAAAGATTCACATTTGAGAAGCTTTAACCAATTTTTCCTTAAAAAAATGTCTTAATAATTAACTTTCTTTATTTTAAACCTTCACTAACAACATTGACAAATTTGCTTCCCTTAAGTTAATATAGCAGCTTCTTATTTACATATTCAACAGTTGCAGAAAAAAAATCTGTTTACTTAATGAATATAAGACCAATACTCACTCTTTTTTAGCTCCGTTTTTGGTCTCCACCACCTCCCGAAGGAAATATCTGGCTCTTTAGCTACTTAATGCTGCGCTATGTTCAACAGCTAGTTCCTAACTGTGTCTGTCTGCTGTTTGGTGATGAGCAGGTAGTCTACAGTCGGTTTTTAGAGCTTTTATTCTGAAAAACAAAACAAAAACAACGCTATGAGAGTGAGCTAAAACAGCCGGACAGCTGAACAACGAGCTGATGGGAGCTGCAGATCCATCTGCGACCCCTTTCACCTTGTTTCTACATGATCATTTGAGGTATTATTATAAAAATATTGATAATACACATTTTAAGGAAATCAGCTATAATCAGCCAAAACTTATATTATACTTATATATAACTCTATTGTCCCTGCAATTAGTCCCAATTATTTTAATAATTTGTCAATCATTTCAGTCATTTTTCAATCAAAAAATGTGCTGGTTCCAGCTTCTCAAATGTGAGGATTTGCTGCTTTTCTTTGTGTTTAATGACATTAAATGACAAGTCTTTGTGTTTTGGACTGCTGGTTGGACAGAAGAGGCACTCTGAAGACGTCACTTTGGGCTCTGGGAAAGTGTGACGAGCATTTTTCACAGTTTTTTTTGACATTTTATAGATTAATCGTAAAGATAAACATCTTATTAATCGATAATAATAAAATGTAGCAGCTCTTTCCAGGAAACTTTTTTTCAAAAATCAGGTAATTTCAGATCCATAAAATAAAATGTTATCGCTTTATCTGCTGTTTGTTTTGTTTACTGAGCTCTGATGATCCAATGCGAACTTCTTAATTTATTTTTTCTTTCTTTGCAACTATATAAAAAAAAGAAAAGTAGCTTTCTTGTTGATAGGTTTTGCCTGCGCCTATAAGGGCAAACAAAAGAATGACTATCTGATGTCATGTTGGTGACGGAGTCTATATTATCATTGATTCAAGGTGCTAAAAATATATAATTGTGACAAAACAATACTTGATTATTGTACGATAGGTTAGCGGACTGTGAGTGAATGTCATATTAAAGGGAAGTTTTACCAAAAGACTAACTGTATGTACTGTATGTAGCTCCTGATATATTAGCCTGATGAAGCCATGTATGATTAGAAGCTTTTCTCTCGCTGCCTGACGTTCACGTGTCCTTGTTAAGCTTCAGACTGTGCACATAGTTCGTAGATGTCTATAAAATCAAGTTGAGAAGCACTTTAGCACATTAGCGCCGCTCTTCTGACACTTTACATGTCTGTCTTATGTAGTTGATGTGCTTCCTGAATAATCTGCAGTATGTATGTGCGATGTTTTTACCTGTTTCATGATTGGACCTCATGGTTTATGTTGTAGCTCTGAGCCATAAAACATGAAGCAAGCTGAGTCGGCGTGATTTCATCTTATTTTTAGAGACAATGTCACGATAACAGTGAAAATATATTTTGTTTTCATCTGATGTGCTCTGATGTCGGCCATCCAGACACCCCGCTGAAAATAAAACTGAATAAAGAAGAAACACTGATAGCTAAAATTAGAGATGTAACATCCCTGAGACCTGTGGGAAATGCTAATGCTGTGGCAGCATTAAAGCTAAACTGAATTATAGAATACAAATAAGCAAAAACAACAGTTTACCCCAAAATCAAAAAGTGGTGGGATCCATAATAACACAGTTGGATGTTGTCGGGTTGGAAAGAAGTATTTTTTGGTTTTGGGGTAAACTGTCCCTTTAAGCAGCAACACAGTGGGAACATTTAGCATGAAAATCTTCATGAATAAAGTAATTTTTTAGAGGTTTAAGCTGAAATATACATTTCTTTTGGTTTTCAAAGAGAAAAAAAGGAAGTTCTCAGCCCACATGAGTTCTTGTTGGTTGCAGTGGTGAAACAACTTCTCATAAATCTGCCACAGAAGGTTTTCATCCTAAAGTAGTTTTTATAATCATCCGATCAGAAGAGCTCATCAAACATAAGGGACTTTTTATTAGAACGTACCATCTTCAAATCAAGATATAATATGAACAAAATAACAGATTTTGTCTTCAATCTCACCTAAATAACAAAGTATACCTCTCTGTTTTAACGTCTGTTGCATGATATATTTTAACATGGTGAAAGTGGGAGGTTGTGCCCGTTTGAAGCTCAATAAAATGAGTAACTAGTGTAGTAGTGAGTAACTAATTCAGTAATATTCAAGATGTTTCCAGTGAGCAGCTGTTGAGGTATTATCACCACTGATGACTAATAATAACAACACACATCAGACAACTCGACATTATGTGTTTATTGAGCAAAGTAACAAACCAATGAAAACAAAACACAGCTGTCATTGATGATGAATCACTAAATGTAGCCGGGAAACGCAAAACTCTTAATTCCCATTTCTTCTTCCACTCGACGGAGGAGCATTAAGTGTTTAGCTTCGTTGTTCCCGTTATCCTGTGTATGAACGGGTGGGAGTCTGTCCTGAATGTCTCGTGAGGCAGAGGCACTTTTAGATCGAGGATCAAGAATAGCAACACATGACCAGCGTATCCATAGCAACAACTCCCCCCCCCCACAACATCTCAGATCATGGTCCAAGCGTTTGTACAAAACCACGATCCAGTTTCTAGATCTGTGATGAAAATATGACAAGTGTATTCAAAACTGCATCTTTATTGACCATCATCAAAAAGTCAGTCTCTCATAAAATAATTCAAACTCAACATTCAACCAGAAACAAACCATTTAATCCACTTTCTCTCTCTCAGTTTATATTTCAGTACACGCTCGACTGAAGAATACAGAAGCGTGGGGAACGCCACATTAGATGAAGCCGTTTCCAGGTCCATGACTGGCGAAAACATGAAGTGATTTCAGTCGTACAACATGAGCATGAAGACATTCGGGACTGTTGGTTTGTTTTTGCATCATATGATGTTTCCCCTTTTTTTTTTCTTGAGTTTGGCAACGTCTCTTCAAGTGCTTTAACACGTTTCAGTAATGTACCACCCGACCTTTCATTTGTGTACTGAAGCTGGAGTAAATATTCAGTTGATATTCCTGAACAAAGTCAGATCTGGATGGAAAATAAATCAGATTTTCTTCTTTAAGGTTTTCTCTCCACAAGGCCTTTAACAACGTTTGCTTTGTCGATGATATGATAAAAGTAAAACAATGTTTTCTCAGGCAAAACTCACAAATCAGGAGTAAAATGAAAGCACTTTGAGCCACATCTGCTCTCAACAGTAAACACCATCCTCATCCGGTAAAAGTTTAATTCAAAATTAATCAAACGTGAGGTCATAAATCCAGAAATCTACGGATAAACTGTATATATATCTTCCCATTTCTTCATTTTTAATATTTTTCCTCTCAGACACTCCACACTCCAGCTCGTAGTGAGTTTCTGTCCTCTGCACTGCGTCAGAGCGCTCGTGTTAATGTCAGAAATGCTTCGTTGAAAAGCTTCATGTTCTGAGCAGAGCAGACGGCCGACATCTTTGTCCTCAGAGCTGGGCGAGCTGTGATTGGCTCTCATCTGTCTCGCTGCCCTCCCACTGGACACCTGGGAGAGGATCTGATTGGCAGACGGTGACCGCAGGGGGCAGGGCGCTCAGTGTCAGGACTGTATTGTTCCCTTGAGGTACCACATCCCTGCGTGGCTGCTGCAGCACTCCTAGAAAGGACAGAAGACCGGTTAGATCAGAGACAATAAAAGAAAAGCTTGTAAAAACATGTTCGGCCTAATCATCCATCTCACAGTGAGCAGCCGGTCAATGTCCGCCTTAGGGACATCTCCAAACTCCTGGTTCAGCCTGACTTGCACCATGTTCCTCCTGACCTTGTAGTTCTTCGTGAACAGGTCGTACAGCAGCCGACGGTGCTGCAGGAACAAAACACAGACACACACACACACACATTATAGTAAATTTCTTCCATTTAATCTGATTAATTACTTTATTTAACTTAGAGCCTGACAGATACTGGATCTTTGGTGCCAATATTAAGGATAAACAGCAGATATTCTTTGATACACAGAACAGACGTTTGCAGCTTTAAACAGCACAAAGTGTCAACAGTCATTTCCTCCATTTTACATTAAGCAAAGAAACAAGGGAGATAAAAACACACTTGATGTGCAGCTTTGCCACCCTAACATTGGTTGTGGCCAACACACAGAGCCATGTCCTATTTTTACTGCAACGAGCCAATCACAGCCCACAATGAAAGGCGGTGTGCGCTCTCTGAAATTCATGTGAAATTCGTGATCGCTGAAGGCTCTGACGTGTGGTTTGTGGTGAGATTCTGCTGCAAACGTCTGCATGTAGACTGAGACAAGAAGACTGCTGCTAGAAACCTGTTCATTAATTGTTTTTACCTTGTCGAATTCCTCTCCAGTCTCCCACAGACCGAACACCTTCTGTTCATCAGGAGCTGCTGAGCTCTGAGCAGGAAACTGAAGTCAGAGGGAGGCAGTGATGTTAGAAACACATTTAAACCAGGAGGCTAGCAGCCTGCAGCAAGTCTGAGCAGGAAGTAAGTCTCTCATCATGATCAAAACACGCTTTAGCTGAACCGTTAATGCGTTAAACAGAATATGTTACAGAAAAGCCCCACAGATTTTCTGTTTAAGGTGGAAACACAAAATTTGCTGTGAAAACTGTCAACCGTTTTGATGTTACATATCTATTATGTCTTTAGAGCTGGATAAAGTTGATTTTCCTCTAGATTAAATTAAATTTGACATTTCATTTGACATGCTAAATATCGGATTCACACGGGATCAAAAAAAGGATGTTGCTGTAGCCTCAGATTTTCATCAATTTGAAAAATGTCTATGGATTTGTGCTTAGTCGGCTAGTTTAAGTGCTGTAAAGGAAATTGTAAAACTCCACTGTGGACACGAACATGTTAAATTAAGACTCTCAGCAGCTGATTGTCCTTCTCAGACTGATAAAACTGTGTTTATTACAAACATAATAATGCATGTATGATCATCAAAACCTTGATTAAGAGTGTGATTGCCATTTAATGCAACAGTTAAAGGGTAACTCCACAATTTTACACATTAAAGTGTGTTTACAGGTCTTGGTAAGTACACTACTACATATGTGAAAGAAGTAGTATAAAGCCTTTTGTGGCTCCAGAGGAAGCCAAGACCTGTAAACACACCTTTATGTGTAAAATTGGTGGAGTTACCCTTTAAAAAATTAATTAGACGTCACATTGCTTTCTGTTATTGTTTGATAATTTGATCTCTTGTCTGAATGTCGAGCCAAAAACAGGAAGAGGCCGAGCACTGCTGTGACCAGCAGGAGCAACTCTGAGCGCTCCAAACTAGGATTACCCTCCAGACAGACAACACGCCGACCCAAAACTGATCTCTGAACTGTCCGATAGCAGAACATTAACGTTAACAGTGATGTAGAAGACGAGCCCCCTTCTTCTAGATCTGCCTGCGTTTGCAAACAACAAACCTTCTTAGTTCCTTAGTAGTAATGAGCTTTACTTTGAGGCTGCTAATCTGTTGCATAACTAAGATGGCGCCCGGCCATTCCCTCCCCTACGGCGTTTCAAATCCTCCAACGTCAAGCATGCAGATGGGATAAGACATAAGCCAGGGCAGGGCTGGTCCTGGCAGGACACACAAGAGCATGTGGCAGACCACGCCACTCCCTGCCCTGTGAGCAAACACCACACCAAGTAACACGGCCAACGAACACAATGATAACACACCAGATCCATCTATAAGAAGCCTACAAACAGCTACGTCCAAACATAGCACGCAGGTATCAGGTGGTGGCTGCTGGAACATGAGAGCCAGGTTTGCGTTGCTTCAGTGCTCGGACTGTTTTACAAGCAACAAAGTGCTCACAAGCAAAACGACCGTTAACGTCCCTATTCTGTTTGAGAAAACTGATATCTGCATTCAAACTGCTGCCGAGGAAACCCCCGTATTCAGCAGCTACAGGCGGTTTTAACTAGACAGAGAGCAGAATAACAGCAGCTCTAATTCAAACACTCGAGGGATTTGTATCTCAGCGCTTCAAGACACGATGTGCAGGTAAAACAGAGAACCACTCAGTTCTGATCGTCCCTGAGGTGTGGACCTTTGGTCTGAGACAAGAAATCCAATTAAACTTGTAATGTAATCAAAAGTAACTACTGATGTTCAGGGGAGACACTTGCAGTTCAACAAGTCATCCTGCATCAGAGCTGTGCTATGAAGGTGTTCAAATCAGGAGTAACATCGTGTCAGAAAACAGCTTCTTAATCTGCTGATTCTGTAGCAAGAAAGGCCCGTTACAAAACATCATCAAACGTCTTGTTTTGTTTGGTCCAACCAGGTCAAAACCTCCAAATATCTAATATAGATCTAAATCCTTCCATTTGAAAAGCTGGAATCAGCAAGTTTTTACCATTTCTGCTTAAAAAAAATGTATTGATTAGCAAATCGCTTATTGAAAACCTTGTTTTATAAGCTTTATGCCTTCTAAAATAAGATACTGGGGTTTTTTTGTACACAATGTTTTTTTAATCCTTTAAAATCTTGTTTTTTTGCTTCTTTTTTAACTGCTGCTCTTCATTTGTGCTGTTTGTTTTTTCCCTTTTCTGTGAAGCAAGAGCTATAAATAGTTTATTATCATTATTACTGTTATAAAGTAACTGCAGATTATTCTTCTGGAGTTGAACAAATCTAATTGTGATTATCATATTATTCACATCATACAGACCTTTGTTGTAGTGTTTACTGTGCAGCGTTTTGCTAACTACAGCTTCGATTATTCACTAACTTGTCACAGCTCAAAGGCTAAAGGCACCGTTTGATGTTATTCCATCCTCAAAGACATACTGACTGATAATCCTTGTCCTTCTTCTCATCGATATCTTTTACAACACAGCCACACCAACGCATCAGCGTCAGACTGTATGCGACCTTACAGTGACAAGTTTATTCAACTCACGGGCTTCCAGTGTGAAATACTTAAGAGTTTGACATCCAAAACCTTGTAAATCCTGAGTTACGACAGTAGAGGATGACATCCTCCTTAAATACTCACAGGCACCATTATCTGTTTGCAGTGGCTGTGCAGTATGGCGTCCTGCAGCATGTGGTCCGAGATGGAGTGGAAGACGTTCCGTCCCACCGGCATGGAGGCCAGGTGGAGGTTAAAGAGCCTCTTAAACTCGTTCAGCGTCACTACAAAATGCTTCCTGAAAGTCTTTAACACAAAGTCCTGCAGCTCCAGCGCCGACGTGCTGGGAGACCCTCCGTTACCGTTAGTGTGATCGAAGGCGGGGGAGGTGGCACTGGGGTAACCGTTGACTGAGCCGTTGGGGATGGAGGAGGAGGAAGGGGAAGAGGTGTCCATAGGTTCGTCTTCCCTGTCGCTGACAGGTTCCTGCTTGATGTGGACGCGGCTTCCCGCCCGCTTGGCGTCCAGGTCCTTCTGTAGGGACGTCTGGCTTACTTGAGCTCGTTCGTGAGCCATTTTTAGACGCTGCTCTCCGCTGACATGAACAGGGTCTGGAAAACAACACACAAACATCAGGCCACGTAGGACAACTTCTGCTTATGTTTAATTTGTAATGCATTAAACGGACAGTTCACCCTCAAATAAATAATGCATATTTTCCTCTTAACTGTAGGGCTATGTATCTATCTAGATAGTTTTGATGTGAGGTGCTGAGTTTTGAAGATACTGGCCGTAAAGATTTGTCTGCCTTCTCATGAATATGATGGACCTAGATGGCACTCGGCTTGTGGTGCCTTACATTTGGCATCGCACATGTGAGGCTACAGAGACGTTCTACGTGGAATCAGGATGTTAGAGCACCAGACAGGTTGTCACTTCCCTGTGAAGCGGTTGAAGTGTGAAACGTCTTCCTTCCTATATGTTATTTTTGACTTTGAGGTGAGCTGTCCCTTTAAGATAAAAATAACACTCATTACACACCAGGCTGAGGGGAATTCTTTGGCAAGAAGTCTTCTTTAGAGAAGTTAAAGACCTTTTCCAACCTTAAAGGAAAGACAAGAAACACAAGTTACAACAATCCGCTACATCCATGATTGACGAGGGCAACCTGATGAGATTCTTCAGTTCAGAAACATTCCTGTAACCTACTTGCTCTGGATGCCGAGCCACAGCATGTGTTGCCTGTGGGCGATATCTGGGTGTTTCTTAATGAAGTCTACATCAGTAGGCAGCAGGAACTCCCAGCCCCGGTTGACTCGAGGAGCCGCCACGTGCTCCAGGAACTCCTTCACATCCTCGGGAGGAAGCTGACAGAGGCAGAAGGAAGAGGCTGTTAGTTGTGTTTACCTGGATGAATGGAGCAACTGTGGCCTTGAGGTGAGAGCAGGTTGCTGCTCAGCATCTCAACAACCACGCAAGACTGTGGTGGCACTGAGCAGGTCCCAGGTGAAGGAGCTTTTGTTGCACTTGCGCAAAGAGCTCCCCTCGGCTGTTGCTGTTAAAAATAATGAGGTAACCACCACATTATTTTAAAGAGCTTGCTATTCTCAACAGTAGCTGCACTATTTATGCAGTGAATTGTCAAATCAGAAGGATACGTTTGCAATATCAGCAACCGCTTCAGCCAAACTCCAGTTTAAAAATGAGTTTAATTAGAAAAGGACATCTTGGATTCACCGTCCCAGAAGGAAATGTGTTTTCACAGCCGGCCACTTTCTTGCAAATATGTTAAACATTTAAGAGACTAATTTACCATGAAAGCAGCCTCTGGGGCAAATCACATAAAATAAAAGCAAATCTACATGAAATAGTTCTTTTGACACAAAGATGCACGATCCAGGAAATGCAATCTGTTAGGTCTTTAGTCGTGATTAGCAAACAGGAACAGGCAGTCATTTGGAGATCCTTACTTTGATGATGGATGTGATCTCCTTCCTCATCACAGAGCGCTCCAGAGTGAACCTCCACATCTACAAAAGGAGCAACTGAGTCATGTCGAACACGCGCTAAACACATTATCAGGCAGTGTAATTTGGTGTAATTTAATGAAGGGAAACAAACAGCAGCTCACCACAAAGTCTCGGCCACGACACAGCACTTCAGCAGGGACGCCGCTGTGAGGACTGCAGGTGTTTTTGGGATACAGAACATCACTGAGGAAGAAACACAAAGAAACATCGTCAGGATGTAACTTTAAATCTGTTAAACTTTAAGTGACATATTCCCTTCCTCTAAATCAATCTGCTCTGAGGCTGTTTGTTCTCACCTCTTTACAACCCAGTTCCCCTGAACCAACAGAGCCACCTGTTGGATGCAGCGCAGCGCTGCGGTTGAGTCTGTGCCGGAGGCGAGGAGGCCCATGAGGTTAGCAAACGGCATCACTTTGACTGCAGACAAGAGGAGACGCAAGATAAATCATTTTGGAGAGAAGAAGAACAGTCGAACTGAATGTTGGTGTCACTGCGATGCAGTTTACAACCAGACGTTATTGTTTCCTGATACGTGAGGGTCAAAAATCGAAGGAAATCACAAAAAAAGTTTCATGTTTCAAAATTAAATGAGCCTCAGCTGTCTATAAGCAGACGTGGCATCCTGTACAACTTTGCTGATCCAACACAAAACAGTTATTTGTGAAAGTAGTGCAGCTACAATTTCAAGCACTTTTCAAACCTTGAGAAAACAGCACTGATTTATGATTCTTGACTTCTGAAGTACTTGTTTCGTCTTTTTTCTTTCTCTTACTGTTATTTTTATGCAACAAAGTACCAAGGCAAGTACTTACATGTCAATAAACCTCATTCTGACTTGAACCATTTCCCACAGTATGTCTGGCCTACAAACTAATGTTTTGTTGCCCCCGTCTGGCACAAAGAAAAACTGCACAGGAAAGGTGGACTGACTTGGATCCGAAGAACGTACTGTATTTGTCACAAGTTAGCGGCCCCAGTATTTGACAGTTATGTAACTGGTTTGTCTAAATGTGTTGGCCTACCGTTCTTCATCAGGGTCTTCACTTGGTCTCCGAGCGGTAGAGTGCGGAGCTGAGCCATGGAGAGCACATTACTGGGACCGACAGGCTTCACACTAACGCAAACAGAAAAACACACAGTCAGAGAAAACAATGTTAATGAAGCATTTCTGGAATTTTTATGTTATTTAAATCTCGTAACGTTGGTTAGAAATGTGAGGAACACTCACACTTTCTCCTCTGCGAGAGGAGGCATCAGCATCGCCAGATACTCCCTACAAAAACAAGAGAAGCGAGTCAGCGAGGGGGGTTTCAAGTTGTCAAAATCAAAAGAATCTGGCTCCAACTAAGACATAATCTACACTCCCTGTCCGAGTCAAAGTACTGGCATGTACTCAAACGTCATTTGTTTCTACTCACTTAGGAGTTTTGACCAGTTCAGAGTTCTCTGAGGCGTCCACTGACTGACAGAAGAGGTACTGCCTTTCATGATCCGAGCGCCCATCCTGAATTCAAACAACAGAACAAAGACAAAACGGATGCTTCATGACAAGATCCGACAAAAATACAGTAGCAATGCAACACATTATTAGACAACGTCAAGCGCAAAGGGAATAAAAAGGAATCGATGACCCTACTGGTGACTCTAACCTTGACACCGTGGTAGTGTAGGTGAACCCAGGGCTCCTCCGCCTGCTTCTTCTGGAGGAATTCGTACGACTGGATCCTCCTCTGCCGAGCCTGCTCCGACTCTGGACGAGCAAACCTCACCTGGAGGGGAACAGAAATGTTTAGAAATGGTGAGTTTACATCGTCCCACAAAGTCGGTGTTAATCGTGAGTTTGTGTGTAAGCAAGTTTTTTTATACCGTGATGGCTTTGGCCTCCTCCTCAGCTTCATCCTGGGAGGAATCTCCACCTGCAGATATGAGACTCTGGTCAGATAACAACCCTCACAAAGCATCACACACATCAACTTCTTTAGCCATTCTTAAAGGTAGATAAAAAAACAAAAACAGGCCTTCTTAATAACAAGACTTGAAACTATTTAAACAAAAACAAAACAAAAAATAAATATAAAATAATGTAAAAAAAAAAATGTGTTTAATATTTATTTTTTGTAAATATTGGTGAACGAGACTTAAATTTTCTTTTTAAAAACAAAAAATAAAATATTAGATGATTTGTCATTTAAAAAATATCAACCTATTAATCTCACATGCATGTAATTTTTGAGAAAGGTGTAAAGCAGACACACCTTCATTGGCTGCCTCCCTCTCTCTGGTTTTGTTGTCAGCCTTGTCCAGGTAAGAGAAGCTCGGTCTCATCTGGAGGATTCCCGTCAGAGGAGTGACGTGAAGCTCACCTGTTGACATTAACGATAAAACAATCAGAAACACAAACAGTAAAAGGCAGCTGTGGTCGATTGCGTGTTAATGTGTCATAAAGTCGATCATATTGACAATAAAGTTGCGTGACATAACGCTAAAAGAAAAGATAAGAAAGGTAAAACTGACAAAGATTCACATGGACTCTGAACAGATGAGTGACCTTTGTGTATTTACAAGCAGCAGGAACAAGGTTAGACAAACCAAAACACAGTCACGGTGCTACAGCTGACTACAGAAGCAGGTCAGACCTTTGCGAAACACAGCAGCAGCATATCTGGCGGTGTTGGTGGTGGCCTGGATGGAGGAAAAGGTCTGCTTATCCATCATTTTCCTGCAGAAGAAAAGAAAGAATGTTAAATAGTTTAAGATTATGTGAAATATGCTTGTTTGTGTTTTTTTCTTCCTGAGAGTTAGATGAGAAGAGAGACACCACTCTCATGTCAGCTGGCCAGCCTCAGCCCTACGGTAAAAAATACACCCAACAGCAACTCTAAAACTTGATTGGTAGTTTTCCCCTGTTTCAAGCATCTATGCTAAGCTAGGCTAACAGTCACCTGGCTGTAGCTTTATATTTGACATACAGACACGATTGGAGTTGATCTTCTCATCAAGTGAATTCCCCCCAAAAAATCAAACTTTTATTTTAAAATGATGTTCAGGATTCCCAAACCTTCTCAAACATCAAATTCAAGAACGTTTAAAGACTTTCCAGGTCTAATTTCCTTAAATTCAAGAACCAAATACAGCATGGTTTCTAGACACACATCAAGGTTAACTACTGTTATGACACTGACAGTTATTATGTCTATAAAACTAGAAGGTTTTACAGAAGCTCCTCGAAAATTTAAAAGAGAGGCTTGAATGTGAACAATTGAGAACTTAATCTATTATAAAAACATCCAAGGCCTTGATTTAATTGAAGAACCTCAACCTGCTCCGTCTGAACAGTGTCTCTGTTGTGAATTGGCGCTATATAAATACAACTGACTTGACTTGACTTTCCCATCTCATATTCACACACTTTCAAGGATGTTAAGGGCCTGGGGGAACCCTGCATCGTGGTGAGTAACACCTAGTTCACACCGACTCATGCACAGTCACATTCAGACAGGTTACAGGCAGTGTGAGTGCAGCAGACGTACGCAGAGTAGGTGTTGGTTTCATCGTAAGTCGTGCCGTCCACGTTCAGAGCGATCTGCTCTCCTTTGCTGCGACAGTAGTTTGGACTCATTGTGTTGATCGCCATTTCCAACTCCACCTGTTTTATGGGTGGTGCAAAAAACATTACAAACATTCTCTATGTGATGGAGGATAAGATAAGAAAATAATCTTTTCTCACCCGTTGCTGCTTGGGTTTGATCTTGGCTGCTAAGTGGCTGACATCATCATAGGTCATAGTGGCTGGTCGGACAGGGTACTGTTTCATGTAAAACAATAAAGGTGAAGAGTGAGTGATACAGGACACCAAGACAAATAGAAACTGCTCACACATGGAGTCGTACTCATCAACACTGAGTAGAATAAAGGAAAAGATTACCTGTAAAAGATACAGCTTATCTGCAAGGCTTTTGGCGAGGTACACATCAATCTGAAAGAAAGAGAAACTTTAATTTTAACTTTAATTCAGTGCTTTTCCTTTCTTTTACCCGACAGGAAAAAGACAAAACTGATGTTACAAATGCTTCATGACAAGATCTACTGACAAACAACACAGCAAGAGACAACTACAATACAAGACAGCACAGTAAAAGGAGAGCACTGGTACATGATTGATGTCAGTTTGCTGAAATTACCAGCAGAAATTGGCCTGTAACATATACATCAGTATCAGCGTATATGTTGTTGATTTCGGCTGATATGAAAACTTTTTGGTTTTAAAAGAAAACTGTGCAGAAAACGATGCATCGGGTGATTTATAATTACTAAATTTTGAGTGATGTCCACTGCTTTAAGTTCACTGATGTCATTTTAGACAACGTTTATTGTTAGACTGTTTTTGTCGAGTGTTTGATAACCACATTTGAGGGATCACTGCAAAAAATTTGTGTATATCGGCCGATAGATCGATATCAGAATTGTTTTACACCCAAATATCAGTATCAGCCCGAAAAACTGCACATCTGTCGGGCTCTAATGAATGGAAACAAGTATGAGCTGATACCCTGAGACGTGGAATCAAAAGTGAGAGAGCAAGGCAGGTCACTCAACCCCACCTATAATCCACGCCCATTGTATTAAACAGATGTCCTCACATGAATATTAGTGAGGCATTTTTAAACCCTAGGTTATCAAAACAGTTACTGTTGTCAAAATAGAGCATCCACAGCTGGCACACATACAAAGGGATGAGGGCCGACGTTATTCTGCATCAGGGCAGCACAATTAATCAAAATCACAATGTGGCCACGTGCAGTATCCAAATCGCATCAGCTGAAAGTTTCTGGTTAAGGTAAAATATGTGACCAATGAGGATTATAATGTAGCACTGCAGTGCTGCAGAGACATGCTGACATATATGGCTTGTTCTCCAAATGAAAGAAAACATGTTTGTTTGGTGCAGACGCCAACAAACGTCTTTTTTTTTACCATATCTTTGTGTAATCTTTAACAAATGCCTCCTAATAACACTTCCGTTCATCTCTACATGCAGTTTAATTTTCAGACACTGTCTGGCACCGAGCTAATCCATTCTTACTGAAGAATAGAAACTTTATCAATATTATATTTATTAAACCTGTATTTCCAGGTCTAAATAAACCACCGTGTCCATGTTCACAGTGGCTCACTGCAGTGTTTTAGATGACGACAATGAAGGTCTATGCCACAGAAGAATGAGCTCTATCACAGGGGCAACCCTTCTTATCAGGATGACTTCATTATGGCCACCCTTATCTTTTAACTTGCGTCTATGGACATACCTCTTCTATAATGGGGTCATCATCGTCCCCGCTGGCCATATTGATGTGAACAGACCGAGGAGGGGAGAGGAGGAGATGAAACAGGAGAGGAGCTGCAGCAGATCTCACAGGTCCAACCTGTAAAAAATGAAACAGAGAGACCTGCTTGATTAAATGGATTTAATCCACACAGTTAACAAGTGGCTACACCCAGACTGGTCACAAAGAAAACAGAGGACAGGCAGCTGGTGCAGGGACATGAGCAATGTGATTCAGCAGAACAGGTTACATCACAATTCATTACATTTCCGTGAGGTGGTTTCAGGCTGTCAGTCTTTAGGACATCAGCAGTGGAGGGTCAACTTTCAGTTACCCCAATAAAACCCTAAAGTTAGTGGACAGGTAGATGATGATCGTCCAGTCTGTCAAGTGATGCTACAGCCAGGTGAAACCCACATGATGCAAGACAATGTAACCCAAATTATAAAGCTGCTCTACATGCAAACACTATGTAACAGGCGTTATACACTATACCTAACACTGAAAACAGCCATTTCAGATGATTAAACTTCTCATTACAGATAGTTACCCCTAAAAAGAAGTCCTGACTTATCACTGGCTACGTTAGCTAGCTTCATTAGCAAGCTAGCAACAAACCTTTCAACCACTTGTCACAGGCCTGCGCTACACTGCGGGTTAAATGTCCAGTCAGACACAAAAACATACACCTGAAAAATAAAACGGGACAAAAAGAAACAAGCTAAGCAGTCCAATTCCCTGTGAACGAACGTACAAGCGACGAGCATGCAGCTAGCCTGTTGGTACGCAGCCTAGCCTGGCAACTGTCGCCTAGCATTAGCGAGCTAGCTTGGCGTGCTAACGTACACATGCCAGTCAAAATAACACACAGTCAGTCACCAGGGCCTGCTTTTACACGCCATTTTCCCCAAACAGCACCCGGACTACATTGAGCTCTCACCTGCACACGTCACTGCACAGTTTTCGCTATCTCATCCGTGTGTTGAAAAGTCCAGAAATGTGGTGCGTAGAGGGTCTAACTCCGGCTAACACAGCTGAAGTGTGTCGGTATCATGTTGACTCTGCTCCATACAGACACGTGGGGAGGAGCCCATGCCCACAATGCACAGCGAGGACGACGTGAGTGGTCTCCTCTCATTACTTCTTCATAGTCATTTTGAATTATGTTCACAGTCACAGCGGAGCTTCATGCGCTCACAGATTCATTCATGAATTGGTGAAAACGTGTTTTTGCCATCTAAAGAAAAGATATTGGCAGCGGTGGGATTCGAACCCACGCCCCCGAAGAGACTGGAGCCTTAATCCAGCGCCTTAGACCGCTCGGCCACGCTACCTTGTGCTACACTATGGGAAACCATTGGATAATATCCTTCAAGCCCAAATATGACATTGCCATATTTGTACTTTGTACTCCACTACATTTATTTGATAACCTGAGTTATGGTTACTTTGCAGATTACATGCTGCATCAAAGCCAAAGTTGTGCATTCTTAAATGTATTTATTTTAACGGCCATCTGGTCTAATCAGAAAAATGCTGAATATTGGAAACAATAACTGGCCAAGCTGATATTTAATTAAGCATAGTATACAGTTTACTTTTACTTGTACTTTTGATACTTAAATTCATTTAATGTCAGATGCTTTAAGACTATTCATATGGGTGACTTCCACTTCTAATAAATATCTTTACTTTTACTCAATTTATGACTTTTAGGTACTTTTTACAGCACTGCATAAATATTAATTTGATGTTGTGATGGTTTATTTATTTTTTGTTCAGTTTTAACACATTCTCTGTTATTTGTTGACTTTGATACCAACAATGTTGAGAACTGACATATTGAAACTGTCAAGAATTTAGTTTTGTTAGTTTTTCTTGTAAACAATAAACAAAAAAAATCATTTATATTTATTTTTTGTCGGTCTAATGCAGCCACACCTTTTGAAACACAAAAAAGATTTTATCAGATCACATCATTCAGATCCACAAATATTTCATGATAATATTTGAGATTGTGTAAAATTTTAAGGGCGTCCGAAAACTTTTTTCCACCACTGTAGATATATGTATGAAAAGTGGCATATGCTATGTATTTAAAACATCAAACCTAGAGTGCATCAGGTCTAAATGGTCAATTTAAATTCAACTATTTAATCTGAAAGATTATATCCATGATATTGCGTATAAGGTCCGGTAAATCAGAATGTTGTAATGACTGTGATCCATGGAGAGACAGTATAGCAGAGAGTTAAGTGCAAGTTCAGAACCAAACATTCATATTTCAATAGGACAAACAAATCTACTTGCAAAATAAAATGGAGATTAAAAAAATAGCAGTTATGTTATTGTGTCATGAGTAACAGTCTACAAAATTTTCAAAATAAGAGTTCTGGTATAGTGAGTTGACACTGAGGGCTCCAGGGTCATTATGAGTAGCTTAATTTTTTCTATTAATCAAAGTGAGTCACCAGGAAGTATTATTCAATACATCTTGATGTTAACGTCTGTCAGCTCAGTTACAGACTTTTAGCTCTCGTCTACAGGAGAAAAAAAAACCAGGCAGGAACAGTGAAAAAGCAATGCAAACTTTATTTTACAGTTTTAAACTCCAAGCATCTTCACATACAAACTTCCAACATTAAGTGTGTTATTGTTAGGGCAAAGTAAGTAAACCATTTTCTTTATTTTGATTCTTCGGACTCTCTTCATACAATCACTTAGCTTAAAGTTAACCTGAGACGGGACATTACAGGGAAGAGGAGTCGGGGATGACAAACGGGAAAAGAAGAACGGAAACAGGGACTTGTAAGCCTACACATACACACACTCAACATCCTTGGCATAAAATTTTGCAATAAAAAAAAATATGTAAACGGTAACCCATCAAGTTGTGTCAAAATCAGCTCAGCTATCAGTCACATTAACCCGCCGTGGTCTGTTTTTGACAAAAAAATGTGCATCCAGTTACTCCTCCATGAGCGCCCAGGCTTCTTCAGCTTTCATGTAGTACTTGTTCGCCAGTCGACCTTTCATGGCCGCCATGGCAGCTTCTGCTGCTTCTGTAAACAGATCACCTGCGGGGAGGGATGGTATGAGAGGTGAGACAATTATCTGCTTTAATGAAAGGATTTTAATGACAATAAATACAGTTAGAATAAGGTTAGGGATGTTCTGCATTTGTATTAGTGTCAATAAATTCTGAATAAAGACCAAAACCAACAGTGAATTGATCTTGAATTACTTGAAAAAGCTGTCTGGCTCCCTCACATACAGTAATACATTGGATTTCCTGATTTATCTTGAACTGCCACAAGGGGGAGCTCACACCCTCCAGTTATACCGTATCCTAAGCCTGTCACCTTGGCTGAAACTACGACTTGTTTTGTATCCCCGATAAATAAAGGTGATTCTCATGTGTGGAATACTATGAACAACAGGGAGATGAGGTGACCACGATTTATTTATTCTTTATGTATGCATGGGGACCTTATCATTCATGATTACCTTGTGTGAATGTTTGATTGTTTTTCATTAAATAAATAATTGTGTCTCATCTGTGATGCAATAAAGACCTTAGTTTCTTAACGAGATGTGAGTCTGACCTGCTCTCTGAGGGTCTGCCTTGAGGTTGAAGCCTCCCTCTTGGTACATCTCTGCCTCTCTGGCCAGCAGCAGGTAGCGAGGCTCGTCCTGCGTGCCGTCGAACTCTCCCCCCTCGTCATAGTCCATCATGTTCAACACGGTGTCGTACCAGTGAATGGCTTCCCCCCAGTCCTGCTTTCTGGATGAGAAATGAACAACGCACAAACCCTTGAGCGCTATAAGTAGTACAGTTTTGCTTCCTGTGAGAAAAGTTGGAAGAAATCTCTCTACAGGGCTGATTTATCATGGTAAGACCTCAACTGTTCACAGCTTCACTGACCTGTCAGCTGACAGATCGACCCCAGTATCAAAAGCTCTGGCCACGATGATCATGGAAGATCTGTCACCAGCCTCCGCAGCCTGCAGCAGGAGCTTAAAACCTTTCATACGGTTTCCTGCGCTATCCTGCAACAATACAGATCTGTTAGAACACATCCGTACAAAAACGAACTCAGCTGAAGAGAAAATGCTGAATAAAGTGTGTGTTATCTACATCCAGCTCCATGTCTGGCAGGATGTGATGAGGCAGCTGCAGTAAGCACTGTCCCAGGGCCACGATGGCCTCCAGCTCTCCGCACAGCGCAGCTCTCTCCAGGTGGAACATGGCCGAGTCCTGATCCCACTGCTCGTCCTTCTCGCAGAAACGGCCCGCTTCGTGGTACCGCACCATCGCCAGGTGGACCTGGGCAGCAGGGAGGAGATGTAGGATACATTCAACATATGAAACTCACCTTGTAAAACCAGCTTTCTGTAGCAACAGGTGTGTAGATCAAATGTAACAAGACAGGTTAGAGTCTCAGCAGCCAAAGTAGGAAACACATTCAGAAGTTCGACTGATTCTGGACCACGCGGTGTCGACAAGAAGTCAAAATCATAAAGTCTTAAATGACTAGAGGTGTTCGCCCTCTGATCAGCTGCTGCCCGTCGCTCTTTACCTTTCCGAGGACTGACTGGCCGATCTTCTTCTGCAGCAGACTGCTGAGTCGCTCCACCTCAGTGGCCACGCAGGAAGGACGGTGGATGTGAGCGCGAGACGAATGGTACAAGTCCCACTTCTCCTCCGTCAGCTGAGAAGAAAAACAGAATTACGACACAAGAAGGAGGAACGACTGAAAGGAAGAACGTTACCATCCGAAATAATCAGGAAGCAAATCATATGGCAAAGGTAAGATCAAGTGCAAGTTGACAAATCACACTCTCAGGGGTGTACCCGTCCAGAAGAGCTGGAGGAGGACATCCCTGTTAGCAGCTCGGTGAATGCAAATTCATGTAAAGCAACAAACAGGAGCACACACACACACACACACAGCGAGAATCATTAGCAAGATGGCGGAGCTGGTGAAACAGAGGTAGATGGCGTTTCAGTTCCAAATGTCAATTTATAACTTCTTTGCATTTTGACTGTTTTCATCCACTCGACTGAAAATAAAAGGACGAGTGGAAGTGGAAACAGTTCAGCAGCAGCTTGTGTGATCAGACGCTTGAATCCGACCCTGAGAATCATGCTCGACAAAGCTTTGTAGCGATAAAGCTGCACAGCACTGCCCGGCCTTACAAGCCTCCACGCTGAATAATCACCCATTCGTTGTCTGGATTGAATGAATTTAAGCTGGCAGAGACTCTTGGAGGAGCAACCATCTTCCTCTAGTTAGGGGGACACAAAGAGGAGGAGGAGGAGCTGAATTAGAAGGAAGGTGAGGAAGGGCTTTGATTGGTGGGAAGAGATGAGGAGAATTAGAGGAGGGTTATTTGACTGCAGTGATGGTGATTGTGACGTTTACACACGGTTGTCTCTGTTTGTTTACCCGTCTGACACTGTCGTCATCCGACTCAGAATATTGTCTTTTGTAGCGATGATGGGCCTACGTGATGATACAACATGCATTATTAAACCTACAGTCAGGAGACGTGACAGTCAAAGAGGAAATGTTAACAGACTAACAGCTACAGAGAGAAGACGATGTTAAAAATAGTTCATAATGGATGTGTTTATGTTTGAGATAAAATGCCAACAGATACATTATCCAAACGAGCTATAACATATATTTTGCAACTTAACAAGTGTACTTGGTAAACGTCACGGTAGTTTATCTGAGGAGTATGTGCATGTAATTCACTGATTAACCATTTCCTCTAGGTCTTTTTGACAGACTGCTAAAAAACAAAAACATTAAAAATTAAGTCAAACTTGAGTCAAATGGAAATCTTTACCCCATCCACTTGGTCATTCGGGTCGCCTTCACTCCTCCTCTCGCTGGGGTAGCCGCTGTCCCCGCCGCTATCAGATTCCTACAGACAGAAACAATCAGTGTTGTGACTCATGTGCTGTTGATGACTCAATTAAGATTGACTCTTTTTCACCAAATTAGCTCCGGTTCTTGACCAGTTCGGTTCAGGATTCTTTGGTGCTATCAAGCGAATCAGCCTGCGTTTTCTGTTCGTCTTTAGTGGAACCATTTTAATCCGGGCTGAGTCATAAATGGATTTGATCATAGGGAATGTAACTAACTCTCTGAGAGCCAACAATCTGCTAAACTGGGAAATGACCACTCTGAGTTTATAACGGCAGTGAAAGGTGTCCCACAGGGTTCAATTCTGGGTCCAGTTCTATTTACTATTTATCTCAATAATATTGCGTCATCCGTAGAAAACGGTCGTGCCCATCTGTACGTGGATGACACATTTCTGTATTGTGTTGCTGATTCTGTATCTGTCTCTCAGATGGGCTTCATCAGACCCACTCTACTGACTGGCTCATGCTTCGTGTTACACAAGTTTGGTAATATACACAAGTGACAAAAAACAACAACTCTGAGAAAACTCTGAGCTCTTGGGACTCGACATGGACCACTTTTATAGGCTCAATGTGACACAGAGTCATTTTTCTGTGGTTTGTGGAGTCGTTGCTTACCTTGTGTTCACCCGTGTTGTTATTGTGGAGTCGTTCATGTTCGTACATCCCAGTAAAAGACAAGCCTGTAAAATGCAGAAGGCATACATCAGCTTAACTAAAACAAATAAACTGAGTACTGCACACGCATAAAAGTGTAACGTACCCATAGGGGACTTGCCCATAGATCCAGGCGCACCTAGCGGGGAGCAGGGGAAGATGAGAGGGGAGCAGGGAACCGAGTCCACGTCGCTCATGCTCTCGTCTGCAGAGGACGTCTCAGACAGGCGGGACAACAGCGGAGGGGCCCGGCTTCCTGATATAGTCCGGACACGAGGAGAACCGCAGGGCTCCTCGCAGCCTCTCAGCACCGTCTGGGCTGACTTCTGAAATACATATAGACGAACCTCTCATGAGGAAACTGCAACAGAACTGACATTTTCTTTATTATTATTTTTAAAAAGTTAAAATTACGAGCAGTTTGTTGGTGCAGTCCAGCTGAGACTTCTCTGCAGGGGAGAGGTCAAAAGGCGTCAGGCCCATACTCTTGCAGATCTTGTTACACAGGTGGGAGTGGAAGAACAGCGCCATGCCTCGCACACCTGAAGATAGAAGATGTTAAATCATCACGAACCAAACGTCACATGCTAGCAGCAGTTTCCCACCAACAAAGCGAACTGTACCTAGATTTCCGTCTCCGAAGTCAGTCCCCTTCTCCGTGTGGATCTGAGGGTCGGTGTAGAGATCTCCCACTCCTTGGATGTCCACCACGATCAGCTGGTGGCCCGAGCGCTCAAAAGAAAAGTGACTGAAGGCCTGACGGACACAAAAAGGTTGAAGATTATCAAGCGATTATTAGCTGAACATGTATTCTTACGAAAAAGGCAATGCCACTCACCTGTGGAGTGAGGCGGATGTTGTCGTCCCTCACAAAGCCGGAGTTGGAGTTGTATTTGATGTACTTGCCCTCAATGTAATGTTCCAGGTGGAAGAGAGGTTTACCTGGTCTGTCCATCATCTCCACCACACACATCTGCATGATGTCCACCTGAGGACAAGACAGAGATAAACAATATTACTGCCTACAGTCCCCTGATAATTATGCAATTACAGCTTTTTATGCTGAAAAATAATGAGTTATGGAAACACCCAACTGTTCAGTCTCAATTATGCAGGCCTCGAACACACCCGATCGAGTCCAATGATCGATGATAATAAGCCATAAATCTAACATTGAGATATTTTCCCTTTTGGGGATTATTACTGATTTTGTCAATACCAGCCTGTCTCATTAACAAGTCAGTGGGCTGTGAATGTTTCTCCTGTACCGGTTTGGGAGGTCGGTGGCGGCTGTACTCCTCTCCCCAAAGTTTGGCCTCCATTTGCAGCTTGACGTCCTCCAAGTAAACACTTCTGTCCACCGGCTCCATGTAACGCTTGGCCACATAATTGGACGCCGACTTCCAGTTGCTGCTGTGTGAGAAATTCGACAATTTCTTCCTGGAAGGGAAGGAAATACGAGTTACACTTATGTTCCCAACTTGTTTGGGCTTGTAGAGTCTGGAGGGGGGAGGGGTTGTTTTCATGCTCTGGGTTTTGTCAGTGTTTTTTCTGTGGGATACTCCAAATAGCAAACAGCTGAGGTGAGGGTTGATGGATGCCTCTCTTTTACGTTTCCCACATAGCTGAGGATTAAACATTCACAATTAAACTATTGTCCCTTTTCTCTTTCATTCTGCGATGCCACGCAGAGGCCAAAACTACAACGGACACAACATGCTTAAAAACGTAAACATCCAGGGACTCAATGAAAGATCGTGGAAGACTTGATGTCCTCAGCACCATCTTTGGCTCTAAGATTACGGAGCAACTATCCTCCAGAGTCAAGGAAGTAATGTAAGGAATTTTGACTTATAAGACCCCTTTGCTTTGTTTACACTGAGACCACGATGAGGATAGCGGTTACTAAAGCACAAGGGCAATAACCTTCTGGATGGGAACTGATTAATGGAGAGAAGTGGGTCAACTTACGTTCTGAAGCATTCCCTCATGGCCCCTCTCCCAAACGGCTGTGAGAAACCAGGCAGGAGGGACAAATTAGAGATAAGAAACTCTCTAGTACGTGTGTTTTTTAAATACTAGAGAGCATTTATACCTGGGCAGCCATCTTGATGTGGACCTGGTCCTGAGCCCACTGTCCTGTGATGGCATTGTACCTGCGAGGAGGGACAGTGAATTAAGTCAAACTTTGATGAACACTCAAATACGTCCAATTCCACCTAGGGGTGAGTTTTTAGCCTCTAGAGAAGGTAGTCAGGTGCTCAAATATTTTGGCTACCTTGTGAGGCAGATGGATTTGCAAGATCCCATTTTTTAAAATTGTTTTTCATTGACTTTTTATGACTATAACATACATTGAAGAAAAAAAAAATCAAAAGATGAATCGATAATCAAGATAATCTTTATTTGAAGCCAATGTCCGCCACTAGGGGCTCCATATCAAAACAAAACAAACATCTGCAGAGTGTTTTGTGGAAGGAGCCACTGCTCAGCTGCTAAGCGCCGACTAGAGTGTTGTTTACTGACGGGAGGAGAGCTCAGAAATTACTTTTTAACTTTTAAGACTGAAAAAGTGGATTTATCCTCACCCCCATTTATCAGCCTGATTGCAGCAGCGATCTGCAGACAGACACACAAACTCTCCTTTTGTAACGTTGCTGGCTAACGTTAGCTCACGGCTAATGTAGTAAAGTAATCTGGCCGTTTGCAGTGAATAAACACTGCATGAGTAAGGCGCAAAAACACAACAATCCAGCAATCAATTGCTTTGCTTGTAGTTAATACACCATTACCACTGTGGCTCAGACACACAAGTTCACACACAAGGTAGTTTTTGAGGTTTTATTTAAGTTTAGTCTCGTTCAACGACTTTCCAACCCGGAAAGAGCGCCAGCAACCTAATCAAACACATTGTTACTCCAAGTAAATGTGCATTTCTCTGGGTTGGAACGTTGTTGGAAACACAACTCAACTAAATATATAACACATGCGTGGGTCTATCTAATGTCACAAGGCGACCCTGTGACCCTGCTGCTCTGTGGGTAGAAAATGACACTTGTTTTTGTTTTCCACCTGTTACATTACAAATCACTCGCGCTGGCTGGTCTGCAACACTGAGCCTGCCGCCAGGACTCTTTTGTCTCCTGTGAGTCAGTTACTAAAAGCCTCAATCACGTTAGCCCAGTTACTCTTTGCCCTTTGTGAGGGAGTTCGTCTGGAGTTCTTATCATGGCGGCACATTAAGTATAGAGTTTCCTCTCTACAGAAAAACAACAAGGAAAGGTTGTCCGTGCCCTCTTTCCAAAGAAGAGCTGCACCCGTTTACTTAATGACTGATCTGGATTTAGACGACTGTATTGAGGGAAGAACTTGCGCTGTTGATATGATGATAAAGATGCATGTGTACACAATGTGTGTCTGGGTCAGTGTGTCTGTTTGGCTTGGCAGGAGGGTGTGTCCTGGGTTAATGAATACTGCATGAACTGTCGGTGCAGCAGAAAGACTACACATGTGAAACTCAAAACTTCACACTAAGCTTTCTGCCTGCACTTGAAGATCAGCGCTCTAAAATCCAATCATCAATCCTTTCTGCCAACAAACCGTTCCAGCCCGGGAACACGGTGTACCGTGACATTCCTTCCATCAAGTTCGTACGACAGGGGGGCTTAAGAGAGGGAAGGGAGAGTGAGGTTTCGTGTGGGTAAAATTAGCACATGAAAAGAGAACACCAGGGCAAATCCCAGCTCCTGACAATCCCTTCTCCCTCTGTAGTCCCGGCCCTGTATGTTATGTAACAGACCTAAAGCACACACATACAAAGGAATCCCTTTTCCTGCTGCTTTTTAGTCCACACCCACTCAGCTGTTTGTCCTCACCGCCTTGATACAACGCTGTCCATGTCTGAACACTCTGCAAGAGGTGGTACTGTATGTTATGTAACCGTTATTTTGGCTACAATATCTCAAGGGTCCCACCTACATTACAAGATAAAAAAAACTCTTGGGGCCAAAGGACGTCAATGCCTCATGTACCAAGAGGAGGGGCAGCGATGTTGATCAACAGATAATATTAGCACTACTGACCGAGATACATGCCAACTGTGAAACACGCTGCCGTTCAAGTGATAGGTCAAGACTGACGCAGGCTAATATCAATGTGTGAATCTGTCAGCGTTGAAAAATACTTTACAAAAACTTTAAAGCTGGTCTAGTCAATGTTTTACTGTTTTGTTTCTGTCTCACTGCTCTCGTCAAAATCAATTTCAGCCAGAGCAGGCAGCTATTATCAGTGGGAAGAGCTCTGACAGACCCACTGACTGCAGCTACAGAGTCATCTGCTGCACCTGTATGCAAACAAGCTTGCAAAATTAACTTTATAGGCTATTTAGGGCGGGGCAATAAGCCCTTAATGCAGGAGTTCACTGTTTGTGTGTAGAGCACAGCCCCGCCCTTGTGCAAAAACAGGCAACGACACAGAGAGCAGAAGCAGAAAAGGCAAAAGTCACTTCCACTTGACGAACCTGAGCCTTTGATAAACAGATCCGTCTTTTACTGTGCTTTTCCTGCTTTGAAAAGTCCAAGTGCCATGATAAAGGTCCATTACAAATGTTGATTCACAGCCACACAGAGTTATTCATACCTGTAACGAATGCAGGGTTCAGTCTTGATTTCCTCCAGGTGAAACTGTGCCCAGGGGTCGGGCATGGCTTTGGCCTTCTCAATTGCATGTTTCCATGCGTCCTGTCCAAGTGAACAAACACAACTTATTAGCTGCCAGTATTTGTTTTTACGGAGAAGAAAAGATGAGTCAGTTTCCCATCTCAGGTTCGCTAGAACAGTTAGAAGGAGAGGAAGCCATTCAATACAAGAAACATGGAATCCAATAAAAGGCAATTTCAAGCCTTTCTTGTGCTACGATATAGTCACGAATTGAGCCAATTCAATTTAAATTAAATTAAATCATTGAACAGCTTCCCCTTATAGATCAAAGTATTCCCATTTAAAAGGTAAATCCTCCAATTTTACATATTGAAGTGTGTTTGCAGGTCTTGGGAATATGGGAATATGTGGAAAAAGTAGTAAAGCCTATTGTGACTCCAGAGCTCCACTCAGCAGCTACATTGCATTGTGGGGAATGTAGGCGGCATGCTTTGAAAAGCAGTCCTCTGGTCTAGCATTGTACTCCAACACTGTTGGACTCATTACGGACAGTTTAAAAACAAATAATCACGCCTTTTTTATTCCACGCATTCTTCTTCCTTTTCAATACCTGGCGCTTAATTTCCCCTCAATGCAACTTAGCCACTTAATGACATCACTGGAGGCAATTTATCAGATATATCATGCAGCTTCCTCTAACAGCATGCAAATAAAGAAGAAAGGAAAGTTAAGGAAAGAAAGAAATAAACAAAAATCTTCAAACAGGACGAAATCACTACAAGATTTCCTGCTCTATAATAACTTGTATACTATCCTGCCATCTCAAAATCCACGTGACCACCATGTGATGTTCTGCCATTTTAAAAAAATAACTTTCTTCGAAGAAACCATCAATCAAGCGTCTCTGGTAATCCACACCCGCTCCAGTAACCCAAACCCTGAGCCGTCCAGCAGCACGTCGCCAGCGTACTCTACTGCTCACTGTACTGCAGCCGTTCTGGACATGTTTATTTTTAGATACGGGTTTATTTACATGAAGAGCAATACGAAAGGTCGTGTTTTAAACTGGTAAGGTGTCGCGTCTGTTTGTGAGGAGGAGCAGGCGACACATTCACGTCAGACCTCGTCTGCGGGAGTGTGCAGCTCCTCGCTGCAGAAACAAATATCACAGCCTAGTCACAAGACTTAAAGGTGCAATATGTAAGAAATCGCCACCTGTCGAATTCATACTCAAATAGAGGATATCATATCACAAGAATAATCGCTGAATGTGACTAACTAGCTGCCGTTATCACATTCTGTAGATAACTGTATTAATTTTTTTTCATGTTTTCAACCAAAATTCTTACATATTGAACTTTTAATGCTTTAATAGTAAAGTATGGTACGGCACTGAAATGCACGGCCATGGCTACAAATTCTTTCTGGGACTATTCATTCTCTAAAACAAATTTTAGAGCAGCATATATAGCTATAATAGCTATAATAAAAATTAGCTTTCTGAAACCAAAATGACAATGAAAAATGTGCACATTTGCTCCATAAAAAATCTGACATTTTTCCAGTATAGTTTTGTAAAATAACAACATAACATTTCATTAAATCAAGTGCAGGAAAACAG
Source organism: Pagrus pagrus (assembly GCF_965226575.1). Taxonomy (NCBI): domain Eukaryota; kingdom Metazoa; phylum Chordata; class Actinopteri; order Spariformes; family Sparidae; genus Pagrus; species Pagrus pagrus. The sequence goes on along the minus strand of NC_140208.1, from coordinate 7,445,680 downwards.
TCTGAAGGAGGGGAGGATGCATTGATTAGGCTCAGTTGTAAAGGAGAGTTATGGGAAATGAGAAGAGGAGTAAAAAACAAAAACAGTGGAGGAAAAGTACAGTAAATTACAGAGTGAGGGGGAGAGAAGGGAGGCGTGGATGGTCACTGGTGAAGAGGGAGAGGAGGAAGATATAATTTGATCTGCAACGTACCCGTGCGCTCTGAGACAAAACCTTGTACGACCGAGGTTCTGCCTCCGTTTCTGTTTCATTCTATGCAGAGAGGTGAAGAAAACGGACGGCTTTTCATCAACAAACAGAAGAAAATATATCATTTACATAACATGAATAGGATGAATAAACAGCAACACTACTCATAAACTAAAAAAAAGGACACTGAATCCAGCAGTTGGCTGGAGCACAGTGGCTCTGCACTGCATCAAGTCCTCATGTGTCTGCGAGAGCAGTGAGAGACGTGTTTACATGCGAGTGAAAACCAGCCTCTGGTACTTCCTGTTCTTTACAGAAAGTACAGTTAAGAGGTGGCTGACCAGCTCTCCACTTCACAGATATACATACAAGCAGCACACACACTGGTGTGTGTGTGCAGCCGTGCACGGATCAGCTCTCCTTATTAGGCAAAGTGCTGTTCTAACAGAAAATTGCAGAACTGTGATGATGCTCGAGGGTTCACACTAAATTCAAATTGTTTTGAAGCATGACTTAACACTCCTCCAACGCTTGATTTCAACATCTTCTGATCATTTTCACTTCTCTGGAAAGATTATGCACCTCACATCGTGTTGTGAAATGCTCACCTTAAACACAAAGTTGCTCTTAGGGAGAGAGTTTGACAGCTGCCGGGTGTAGACGAGATTCTTCAGGTAGTGACAGATTTCTTTGGCGGAGTCGTCCAGGATGGGGCAGATGAAGTGGTTGTCGTCGTCATCGTCGCTGCCGTTGGCGTCGCTGAGGGAGGAGGCCCTCTGACTGGGGGCGCTGCGTTGGGCAGGGGGTCTCCTGGCGCTGCCCTCCTCCTCCTCCTCCATGCTGAACATCAGGTCCTCCTCCATGGTGTCTGCTGGAGGAGACAGGAGGGTGAGTGGACACCAGGAAGCAGAGCCACAAAACCAACAACAAGGCAAAACCTACTTGGCAATACATCCTGGTTCTGGTAAAGATAGTTTGGAGTTATCTGTGGCAGCCATGTTAGCTCACAACAACCCTGCATCATGGCTGCACAGCTGTACATCTTGTGCCATATGTGTGTAGTGTCTGCACTGTGACACCCTCATCATATCATGCATGATACAACATGATCAACTCAAATGTTTACTTAAATAATGGTGACTTAAGCAATACATGGGGAGTATCAGCATGCAAAAGCAATTTAGCCCATTAAATATATATTATCCTGCATCTGTGAGCACCAATCACTAACAAAGAGCTATTGTGTTTGCAGATTTTAACAGTAACAGCTGGATGGTGGAGAGGAATGCAAACACGAGTGGGATACACAGAGTTCCTGCTGCTGCTGGGACAAAGTGCAATCAATCTCCCACAACCAGCTGCGATGAGATTATGCGCAAAACTTCATTTTGGTCACCTGCTGTCACATGCACGTATTAAATAAACAACCAACCTTATATCCGGAGCCAGACACACCTTTATCACTTTATTTTGAAAGATGGTTTCCAGTCGCCTCGCTCTTTTCCTTCTTCTTCTTCTTCTTCTTCTTCTTCTTCTTCCGTCCCTCAGTTTCGGTCAGAAGTTAAACTGACAGGATTGTAAACAGCCGCAGTTAAACTCTCCTCCCAGAACCAGAGTGGGTCGGTCCCGATTCTCCACGGTGTCCTGGCGGTCCGGGGACGTGCCTGGCAGCGAGGCTGTGGCTCAGTACCGTCCACCACGGAGCCGTGAGCCGTCTGCACGTACAACAATGTCCTGTGACGGCCACGCCCCCTTCACCATGCTGCCTTCATGTCTATCGGATATAGGAGCTGCACATGAACAAACAGCTTGGTGTTATTTGTCAATCACTGGCACCAAGATTTTTTTTTTTTTTTATGTCTTAACAAACTCTCTTTGTTTTCATGACTGAATAAACAAACTGACCTCAAAGGACAACACGAGTTCATACTGTTTTACTTTGTTTATATTTGGTGGACCCTGCCACCTTTCTAGCTTCAAACAGTGTTATTTTCCTCTGAGAACAGTTTGTTTATTCAGCTATGGAAAAAATAAAGATTCTTGATATTTCAACAGAGACTTAAAGCTAATTTTCTTCGTTTTTCAACATTTCATACTGAAGCAGAAAACAGTAAATGTGTGACCAACATGGCAAAATGGCGCGCAATTATGTTTTCCGACTACGGAAGAGCACTTGAACGCAGCGCGGTGTAAGCGATAGCTTGCTGTACATTCTGTAGCATGTAGCTGTTACACGAGTATCACGTACCGTGATATCCGAGTACTCGACGTCGTGGGGAAACTTAAAGCGCTTCGTCAGTAATTTTCGACTCCACATATAAGTTATATACTAACTAGGTAGTGTGACACATGTGACATGTAACACAGCATAACGTAAACAAGCCGCTAAGATAACTTATTTACTTGCGACAGGTCGACGAAGTTGAGTAACGGTAGTTTTCGCGCTTGCTAGCTAGCTTGCCGGAGTAATGGCTACTCGGAATGAATATAGATGTAATTAAACCCTGACGGTTAGCAGTGCTTTCGCCGCCGAGGCTGCAAAGGGTTCTTTAAAAACGTGCGATAAGTAAATAGATAACCAGGAACAGAAACAGTCAGTCATATGGTAAAATTCTGCGGCTGATTCACTTCATGCCTTAAAATGTACATGTGTAGTGATATGAAGTCTCTGGATGGCAGAGAGGAGTGTTACGGTAGCGTGGCCGAGTGGTCTAAGGCGCTGGATTTAGGCTCCAGTCATTTCGATGGCGTGGGTTCGAATCCCACCGCTGCCAAAACCTTTTCACAAACCTACGGTGACCTGATGTAAGACAGTGTTGCTTTCTTTTTTTATTGAAATATACAGTAAACAGTCAGTCATTTAATGGGGAATAGGAAGGTTTATAAGATTGCCTGAAGTCTCTACAGCAGTGACTGATAGAGCAGTGCCATCTTCTGGCTGAGTCCCTTCTCTATAAAAATACATTATAATGGATAAATGCAACAATCAGCCATGACATTAAAACCACTGACAGGTGAAGAAGAAAAGGAAGATTTTTTTATTTAATCACATATCATACGATGTAAAACATGGTACGGGTTAACCCTTGCCCCCGGGACCAACTCCAAACCTTGGGTAGTGGCATTCATGTGGTCCTGACACGGTCTCCAATGGTGTTTGGCCAGGTGATGCAAGTACACCCTGGTTATTGGTTATTTGGGTAAGTGATTTGTTTCAAGCGGCATTCACCTTAATGCCAGGACTCAGAACATTGCCTTCTAACGAGATGGTCAGTGTTTATCACGTTACCTGTCTGTGGTTTTAATGTTGTGGCTGATCGGTGTAAAGTAGACACAACTGCGAACAGATTCAGAGATTGCTAAATTGTAATTGGTGCACAGAAATATTAAATATCACCTTTTTGCAACAGAGACCTGCTACCTCAAATGAGATTAAGAGAATTGAAACCTCTCAATAGAAATAACCCAAACTGTTCTAACTAAGATGCAAACGAGCTGTAGCATCCCTATCTGACGTCGGCTTCCTGTAGTCTCACTACGGTGTCTGTCTAATAAAATATACCCCAGAAAATACTTAAAAATAAAATGGAACAATCTTTGACAAGAAACAGTGGTTCATTCAATTTAATGAATAAGAATTGCAAAAAACTGAACTGAATGAGAATTAATAATTATATAAATGCATCCTATGTTTGACATCCTTCAGTCCTTTTCTAGATCAGTCTGTGTAGATTTTCTGTGATCAGTTCGAGTGCTTAGATTAGATCTTGGGAGGTATCAGATTTCACTGGGCCCTGAGTTTTTCCTTCGAATACTGAGAAGCCACAAATTGCATTTTCTGGATGGCAAGCTGGGTATCTTCCGGGGATATCCCTAGATGCCATACAGCCCGTACTGAATTTCCAAAATGGGGGTACATGAGAACTTGTATCCCGTGTCCAAGTGCAGCCTCCTCTCCCTCGTTAACCTGACCCATGCGGGCACAGAACTCGGAGGGACTCAAACTGGGCTCCTGCAGACGGAAACGCAGGATGTTTGTCTCCACAGCAGCCATGTCTACAGCGAATAGGGCAGGGTCACAGTCGAGCAGAGCTGGAAGACGTGAAGAAAGAGGAAGTTATGAGCAAGACTACAATTGCAGCTGTTTAATTTTCATAAACAAATATGTGCTTCTCACCTTTAGCAAAGGTTTTTGCATTGCGGTGATCCTCTTCCAGGCGTCCTGTCATCTGCAGTAGAGACAGTTTTCCAGCTGCTGCTAACACACCAGCCTGCCGCATCCCCCCACCCAGGGCTTTACGGCACCGTACTGCCTGTGATATGAAGTCTCTGGGTCCAGCCAGGATGGTTCCCACAGGGGCACCCAAACCCTGTTATACATCGAAACTTGATTTGACTTCAAGCTGTTTTATTTTGTTTGTCTACACATTCTTTGTTGGTTCTGCTCATTTGAAGTTTACCAAAAACATGCATGAATTTTAAGTTCTGATTACTTATGTGTGTGTTTTGCAGACCTACTATACCTTGGAGAGGCACACACTGACGGTGTTCGTGTGCTGCAGTATGGTGAATGGAGGCACCCCCTGGGCCACAGCAGCGTTCATCACCCTGGCTCCATCCATGTGAACTGACAGACCATATTTATCTGCTAAAGCACGAACCTTGAAGATGGAAAGAAACCATTCAAAGATGGTCGAACCTGTGAGAGCTGCTAGATTCGCCATTCTGTCGTAGTAAGCAGGGGCGGTTGGTCTATTATTCATATGAAGTGATGTCCTGTCATCCACAGAGTAATCTGCAGATCATGTGGCCTGATCATAGAATTAACATGATTAATAGCAGACGGGATGCGGTCCTCCTGATAAATCCTGACCTCCATCAGAACTGAAAACTATTTCTTTCAGAAGATAAAAGTTTAATTCTGATTCCATTGGGGAGTTTCCCTCTGTCCTGTCACGTTTATAACTAAAGCTTTGAGTTTTGCTGCTCAAATGTGTCACGATATTTGCTATTATATTTTGCAGTGACCCTACTGTGCGAAATAGCAACGTCTGAAATACTGACAGTGCCTCTCTAATCAATAAAGTAAATCGTTAAAGAAAAAAAGTTCTTAATTTGTGCCGGGTCCTGCATTCCTTAAAAACGTAAACAGCTGTTTCTACACGCCTCCCTGGTTGATTTTTTATTGGTTATTGTAAATGCTCTGGTTAATAAATGTAAATAAATAGCTGTGGTGGTGATGATGGTTTAGCTTTGAACACACAGATGTTGTGTATCATGTGGACATACCCGCCACCTGCTTTCACGTGTTGACGTATAAAAATGTTTATATAAACATGAAACACCACAAGATACAGTGTTCCCAACTGGACACATCTACACACACACCTCCTGCAGGAAGGTCAGAGGCAGCACACGTCCTCCCTGTATGTTGTGTGTGTTCTCCACACATATGAGGCGTGATCGGGGGTAGTGGGGGTCGGGGTAGCCGTGGCGGATCTTCGATTCAAGCTGCTCCAAGTCAAACGTTCCATTGGGTAGAGTGGTCGCCGTGGTGGCGTGGACACCAGCCAGCTGTGTCAACACACAAATACACATTGAGTGGAGTGCAGATGATGAGGACAGAGGCGCAGAGGTACATTTGGTCCACTCACCTGTGCACTCCCTCCTTGCTCATAGATGTGTAAATGGGACAAATCACCCACAATTATCTCATCACCTCGCTCCCTGCAGTGCACCATCACTAGAGAATGAAATACATGCACATTTATGACCATTCTGACCTAAAAAATGTACCTAGACTCTGCCAATAACTGCACAGCTCACCTGCGATTAGATTACTCATGGTTCCAGAGGGAACGAACAGTGCGGCCTCCATCTGAAACATGTCAGCTGCAATCTTCTGTAAGTCTGCAGAAACAAAATGAATACAGGAGACATTTAGCAAACTGAGGTGCAGGGGTGCATGAATGCTCCGCTTTAAAGGGACACTATGTAGTTTTGTAGAAGAAATATTAAAAATAATAATTAGGTAATGATACAAACTCAGATTTTTTTTTTTTTTTTTTTTTTTAGATAACTGAATAAACAAGCTGTTCTCAGAGAAAAACAAAGTCCCCAGAACACTGTTTGAAGCCAGAAAGGTGGCAGGGTCCGCCACATATAAACAAAGCATTACAAACTGGTTCATTAATGATCAAAAACACTTGTTCATCACAGGTGAATGATGCAGCTCACACAGAATAAGAACATACATGTATACTTATTCAATTTCAATATACCGACAGTCCTGTTGTTCTCCAGTCAGATCTACTCATTTACTACTTTTTAACTACTCATAAATTAGTTACTTTCTGATTGGACCCTCGCGCCCTCAGCAACAATACGAGATACCGTTGATTGTTGGGTCTTCTCCCATCACGTCATCTCCGACCTCGGCCTCCGCCATGGCCTGCCGCATCGCCGGCCCGGGCTTGGTCACCGTGTCGCTGCGGAGGTCCACCACCCGGGAGTGGGCCGCCCCACCCGGTCCTGGGTACCTGGGTTTCCCGGAGTTGTAGTAGCCCCTCGCGGAGCTTCGTCCCAGCACGGCTGCTGGTGCATGTCGTGCACGGAGCGGTTTACTTGAAGCGACGACGCCGTGGTTTAAAAGTTTAAACAAAACCCTGCAGGAAAATGTTTTCAAAGACATGATGCTCCTCTTATAACCGTGTTCAGTGGTGGTGTTTCTGTGTTGAACTTTGGATCGGTCACTGGCAATCGATAATCATTGACGGCAAGGAAAGTTAATGGATGACCTATCTGCGTATCATCATGCACAGAGCAATGTGGGCCTCCAGGTGGCGACATAAACCCAACAAAGCTTATTCTACACATGCGCAATGACAGGTTTCAAAATGCTCTGATCAGCTGTAAGTCTTATTTCAGACCTGGGGCTTGACTGATACCATAAACCAGGGTGTTATATTCAGTTTATTTATTTCACCTATAGATTGCATACAAAATAAAATCAATTGCAATATCTGTAACAATATTAGTAACATGAGGCTTTTCGTAATATGACACAGGTTCAAATGCTGTAAAAGAAAAAGGACGAGGAAGCAGTGTTAAATTAAATATAAATAAATAAAAAACAGCTTTAGGTACAAGGAAACAGGATGGTTGACATTCATGGCACATAAAAAGGCACAATTTGGTCTCTGCACCGGTTTACAGCAAAATGGAGCGGTGGGCACTAACGCAAATAATTAAACCAAAACAATGAAAACAACAACAAGAAAAAGAAAGACCATGGAGGCAGTGGCTCACTAGCTGCAAACCAAACCAAAACAAAACAAATGAACCCCATACAAATACTCCTCACAACAGAACCAAACCAAAAAGTAAACATTCAGAACCCAACAACTATACAGCAGATCCCTGTTCGGATTCCCACAATCACCCTTGTACACACATGTTCAATATAAACAATATAAACCTGCAACATTGGTTAGACAGCATACAAGAAACAATGAACTCCAACCCCTTCATCAGAGACCGACGGAGCGCTTGATGTTGGCTGCTCCATCCCATTAAAATGCTTTGTTCTGTTCATGCTCAATATGCAAAGAACAGCTCTTTTACGATGTAATCTTGCTGCATCTGCGGGGTCCTGCACAACCAATATGCTCTACCTTTGTGGTCTTTAGCAAGGCACAGACACCTTTCTTAAAAATAACCAGGCAATGAATGCCAAAACCACTGGCTGTGCACAGCAAGGACCACTCACAGATTTCCCTCCACAGAGTTTTGGCTGAAAATAGTTGAAACATTTGTCCCAGTGACAAGGAGGCAGTTATCTCCCCACTAAACATTCATACTGAGCATCATCTGGAACCTCAGGGTGTAAACCCGACCGAACCTCTCCTGTCATGGGAGACTGCAGTGTGCAACCCCGACGTACACTGCAGCTTGATACGGCCAGCTACCCGACATTCACACCATATTGGCTGACCATCAGCTTGAACCATTGGCTGTTCCCCCATTACTTCAATCCAGCCATTCCAGCTGACGCCATGCCAGATATCTCAGACACTTGCCAATACAGCAATTTTGGTTCGACCTGGCTATAGTAACAGCAAGAATCATAAGATAGTCTTTAAGTCTGTAAAAAACTGCTCACAACCTGCCCTGCATCAACAACCCCACAGACAGACTGACCGTCTCATATAACTCTGTCTGCACAAATGACTGACTGGCACATACAATTCACTAAGTTAAAAAGTTACACATCCACATAAATATAAAATATATACTAGCATAAAACCATTACCAAAATTAGAGTATAAATACTATTAATACATATTTACACACCCAAATACAATGAATACATACCCATCAATATCTGAAATAATAATAGATAAATACATTTTAACAATTCAAGTAAACCCAAATTTAAGTAAACCTTTTTCATTCCAGCTCGACTTTAACATTGTTTCTGGGTTTTTTTCAACCCATCGTTCTTCCATTTGCATTGTTTTATTTTGTCCAGTCCTCTTGTCCTCTCCATCTTTCTTCCATTTCTTTGGTTCTGTCTTAGTAAAAATGTATATATGTGGCAGGATGAATGAGAAGTGATTAATCTGATGACTTGTACGCCCCTTTCACATGTGAACAGATCAGGATATTGTCCTCATTTGCTTCTTCACACATGCAGCACACAAGAGGAGATTGTCCTTGACAGATGTGTTCATACACACTGTCTGCCTCATTCAGACAATCTCAAACAAACGATTTTGGGTTTCGTCAGAGGATATTTCTGCATGTGCCTCACCCGGACTTAGGACTAGCTGACAGGAGGTAAAATCAGTTACAGCGCATGTGTGAAAGGGGCTTTAGATTTCACTGGGCCCTCAGTTTTTCCCTCAAGTACTGAGAAGCCACAAATTGCATTTTCTGGATGGCAAGCTGGGTATCTTCAGAGGATATTCCAAGATGCCATACAGCCCGTATTATATTTCTAAAATAGGGGAACATATGAACTTGTATCCCCTGTCCCAGTGCAGCCACCTCTCCAGCACCAACCTGACTCGCGCGGGCACAGAACTCAAAGGGACTCAAACTGGGCTCCTGTAGACTGAAACACACGATGTTTGACTCCACGGCAGCCGCGTCTACAGCGAATAGGGGTGGGTCACAGTTGTGCAGAGCTGGAGGAGGTGAAGAAAGACAAAGTTAGAGCGATGGCAGCCAGTTCATTATTTAAATTTCAAAGACCTTTATGTGCAACTCACCTTGAGCAAAGGTTTTTGCATTGCGGTGATCCTCCTCCAGTCTTTCCATCTGCAGTAGAGACAGTTTTCCTGCTGCTGCTAACATACCAGTCTTTAGCATCCCCCCACCCAGGACTTGACGGCACCGTGCTGCCCGGGATATGAAGTCTCTGGGTCCAGCCAGGATGGTTCCCACAGGGGCACCCAAACCCTGTTATACACCGAAACGTGGTTTGATTTAACGCAGTTCTATTTTGTCTACAAGTTATTTGTTGGCTCTGACTCTCCTCATTTGAATTTCATACAAAACGCACACCAATTTTATTTTCTGGTTCATTCTGTGTGTGTGTTTTGCAGTCCTACCTTGGAGAGGCACACACTGACGGTGTGTGCATGCTGCAGTATGGTGGATGGAGGCACCCCCTGGGCCACAGCAGCGTTCATCACCCTGGCTCCATCCATGTGAACTGACAGACCATATTTATCTGCTAAAGCATGAACCTTGAAGATGGAAAAACACCGTTCAAAGATGATCGAACCTGATGATTATTCTGTTGCAGTCAGGCAAGTAACAGCTGTTTTCACATGTCAACGTAAAAATAATTTTCAGCATGAAATACCACAACATCTACACACACACCTCCTGCAGGTAAGTCAGAGGTAGCACACGTCCTCCCCGTAAGTTGTGTGTGTTCTCCACACATATGAGGCGTGATCGGGGGTGGTGGGGGTCGGGGTAACCGTGGCGGATCTTCGATTCAAGCTGCTCCAAGTCAAATGTTCCATCGGGGAGGGTGGTCGCCGTGGTGGCGTGGACACCAGCCAGCTGTGTCAACACACAAATAAACTTGGTATGGACTGCAGATGATGAGCAAAGAGGTGCAGAGGTAAAGGTGGTCCACTCACCTGTGCACTCCCTCCTTGTGCAAAGATGTGTATATGGGACAGATCACCCACAATCATCTCGTCATCCCGCTCCCTGCAGTGCACCATCACTAGAGAATGAAATAAGTCCACATTTATGACCATTTTGACCTAAAGAAATTGTATTAAGACTACAATTAAATGCACAGCTCACCTGCAATAAGATTACCCATGGTTCCAGAGGGAACGAACAGCGCAGCCTCCATCTGAAACATGTCAGCTGTAATCTTCTCTAACTCTGCAAAAATGACACAATTACTGCAAGATTTAGGTAACATGTCACATACTTTCTACTCCTTACATTTTCCAAACAGGCTCGTTACTTTGATTTTAATGCATTTGAGGAAAATAACTGATTATTTTTATTCATTACCAACAACACAAGACTGAGACTGCCTGGATTGTCTTGTTTTCTCAGTTTGTTGCTGTGCTCGTGACACTTAACCAACCTAAAATGTCGGCATTTGATGACCAGGGAAGGAGACTCAACAATCAAGTATCTTTGTGGCACATTTACTAACAGCTTGGAAAAAACCTACTGATTCTATCTTTATGATTAATTGTCTTTGAATTATATTAATATGAGTTCAGGTAGCTCTTCCACAAGTGGCCCTAACGACTCTGAAACTCAGAGCTCACACGTGTCCTAAACGACTGAGTTTCAAAGCCTGCCAACTCCCCTCCAGTTAGTTAGAACTGAAGAAGCCTCTTTGATGAGAGGTGAAACTGTTTTAAAGAAACTGAAACAAGTCCAGTTGCCTACGATACAGCACTTAAAATTTATGGTTATTGCAACACAAGCGTCCTGTGAGAAGACTTTTCAAAGTACAGTTTCACAGGTATTGGACGGCTGTCACAGAAATTCTTTCAAGACACTAAGGCTTATGAATTGCCACTCCTTATACTACTTGACATACATACATAACAGGTATCTTCCTCTGACTTTGAGGTAAGATTAAAATATGGCAAGTACTTCATGAAACTCATATTTCTGGAATCAGTACTTCTTACACTATTTGCACAAGTAGTATGAAGTACTTTTACCGTGTAAGTAATCCAAATAATCTCAAATTTAGAGGAAAATGCCTGTTCTGATGAACTTTGACCCTGGATTATTTAAAAACTATGCAGTAAAAACTGCAATAAAAAAAACTGCAATAAACTACTTACTTACATAGTAGTGTAAGAAGTACTGAGTCCAAAATTATTGCATTCATTAAGTACTGATGGAAGACGATATTTTTATCTCACCTCAAAGTTAGAGGAAAATGCCTATTCGAGTCTGTGGAATGAACTTTGACTGACTTTATCTGTACACAATAAAGCTGATAATGATTAATCAGAAACTACATTTTAAATCTAACTTCCTAATTGATTATATTTCCCTTTTTGCTTGGTATAATATTGGCGTGAGTAACAAAAAAAAAAGAGAAAGAAATGTCGGCACCTCTGGCTGTTGGGTCTTCTCCCATCAAGTCATACTCGACCTCAGCCTCCGCCATGGCCTTGCGCATTGCCGGTCCAGGCTTGGCCACCACGTCGCTGCGGAGGTCCACCACCCGGGTGCGGGCCGCACCGCCCGGCCCGGTCCTATGGGTGGTGCAGTAACCCCGCGCAGAGCTCCGTCCCATCACAGCGGCTGCAGCATCCCGTGCACTTGAAGCGAGGGCAAGTTGAAGAAAACCCCTGCTGGAAAATGTTTTCAAATACATGATGCTCCGTTTATAACTTTATAACTTACAGCTGCCTGAACAGCTCTCACTACTGATCACACAGTAGCCCCCGGTTCTTTTGACAAACTCATTCCTGCGCAATGCTTATCTAATGCTTAGATCCATGTGTTCCACCAAAACCGGCCCTACTCTCCCCCTGATTGGCTCGGTCCTAACCCCACAGCCATCGCTCAATTAACTTCCAGTATAACTTGTAAAGCAACAGTTTCTTCATGCTGGAAGAAACAAGAGTAGTGCCCCTCACCACCCAAACCCAGCCCAGAACTTTTAAACTGTTTCAAAATTAAAGAATGCATTTATTAGTGAGAGCACACAAAAGTAGAAAAAGTTAAGTGCTTAATATTTTTTGAATCTGTAAACATTGTCAAATGGTTCATGTGAGGATGGATGGGCCGGAGGGAGGGTTGTTGCCTCACAGGGAAAAAACTAATAACAGCAGCGTGAAAGAGTTTGTGAGATTTCAGCATGGAGGATTCTTTGGATGTGTTGTTTGACACTTCATGTTCATCCTGCTGTGTGTTTAGCTCCGCTGTAAGCTGTATTCAATCAGCTGTTAGCTCTGTTAGCAGTTAGCTCTCATGCTGTAGGTCTCGAAACAAATGGTGGTAGAACAGACTTTCATAGTATATTTTTTATTATAAGTGAACCACCTTATAAATTACACATGAGACAAAAACAAAAACACCAACAAAACCCAACAAAACAAAATAAAAGCAAGATATTTTTTTGGTTGTTCCGACCTTTCATATTTAACAATTTTGATATATAAAATAACATATTTATTTAGACACTGATGGATCTGGACACAGGCATTCTCAGCACATGCCTAGGGCCTTCTTGCCACTAGGGGGCCCCCAAACAAGGGAAAAGAACAGTAACTGCCTACATTTAATTTACAGTCGAAAACTTTATTTCAATGTTAATATATATTAATTTGTTTATTTTTATGGAAATATACATGTTAGTGCCAGCATGCAGGAATAATTGTACTCTAAACTCTAAACTAATTGTAATAAACTGTATTCCAGTGGTTTCACCTCATCGAAAGTTAAGAGAAAGCATCTGTAAATATAAGTTTTCCATTTAAATATCTAAATCTGAAAAAGTTAGAAAAAAAAACATGCAAATGAAATGTATAATATAGGGCTGTACTTTTCAAATAAATGCATGACTGATGAATTGCATATCAATACTGAAATATAAATATATGCGATAAATATAAGGTATACCTGACAGAGTCAATGAGCATGTTACTAATCACGTGTCAGACTTTTTTTGTTGTTTTGGGGGAGGGAATACAGTCTGCCTAGTGTAATCTGTCCATTTAATCTGGACCTGAATACACAGGACAAGACCAAAAACAATGTATTGAAGAAGACACTAATTTTTTTGCACAATGGGGAGGCCTGGGAGTTGAATTTGCTTAATATTAGTTATTAGGCAAATAATCAATAATCTGATTTCTGATATTTTTTTCATTTTTTAATTCTTCGTAAAAGTCATTGGAATGCAAAAAAAACGAAGTATTTGAAACTCAAATTTTTCGCTCGTCCCTATTTTTTGAGGTCTAAAGTTTGGCTTGTATGGTGCAGTGTTGGTGTTTTTGTTTTAAACTTTGGATTGTTCCCTGGAAATCAATAATTATACACTGCAAGGAAGTTAACGGATGACCCATCAGCCCTGTATTATGCACAAAGCAGTGTAGACCTCAAGGTGGCGCTGTTAACCCAACAAAAACATATCAACAATTGGCAAATATCAGAAAGCTCTGTTCCACTGTAACTCTCTCATCATTTCAAAACTGTAGCCAAACTGGTGAAATAATCCAGAGGACTATAATTTTCTCTTTGGGTGAACATTCTTTTGTGTCTACTAGAGCTGAAACTAATAATTACTTTAATTACCAAAGCATTTTTGCATTGGTAATCCATTATTTCTTTGTCTACAAACAACAGAAATCAATCAAAAATACGACCTTGAATGACTTGTTTTGTCTGACTGTTTACCATGATACGTACATAAAACAGAGGAAAACAGAAAACCTGACATTTGAGAAGCACTAAATGTTTGGCTACTAATTTTATTTTGATTGTCTAATCAACCAGAAAGGCTCTCAGTAGAGCGTATATCTCTGCCGAAGCCCAACAGTTCCCTTGAATTCAATCGAGCCTTACTCAATATCCTGTTTATTCCCATATAGTGGCTTAAAAATAACCAACCTCTAGGGTGCCCTTCCAGTGGAGAAAACGTGATAAAGTGTCCTCTAGGGTGCCCTTTTAATGGAGAAAACATGATAAAGTGCCCTCTATGGTGCCCTTCCAGTGGAGAAAACATGATAAAGTGCCCTCTAGGGTGCCCTTCCAGTGGAGAAAATGTGATAAAGTGCCTTCTAGGATGCCCTTCCAGTGGCGAAAATGTGATAAAGTGCCTTCTAGGCTACCCTTTTAGTGGAGAAAACATGATAAAGTGCCCTTCCAGTGGAGAAAACATGATAAAGTGCCCTCTAGGGTGCCCTTCCAGTGGAGAAAATGTGATAAAGTGCCTTCTAGGCCACCCTTCCAGTGGAGAAAACATGATAAAGTGCCCTCTAGGGTGCCCTTCCAGTGGCGAAAATGTGATAAAGTGCCTTCTAGGCTACCCTTTTAGTGGAGAAAACATGATAAAGTGCCCTTTTAGTGGAGAAAACATGATAAAGTGCCCTCTAGGGTGCCCTTCCAGTGGAGAAAGTGTGATAAAGTGCCTTCTAGGCCACCCTTCCAGTGGAGAAAACATGATAAAGTGCCCTCTAGGGTGCCCTTCCAGTGGAGAAAATGTGATAAAGTGCCTTCTAGGCTGCCCTTTTAATGGAGAAAATGTGATAAGTGCCGTCTAGGATGCCCTTCCAGTGGAGAAAACATTTTTTCGCCCCTGCCCCTCAAATATCCTGAGTCTGCCACTGTGTAATGTAATCTTTTGTTAAAACAGATTTCATAAAATTATATATATAATTCAGGAACCGATATCGAAGTCAAGGTATCGGTGCTGGTATCGAAATGTTGTTAGCAATACCCGGCCCTACATGTGTGCAAACGTCTCTGTGCATCTGTGTGTGCCCATCTGTTCCTGTGCCAGTGTGTACAATGTGTTGACACAACGTTGTGGTCACGAATGCTCTGAAATAACTGTGACACCCCCGGATTCTTCAGGGGTCACAGACCTGCTTTTGGCTTGACCTTTATCCTTGCGCTGAGCTGTAAAGCTAATTCTACATGGGTGTCACCAGTCACCCATTTGTCTCACTGTGGAGGGCGTGAAAGGAGGTGAAAGCATTCCTGCAAAATCTCCACCCCCCGTGAACTGGTTATATCCAACCCTATCCTCTATTTTTATCAGCAATAATGCCCCAAAGTTCCTTCTGGGACTGAGTCAATATTTGGAGGTGAAGGCTTGTGGGAATTTATCTACAGTGGACTGAGATTAGTCTACGAGGGAGGTGCACTCATTTCAAAACAACTCCCTCCTCCCTCTGACACTTTTTCTTTCTGACCCACATGTGGCACAACTACATTCACATCACAAGCCCCATCTCCCCTCTCTCCTCCCTCCCTCCCTCCCTCCCTCACACACATTTCCCACTCTCATGCATGCTCATGCTGTCTTGTCTGATTTTAATCACCCGATAAAAGTCCCAGTGTGTGTTATCAGGACCGCACCATGCTGTAGTTAAAAGTTGATATTGCCAGTAACAGGGCCAGGTTTTATGAGCCATAACAAGTCGTCATTAAAAGTCATTAGCAAACATCAGCGTCGTAAAAAAGGCCACAGTCGGTCTCGAGAGCCCCACAAGAGCCGTGAACGGAGACAGATAAAGATGCATCTGTGAGCGAGACAGAGCAGCGATGGATAACTGCGATAAGAGGGGAGAAAGTGGGAGACGTCCTGAGCAGGAGTTTTTCCGGGATCACTGCTGGCACTGCGTTCTGTAACCTCACACTTTTGCCTCTGTGTGTGTGTGTGTGTGTGTGTGTGTGTGTGTGTTTTGTTTCTCTCAAATGCCTTCCAGCATTCCTTGCCTGTGCGTGGAAGGGGAGAGTGGTGTTTTGGAGAAAATATTGAATTAGAGAAAAAGAGGCAGAGAGGGAGAAATGAAGGAGAGGGAGAAATATTGACTCCTTCTGGGAAGGAGCGAGACGGCAACGCCTTTCCAATAACCATAAACCCACTGGGCTGAAAATAGACGGGCCGAATGAATAAACGAATGTGTTCATCCCACATGAGCTCTTCTCTTTCACAGACGGAGGGGGAGTGGAGGTGACCCCCCCTCCTCCCTCTCTCTCCTCTCTCTCTCTCTCTCTCTCTCTCCTCTTTCACTGAGGCAATCATTTCTTCACCATGACGAGAGATATTAACCGGAACAAAACAGGTGTTTATGGGAAGCCTTCCCCTCAAATGAGGTTTTTTTTTTCTATACACACACGCACAAAAGATTGCACACACACACTTCCCTGTGCAGTGTAAAGGTGTCGACATCAGTGCCTGTGAAAATAGAGTAACATCTGTTTCACATTTCACACTGCACCCCCCCTTCATATGTCATGGGCCATGTGGACATGCTTTACTTCATGCACACACATTGCTCTTAAGATGCAGTGGAGGCTATGTGGTGTAAATCAGCAAAATGGGGGTAGTCCTTTGTACCCGTTTTTCAGCTTTCTAAAGTATAAGTTCGACCAAATTTAAAGGAAACTAACAGATTTAGAAACGTCTTTCTTGTGGGATATAATGATCCTAAACCGTGGATAAAACACACACAGTATGTATTTCTGCCAAGCCCCCAGGACCAGCGGCACTCTTAGTATGTCCCACTCATTTTTCGCTATGTGCTCCAATAACAGTTGCGCAAGCATGGTACCCGGATGAACCACAGATTTATATAGAAGAACTAGATACCAGATGTAAAGATGGTTCCCATTCAAACCAATGACAATCGCTTGCTTAGTGCATACACCAAAAACGTTTTCTGGTTTCCGCGTTTACTTCCTGGTTATGCACAGGAGAGTTTTCCTCGCTGGCCTCGCGAGTTCCCGCTCAGCCCATTAAATTTACAAATTTTACAAATATAAAAGCACCATGGATCAAAAATTCATAATGGAAAGAGTCATAAACAACCTTGTTTGCAGTGTCCTGTCAACAGTTTTACAGACAGTCTCTAATATAATGCCGGTCTATGGGGAAAATGCTTTATGGGCCGCAGGGGAAATTTTTGCTGCAATACCGTGAGTGGCCACCGGGCTCGATTGGAAGCACCCAATCTGGGACTTGGGATGAACCCAAGACATCGGGAAGAGCGGCAGCCATCTTTCATAGTGCCCAAACCATGTAATTACATCGTCACGTGATGCACTGTGGCCCAAAAAGGCTTTTTGATTGGCTAACATTGTGAAAGCAGCAGCTATAAAATGGTGGATACATTTTTTTGAGCATCACAAACCTTGCGAAATGACTCGTTTCACTGTCATAATTGAGCCATTCGGTCTGCTAACTTTTGGAAAGTCTAAAGTCTAAATTAAATCATTTTATTGGTCAGCAGAAGGCTTAAGTGCACACGCCACTGAGCAGCTTTCACAGGATTGAATGGTGCCCCACCTCCGACGCTGTATCCATATTTTCCCTCAATAAATCCATGAATTTCTTCCATTACAGGTCTCTCAATCAAAATAAAAAACGTAGTTTGATGAAGTAGCGTGGGATCATGGGAGTTGTCTTCTGTGTTAAAACAACCACCTTTCTGATATAACTCAGGAAGAAAGAGACAGACGAGGTAATGTTTTAAAGTTATACGCGTGTTATGTTAAGTGACGCTCTCTCCCTTATCATTTAATTCATATAATCATATAATTATTTATTTGTTTATATTTTTAGTTTTGGCCCTTGAAACCCTCCGTACCACTCTTCTGGGAAGCGATTTTCTCCCATTCAGCCCCAAGAGCATTAGCGAGTTTGGGCATTGATGTTTGGGCGATAAGGCCTCGCTTGCAGACAACGCTCCAGTTCTTCACAGAGGTGTTTGAGGGAGTTGAGGTCAGGGCTCTGCCAAGTTCTCCCACACCAATCTCGGAAGACCATTTCTTCATGGATCTCACTTTGTACAATGTCGGCATTGTCGTGTAGAAATCTTTCCCTAAGTGCTACAAAGTTTGTGAGCACTGCTGTCTAAAGTATCATTAAATGCTGTAGTATTTAGTCTTGCTTTCACTGGACATGAGAGGCGTCCACACACTGGCTGTATAGTTTAGTTTTGGTGAACATGCTTTGTCTCCAGCTCATTTCTATGGAAGCAAGTGGAATTTTGTTTGCAGTCCTCAGGGAACTGAAAACCTGCACCACAGTTTTCACTGGAACCCATTTCAACCAAATAAATGTGGATGATAGTAACCAGGAAAATTGCTTCTGGAACAACACAAAGGATTTTAAAATGGGACCAACTAAGGCACTCTTTAGCTAATAAACGTTTTTCTTTTGTGTTTTAAAAAGGTTCAGTGCTCATACAATAACACTGACAACAATCATTGTGCATGTGAACCCACAGAAATCTACACTTTGCGTTAATAAACTCAGTCGAGTCTGCAGCACAAACAAGAGCTCGGTAGTCCGTCATTGTTCTTGTTGTTCTCCTACTCGTGCACGGTTATTAGGCTGAAAACGTAATACACATCAAGTGTAGTGAAGTGGGGCCGTGACATCCCGGTTTGTGTTTCAGGCCCCCAAAGCACAGTTTTTGTGTGAATAAATGGTGAAAACGCAATAAAAAAAATTGCCGTTTTCCAGCAAATCTACACTTTGCAGTAAGAAACTCCGTACAAACGGCAGTGCAAACAAAGCTCGATAGTCCGCCATTGTTCTTGGCTATTGGCTGAAAACGCGATACACAGGTACGAAGCGTGGCCGTGTTTTCACAGTAAGTGGCAGTTTACGCAATGAAAGTAAGGATGGGTTTTTTTCACTCTGGAGCCTAAAGTTTGAATTTCAGGCCCAAAAATCGCCGTTTTCCTGTGAATGAACGACCAAAACGTCACAATATTTGACTGTTTTGTGCAAAAAAACCAAGTCGTGTAAACATCTTGTCTTGATTTACTAGAGGTAAAAAAAAATAGTTAAATTTTTCCCATATTTGGAGGAACTGCTCCTTTAAGATGGTTGTTATATGACAGGGTTAACCAGACCATCAAGATCACCCGCTGCAGTAATCAACTGCAACCACTATCGCCTGGGTATACTCATTCATTTCATCCTTCATTCATCCTCTCAGTCATTTCTCATTTTGTTCATTCAGCTGTAATTATAAACCATCACCAGCCTGCGCGATCTCACTTCCCATAACTGTGGCATCCTTCTCTTTTTTTTTTTTTACCAGACCTTCAGTTCACCCCTCGCAGAGATCCTGTCACCTCGCTGACCCTCTTTTCACTCCTCCTCGTCCTCCTCTTCATCCTCCTTTTACCACATTGCCCATTCTTCTCTCTCTCTCTCTCTCTCCCTCTCTCTCTCGCTGGGAAGTCATGTGACTTCTCTGAAGCTGAGCCCTATAAACCAGCAGTACTTGGGGGGCTCAGTGTCTATACAGCTCTCTGATTGGCTCTTACATTCACACACACACACACACACACACACAGAGCAGACCCCCTGTTCTCTTCTTTCAGGAACAAACGCGATCCCTCACATTTAAAGCAGAGGAGGGGGGGGGGGGGGGGGGCGTAAATGTGTTTGAATGCCACATTTTGCAGGAAAGGGAGTATTCAAATGGGGAAGTGATTGGTCTTTAATGAGCAGGCTGTTCTCACAAGGTGAAACACTCACCCCGAGAGATGCCGTTTGTTTTATATTGTGCTCTGTTTATATTGTGCCGTGGGCAGATCAATGGCTGAATGGACTCGGTGCGGAGGGCTCAGCACTGAGACTCGTTTAATCCGATTGGATCCTCGTTGAGACGAAACAGAGCAGCCTGTCAGTTATTGGCAGAAAAGTGCCACCGTTCAAATGTCCAGTTTGGGCTGAAGGCTTCTGTTGTTTTTCATTTGCAGTGAAAACCTTGTAAAAACCTAGTGTATAATTTAAAACAAAACGCAAGAAGCTGTTTTGGTTTTTAACTCATGAGAGACTCCCAGGTTTAAATCTGACGCTGATACTCCAGCTGGTACTGTTTGTGTAGCTGCAGGGTTAATGATTTTATCCAACGTGGAAACCACAATGGAAGAGTATTGATAAAGAAACGCCGAGGGCAGCGGAGCCTCTTTGATGTCAGTCGACTCTTTATTATGTAACTGACGGACGGCCAAAGACTGACACCCTCCCACACGGTTTCCTACTGCTTCATACACTCAGTAGTAATGTTGACTCAAATAGTGTGTGTGCATGTGCGTGTTCGCATGCTGGCAGGTAAACAGTAGTGGGAGTAACTACTGGGAAGGCTGTGTAAAGGGCCATCCAGCTATTTTCAGTTCTGTATTCCTTTATTCCAACAGATTGTTTCAGATGGTAATGTACTTCAATTCTGCCGGTCTGTAGGTCGGTCCATTACTTTGGCTCCTGCTGATTATGTGTTCCTGTCCTTACTTCTAGCAACCAACATGAAGCTGAACTTTTTATTTTTATTTTGAAATTCATGGTGCCCAGAGGAGGACTTTTGTTATCCCCGAGTTTTTCATCTAGCGCCACCAGCAGGTCAACATTTCATCCATCCTGTCTTCGCCGAAGAGGTTACGTTTTCACCTTTGTCCGTTTCTTTGTTGGTTGGTTTGTAACCAGGAAAACACAAAAACTACTGAATGGATTTCAACGAAACTTGGATGGAGGATGGGTGTCGGCCCAGAATAGACCCGGTTAACTTTTGGTGCGGAATATTTTCACAACTTCTTTAACATTGTGAGATAAGGCGTACGTCCGAATTTTGCATGCTACCTTTCCTGCTTACCTGATTTAATCTGCTTCTTAACTTAATTTCCTCCCATCTATAGATAAATTACCCCAAAACCGGAGATGCAAGGTTTAGACTTGACACCGAAACAGAACTGAACTTGTTACCTATACAGGCAATAGTCAACTTCTTTGCTTCTACTTGTCATTCTGAAGTAAATGCTGACTGCGCAGTGTAATGGCTGTAGAAAAATGACACCGTCCGCGTACAGATTGGTTCCCTGTGAACCTAGCTTTTGCTATGCTATTTTGGCACCATTACAAATTATGGAACTTACTGAACGACTGGAATAACTATGGAAACTCACTGGTGCACTGGTGTTGCGTCAAAGTCTGGTGTTGTGTCATAATACAACCAATCTTTTCGAGTTTCTACGTGATTCTTAAGGTTGTTTTTTTGCCTCAGACAGTAGCCAGGCTGCTAGCGGTAGCCATGTTGCTAACGTTGTGTTTGAAAGTTGAAAAGTTTTGGTTAATTCCACTTTAAAATGTGTACTTTTACTTTTGTCACTTGAGTTGGAAGCGAGTGACAGAGAGACCGCAGGATTGGTCGCGATGATGTAATGTATATATATGTTATTTTTATATGTGATATATGTGATCAGACCGGAGCACAGGCTTTAATAGTAACCATATAAAAATAGCAGTCTCTTTCACTGATGCTCTCGTTTGCTGTTACAGGTCGTTTATAATCACCAGAGGAATCATGAGAATGTTTCATGAGCACTTAAAAGTTCCTCGTAGTCACTTTAAATTGACGTGAGTATTTTTTTCCATCACTGAAGGTAACTCCTAGGCGTCGCCATTAATTCATGACCAAAAGCCCCTTACTCACCACATATGTATGTGCATATGCTAGCGCTCATGTGTGCCTGCTGCAGTCTCATGTTCAAATATTACGCATTCGTAGTTGCTGGCTGAGGGGACACAGTGACACCTGAGAGTGTTGGAGGGTTTGGTCTGAGTCCACGCTGTTACAGTAAGCCATTTGGCATCTGAGCGTCTCCGCTGCTACGCTCACACAGCTGTGAACGGGGGACAAAAATCTGCCTCTTAGATAAAAGAATGCGACCGCATCGACATGCCTCACAACCTGTTCTGTACCTTTCAGGTCATCCAAGGTGGTTTTCTTTGTTCTGGAGCCAATAACAGCACGGGCGCACCCATCCGTTAGGCTGTCCAGGTGTTACGGGAAAACCATTTCAGTGATGATTTCAGTGAAAATAAAGTTAGTCACAATGAGTTTCAAACAGGGGGGATGGTGATGTAGTCTGCTTAGAAAAATATTGTGGTTTGAGTGTGTGTGTGTGTGTGTGTCACAAAGAGCTGGTCAGCGAGTGCATGTCGAAGCCTTTACAGGCTTGTGCGCAAGTACATACATGCACATGCACGTTTTTTGAGTGCATTGAAGTATCTGTATGCTTCCCATATGGTTTTTATTGATCCGTGTCCCTGTTATACCCCTCCTGCTCCCTCTCGTTCTCTCTGTCTCTCTCTGTGCGCTGATGGTGAAGGAATGATGGAATGCTGGAGGGTAAATCTCTGGTTTCCTGGAAGCTGGTCTGGCTTTATCAGAAGCGGCTGTGACAATACTCGAGCTGATGGGCCAACCAAACGTCTTTCCTATAAGCACCGATCAGCCAACAAAAAGCCTTCCTGGAAGAAATAATCAGCAAACCGGAGGCCCTTCCTGGAAGACCTCTGTGGATTGCTTCGTTGCAGGGCATATTCCTAACCCTTTAATATTCTTTCCACCTTCTGCACTTGACAGCGTTGACATTGGCACGAGCCCAAAAATGAAACGCATGGAAAAAGTAACTGTTAATAACACTTAGATTTTAATCAGACAGCAAGAATGTTATCGTACAAAGCAGCTCACATTTAAACGTTGCTCCACTTTGTTTCATCGTGCTACATTAAAACACAACGTCGAAGCTATGAAGGGGCCAAACTTTGGTGTGAATGTTTTGATTGTTAGAGGGGGGAAAAAAACAACAAGTCCAAAAAACCGAGCTCAGTTGTTAGAGAGCCGGGTGTTGTGCTTGGCCCGGGACTCTGTTGACAACTGTTGAGCTGGACACAGCAAGTCATTACCCGAAAAAATGAATCATGGTGGAAAGATTTTCTGTGAGTGTGTGAGATTCACGAGAAGAGCGAAGGATACAGGCAAAATATTCCAGCCCCGCTAACCAGGCAACTACGGGGAACATAAAATGAGTCATAGTGAGCTGAGCTGGCTTATTTAGACAATGTGTGTGTGTGTTTGTGTGTAAAACTGGATTATTCTGGTTGGATTTTGGGAAGAAGGCTCACTCATTTCTGTTTGTCTCTTGCACTACGTCAGTTTCGTCTGTAATTGCCCATTGCTCAGTCTTCCTCCCATAAACATGTAGTGTCACCCACCTACATTCACACACAAGAGCACAAACAGCAACTTTTGACACACACACACACACATTTTTTCCTACGAGTGTCATAGCAAAATAAGGAACCGAGGTACTCACTTTTGAATCATTATAATTACCTGTACTGAGGTAAGCTGTAAAAACAGTTGTTAAACATTGTCCTCACTTGTCACCTCCACAGAAGCCTGTGGTTGGCTTGTATCCAGATGTGTGTGTCTGTGTGTGTGTGATGTAATGCGTTGTGTATGTATTATTTTATCAGTGACAGCAGTCAACCATAACCCTCGCTAAGTCATTCCACTTTCGTCCTGTGCTCAGTTGAGCAAGCTTGGCACCTGATGAACCTTGATCAACCCTCCCGTCCCCTGTTAACGTTTTATGTGCTATGTGCTAGTTCTGTCAATGCTGACAAGAAAAAACTAGTTCAGAAGATGATTGAAAGATGTTGCTGGGGGACCACCACCTGACCACGTGGAAGGCGTGTCACATCTTAGTTTAGCTAATGTAAGCAAAACGCTCCCTAACTAGCTAGTGTGTAACTGTTAGCTAAGGTTAGACCCAAGAACGTAAGCTAACAGACATAAATTAATTACTGTTGATGATTTATGACATTATATAGATGTCACGATCTCCAAGGTAACATCACGTTGTATATAGTCAAATCTTAGCTAATGTTAGTTAACAATGCTACCTAACTTGCTCGCTAATGTGTAACTGTTTGCTAACATTACATCAAGGGGAGGTAGCCTAATGTTAGATCACCAACGTCAGCCAGGTTTGCTTCCACCTTATTTCCTTTCACAGTAACACAACAAATATTTGGAAAAGGACAAACAAAGGTAACGTTACAATGTTAAGTCACATTGTATAGATTCAGTGATCTTCACGGACACATCACATTATATATAGTCAGATTTAGGTTAGCTGACATTAGCAAACCGCTACCTAACTTGCTAGCTTACGCGTAACTGTTAGCTAATGTTACAGAAAAGTTAGCGTAACATTGGCCAGATTTGCTTCCTCCTCATTTGGATTTTGGTTCGTTAGCTAGAAGACATCAAGGCTTCTCTTGTTTTGTTGAGACCGGAAAGACTTGTCCTTAATTAGCATTGTTTTGCCGTGTTCATAAAGCGTAACATTATGAATAAATCCTTCCAGTGTGTACTGTATTCATGCTTTCAGCTTCTCGGAGCTATATTGTATAACGTGACTCCTAGAAACAATCTAATGCGCCCGGCTAAACGAGACCATCGCCATGTTTCTGTTGTCAAGCTTGTCCGACCTAGCAACTGTAACTAAGCCTTCTTTCTGCCATACTTTGCCTTGTTTCTTTAATCCTGTTCTCTCCAGGTGAAGTCCTCCATCTCTTTCTCTCTCTCTCTCTCTCTCAGACACACACACACCCACTCTCTTACACAAAGACACCTCGCTCGCTCTTTCTCATACACACACTATCGCCAGTCAAGCCGTAAAAAGTCAACTCAATTAAAGTGCCTCATTTCCTGGAAGCCGGCCTCAGACATAATAGTAGGTATGCAGGGAATGGGACCTGTATGTGTGTGTGTGTGTGTGTGTAGTATAGAAACTGAACTCACCTTCTGCTTAATTTTACCAGCAGCAATTTACACACACACACACACACACACACACACACACACACACACTCTCTCTATCTGCACTCTGAACACTAAAACCACAGACCGTCATAAATCTTCTCCACGTGGACCCTTTCACCTATTTGACCTCACACACACACACATATGTATATCTACACGCACACACACACACACACACACACACACACTCTCTCTAGAGGACACCATCCTCACTCAGCCCCTCAGGCAGGATGTATAAAACCCTACTGCATTCCTTTCCAGTTAGGTCCAGCCCAAAGTGAGCTTTCTACACAGTGACTGCTGTGTCAAAGTGTGTGTGTGTGTGTGTGTGTGTGTGTGGTGGTGGTGGTGTTAACATAACTGAGTGCTTCTGGGAATCCCTTTGTTACTGTGTGTTGTGTGTACTTCTTTCTGCGGGGCACGTCTGACATAAACAGCGGCGCCGCCCCCTTCCTATATGTTCTCTGATGACTATGGAATTTACCCACAATGCTCTGGCACGACGTGCTGATTGCAGTAATTTTAACCCTGTGATGAGCGCGGATCGTCCCGGCTCTTTAAAAAAAACACACAAAAAAAAAGCCCGCCGACTGCATAAACACCGCTTTGTTTGACTAGGAAATCCCATTTGTCAGTAATAATCTGGGCAGTGCTGGGATACAAACCGCCTCACGGTGTTTTACGGTAAATTAGAAGCTCATCCAGTAAATATTGACTCAAGTTAAGTAACAGAGGAAAAGAGGAGACACACAGTGAAGTAACACACAGGGCAAATGCATTGACTTTTGTAAAAATAGTGCTCTTTAATATAAATTATTGAAATATTTTAGAAATATAAATATGTGCAACGTTCCATTTATTTATTTTTTTTTGTAATGCTTTGTCATTTCAGATATTACAGCTTGTATTTGCCAGACTAGTGGCCAGCCTTTTAGCGAGAGAGTCTTTATAAAAGACGAATGATTTCACATACACGTGTGGTCCACTGGTTGCAACACATGTACAAAAAAAGACTTGGTTGTTGATGTGAGAAAAATAAAGACTTGAGATTTGTGTCACCGTGGTATATTTCAGTGCTCTTGTCTCATGAGATCACAACATTGTTTTTTTTTTTTCCGGATGTGAAAAGGCTACCACTCCAATATGGATCACAGGTAAGTACGAGCACTGACAAAAAACAGTTTTCGATCAAAAATCCGAGTCTTGTACTTTGTTTTACAAAAGGCTTTTTCTTTTAAGAATCACGTTAAGGAAGTCTTGTGTTCCCCTTGACATTCAGACAAAACTCCAGCTTGAGAGGTAACGACGGAGGGTCAGTGGGGGTGAGGAAAAACCTTCCTAGAGTTACAGGGATTAAAACAAAGTCCACACAAACAGTTCGTCTCCTCTCGTGTCCTTCATGAATACCAGGAGGGTAGAGAGCAAACACATAAAAGAAAAAGAGATGATAATGTAAAGAAGGATTAAGACTCAGCCAAAACTTTTCTTTTCACATGAGGCAAACCTGGCGTTACATTAACAGGAGCAGCGTCCTGTTGAGCGCGATCATTTCCTCTAAGTCTGGACCATCAATCACGTCAGTGTTTTTGTTTAGCTGTATACCAGTATGTCTCCTCCCCCTTCTCCCCCCTCACCCTAGCCCACTCCCCAGCTCTCTGTCCTCTCCCTTTTCCTAATCCCATTTCCCGCTCTCCTCTTTCTCCCTCCTTGGTTCAGTCTTTCCTCTCCTCACCCTCACCCTCCCCCCCCCCACCCACCTCCGGACGATCTCTCGGATCCCCCGTGGTCGTCATTCCCCCCGAGGAGCTTTACAGTGTCGCTGACAGTTTTCCAGCCAGTCTGGATAAAAATAAGTTCTGCTGTTTTGTTTGGTCTTCCGCCAAGGCTTTTGTCTCAGTAACAAGCTTTTGTCTCGGCAACAGAAGTCTGTTTTCTGTCACTGTTGAAGCGCCACATGCAAAAACAAAAAAGGAAAAGGGGGGAGGGTGGGGGGGGGGGGGAGGCAGGGAGTGAGTAATGGAGGAGAACCAAGAAACAAACAGGAGAAGGAGAAGATGCTTTGTAATGCTTTTTTGTTCCCACGCTAACAAAACCTACATGTGGGTCTGTACCTGTGTGTGTGTGCGTGTGTGGAGCTAGTGAGCATGACCACCCCACTCCCCTCTGTAATGAAACATTTGCGGGAAGCAGCAGTGGAAATGTGTGCGCCACCACAACACACAAACACACACACACACACTCAGACAAACAAATAGTGTACGATTCTCTGCATCGGGCCCCTCGTTTGGACTTTGCCTTCCCTCTGCAGCTCCTCCTTCATTCACCCCCTCTAAGCCTTTCTGCTCTTTGCCTCCTTTCTTTCTGTCCAGTGATCCAAAGCGTTGTAAATGTCAAGACTTTCCTCCCTAAGCCGACCCCACAACGGGGATCACTGGCGGCGTATCGATCGCGCCGTCGCTGTCATCGTTAATATCTACCAATCAAGCTAATCTTCTGCGAGGCTCTGCTCTGCGTCTGAGTCAGTCGTAGGAAACGTCGACCTTTGACCTCTGGCTTCATCTGCCACTCGCGCTAGTGGTCAGTTTTTTTTTTTTGCTAGGTTGGACGGACGAGGTAATCGTTGGTGACCCAAAATCACGCTCCTCTTTCCCAGAACCCAAGTCAGCGGGAGGGGGGGGGGACTTTGGGTAGATGGTGTCCGTCAGTGTTGAAACAGAGCTGGGATCAGCTGATTCTGACCTCACGTTGGCATCTAAGGCTAACTCTGATGGAGCGCACATTCACGTATGCGCTGACAACTGGTCAGCGCCGTCCTCCAGGCACATGGTCCATGTTGTGGAACCGCTGCAGTTCCTGTCAGTCATATCGGAGCGTCGTACTCCTCCAAGAAGTCTCTGAGTGTGTGCGGGAGCTGCTCGGCTCGCTCCGGGCCCCCCAGGCCTCGGTTGTTCAGGGTCCTCCTGCACATGTGCTGCAGGGACGACAGAGAGGTCGAGAGGGGCCGGCGCAACTCCAAGGGAACCCTCTCTCCACCGGTGTGGATCAGATACACGCTGCGTCCCTTCATTTCTGCTTCTCCCCCACACGCACCGTCTCTGCTCCTGCCGGCATCCGGCCCTTTGCCCATGTAGTGCGCTATGAGTTTCAGCACGCAGTCGAACTGCGGCAGCTCTTGGGTGTTTTGGGGGTCCGGCTGTAAGAAGAAGCCGCCTCCCTCGCTGTGGATGCGCAGGTTCTTGGTGCCTCGAGCCGTCTGGACAGAGAGGGTGAAGAAGTGGTGGTGGTCCGAGGAGTCGCGGATCAGGAAGGTGCCGGGCGGTTCGGAGCGTAGCATGGAGCTGGCCTCCCGGCCGCCCACTGCACCCCAGTAAAACCCACTCTCCTGCAGCTTACGCAATGCACGCATCACCTGAAACAAGGAGAAAAAACCCACATTACGACACATTATTATGATGTGTTGTCAGCCAGGGCGAAAGTTCAGAGTACACTTTAAAAAAACTAGAATAACATTAGTCTGACAGAACTACTGGAGTGATTTTGACAGATTTTGAGGATGTTTGCATCATTTTCACTGATAAACAAACAAGACTTGTAGTCCAGGACGTCTCTGCAGCACTACAGCACTCACAATTTGTACATTTCCATCAAAAACTCAGGTGTGACGGACCTGCTGGTAGTGTGCGTGCGAGCTGAAGGGCTTGAAGTGATGCGGGGTGAAGCTCGACCCCTGAACCCTGCCGTCCGGAGAGGTCACGCCGCTCATGGCGAAGGGGCTGCGTCCGCTGAAGGCTACCATGGCGCCATGGCCCCCTGCCTCTGCCCGCTGGTCGAGAGGCAGGGGGCCCAGGAAGGGAGCGTCGGGGTGGACAGGTGGGAAGGAGGTCGGGGCAGAGGGAGAGGTGGGAGAGGGGGAGAGGGGTGAGGGTGGCGGGGTCACACACCGGGTCCAGGGCCCCGGGGGAGAGGAGTCTGATGCATCCAGAGAGGGGCTGGGAGAGAGCACCTAAACACAGCTGGAAGAGAGGATGGAGGACAGATTACAGAGACATGAATAAATGAGCACTTTGCCACACTGGTGCTCTCGGTTTACCCCCATAAAATGCAGTTATGGCGGCTGTGACAAATGCATAAGGAGAGACCGGGCAGCCGGCAGCAGGCAGGCGGGTTATATTTAGTCCACATGAATCCTCTCGTACTCGCAGTGATCCTGCTGCTGCTGCTGCTGCTGCTGCAGCGTGCAGCCAGACAGCAACTGGATCCTGATTGCTTTCAATTGTCTTCGATCGGGCGTACCGCAACAAGGGATTTCAGAAACGGGGTCACAGTAGAAAGTGTCCGGCGCGCTTTTCTCTCTCCCCTCTTTCCACTGAATAACTCCTCATTCCCGGCGGCACAGAGGCCCCATTCTCCGGTTTCACTGTGACTACAAAGGTGTCCCGTCTGGTCTGGCTGTATGAGTGTGTGTGTGTGTATGTGTGTGTGTAGGGGGGATTAAAAGCACGTCTCCGGGACAAGGAGGAGGCGCCATAACGGTTTCAGAGCCGCTCCAGAGCCGCCGGAGTGGAAGTCGGTCCGCTGGTCACAATATTGCGAAACAACCCCCCGAAATGTAGCCTACACTTTGCGGGGACGCTCGGCTGCACTGCACCAGGGAGCAGCTGCTAGCCGCAAACCGTGACACAAACACGTCCTATCATTTCATCTACTTTCATTAATCGCCGCTTCTTCACAGCACTTGCATGTATTTTTCTCAATCAACTTACCTTGCGGGTTTGTTGAGCCGCGCGCCGCAGCCGCTCGTCGCCAAACGCAAAGATACGCAAACTACCCGAGAGTAGTGCTAGATGAATTATTAACTCAGGCATTAAAATCCAACAGCAGAAAGTATCCAGAAAGTATGTTGAGGTGAGAAGGTGGTGGTGGGGGGGGGGGGGGACTCTTCTCTCTCCTGAAGCGGAGGAATGTGACGATATGTGCCGGAGAGAGATCCCGTCCGTGTGAGGAAGGTTACTGGAGGTTGTTTCCAGTGAGTAAAGCCGATGTTCGTAAGGCTCCTCCTCCCTCCGCTCACAGCCTCTTCCAGTAAGCACACACACGCACGCTCGCACCACCCCCCCCCCCTCCTCCACCCCTTCCCCCCCCGCGCGCGCACACACACGCAACTCCACGCAGAAAGAACAGACGCTCGCGCTCTCGCTTGGCAGATTGCCAATAAATAATCAGCGTGACCTTTGCCGGGCTGCTTCCTGGTACTGGTGGGGTCCCTGCTCCACAAGGTGAGGCCGTTAAAGGCTCCACAACACCGCGGTGCAATTACATGGATGTTACGGATGTGAATGCATCCATGTTAATCTATTTTTTTTAAAATTATTATAGTATTATAGTTATTTTGACGCACACACATACACAGGTAAAATATTTAATAACCCCAATAAGTGTATGTTTTGCTTAAGTATTAGTAGTTGTTTAAAAAAGTTGCAAAGCAATGAAAGGCATGGGTCAAAGAGACACTTTTACACAGTGATGGTATGTAACTAAGTACATTTACTCAGTAGTATAGTGTATATATATATATATATATATACTATATATAGTACTATAATTTTGAGGTTTATAGACATCAATAAAACAACTAGTAACACTATAATAACAACATTCACTTGTGTATTTACATTTTCTGCTACTTTATACTTCATTTTGGAGGCAAAATATTTTACTTCTTACTCCACCAGGCCTACATGTATTTGATGACTTTAGTTACTCTGCAGATTGCATGCTGCATCACAGCCAAAGTACCACATTTTTAAATTATTTGTATCTAATTGCCTATCTGACACACATATGCAAGGGTAGGATTTTTAATAATCCCAATAATTTAATGCTCTAAGTAGGCTTATAGTAGTTATTTTATAAAGTTACAGACAGAGATGGGTGAAACAGACAAGAGTGTCACTTAGCAAGGAGTCAATTACACAGTGATGGTATGTAACTAAGTACATTATCCAAGAACTATGTTATGGGTATAATGTTGAGGTACTTGCACTTTTATTTTTGCATGTAAACATCAATAAAACTATAAAAAAGCAACATAAAGACTATAATAACAGCATTAACTTGAGTATTTACATTTTCTGCTACTTCATACTTCCACTCCACTTCATTTTTACTCCACTAGTCCTACATGTATCTGATAACTGCAGTAACTAGTTACTTTGCAGATTGCATGCTGCAAAACAAGTATTAACCAGTGTTGTAAAAAGTACCCAAAAGTCAGACTTTAGCTTTAGAGTATGTGACCTTAAATGTATTAAAGTATCAGGAAGTAGATATAGAAATAAATGCAATGAAGCATCAAACGTTTTTTGTTTTTATTTTTAAATCAGATTTAGGTTAAAATTAATTAATTAAAAACTTCACTGCAGCATGTAATCTGCAAGGTAATCACTGACTAAAGTTATCAAACAAATGTAGTGGGGTAAAAAGTATAATATTTGCCAGGAGTATAAAGCATAAAGCAGCATAAAAATGGAAAACACTCAAATACCCAAGCACAATACGTGTTGTTTACCACTGCAATAATGTTTACACTGTATATAACTCTTGAATGTCATCTTATTTAATTAGTTATTTAATTTAAATAGTTAATCAACCTCCTGCAGTCGCTCCCATGCTGATGTAACACATTAATTCCCCCCACGAGGAGCAATAAATTAATAAAGCCTTACCTTAAGTGGATCAGAATAGCTGTTCCCAGATCAGGCTTCACAAGTAGGCTACAGCACCTTTATTTTCTTCACAACATGACAGATGAGTAACATGTTAACTTGAACAAGCTGGCTAATGTTTAAAGATAAAGTCCCTCAGGCCCTCATGTCGTGTCAGGAAGCATCCGACTTACTTACTGAAAGTGCTCTTGAGCAACAACCAGCTCTGCTGCTCCACTGCTGACCTTAGATAGGCTGCTACAAGCAAAGAAAAAAGCTCCTGCGCTCAGGATCTTACTCAATTAAAAGTATGTATGGCTGTGTAATGTTATATTATCATTTATTGTATTGTTTGATTACTGTTACTGATACATTTATGTGTGAGCAGCATGTAATGTTTTATCTGGTCGGTTGAGCAATAATGAAGTTCTTTAAATCTTTGGGTGGATGTATTATAAAGTACTCCATATACTGTTTATCATACTGTATTCACTTCTTTTTGTTTTATATGCCATTTACAGGTTTGGAAGGGAAACAGCAAATAGAAATAGAATAAAAAGTTTAAAAAAAAGTTAAAAATAAAAAAAGAAGAAGATAAAAAGAACACTTGTGACAAACGAAAGTAAAAACATTACATGCACTATGATGATGATACAGATTCCACCAAAGTAAACAAAGATAACGCTTACTATCTGTGTACATACACTAATAAAACAACATAAAACAACAGAAAGACTGTAATAACATCATTGACACTAGCAATTAATGCTCACTCCACGCTACAATGCCAATTACCACCCTTACAATAGCCTTATTGTAGTATAATAATGAGCACCGACTGGGTGTAGCAGGTTTAAGGTCCTCCCAGGAGAGACTGAAATCACCTGTTTACACTACAAGCTCTGCGCCACATGACTGGAAACCTGCGGTGGGAGCTGAGGTCACACCTTGCATAGGTTATATTGAGGGCAAAGATCAAGAAAGTGTTACCAGAAGGCTCATATATATGAATCAGGACACACTCACTCTGCTCTGTGTGCCTAAGAAGAGTTATGCACTATTTTGTATGTTGACTTCAAAGTAATTATTACTGGAAAGACATTAGTACACAAATAAAGTTGTATAGTAGTTTGTAGGTTGACCACTAGAGGTCATTTAAAAGCATTAAAAGTATCTCCAAAAGATAAATAAATACATTTCTCTTTTTATGTATTTGTTGTAAAAAATAAATAAATAAACAACCCCACTAATCAATATGTTAATCAGCGCAGTCCAGCCTCTCAGTTTCTCACACAGACAACAGTAGCACCAGTGTGTCTGTGAACTTGCTGCTGTGTTAATAAAGTTTCTTCAAAGTCTCTCCGCTGCAGCAATGGCGGCTCCCATGTCCTGGAGGAGGCTGGTGTACTCCGTGTACACACCGGCCATCACCGGGGTTTTCACCCGAATATCCGACCGACTCCTCCGTGCACGGGACAGAAGAGGAGGGTAAGAGACACGGCTCATCCACGGAGGCACTGACATCCCGATAAAACCGCGTTTTTCTGTCGCGGCACCCTTCAGTCATGAGTTAAAGATGCCTTGCTAATGTTGTTCCTGCTAGTGCGTCCAGTATCGGCAACATGCGTTTGTCTAGTTTTGATCAGTAACCTGCAAGACACCTCTCCGCGATGTTATAACACGTTAACGCACCATTTCACAAAATATTTAAGGTGAAACTGACATGTTTACAGAAAAGGTTAGAGTCAGTTATCACGTGATTTAGCTCATTTCCACCGGGTAACGCATCTCCTGTGACTGTCAGGCTAGCAGCCAGAAGCTAACCTTCAGGGAGGGTGATGGTTTCCATAACATATGAACTGTACATGATGTTCTCCTTCACGTATGTTATGTAACGTGGGCTGTCATTTTCACCAAGGATGAAACCTGACACCTGTCTGGCACCCTCTGTCACATCATGTGACACTCAGGAGTTCACTAGTTTTACTTCCGGTCGATGGTCACACAGGTGATTGGCACACCTGAGGCAACATTAGAGGGGCTGTTTGGGGACAAATTAACAAATGGTGGTATAAAATATATCATTCCTCCATGTTTAAATAACTAGTGAACATCCGATGTAGCTTTTTCAGGGCTGATACTGATTATTAATAATCAGATAAGATGTACATTTGCAGCAAAAACTATGATGGCACTCAGTAGAGTGCATACCTCCACCAAATAAAACATTTAAATCTTGGATCTGCATCAAATTGTTCTCACTCATAGATACCAGCCACCTATATACGCCTGACTTTTTTCATCAAGAGCCACAAATTGTTCCTTGAGAAATTAATGAAAATGGCGAGAAACGCCTTTTCTCACAATATTAAAGAAATATTTCCTACATCTGCCGCTTTATCCAGATCTGCACCAAAAGTTAACGGGGTCTATTCTGGGCTGAGACTGATGCTGCGTCCAAGTTTTGTGGAAATCCGTTCAGTAGTTTTTGTGTAATCGTGCAGACAAACCAACAAACAAACAGTCATGGGTGAAAACAAAACCTCCTTGGCACATGCAATATAAATCTTTGTGCAAAAAATTAGAATAACCAGTGTTTGAATGTAACTAAGTACAATTTGGAGGTACTTACCTTGAGTATTTCCCTGTTCTGCTACTTTATTCTTCCAGCCCACTACATTTATTAGATAACTTTGATTGTGATGAAAAAAGAGTTTTGTCATTTTGTCAAAGACGTCTATGCTAAGCAGATGACCCCGAGCCTGAAAACGTCTTCTCTCGCTGGCCGCAGGGCTGACTGAGCTAACAAGCTTATAGTAGGTACAGTACAGATTACAGGTAGCAGCAGTTGGCTACTGTAGTGATATGCTGCTCCTGTTTGTTTGGAGAATTCGACAGGTGGCCAGTTCTTAAATATTGCACCTTTTAATTAAGTAATTACTTTGCAGATTCAGATTATTCAGTGCTGAAAGGCTGTTACTCGTGACATGTGACCAATCAGAGACTAGATCAGTGACTACAGACAGAGAGAGCGATGCTGCATCAGTGTTGTGTTTAAAAAGGGGGGATTTTATCGACAATAGGACACAAAAAAACATGACGATAATGGAAAAAAAATGTTATTATCAGCTCTGATAATCAGTCTGTCCCTAGTCCCATTGTGCCCCAATGAGCCATGACAGTGTGAAAACCAGCAGAAGTAAATGAAAGTCAGACAACATTAATGTTATTATTTACACCAGTGCTTTTACCACTGTGGCATTCCCTCTGTGAAAATGGTCCATTAAGAACCAAGGAGACTTTTACGATGAAAAGGCCGAGGCTGTTGTGGAAAATCGGTGTGACATGAAGTTCCTTGATCTTGTCTCTGTTTATGAAAAGGAAACAGAGTTTGGGCAGGGAGCCTGGAACGAGAATATGTTATCAACACATCTTTTATCTTATCTTCCTCATACTGTAATTGTTTCTTACCGGTATTTAACTCTGGTTTCGGTGTGAGTCTTAACACACAAAGATGCATAGCAAAGATACAAAAGGTATGATGTGATAGTAGCATGGCAGTTATTATTAGGACTTGTCATCATCATGTGACTCATGTCAGAGTATGGTTCAATTTTTGGTCAAAAGAACAACTTTATTTTGTTTTGACATAAGGAAAAGAGTCAGTTTCATTTAGCAAAGCAAGAGGGCAAATTACAGCTCTGAATATAAAAACAATATAATGAATGAAACGGACACAACGTAAATAAATAATTAAATCCAAATTAAACAAGGATAAAATCACAGACGGGTCATAATTCTGAAACTATGCGGATATTCTTATGTAACTTTTGCCCTCGGCTGTTTTTGTGGCTTAAGTTTGTAGTTCTCATTAATATAAATCTTAACCCTACAACTCTTTGACAGCAGTATGCTTCCAGCCTTGTGCCAACAGTTTTGGAACAAGCATTTCCTGTTTCGACATGACAGTGCAACTTTGCACAAAGCCGTAACCATAAAGAAGTTATTTTTTATGTGTCCTCGCTTGATTGGTCTTCCCTGACCTCACAAATTCCTGCAGCCAGGTTCTCAAATCTCGTGAGAAGCTTTCCTAGAAGAGATGAAACTCTTAGAGGTGAAAATCAAAAGCCCGCACACCCGCGAGGTAGATGTAGACGATCACACATGATCCATATACTTTTGGCCTTTTCAGTGTATATTGTTGTCCTGCTTTCATCAGGCCTGTTACAATAATTATTTATTTACTGATGAATGTACGTACATGACCTCGTTCATGTTTGCTGGCCTGACCTCGATATTGCCCGCTGTGTTTGCGTGCACGTTTGTTTACAGGTCAATGACGTGATGCAATTTTTTTTGTGTTCTCTTTTTGAAGACCTCATCTAAAAATTCTGGATTTAATCAATTTTCAGAGAATATTCAGGGGATAATAGCAAAAATGTCAATGAGGTGTAACCATAAAAACTTCGTACCAAATAGTTTAACTTGTTCGAAAAAGGTGAAATTCTCAATAAAACTCCCAATCAACTAGTTTGGCATAATCTTACATTTGTGTCGTTTAATAATGAATAAAATAAATGGAACACCATTGTTCTGAATATTATAATTAATTTGGGGAATTGTGTCTGTCAAGTCAACTTCCTTAAGTGTCAAGGAGCCATTTTGTAAATTTGTGCAAGAAGACCACGTGACAGGAAATTCTATCACAGAGAAGGACCCCTGATTAGCCCAACTGCTGCAAGACGAGGTTAGTAACTCCCTTTGAAATCTTGATAATCTGACGTTTTTAGGGTGTGGTCAGGTGTGCTTAGGGTTACATGTCAAATGGTATGACCCCAGGAAAACAGTTATCATTCATAATAATTGTAAAAGTAAGTATTTATTTAAAAAAATGTTTGAAATCTTCACACCAAGGCCATGTGCTTACATAGGTGTCCATCATAATGCCCTTTTAAATTTGAATTTAAATTGAAATGTCAAATTGTGTAACCGGTTACACTTTTATTACATTCCTTTTGGTTAGAGGCCGATTTTGTCAAATATCAGGAGTTTATGATGCTGATTAAAGATGTAATATGAACTAACTTACTATGTGGAACTATTTTCAAGTGTTAAGTTTTTTATTTCTTATGAAGAAGTGGTGATTTATCCACAACTTTATTATCAAAGCTCTGAAAGGTCAGGATTAAATCATTATTCTGCATGCTTTTGATATTTTTTAAATGTTCAGCTTTAATATGTATTTGTATTCCATTCGCTTACAATTTTAAGCAATATATAGTGCAATATATGTCATTTCATAATGTAGCAGAATGAAGGGGGTGAACAGTGACAATGTTGAACATGAACAGCAGCTTTAAAAAGACTTAAAACTCCAATAATGTGAGAATTGTCCAACTATGTTGCCTTAAAACAGAAAAATACAACTTCTGCCCTGAGACCAGGAGAGATTCACCTGCCCTCAGACAAAATTGTAGGAAACAATGGTTTCTGCCCTGGGACCAGATGAGACTAAACAGCCATGAGGAAAATCCTACAAAACAACTTCTGCCCTGAGACCAGAGGAGACAGGTGACTCCCTTTTGTCCAACTACGTTGCCTTAAAACAGAAAAGCATGAATTCTGCCCTGAGACCAGGAGGGATTCACCTGCCCTCAGACAACTTCTGCCCTGAGACCAGGAGGGATTCACCTGCCCTCAGACAACTTCTGCCCTGAGACCAGGAGGGATTCACCTGCCCTCAGACAACTTCTGCCCTGAGACCAGGAGGGATTCACCTGCCCTCAGACAACTTCTGCCCTGAGACCAGGAGAGATTCACCTGCCCTCAGACAACTTCTGCCCTGAGACCAGGAGGGATTCACCTGCCCTCAGACAACTTCTGCCCTGAGACCAGGAGAGATTCACCTGCCCTCAGACAGCTTCTGCCCTGAGACCAGGAGGGATTCACCTGCCCTCAGACAACTTCTGCCCTGAGACCAGGAGAGATTCACCTGCCCTCAGACAACTTCTGCCCTGAGACCAGGAGAGATTCACCTGCCCTCAGACAGCTTCTGCCCTGAGACCAGGAGAGACAGGTGACTCCCTTTTTGTCCAACTATGTTGCCTTAAAACAGAAAAATACGACTTCTGCCCTGAGACCAGGAGAGATTCACCTGCCCTCAGACAACTTCTGCCCTGAGACCAGAGGAGACAGTTGAGTCCCGTTTTGTCGCTTTTGTCCAACTATGTTGCCTTACAGCCACGAGGAAAATCCTACAAAACAACTTCTGCCCTGAGACCAGTTTTTTCTTCATTGAACATAATAAAAAAAAAAGTCTAATTGACCTTGTTCACTGTCATGCTTGATTTTTAGTGAAAGTTTCTTCAATAAACAATGGCCTGTGACTGTAGAAGCAACATAGTCAGGTGGTGTAACTGGTTTGTGTCAATTGGTATAACCAGTATTTTTCATAAAAATATTATAATATACAGGAAAATTAATGTGGAATAAGATGTAATCCTCTATTGCAATGTATTAACATATTTTTTAACAGTCTACATAATTTGTCAAATATTATTCAGAAAACACAAAGTGCTTTCAGCATTTGTCCTGATCTATATTACAAAAACACATACAATTTTAATTTAAAATAATCCTAATAAAATCTATTTTCATGTGATATTTTAAAATGAAGTAACTGTTTTCATAAGTACACTTGCATACACTGTAGGTGGAAATAAATATTTAATATTTCTCCTTTTTGTTGTGGTTACTCCACTTGACATTTTCAGGGGCAATCAGTCTTACCTTTCGTAAAAAATAGTTCAAATGCTTTTTCAAATTACATGAAACCAACATAAATACAAAATATACATTTTAGCAAACCCGATGCAAGCTTTTAAAACAACTTTTTAAAACATTTTTGAATTGCTCATAATGCAAACCCTTATTTGTCTCACTGACATTTTTAGCACAGCGTGAAGACTTGGGCGCAGCACCCACATGTGTTGTTCAAATTGTTTTCATTGTTTTGTTTGTGTTGGTTCATTTATTTTTATTGAGGATATTTAAATATCTTTTCACATTCCAGCTCCAGTGTCTGAATATTAAGAATGAAAAGTTAATCCCTCTTTGACAGGGTACACTTGCACTATTATGCTACTCTATTATCATTATATCAGTGGAATAAAATGGTCTTAAAATGACAGTATTGTTTATCGCAGTATTTCCTTGGTTTGTTATGATATAGTCTGACTCAGCGGATGTAGACTGTTGGTATAAGCAAGCGTTCAGAAATACTTCTCAGGCCACGTACTCCAACCTACACGCTGTAAACTGCACGTTACTTTAACACTAACCTGGTCGCTAACAGTACAAATGTAAACAAGCAGTTGTTACCTTTCTTATATTTAGGTGTTTTACTGCCAGGACAAGCCTCCCCTCGTGTGAATCAAGTTCACCCTGACAATATCTCATAGAAGCACCCTCGCTGCATCTTGTGTTGACTGTTTTTTCCCCCCATACCAGAATAATAACATATGGAAACACATCTGGCTATTCAAGACTAGTTAGGATATGATTGTACTATAACTAAATTATTGCTTTCATCTACCAGGGCTGGACTGGCTTAAAATAATATAGCAGTATTTTTTAGGCTTTATTGCATTATGTATTGCAGTGTTTTGAAATCTTCTCAAAAGCACGTCATAAGTGTCAGGACTGGGCGACAAAATCAAATATCACAGTATTATTGACCAAATAGGCTCTACTTCCATATCAAAAGTGCAACAATATTGTAGGGATGACTATTGGTACTTTCACAAAATATTAACACAATTACATTTTTGATAAATAATCATCAGTCATGGGGATTTAATGATGAAGGCAAGAATTAGAGCATGAAGAGCAGTCTGATAATGCAGGCTTCAAAAGGAGAATTATAGTCTTATGTCATGAAAATGATAGAATAACGATATATTGCCCCGCCTGCGGATCCACGTCTTAAGAACTACAAAAGAAGATGAAATAAACAGCCTTTTCAGTTTGCCAAATAAATCCGGACCCGTTGAGAAAGATGAGGATCTAAATCCTTTAAGGATGTAATGAGATCACACAAGTTCCCAGTCGGGGGAATTTTGGATTTTGAGGAAGACGGAACAGAAAATGTTCCTAACACATGCTTCAAATCAGGAGGGTTATGGTGCAGTCACATACCGAAGTAAACAGCCCCCTCCATTCATCGCAGTTATTAGTCTGAGCCTCGTATTATTACATTAGCTTCTAACTGCATTAAATGCTACACTGTTGGAAGTAGTCTTTATTTAGATGTCATCTACGACACTGACGATGCAAAATTTGGCATTAACATCCACTTGGACTTATTTCCCTGTAGCTTGAGGTATTCTGGTAGTTGAAAGCTGGAACATTTGTCACAACGTTTCAAAGAGCGTCTCTTATCTCCTGTCACACTCTATTTAGATTTCACCAGTTCCAGAAAATTGTAAAGGCTCCGGCGTCAGCTGAGAGGTCTATCACATTACATAAGCCCTTTATCAAGTTCGATGTGCTCATTCAGATAACGCTTGTAATTTGCACCGCTGTAAAAGACGGGATAATTCAGCTTAATCTGTACGGACATGAGGAAGTTCTCTTTCACGCTACAGCCCTTTTATCGGAAGACTCTTTCAGGAACATGTGTGTTTATGATTTAAGACTCGAATGCCAAACAACGGGGAAATCCCCTCTCTGTGTTTGCTGCAGGACTTCAAACTCAGCACAGTGGCTTTGGACAGAAGCCCTGAGCTGTGTTTTCTGTTTTTATGCGACTTTTGTTTCCTCCGATGGTTTTTTTACTGTGGG
Organism: Pagrus pagrus; assembly: GCF_965226575.1. NCBI lineage: Eukaryota > Metazoa > Chordata > Actinopteri > Spariformes > Sparidae > Pagrus > Pagrus pagrus. Next base: position 7,405,064 of record NC_140208.1, on the reverse strand, counting down.
TCGAGTCCAAACCGAGACGTGAAACCACGTGAATGTGTGTGTTCTGGATGAAATCTGGGGCGTAATAGTATAAAGGGATTGACTCGAATGACTTGTGACAATCAGCCTGCGAGGGTCACAGTCATGTCTGAGGTTAACTCTTCACCCTGTCTTCATTAGATGTGGTCGCAGACCAAACGGTGAGATTGAATAGCAGGGACAAAAGAGGGCTGCGGTGTCGGGGTGAATTTAAGGACACACTGTTTAATCTTCTCATGGATCTGTGTCCCTAAAGATTAAAGGAACAATGAATCGATTGGTTTTTAAATAGCAAATTATTCTTTTCAGTCCTTTTTTTTTTTTTTTTTTAACATCCCATTTAATAGAAAGTGAGATTTCCTGTCTTTTTTTAAAATTGTAATTATATTAACATTTGAACAAACAGTGCAACTATTAAAATAGATTTATTTCATGACTCATCCAACCCGGATAAGTCTGAATTCAACCTGCTGCCAGGCACTGAGAATCTGATATAACTATAAAGAAATAGTCAAATCTTCTCCCTGATGATCTCGTTGCTAATGCAGGTCACAAAGTATCAGTATAAAATGGAAACTGTGTCATTACCGGAGAAAAGTTCCTTGTTGTTGCTTAAAAATATCAACCAATCTTTGGGAGGTGCCACCTCAGACAGCAGAGCCTCCCTCTCATGTCATGTGTTAGACGATATGTTGTATTGTGGTGTGTTCAGGTGCTGACAGGAATCTCTGACGTCTGACACTCGAGAGCCTGCTGGCGGCTGCAGGCCAGCACAAAAACAAAATACCTGAGACACTATTGTTTTTCCTGTGATTTATAGGACAACTGGCTCGTTTTGTCTGATACAGTCTCCCCCCAGGCAGATAGGAAGAAGGACACGTCCATAGAGACGTGTCTCATTTCTCACTGGAGAGGCCTGTGATTTCTCATGGGTACAATCTTTCTGGAAATCGTCCAATCAACCCACATTTTCAGGGTTTTTTCGCCCCTGTGGGGCCGGTCATAACTGCCAGCTACGGGGCCGGTTCGATGTGAAAAACAGACTGTAGCACCAGAATGTTTTCACATCTAACTCTCTGGATTAAGGGTTTATTTTGACCAAACCAGAGTTGGTGATTGTTGGAACAGTGCAACAAAACAGGCGGTTGTCGCCAATTACACAATTAGTGCTCGCCACTGATTCAAATGTCACGTCATGTACTGAAAACGCTGATATACAGTGAAAATAGTGAGAAATGTTTCCGACATGTTTCCACCAGGTCCTCGGTGCTGCTGCTGGCTCCCCTCCTGGCCGAAGCCGACCCAGCCCCGCGACGTGTCTCCAGGCCCGCCGGGTCAGCCGGAGCTCAAGGCACAGACGGCCTCTGCGCACATTTCCGATGGATGGAAGAGCACGTACCCGCCTTCAGGGTGCCGGGCACCCACATCCACGTCCTCACCTCACCTGACCAGTTCTACCAGGCCATGAAGGTCGGTGTTGCTGTGGAAATTAAGGTTTTGCTTGAGCTGCGAAGGACTGATAAAACTATAAAAAGCGATGTACGATGAGAGATTACAAATGAGGCGGAAAGTATTTTGCCAGCACAGTTTCATTGTTTACACCGCAACACCAGATTTTGGCAGAACGACACAGCAGCTGACGGGAGTTAATTGTTCAGCTCTGAAGTGACTTGTCTCCTGTCCACATCTACGCTACAACTGATCCTTTCAGAATAAGTAATGTGCTCGAAGTTAAGACAATCGTAGCAACATGTCACCCAGCACATTTCTCTACACTTCTGAGACATCCGGTAAAGAAGGGAACACATTTCCCGTTTCTGAGTCACAAACTGGAGTTTTTTATATTTCTTTCTTTCCCACACCTGCTGTGTGTCACCACATCGGAATTCTTTTATGTTTCCTCTAACTTTAGCCGACTCAGCCTCTCCAGGAACAAAGAACCAGGAATCTGCTGCTGTTGTGACAGCCAGAAAATAGCTTCCTCCGCACAAAGCTTTTATTAAGCTCAGACATTAAGAGTATTAACACGTACAAGAAATTGGCATCAAGTGATTTAGTGACCCTTTGATTCCTGATATTACAATTGGCAATCGATTGAAAAGAGATTTACTTCATTGATTTTTTTTGTAAATGTGTGTTTATTCTGAATTTGATGGCGGTAAAACGTTTCAAACAAGTTGCGACAGGAGCAACAAAAGACTGGGAAAGTCGGGGAAATGCTAAAAAAAACCACCTGTCTGAAACATTCAGCAGGTAAACGTGTCCTCGAGAGGCTCGGGTCGAGGTTCACCACACACGGCTTTACACAAACGATATGATATTAATGATACTATGATACGATTACATGTGTTCAGGAACACTGTGTAAAACCGTTGTTGGAAAAAGCCGTCAGTCTCCAGATGATTCTGTCACAACTTATTTGGAATCAGGGTTTTATTTCCCTGACGTCTGAAAGCACCTCATTCCTGCGGTTGAGTTGCATTGTTAGCATGCTTGCGTACGTAATGTGTGTAAGATAATCTTTTACTGTCAAGAGTCGCTGTGTTTGTGTGTGTAGATGGGTGTGATTCTCCAAACCATGTCACATGTTTTTCTTTGTTGACACTTTCCAGTAACTCAGTGGCATGTATTGTTGTATTTTTAGATCATGTTTGGCACACACGCTCTATTAACTCCCATCTTAATCATCTCTAATTGATTGATGTTTGTAGATGATGACACGTGTGTGTACGCGAGGAAAATGACATGTGATTATTAGAACAGACGGGAACATTTACTCAAGTATGTAACTGGGTGGATTTTTAGGTGTTTGTGACATGACATTTAATTTTAACATTCACCTTCTGGAGGTCCAGCTTTTCAATTGTGAAGGTTTGCTCCTTTTTTTCTGACAACACAACCTCCACACACTCGGTGGTTATGTGCTTATCTCGATGTTGTAAGAATGGAGCTTCACCTAGTTCGGATAGATGGTGCTAAAGAGGGAACCGTCGTCCAAACACATGCTTTTGTATTTGTTTTGTTGACTAAATCTTATGTTTGCGTAACATACACATTTGATAACAACAGAAAGAAAATAATTGTAGCCCTACTAGAACAATATCTTGGTTACTCTGTAATTTCACAGACCTCCCTGCTAACAGTTTTCATTGGATTTACTTTCTATTGAGGAAAGACTCCCTGTGAAAACTGTTGACTTGAGTTTTGTGGATTATCCAGAGTAAACAGGACTTTGTTTCTGCTCTGTTGAATTTCTTTAAAATGTCAATTTTCAGCCCTGGAAGCAGAAATCTCAGCAAAACTCCTCGTACTTAATAATCCATTTTCACCTCTGTTGAAACTTTGTCCTAGATGAGTTTGTTTGACATTTTGGAGATCTGATTTGTTTATTTTTTTACACCTGGAAACAGTGATTTCTTCCGTATCTGTTTATTTTTGCTTGTGTGTGTGTGTGTGACTGGCAGGAAATGTGCCCTCTGTTTACAGTTTATCATTTCTTGGTATCAGACATTCGTGACCAGATGCCAAACGCCCACATCCACTCGCACAATAATTCACTGCTGTGTTTGTTTGTTTCTCTTTTCACTCCAGGCGCGTATCAAGACTGCGAAGAGGCGAGTGGTGATGGCCTCGTTGTATCTGGGAACAGGTCAGCTGGAGCAGGAGCTGGTGAGAAATGTGGTGTCTGTGTGTGTGAGAAGCAGATTTTTTTTAATTATTTTTTTTAGGCATTTACGTTTTTTAATTTTAGTCAGGTGAGAACAATGCCGTCCAAACACCGGGCGCGTGCCAAATAGTGGGTCGGAGATGCCAGAAAACTGTGAGTCAGTGTTGTCTTCCAAGAGAACCACAGTGTGGTTTGTTCAAAATGAAAGCGTACGCCAGGCCAGCTACAAGGAATGACCCCAGAATGCAAGGGTTTATGGGAATAAGGAGACCAGTTTTGGCATGCGATAGCCTGCTGTTCTTCATGCTTGGAAAGCCTAGCATAACAACACTAACCCAGAACAAACCACAGTCTGGACTGATGCTCGTATTCAGCTGTTTTTGGTGTTTTTTTCGACCTCGTACGAGCAGCAGGATTACAGAAAACTCCACAGACGAGTCAAACATGCTTAATTACAGTTAAAAGCGTTTGAATCAGCCAAACTCTGTAACCTCACAGGATGATGGATTACTAGAAATGTTGAGTCAATGAGGTGCAGTGAGTCCGCTTTTATGTTCAGGCCCAGGTTTGCTTCTAATTGGACACATTTGAGCTGAGCTCGCTTCAGAACAAAAATGTGAGTTTGGTTTGCGGTTTAGACTGAAGAATGCGACCTGCAGGTGTGATTTCCCCATAAAGACTGGGTCTACTAACACAAGCCCCGATCCCAGACCCAACACAACGGCTACCTGTCTGATACTGACACTCGCACCTGTGCGGTGTGTTTATTTAAGCACAGGTGCAGGTTATGAGAGTCAAATGTAAAGAAAGGCATGTTGATCTATAGCACACAACATGCAAAGTTAATTCAAAGTGCTTTCTAGAAGTGAGAAGCTTTTATACATCCGAGTCTGTGGACAGGTGTTGGAGTACTGCTGCATTTATACGAACCTTTTGTGGCTCCAGAGGGACCTGCTGATAAAACGCCTCACGTGATGTCACTTGAGTCGGCGTCTGTTAGGAAAAGCTGCAGAAAGAAGTGAGTTTACTTACACGTCTGTAAATTCCTTCTCATCTCTGCTTGAGGCTAAAAATGTGAGGCTACATTAGCGTGACCAGCCTGGACCTCCGACCGAGCTGTCTTTGGTCGAGTTGCATTGTGGGCGATGTAGGCAACAGGCTCTGGAAAAGGGAAGAAGAACAAGATTAACGAGAAGTCGGTAGTGACTTCTAGGGTTGGGTGGCGTCTGTTGATGATGGACGATGACATCTCTGTAGTAACCGCTGTTACTCACTGTCACGCGGATGGAAATCTCCAACTGTCTCGCAGATATTCAGCATTTTTCCAGTTAACGGTATCTGTGATTTTCTGTCAGATTGCAGATGAGATAAACTCATTTAAAAATGTGCGACTTTAGCTCTGATGCAACATCCACTCGCACAATGTCCCGCCCACAACGCTATCTGATTGGGAACGCGTCACAATTAACAGACTATAAACACCGAATACTCTGAATCTGCATGGTAACTAAAGGTATCATATAGATGTGGTGGAGAGGAAGTATAAAGTAGCAGAAAAAGGAAATACTCAAGTAAAGTACCTCTAAATTGTATTTCAGAGCAGTACTTGAGTAAATTGTACTTCTTTGACACTAAGATTTTCATTTGTACTACAAAATATCCCAAATAATCGGTCTCCTTGATCTTTTATAATCGGTATCGGTCGACGCCAAATACAGAACATCTGCGTGCCGGGTTTTAAAGTGCCATCATCTCCTCAACAGGTGTTTAAAACTTGTGGTCAGCTGCAGAAGCTTGTAACAAAGCCAGGCGGAAGCGAGGCTAAGAAAAATGTAAAACAACGGCACAATTAAATAAACCCAGCAACAGGCCCACAGAAAACAAACACGCTGCCACAAATTTAACCGAGCGTCTTGATCGACAGGACATCGAGTCCTAACGCACTGAGCTGGAAGAAATTTATTTTATTTTCCTCTCCAAACCCCTGGCTGTCGGCCACCGGCGATAGACTATGGCGTCGTCTATCGGCCCAACCCTACTAATTACCACATCATTACGGGATACCATTTTGGCATTCGGCCCACATTTTTATCTCATCCAAACACCTGTAAAGTTAGTCGGCTACGTGTTGCGCGCATTACAAAAATCTGTCCACAGAGAGACATCAAAGGTGGCACAATACTCAGAACTGCTTCATTGAATAGTACAATTAAATGAGAACCAAGAACAGAGAAATAAATTCAGAATACAGGATGAACGTTGACTCAATCAGGGGGAACAAACGCAAAATAACCACTCTGTTGTTTATTTCTCAAAAAATAAATGTTAAACTTTTTCCTCTCCCTCGAAACTTATCATGCTGACTTACAGTCTAAATGTCAAGATTTAGTCAAAAGCGAAAGAGAACAAACATTTTCGCTGGATTTCAGGGCGCTGAGTGTTTGTAGTTTTTGCTTTAAAGGATAAACAAAGTCTCCAGCGTCCCTCAGAGCTCCGACTCACGATCACAGCTCTCCCCGGAGCAGAGCTGCTGGAAGTGTCGGCGTCCCCACAGAGCTCTCTACTGGAAACAAGGAAACGTTTTACTGGCATGCAAACAGGCACTCTGTCGGGAGTGACGTATAACCGAATGCATTTGGGCACCAGATGCACAATTTAGCCGAAGTGGGAAAACGTGTTCAGGTGGGGAACAAACACGGGGGCCTCTGCACGGGGCTACCAGTGGCGCCCTCTGATGAGCAGCCATTTCCTCTTTGAGTTAACGTTTCCCACGCTCAGTAAACAGATAATAAAAGGCTGCCGATGTTTGATGAATGCTGTCCGCTGCCAATCAATGCCAACAATTGTTAACCAATTACTTTGTTTTGCGGCTGCTGGCTCACCTGCCAACAAGAATGACTTATCAGTTTGTATCGTGGAGCGAGAAGTGAAAACAAGATTACAGACGACATGAAACACAGTTGATGTGTCAATCATTTAATCACATGTGGATGTTTTGTCCTCTGTCTCTGTTTTTAAGGTGGACTGTATGGAGGAAGCTCTACAGCGCTCACAGGGAAACAGTCACGACCTAAAAGTCTCCATATTACTGGACTACACTCGCGGCTCACGAGGTAGTTTTTCCCGTTACATCTTTGTCGCTGGTTAGCACACAGCACCACCGCGCTCATCACCCTGATCGCATCCCTCGTTTCTCCCGTTGCAGGACAGATCAACTCGAGGACCATGCTGCTGCCGCTGCTGCAGCGCTTCACCTCTCAGATGCGGGTGTCTCTGTACCACACTCCGGACCTGAGGGGGCTGCTGCGGCTGCTGGTCCCTCAGCGCTTCAACGAGACCATCGGAGTCCAGCACATCAAGGTCTACCTGTTCGACGACAGCATCATCATCAGCGGGTTTGTTGACTCTGGCTGTTCGACTTTCTGTCAATACGGCCCGGTTTTCACACTGAGGCTGTTTGTTTGAGTTCAAACTGAAGTCCTCCCTCCTCCTCCTCCTCTTCCTCCTCAACCCGCACCACTTTCCCCCCTTGTTTAATCTTGTTTTGGTCCATGTTGTGTTTGCATAAAGCTTTCCTAATCAAAGTTCAGGTGTTTGCCACCACTGCTGGGAAATGTTTCTCGGCGTATACCTCTGGGTGTGCTCCAAAATCAATGGGCACAGCGCGGTTCCCACTTCATTTAGTGCAGCACACAAAGTGGAACTAAATGCTTACGCTGAGCTTAATCGACAGCTCCTGAGGAAACAAAGCAAGATGCGACATGCACAAAACAATATGCTCATAAACACATATGGTGTGTTTGTTTGAGTATGAACAACACCGACTTTTTGAGATTTCGCACACTTTCACACACGCTCTGCTGGGAAAGTTTCCCTCATTCTTGACATGAAATAATACACTTAAAGCAGAACATCACTCACAAATTAGCGTAGCTTCTCGACCAGTCACATACTCATGCGCTGATGGAAGCGACTGAATGATTTTCTCGGGCTGTTGGCAGTTTTCAGACTGTCTCTTTGTCTTTTGGAGCTCCTCATCATCTGTGACTGCTTCACTGCCTGTTTGTTATCATGGTTGAATTTCCTCCGTGGCAGGAAGACAAATCGCACAAGCTCCTGAAAATCACGAGCACGTCATCTAAAATAATTCGTATCCCCGCTCCCGACCTGCAAACACTTACGATACCTTCAATTCACGCTTCACCCTCCTACCCTAAATCCTAAATAGCCAGGATACTCTATAGTAGACTTGTGTTGTTCAAAACGAATTGTCTTAATCCAAGCAATCCACTTGGGAGGTTTTATGATGACATTCAGTCGTTATCCATCTGTGGTGTCTCCCCTAAAGGCTACAAACAACCCATAGTACAACATCGTTTGTGCCCCCTCCACGTTCTCCCCCTTTTCCTCTCAGTCTCTAAGCTGTCCTTTCAAATTGAGGCTGAAAGCCCATAAAATAATCTTTTAAAAAAGGAAAAGCTATCTGATATTGTGAAAAAGCAAAAGCGTTGTCCTCTAATGTAAGACAACCCCTTGTTTTCAAGCACAATTTCCTGGAAAGAAAATAAAGCGATGTGGTATTAAGTTGGCTTTTCATGGCTGAATGCAAATGGAGATTGGTTTTATACCGTCATCCAGCACTGAAGAGGAAGGTCATGAGATGAAATTGGCCACAGCAGGTTGCACACATCCTAACAGACGAGGGTTTAACTTGAATTAAAAAGAGCACAACTTGTATTTAATAAGAAAGAAAAATATTGCTGATTAATTCCCAGGACGAGCAGGGATTTTCGATGTCTGATATTTTGATCCCTGCTAATGAAAAGAGTGAGGAGAGGAGAGATACCTTCGTACCTTCAGGGGTTTCAAGAATCCAAATATCTTCGACTTCGATCCAAAATGATACCGACTGTTTGCCCCAATCTCTAAACTTCGGTTCAGAAAAATGTTCGACCAAATTTCTCTTTTTTTCCAAGTTCTCTCTCGCCAAAACATTCATTCTGTCTCGTTTCTGTCATTGTGCAGGGCCAACCTGAGCGACTCGTACTTCACCAACAGACAGGACCGTTACGTGCTGCTGGAGAACTGCAGCGAGGTCGCCGACTTCTTCTCCGACCTGGTGGAGGCCGTGGGAGACGTCTCCCTGCAGCTGCAGCCCGACGACTCGGTCACCATGCTGGAAGGCATGGTGCACCCGTACAAAGGTAGGAACCAAACGACAGTGTGTGTGTGTGTGTGTGTGTGTGTGTGTTTACCCTCCAACATGTTTTGACACTGTTTGACACTTCGTGCTCAGTTACGGTGGCACCGGCCACGTTCTCAGCAAGAGGAGCCGATGGATTTCGCTAATGGAGCTTGAAAGCTTAGACAGATGATGGTCAGAGTGAGTGTGTGTGTGTGTGTGTGTGTGTGTGTGTGTGTGTGTGTGCGCGTGTGTGTGCGTGAGAAAGATGGAGAGAGCTCTTGCGGTTGGCTAGCCAGGCAGCCGGATGTGAAATTGTCAGGATTTTCTCTCTCCCCACACACACACACACACACACACACACACACACACACTTGAACTGTGTGTCCGTAACTGGAGCACAGACTGCCAGGATGTTAGTTTGAGAGGTGAATGACATCATGTCTACAGGAGCTGGACCGCCGCGGTAACGAACACCAGGAATAGAGTTGTGATGTCATAGTGTTGCTGGAAGACGATATGGAGTGGGAACGAACACAGACACACACACAGACACACACACACACACACACACACACACACACACACACACACACACAGACACACACACACACACAGACACATACAGACGCTTGCGAAATTCTGATGAAAGACATTAGTGAGACTGACGATGATGAATGAACATTAGTTGCTGATTGTAATTAATGAGGTTTCCCGAAGTACAAAAATAACAGATGAGGTAGAGTTCAGCTGTATTCTCTCAGCGAGCGTTAACTGATAACATGTCTCATTATGCTGCGGCTGTGCAGTTTAAAGGGTTAGTTCAACTACATTACAGGAACATTTACTCACAGCGGTTGCCTCATTATCAGAGATTTGTTTCATTCACTGCCTCACGTCACGTATGTTTTAGCTCATTACTTGTATCTAGGGGGTTATTTTGATCATTCGGACCAATCAGTACTAAGGGATGAGTAATGTTTAAAGAAAAAACAAAATGTCTTAATTCTTTGATTCCAGCTTCTTAAATATGAATATTTTCTTGTTTCTTTACTTCTCTGTGACACTAAACTGAATATCTTTGCGTTGAGGACAAAACGAGACGTTTGAGGACGTCGTCTTTGGCTTTGGGAACCAAACAACTAATCGATTAAATGAGAAAATAAGCGAGAATGAAAATAATCACTACATCCGTCCCGCTGTCTTTATCAGTTGACATGGAGGCTGCGGTTGTTGGGTGCGGTTCACATGTTTTTACACATTGCGCAAAGAAATATGTTGATTTTAAGAGATTCTCTGAACGTCCTGCTGGAGTCTTTTTGTTGCGTGTCGTCATAATCACGATCAGTCCACTTGTCACATTTGTGCAGCTTAAAGTTCAGATCCACAGACACGGAAAAAACGTCACAGTCAAAAAAACACATCTTGAATTAAGTTGAAGCTTTTACCTGAGGGCTAAACTCTAATTCTAGTTACTAAAAGTGCTGCACATTTCCCAGTAAGAGGGACAATAGAAAACAAAGTGAAACTAATTTTTTATGTCATTAATGGCCGTTCGCCAGCCAGTCAGAACCAAGCATTTTCTAAAATAACAACCTTTCAGCTGAGGTCGTGTTTTCATTCCCATCAACATCCTCCTCTCCGCTCGGTGCTCCTAAGTGGCTGTAAATCCTCTCAAACACTCTCAGAGCTGAGAGCGCTGTGACCCAGAGATCAGGCTGACCCCTCGCCTCCGTCTGTGTGTCTCGAACAGGCAACAGGCAGGACTTCTCGGCGGCGGCGAGGCAGCGGATCATGGAGGTGGTGAACACGGCCCACATAAGGCAGCGGCTGACGAGCCGGTCGGAGGACTCTGAGGACGAGGGGATGAGCGATGGCGAGGAGGACACCTGGGTGTTCCCTCTGGTCCAGATGAAACCTCTGGGCATCCAGGTGGACGAGCAGGTCACACAGGTGAGCCGCCAAACCTGAACATGTGATGACAGCGGCCTCTTCTGATTGGCTGAGTCACATTTTAAAGAAATATTTGAAACAAAAACTTGATGTTGTGAAATATTTTACACGTTTCTTCAAAGCTTTGTTGACCTTTTGCTCGTCTGCGTGATAACAAGTCATAAATCTCATTAGTCTGAGGTTCTTTGAAGTCATCACGGGATGTTTTAAACATGACTTATAAACTACCGTATGACTAATAAAGCATGAATAAATATTTGAGCATTCATTCAGGGTTTATTAGTCACATATTCTGGGAATGAACGCAATAAAATGATAATAAGGGTGATATAGTATCACTATATAGTGACAGTATAGTGATTTAGTACAACTACTGTGGTCTCAAAAATTACCGTAAAATGTTGAAACAACTGTCACAGCAATTATTTAAGATCTTCAGGACTTGTTTCAGAACTTTTGCGTTGTGTTTCGTCAGCTGTTCACAAACCTGAAGAAATACTCGCCAGTCTTAAAAGGATCAGAACAGTTTGAACAGATTTCCACCCACGTTTTGTTTCCTCATGAACCATGAAGTTGTTGTTTCCTTCAGCAACATGAAGCACTCAAAGTTTTCCTTTCATCTGCCAGAGAAACATTTCCTGTAATAAAGTAAAAATGAGAGAGAAAAATGGGGAGAACAAATTTGGATTATCCACCAGAGAATACAGCGGTAAATAGTGATCGCGTTACAAGTTGTAGAGTTTCTAAATTCAGATTTTTATCCAGACTTTCTGGCACACTGATCTGACTTTGACCTGTTTTGAAATTATCAGAAAAAACACCAATAAATTCCAGATTTTTTCAAACTGGCAATAGACGAGTTTTCTTTGCTTTAATTAATTATTTTGAATAAAATGTTGAATACAAAATCTAATCCCTGTAGAACAGGGCAGCCCAAAGTAGGGCCCATGGTCCAGAGTTGGCCCACCATGGAGGTTATATTTTTCACCCCGTCTGCTTGTTTGTTGGTTTGTGACCAAGATTACTGGAAAACTACTGAACAGATTTCCATGAAACTTGGACTGAGGATGGGTCTCAGTCTAGAATAAACCCCATTAAGTTTTGGTGCGGATCCAGCAAAAGAGATGGATCCAGGATTTTTTTTTCTCAGTTCCTTTAACATAGTGAGATGGGATGTTTTTCTACATTTTTGTTAATTTCTCAGAGTAATGCATCAAGCTTGATTAAATAAATCAGGGGTATTTAGGTGGCTGGGGACGGTTTGGTGGAGGTATGCGCTCTACTGAGAGCCATTCCAAGAATTATTTTTCATTTTCTGAGTACGGTTGGCAGAGTGACACTTTGTGAAGGAATTCAATCAATTAGAGAAGCTTGGGATCCTTATAGATCTTAAAAATACAAACCAATACAACAGGTGTTTGGCCCGTAACCCACCATTAAGTTTCATTTCCGGCCTCCCGGTTCTCTGTAAACCTCCCCCTCACCGTGCAATTTTGTCTGACACCGGGCATGAAATCTCCTGGGAAAATGAAGACTGAGGGTTTCTATCTACTTTAAAGTCTCCATTATAGACTAAGTTAATGATTAAACCCACGTTTTGTCCTCTGTTGTTGATGGTTGCTACTCGGAGGGAAACAGAAAGTGATCCTGTTGACTTTGTGACAGCGGCGCCAACAATAATACAACTTGGAAATGCTAGGGGGGCCGAAGTTGTCTAAAATAATAAGCTGGGGCTGGACAATAAATAAAATGTTTCAAATTCCCAAAGTTATGAATCTCTTATCGACCTAAATGTACTTACATTACAATAAATAAAACTCATATAATTAAACTCAGAACAGCCAGTGATCTTTAAGGAAATTTCACCAGTAACTCAGGCCAGACTCCACTCAGAAAGTCCACAATTTTAAATTTGGTCATAAATTAATTAATTTAGACAAAGAAATCAGACCGGAGCAAACATCAGGAAGGACATAAATCACACTGCTGTATTAAACAGCATGTTATAAAGATAAATCTGACAGATCATCCTAGATTTCATGTTGCTCAGCTCTGTAATGAGCCTTACAGCAGTAATAAAACACTAATAACCAGCTCAGTTAATATTTTTCAGTGTCGGGGATTAAAACATGACTGTAACTCCTCTCCTCACTTCCTGTTTCTTCTCAAACCTCCAGCGCCTGCTGACAGATGCCGGGCCGGACTCCACTGTGTTCCTAACATCGGGTTACTTCAACCTGACCCGGGCGTACATGCGGCTGGTGCTCGGGGCTGGAGCCAACTACCGCATCCTGACCGCCTCCCCCGAGGTCAACGGGTTCTTTGGAGCCAAGGGCGTCGCCGGAGCGATTCCCGCAGCTTACATCCACATCGCCAGGCAGTTTTACAACCAGGTGTGCCGGCTGGGCCAGCAGGAGAGAGTACACCTGCACGAGTACCACAGGTCACAGTGGACCTTCCACGCCAAAGGTGGGAGGAAATAAAAGCACACATGCCCGTCTGTATCAGCAGCTAATGATCTTATTAATCTACTTTAGTGTACGCTACTGTTTGCTGATTATAATGACTGATGATTTAGAATATTTAGGCTTTACCTCGCCTTTTCCGACGCAGCACCGAAGCTGATAGCGCTCTCTTCAAATGTGCCAGACTCCATTGACAAAAACAGTCATTTTACTTCGCAGTACTGCTGGTCGCCTCAATCTGTTAGTGTTTTCGTGCGACTCTCTGTGTTTCTTGTCAGGAATTTTGTGGCTGTTTTTCCTCCGTTGTTTTCAGTCGATTTGGTCGTCATTCTCTACAACACATAGAAAACTCAGATTAACAGTTTCTCCCCTGTGTGGAAATGGCACCAACAGATCCGTATGAATCTCTCTCTAGAGGTCTGGAACCAGGCTGAATTAAGAATAAGTAGTCTGTCCTCGTCTAACGTTTCATTATCAGACGAGACGGATCGCGAACGGAGTCTAATGAAGCTCTGAGCTGGAATACTGGAATCCTTTTGGTCTAATAGTACAAACTGAGATGAAATCGATGTGTGGAGTTGAACAGAAAAATGTTCACAAGGGCCGCAGTATATAATTGTTGATATCTCCTTACACAAAAAGTGTGATGAATCCAATTCTCTGTTCACATTTAGCTTTCTGCGGATCGAGTGTTGGACAGAAGTAACTCCCACATGAACGTGGTTTACGAGAGATTACGATCTGAGCCCGGGCTCACCGTCCAGACTAGTTTCTGTTTGGCTCAGTGAGAATAATAAAACACATTACTCTCACTGTTCCTCTCCCTGCTCTGCTGCTCTTCTTGTGGTAACGCTGGTATTTAGCGTGAGAGAAGACGACTTGTACAGTCATCCTGCTGTAGCCTCAGGACAAGGATGTACACTCACTCTCTCTCATTCTTTGGGGTTTTGGATCGACGCTGGGGATTTCTGCATGTGCTTCCTTTTAGTTGTGGTCTGGGCCCCGACAGAAATCCCTGCTGGAAGCGGCTCTCTGAAGCGTCGCCTGCTCGCTGGCTCACTCTACTTTTCCTCTCCTACAGGTCTGTGGTATTACCTCCAGGGGCAGGATCGGCCTTGCCTCACTCTAATTGGCTCCCCTAATTTCGGTTACCGCTCAGTTCACCGTGACCTGGAGGCCCAAATCGCAATAGTAACAGAGAACGAGGAGCTGCAGAGCCAGCTGCAGGAGGTCGGCTCTGTTTTTTTCCCTTAACCACAAACAGAAATGATGATGAATGACTGTGTAAGTCTTTACTGAATAACACACACCTGCGTTTTAGGAGCAGGAGACGTTGTACCAGCGCTCCACCGAGGTCTCCAGCTCGACGTTCGAGCAGCCGGACCGCCACGTCCAGCTGTGGGTAAAACTGGTCACTCCCCTCATCAAGAACTTCTTCTGAGAGACCACCAGGTGTTCACATACACACACACATGAACACACTCGCTACACATGACTTTTACTCTTGTTTATTCTGTTAAAGGATAGTTTTTGGATTGTTACACATATTTTCCTTTTTGGAGGGAAAACAGTCCAACTGGGGGGAAAAAACACGAGCAGTCAGACAGCTGCACCAATCAGTTTTAAAAACAGCAACTGATCAAAGTGCAGAAAGTGTTGTGTGAAAAGGAGTCGGTCACAGTTACGAACCCGACGACACCAGACTGAGGCTTTATGAAACATTTTATACAGTTTTTACACCCAAATTAACACAAATAAACCCTCTAAAAATAAGGTGAATGACTCCATTTCCATTTCCAGTAGACGAGCTTGCCTTCCTGTTTTTTTTCCAACAGTTTACGCACCAATGTCTGGAATTTGAAAGCATCATAGCGCCAACATTTGCATTTCCAGCACTTCTGTGTGTCATGTTTCCATCACGACCAATCAGAGCTGGACCGACTGTGAATCACTTGTCAAGTTATGAGAAGAGAGAGTTATGAGTACTTTTTTCAAGGAGCTTTAGCCCAATTTCCACCACACGGGCCGTTTTTTACGCATTTTTTTTGCGTTTTGATTGTCAAAAGTTGTGGCTGGTACCAAAAGAACCGCTCCATGCAGTCCTGATTTTTTGTCACCGTACCTAGCACACTGATCCAGCACCTAAAGGGTGAAGCTAGAAGCACTGCAGTCCATTGATTGGTCGACAGAATCGTTACTGCTGCGCAACAGGAGCACAAATTCCAGCAAAACGCTGATTGATTGATGATTGGTTTGCGAGAGATGACGTTTCAGGCTGTTCTCTTTTGACAAAATGTCCACGGACGACCCAGAAAGTGCAAAAACACATCATTGCGTCATTGTTGAAGAGAAAAAACAAAGGGAGCTGGATGAAACGGGAAGGAACAAGAACGTTTCTCAGTTCATTTCACAACGACTGACTGTGCAGTGCATGTTCAAGCAGCACTGAACGAAATGCAAAAAGCTCAGGAGCATTTACAGGAAGATAAAGTACCACGACAGCCAGAGTGGTGTTTATAGAAAAGGTGGAGATGGTTTGATATCATGAACGTCACGTCTTTGGTGGAGTCCATGATGGGGGCTGACAGTACGATCTAAAAACCTGAGGAGATGAAATCAGCCTGCTGACACGGACGGCTGTTTTTACACAAATGATGATCATTCGTCCATCTGTTGTAAGTCTGTGAAATGTTCAGTGCTGAAAGCTTAACTTCCCAAAATTCCCCATTTTTTGGAAAGTACTACTCCCCAAACAGGGACTTTTTGGGGATTAAATAATGTCCCTGGAACTTAACATAGACTCTGGACCCTGTGATGGAAATACACCCGAGTTCCTCCAAGTCGTCCGAGCTGCTGGGGAAAGATCTTGTCAAGGAAACACGACCATGAAGTAAATAAAACACAACAACTTAGAAAAAACAGTTTAAAAAAATGAAAATATGCGTTTTTCCTTTTTTATCATAACCAATAAAAATGTGGACCAAACTACTAAACTATGAAAGACTCGAATTGTAAAAAGCTGAATTTACTTTAAAGCATGTTTTACATAGTTTTCTTTTTTTAGCTTTGTCAGTGATTTTTGCTTAGTAGTCGAAATACAGCCCTGAACATACTGTACAGAAACACTCACCCTCTCACACACACGCACACACACACACAGAGTAAAACAGGCTGCGGCTTCTTAGAAATGCCTGCAGTCATTGTGGCGCGTCCCAAATCGCAGGTCCCGTCCTCGTCTTCCCAGCAGCCCAAATCACCAAAGTGAGAGCGGGGACAGCGAGTCGGCTGATTCACTCCTGTCAAGAAGTGAGTCAGCGCCGTGTTATGGTGATGATTTGACAGTGTGGTCTGTGTTAGTCCTGTCAGGACTTGGCGAGGCAGGAGTCAGAGGGTTCATCGACTCTGAACCGGAGTCAACAGTGAAGAGTTCAGGTTCAGTTTAAAGTTTTTTTTTGTTGCTTTTCATCAAAATAAAAAAAGATGTTCAAACTGCAGACGCACTCATAAAACTACTCGGAGAGGGAAGATCTGTTAAACTCGAGGTCTGGCCAAAGAGAAACCTAAACAAGATCTGAGCAGAAGATTGAGGGGAAAGACACTCAGCATTTTTTTTTCTGGTTTCTGAGAACAGGAAGTGTCACAGGCTGGATAATGACGGTAAAAGGGTGGTGTCTTATCGCTACCTGGACAAAGAGAAGAGCTGAGTGATCTGCTGCCAGAAGGAAACTTGTAAATAGATCGTCTTTCAGCAACAGGGTATTATTCACAAATATGTACGCAGTTGATGCGACACCACCTCTCTGACGATAATGTGAACAGGACGACATTTAGGCCCATTGTTTGAAAATGTTTTGCAGACTGTTGAGTGCAAATCCTTGTGTTACCGGTACGATGACACAAACACAGAACGAGTTTAGATACCGACCCCTCAGTGAGCGGATGCACTGCAAACAGACATACGGCGATTTAATTTTACTTTAAAGGAACAGTTCATCCGAGAATACAAAGTCAGCCATTATCTGCTCACTCTCGTGTGGATGTAAAGTCGGGTGACGTTTCTTAGTCCACAAAACATTTCTGGAGCTTCACAGCAAAACAGTGTTGCAGCGTTCTCCTGAACAACTGAAATAGATGGGGACTTGTTTTGAAATGTGAAACGCCTCGAGATCCAAATGTGATGTGGCACACGGCACCAGAGTAAAAGAGCGTCGTGAATTTATTTTTTTGTCTGCCTATTTACACCTTGTAAAAATATTTCTGCACAGAATTGTATTACATACACAGAATAGTTATATAAATCTAAACTTGTAAGAATTTCTTTTTAAACACATGCACACACTCAGATATGTGCCTTTAGTTTCTTATACGTGCATGCAAAAGATGCTTTACTACTGAAATTATTCACATGCTCAGAGTCTTAATGACCCTTATCTGCTTCCGTAGTTTATCTTATCTGTTTTCATAGTTTTGGCTGAAATAGACGATGTAAATGGACGCTGTGAGAACTGTTCTGAACTTCTGAATGTAGATTTATCTCACCTGGGATTTAATTTGTCAGCGTACTACAGCAAAACTGAGTTTTAGATGGTGGAATAGATTAAAAAAAATACTTGCCTGTCTAACGTAGGATGGAGCGAGGTGGGTCCGACAATTTCTTTAACTTTCCAAAATCAACAATCCGACATTGACATTTATACGTCGTATTTTTTTTAAACTTTGCCATAAAACAATCTCTATAAAATAATCAGCAGTCCTCACGTAAAGACAGAAACCATCAACAAATCGACCCAGATATCGTCTGTGAAGCCCAAACCTGTTACCTCTTTTTCCACCGAGAGCTCGACTGTTGTCCAAAAACTGTTAAAAACACATTTGTTAAATACTTCAGATTCCTGTTAGCTGGAACAGCTCCTCTTCCCGGACCCCCACAGGAAAACTACAACATTTTTACGTGATTATGTAAATCAGACAAAAGTGAAAAAAACATTTGAACACACATAAAACAGGTAATTAAATATAACGAGGTGCATTAAAATAATTCAGTCGGTAATATCATCACGCAGTTCACAAACACAAAGGATTATCATCTTAATAAACTTCATAAACGGCATTAAATCTAAAATTCATTGGCTGACTTTCTAATAAATGTTGGAAGCCTTGAAAACTCACCAGAGAACCAGATGTGTATTCATCCACACGTGAAAATAGTCCGAAACGAACACACGGTTCACTCCCGTCTGACAAACCAAACACCACAGCACTACAGATGTTTTCTGAAAACTATTTTTTAATTTAAGTCTATTACTTAAGAAATAATTGAGTACTTTCGAACCATTTTTCCAGATTTAATCCTTATTAGAAACCAGTGGGATTAAGGCTGAAAGCCACAGACGAGGTTGTGAAGTCAGAAAATATCGAAACAGCATCTTTGTTGGATTAATTGACATAAGAAGAATTAGATTTACCTTCTATAGATCAGTTTCTGTTGTTATAACCTTTCACATAATGGACGAACTTAGATAAATGTAAGTGAAGCTGCTTTTGCTTCGGGTCAAAAAACTATTATTCTCCTGTTTTTATTGCATTTTTTCCAGTATTTTCTCCTTTTCTTTGTCCTCTCACTCACATTCATGGAAAACAAAGTGTCCAAACTGACCTCTGAGCAGTTTGTTCACTCTCACTCCTGTTCGTATCCGTCTGTTATTGTCATCTGTGTACAACCACCTCTTATCTCTCTTCTTTTTTCCTGCCAGGAAAAAACAAAACACGGCCCTCCGACAACAATAGCTCTGCCGGTTAAAGGGATTAAAAATAAATGAATAAATAAAAAACTTCCTTATCAGCAGCGCAGCACACGTCTATTGTTAGTAAGAAGTGACAACAGGTTGGAGCCTCTCCAAACTGTTTCACTGCTTTCATTTTGAACAGCTGATGTCCTCACAGACAGAGGACAGCATCAGGATGAAGTGTGATGGAGCTGCCTGCCCTCTAGTGGTCAGACTGGGAGCTCTCACAGTGGTTTCACACATTGAACTGGCCCCTGGTGACCCTTTCAACTGCTGACGATCACTTTTACCTGAACACTTCAGAACAAAACAAACTTATTGACTTAAAAATCATTTTAAATGTTTCACAGCTCCAGTCGTCTCTTTAAGTGGATCATTAGATCCAGAGACAGAGGTGAGCAAATGTAGTAGATATAGTTTAACTGCAGTATCCAGTCTTTATAAAGACAAAGGACAAGGTGTCAGTACCTGTCTGATTGTTATATTGTTGGCCAGTTCATCTAATGTGTTCAATAAGTGTAACAATGAATTAAACTTATATCTATTGATTTTCATTGAAATACAAATGAAATAACTTTATAAAAGCTTTTTATTTCTTCATTTCTTCTCAATCAAAAAATGAATCCCTCCCCAACACTGACAGCCAGACCAAAAAAGGGAAAACATAAAATCAACACAGACGAGTCATTCAGGTCATCGTGTCTTCAAAAAAGTCGCTCGAGTCCACATCCCTGATAGATTATAGTTAATATTGAAGTTTTCAAATACAATAAACCATTTTTGAATTAACGTTTTATTCTTTTTAATGTAAAAAAAAAGTAGATTTTCTTTTCATTTTTCCCTTTTTTTGTAGATTTTTTAAATTTTAAATACAATTTTAAATTTTTATTAGATAAAAAGTCATTTTAAAACAAAAAAAAATCATCTTTTTTAATAAAAAAAATAAAAAAAATTCAATAATAATTTGTCTTTTCTTCTTTTTTTCAAAAATCCAGATTGACTGAAGAGGTTTTTAAGTATTCTGGGAATATTTTCATAACTATGATATTAAACCACGCTTTAAGTTTAATGAGACAAAAGATGAGACATTAAACATGACAGCAGCTCATTATGCTCTTTCAGCCTTCACATCAACTGATTCACTCATTCCAGACGTTGTAGAAACGTCAATTAAAAACTTGACAGAACACTGATTAAATATTATCTTCCTGTGTTTGTGTTTCCAGCAGGTGGCAGGTGGTTTTCTTCGGTCCTGAGGTCGGAGGTCTTGGCACACTCCTGCAGACGGGTCAGTCGGACACACTTGAGTATCAACGACATCCTGGGAGTTGTGGGCTTCACCTCGGCTTGAACCAGTGTGTCCCAGGAAGTGACTCTCTCTCTCTCACACTCACACACACACACACACACACACACACACACACACACACACACACACACACACACACAGGAGCAGATGTATGCGGTGCATTCAGGGGGTCGAAACCTCTTTGTTATATAAACTCCAGATGCTGTAGTTTACCTGCATATCTGCGCATACATTAACACCTGACGTCATCACACTGTGGATTTCTGGTTATTAACATTTCAAAAAAATCTTCTACTACAGTTCACACGACTCTACAAGTACATGTTGCATGTAAAGATAGCAATAGACTTCTTCAGATGATGTGATGAAGACCGTGAGGATGAACGGACGAGTGCGGTGAAGAATTAAAATCCCTCGAGGAGCCTTAATTAGAGCTCTCACAGTGAGTTTACAGCGCTGCCTGCAACAAGAATCAAAGCTAACTGTACAGTGTCTTTGTGTTGTTATATTTGTAAATTAAAGGACGACATGGAGAGTTTTTAAAATTACTTCTAATGTGTCTACTTTTTTGTGTCGGTGCAATCGATAAACAACAACAACACAGAAAGACAACATTTTATTTTGAAGGGCAAAAGGACAGCAGAATATTTAGACCTCACGTCGACACAAATTAACACCAACAACAGCGAAAGGAAGTTTTCAACAAAGGACCTGTCGTACGGTAGAGAAACTAGCGTTTAGCAGCTAAAGAGACAGATTTCCTCAGGAGTTAGAGAAGAAGAGCCAAAAGAGTGGATACTGGACTTAAAGTCATCAGGTGAACAAAAACTAGACTCCAAATGAACAATAACATCGCTCTGTAACTGCTGGGTAACATGTCAGTGTTTTCACTGCCCCCAAGTGGCCAAAAAAAATCACTTGCATGTTTAAGGAAATACTAATTGGTGTGAGTTATATAGTTTGTACCGTTAAAATGTCCAACAATGACTAGACCTTTGTTACATTTTCTGATGAATTGAACGTCATTATCCCAAATATTTCCAGCAATGTTCAAAACCAGAGAAATCTGTAATTTCAATCAACACAACAATGCTTTTTATTTAGTCGTCTGTCACTAACTTCTGTCAGAAAGGGAGGAAGGATGTCAGCAAACAACACTTTTTAGAGCCGTGTTTCTGTTCACCTGGTGAATTTAACCAATATTAACTCTCTTTTAGCTCCGTTTTTGGTCGCCACCAACTCCTGAGGGAAATATCTGGTTCTTCAGCTGCTAAAAGCTCCACTATGTTCATCAGCTAGTCGCTAACTGTCTTCTGTTCGGTGCAGAACTGGTAGTGTACGGTGGGTTCATCAAACTTTAGTCTTTCGTGAATGTTTTTACACAGATTTGCAACACGTCAGCCTGATGAATAAGTCTGCGTTCCTCTGAAGATGTTGCTCAAACTCTGTTGAAATCACACAAGTCTTGACTGGAATATGGATTCTTCCTGCTCAGTCTTATCAATGAAGCGATTCATCTCCTTCGTAAAGTACCGAATTACAGATCTGATAATTGTGCGATCGCTTCACCAAACACGTGGAATGATCAGATTTAGAAATAGGGAGCAGGAATTAACTGGAAACTGTTGACGGTGTGATAAAATCTGATTATGATGTTGAGGTGACACACGGTTTACTCACCAATGTGTCAAAAGACCATGATGCTTCAATGCTCGGGGAGTTGTAGCGACACGGTTACACTTCAGCACTTCACTGTCACGTTTTCAGTCCGTTTAGTTCTTTGGTTATGATTCAGTTTAATTAGCATAAAATCAATCAAACAAAACAAAACTAGTTTGACAAGCAAGTGGACGATGTGATGAAAAGGTGTTTGACGTTCTGAAGCTTGAAAGAAGAACCAACCTTCAACCTCCACCTGAATCCAGATTTGTTTTCACAAACGGAGATGAGGGCAGCAGTGTAACATTGTCAGTTGATCCGTTCTATCAGGGCTGCAACTAAGTTATTTTCCAATTTTCTTTTGATCGACTAATCGACTAACTAACTTTCCCGGTTTAGACGCTGCTACGTGTTAGTTTTCTTGATAAAAGTGTAAAGAAAAACATACCAGAGTGAAATATTGATTTGCAAACTTTTAATGAGACAAAACTTAAAACAATAAATTACAAGAAATCTGGATAAATAAATATTTAGCTATTTAGGCTTTACCTTCATTTTCATTAACAGTGCTTTGACGAAGGACCGACAGCAGTAAGAAAACAGGCTTAGAAAAAAAAGCATTTTATGGAAAATCAGAGAAAAACGATGAAGTCCAGCATCCAAAACAGTCCTGAACTTTATTTATTTTCCAGTCGATATCTTCGTAAGTGTTTCAGCCGACGACGAGGTTTAATCCACGTCTGGAAAACCAACCGATTGCTTGTAAACTAAAGTATTTTAGGCTCTGAATCACATTAATGTACGATGTGATTCATTCATCAGCTGTAACTCATTGTGAGTCTCTGAGGTGAATCAGACACGTCATCGACACAGTGCTGCAGGAGTACAGTGTTCAGAGGGAGATGTTTGAAGATGAAAAGATAAAATCGTTTCATCTCTAGATGGGAAATGAAGCTTTCAACAGAAGGTCAAACCTGTAGTCTGAAGAGGACATAGGAGGAGCTTCTGTGAAAGTGTGGCAGGTCCACGAGCATCAGGTCCAGTTGAGTCAAAGCTCGTTTAATCCTCTACAGCCCCTTCAGAGACGACACCTTCTTCTTCCGAGCAGCCAGCATCTCGTAGAACGGGTCTTTACTGATGGCAGCTCTGCAGGAGGAAGATGAAGGAGGGTCAGATAACAAAGACTTCCTGGAAATCATCATCAGAGTGTAAACGAGGCTCACTTGATGCTGTTGATCCATTCGTCCTTCTCCTCCGCGGTCGGGGCAGAGATTCTGTAAAACGTGTGGTTTCCCTCGACGACGCGGCCGTCTGCCTCCGTCTTGCAGGCCTTGATCACCTGATCCTTGTGGTCGGGGATGTAGAGCTCGAAGCAGTTCTGAGAGAAAGAGAGAGAACAAACAGGGTGAGTCAGGAGGTTTGTGTCAACAGGAAACATCTGAAAAGTGCAGAAGATACAGATTAGTCTCGCTGTGTCTCAGGTCTGCAGGGAATAAATAGATTTCCTGATGATAAAAAAGACTCCGGGAACAAATCTTCAAATAACTGCTCTGTTTCTGCTAAAATGGATGTTTGTGATTAGAAAAAGATTTACACTGGTTTTATTAAGCAGCTGCAATAGGCCCAAGATACAAACGGTAACATTTAACGGAGAATAAAAATAACATAATTAACACCACCAGATTATTACTCAATCTTCATCTAAACCTTTTGGATAGATCTATGCTTTTTCTTGCATCCAGTTTCTTTTGTTTCCATCCAGTTAAGTCTTGTTTTATGGTATTTTTGTAAAAGATGTGATATAATTTCGCTTTTTTTCCATCCAGCAAAAGTTTTGGATATATTTATCAAAATATGTCATTTCCATCCCTCTTTTCTGACATGACATTCAACTAAAAACAGAAAACCGCAGAAATGAGTCAACTTCTCGACAAAAACGTGGCAGAAAGCAGGAAGAGTTTACCGGTTTCTTGGAGTCATCAACTTCTCTGATACTCAGATTTTCCAGTGGAATGATTCCTCTGGGTTCCTTATCCTTGAAAAGACAGAAAATACATGAGCGCCGACTTAAACTTACGGACAGTGTTTAGCTCGCATCTCGCAGCTGCACTATCGCCAAACAGGAAGTACTTACGGTCGTGTATTCAAAGTAATAGAGGCAGTTATCTGTGAGAATGAACCAACGTCTCTTCCAGGTCTTCACTCGTCCTCCTGAGGAAAGATCACAGGTGAGCTACGACAGTTAGGACGGAAAACTTTGTACTTGATGTGACGACAGCAGCAGCACTCTGAAGCACACTGACGGCACAAACCAGCAGGTTAAATGGAGCCTACTGATTGCAAAGACGCGAGCTGAGGTTAAAACTTGTCCAGCAGTTAGAATCTGATGCGAAGCGGCTCCATTTTACTCACATCGAGAGCTAATCAGCGTACAGCGCAGGGTGAAGGAAGTCTTTATTCTGAATGAAATAATCTGATGTGAAGGTGAATGCACACAGCCAGAGGGAGTAAAAAGGCAGGGAGATGTAGGGAGGTGGGGGTAGCAACTCGAAAGCAAAGCAGTGCATTAAAGATGGTGAGGGCGAGGTGGGTACATACCTCCTGGAGTCAAAAACCATGAAACACAAACGAGAAGAATGTCAACAAAGGAGAATTACACAAAAATATAATTCTGTTCTTTGTGTTAAAGTTGCTATTACACATCCAGTCCACTAGAGGGCCCTCTAACAACAAGGTGAACTGATCCAGACTGAATGAATTAAAAAGTACATGAACTGTCTGACACCATGAGGGTGAGTGTACCGAGTTTGAGCAGCCATCCTTCTCTGTCGGGGTTGAAGAAGGTGTGTGTGAGGTCGTTCCCGTCATCCTCTGGGATCTTGAAGGGTTCATTCTTGATGCTGTCGTACAGATTCTACAGAGATGAACAGGATGACGTGCGATGAGTTATTGGGTTGCATGAATACAGGCGGGACATTTTCTGGAAGTCATGTTTGAAAAAAATAGAAAAGCAGAGATTGTTTTTGCAATTCAAGAGCATTTTTGTGACTGTTGATTTTGGCTACGTTTTATTTTGAAAAGCCCGGATTCAAGAACACAAACACTTTCACAACTCTGTCTTTTATTTACTGGGAGGACAAAATATTTAGTGACACGGTTTTATTGCCAGATGATCCCCAGCATTGAGTGTGAATCACTAGATAAAGTTCCTTGTATAAGCTCTAATATTAAATGTGGCTGATATATAGATGATTTTATCAATGACCATAAATGAAAATGACGTTTATCCAGTTACAGGCAGATATTCTGTATTTCATGTAACTGCAACAGCCTGGTTTGTAGTGATAAAATGTAACTAAGTACATTCACTCCTTGAGTACAATTTGAGGTACTTGTACTTTACTTGAGTATTTCCATTTTCTGCTACTTTATACTTCCACTCCACTACATTTTGGAGGCAAATGTTGTACGTTACTCCTCCACATTTAGTTGATTACTTTAGTTACTAGTTACTTTGCAGATTACATTCTGCATCAGAGACACAGTAAACCCATAAATGAATAAATGCCTCCTTTGGATATAATAAAAAAATGCCTCGTCTACAGGCCCCAGGGAAATAAAATAGTAAACTGAAGGTGTAAAGGGGCCTGGTTTTTAAAGGGTTCCCAAAAAAGCAAAGCTTCCTCGCTAAGGATGTGGGCAGCCCAGACACAAAATAGGGCCCAAATGGACCAGAGTTCTGGCTGACAATCTAAGGGGAATGATTCAGGGAGTGATTCAGCATGGGCCAGGGGCAGTTTCAATATGAGGGTGAGGGTGAGAGCCATTTTCCACCTCTTTTAAGCCTTTCAAACAGGGGCTGTGTCTCAATTCAGGGGCTGCATCCTTCGAAGGACGCATTTGAAGGCCAATTGCGTCACAACGCTGCGCGAAGGCTGTCCCAATTCGAAGGCTCCTTCAAATGCATCCCACAAATGTGGCCTTCCTTTCCCTTTTTTTGGAGGACGCACCGCTACTATCCTTCGCGGCCTCCCATATCCATGGGAACCTTAGTATAGCACTGGTTCACAGATAAGTATTGAGATTAAATGTAGCTTGACCTTGAACAGGATGCAGGTACAGAAACTGATTTTGATTACAGAAACGTTTTGATGCTTAATTTGTTGAGTTCCTTTGGTTGAGCTGTTTGTGTTGCATTAATTGAAACTTTGAGTTGTTTTAGGAAAGTAGGCTCCTCTCACCCTGAGCAGCTCCTCCGGCAGGTCTCCTCCATCGTTGATGCCTCTGTTCATCGCCGTGAATCTCTGAACCGTCGGTTTGTCCTTCACGTTGGGGTTGTGTAGGCTGGTGTTCAACATGATCACAGCGAACGACAACACGTAACACGTATCTGTAAAAACAAGACAAAAACACAGAAGATAATCAATTTGAAAATTTCTTTCAGGAAAAACTAAAATTGACTTTGGTGTGTTTTTGTTATCGAGTCTGAACTTTCTTTAGATCCCTAAATCACAACATGAGGTCAGAATACATGCTGTGTGTCATAAATTCAGCATTTTTATATACTTGAAAAAGAAACTGTGATTGTAAACTATTTTCTTTATATTTCTGGTATCTCCTCTTCTTTCCTGAACACACACTCGTGTTCGTACCCGTGCTCTGAAACACTCCGGGGTTGCAGCGACAGTATCTCTGGGCGAACGCCTCCATCATGCGGTCGATCTTCTGAGCCTCACCGGGCAGCCGGAAGCTCCACAGGAACTGCCTGAGAGCCTGAACCAGGTTCAAGTCTGTGAACTCGTGTAACTCCAGGAAGGCGTGCAGCACCGCAATGTTGAAGTCATCTCTGCACCACACACACACCCACAGAGGGGGGAGTAAACAGAACGAGAACAGGATCAAGAAGTGAAGGCAGCTCTGTTTAGCTCTCTGAGTTGGCAGCTACCAGAGTTGGATGAGATGTGATGAATCAGATGGAAACAGATGATCTGAATGGATGAACTGATAATGCACCATAAGCTTAAATATATATAAAACACAATAATACATTAATAAGACCTGATTTGTCCTCGACAGGAAAAATATTAGGATTCTCCTCTTTTTAAAGAAAGGGTCCCCTGGCTCTGTTGTCATTACTTCTGATTAGAGACGGACCTTTTTCACAGAAGCCATTTTGTCACTCACCTCTCCCCGAGGTAGTCGCCAATAGCTGTCTTATTAAGCCCCTCCCCCTTGTAGAGAAACTTGGCGATGTCATCGCTGGTGTTTTTCAGGAGAGAGCTGTCGATCAAGAAGCGAATCCCCTGGGAGAGAAAATCAGAACACACAACTCAGTCTGAACGTTAAAAACACAAAAACAACCAATATGAACCTCAGGAAGAAATCAGTTTTGTCCAGTGAGCTACAAACAACAACTAGATTATATGGATCAATTTTACTTTAATTTGACCAAGACAAGGTTTTTGTTTCAGCAGAGATTTAAGATTATATTTTTAAAATCGACATTTCTGTCCAAAGTTTGGTCAATACATGAAAGTTTCTTCACAGTTTTTCATATTATGAAAACCAAGACTGCCCTTTATCGCCACAACTAAATAAATGATCCACACATTCATGAGAAGCAACAGTACAGTACCAAAAAGTAGATTTTTTGAGTGTACTCTTGTAGAGTAAGTAAGTAAAAAACTAATCATAATACATAATTAAACAGTGAGGTTTATCAGTTGACATATCGGACATTGTCCCTTGTCGATGCAGCCCAGGAAAGCGCTCCATGTTTTCAAGAACAAGTCTCGGCATCCTGAGAGTCTGAATAGGACTCGTAAGCTGCTGTGTTGAATATTAGTTCAATCCAGGGCTCAAAAAATGAGGGTGTGACTGCTTTCCATTGTCTAACAGTAACTCTGCATCCTGTTAACAAAGCCAATCAGCACCACAGTTCACTGAAACCTTGCATCTGCTGTTTTTTCAGGGTTAATACCCAACACACAAAGGGCCAACACAAACAGTTCATTTAGTTCAGATATTATTTTCCCCTGCAACCACAATCAATCATTTTTAGTCAGCTTTCGGAAAATAAAGCTAAATTCTCTTCTACATGATTTGGTTTTTTTTTCTCTGTTTTATTACAATAGTAAACTGAATATCTTTGGGTATTGTGTAGGACAAAAGACGTCACCTTGGACTTTTTACTATTTTCTGAGGTTTAATAGACTAAATAAGAACTTGATTCATCGAGACATAATCAGCAGATTCATCAATAATTAAAATAGTCATGAACTGCGGGCCTACACTGATCTGTTATTCTCACCTTCTTGGGGTCCATGTTGAACTTCTTTCGGCCCATGGCCATCTGTTTATTCCTCTGCATGCTTTTCCTAAAAACAGATGACACAGAACAGAAGTTCAATAAATGACTCAGCAAACAGAAAGTCTGCATGTTAAATCTTGAACCCAACTGAAACTCAACTTGCGGGGCAGATGCACTACCAATATAAGGAAGTAAACAAATTTGGATATCTATGTATCCGACTTTAAACACATTATTTGTAACGATCCCTCAAATGTGGTTATCAAACACTTGTGACACGTAATGGAGGCGGGATATTTTACAGTTTAACAACAGTTTAAAGAAACCAGAAAATGCTTTCTTCACTTCTTTTTCTTAAAAAAGGACTTAATTGATAAATCGCTTATCAAAATAGTTAGTGTTGTGTTTAGAGTATTTACCACTGAATACCTTTGGGTATTGAACTATTGTTCAAACAAAATAAGCAATTTGAGGACCTCTGGGAAAATGTGATGGGCGTTTTTTATATCTATGATCATTAGACAACATATTTCAACAGATTAATCGATAATGTGAACTATTTTTAGTTGCACTGGACTCTGTTCTGAATGTCTTGAGTTCTTTCTGGTCATTTTTCTTTCCCCATGAATACATTTCCATTAAAACATAGGCTGAGTGGACCACAGCTGCCCACACACAGGCACAGCAGATGAAGTTGAGAGACACTTTACCTCTCTTCAGTCAGACCCAGGTTTTCAATCTCATTGGTCACCTCTGCTATCTCATCCTTCAGCCTCTGAGAGCAGACAGACAGAGAGAGAGGAAAAGGAGGAGACAACAACAGATATACACATATGAGATGCTTGGGTGACCCTTGTGGAGATACTGATCTCACTGAGCACAATACATCATGCACAGTCTTCTCTTCCAGCTACTTTTCACTGACCAACACATTCAGACAAACTCTTCTTACTGAGGAGATGACCCAGAAAGAAAGCCCTAAAAGTGCAGGCGTGATGCACTCTCTCTCAGACAGACTCATTCTTCCTCTCGGCAGGAGTTATGTGGAACAGCCGCCCTCTGTAGAAAATCCTCTCTGGGAGCTGTAGCACCTGTTCTGGGGTCAGAGCCGACCACCGTTCCCCTGTGCTGACCCAGATTTATCAGCGCACCCCTCCCTCCCTCCCTCCGGGTCTGTTTTAGAGTCACCCTGGAGGGGAGGCAGGCGGGAATATGCAGGATCAAAGACTTTGACGGGCTTAGCGGAGCTGCTCAGAGGTTATGGGAGGAAAGAAGAGAGGAGGGAGACAGATGGAGAAGCACTGAGGGCAGCAGAAAAGATAATGAACGGAGATAATTATGGAAGAGAAAGAGAAGCGGAGGAGGCCGCCGTCTCAGATTAGAGCTACAATCATCTGTAGCTCTCGGTGAGTGGGTGAAAACAAGGTAAATAACTTCACTTATCTGGATTCCTCCATGTGTGTTACCATGGTTACACCCCCTCACAAATGAACAGCGTCCTCTGTCTCCATTACTGGAATATTTCATGGCTCATTACCCATCAGCCCCCGAGGGCAAGACAGGGCGGAGCTTAGAGGAGAGAAGCGCCGAACGAGAGTCGACCTCGGTAATAAACTCCATCAATCTATTCGCACAGCGTCGCTGCCCGGAGGCCATGTTTGCGTTTCTCTTTGTGTGAATGTGTGTTTTTCTTTGTGTGTGTTTTTGGATGTCCACCTTGCTCACTGAAGAAAGTTACATACATTTTCTTTCATTGTCATTTTAGCACAAATTAGATAGATAGTTACAAAAATGGGGGATTTTGTATAAAATACACAGCAATTTTGGTGACTGTTGAAGAATCAGTCTTTATTGCAGTGGAGTGATGTGCACAGCAGTTATTTTCAGTGTACTGAATCGCTTAAAATCCATTCATTAAAAAGATACGTACAAAAGGTTCGTTCACCAAATCAGTGCTTCAATGGAGATCAGACTGCATAGTCACTGAACTAAAACACAGCTGAAATTCACATCAGTTCGCTAACTAGTAACTGAGAAACGCACAATTTAGTCGGATAAAGGTAAAATTTACAAACTAAAAGCTGATGTTCTACCCTGTTATATACAGCACTTATATTTGCTACACTCGATTGTTAAACAAAATTTTTGGTCGTACTTCCTCCTGCTAGGCATGACATGAGAGGGAAGGAGATGGAGAATGGTGAGCTTGAGTGGCTCAGCAACAATTATTTACATTATCAATGAATCTGGCAATTATTACCTTGATTATTCTTTTATATGTTTGGTATTTTGGTCTATCTTTTATATCACAAGTTTCTAAAGCTCATGTTGATGTCATCAACTTGCTCTACCAACAGTGCAAAATATTCAGTTTGTTAAATAAGACAAGGAAAAGCAGAAAATCTTTACAACTGACATATTGAGATTCGAGAATTTGGGGGATTTTTGCTTGAAAAATGACTTGAATAATGAATCCATAAACAAAATAGTTGACTCATTTTTCTTTCAGCCAATTAATTGATTCATTGCAGCCTAAAACTCCACCATATTGGAGGTGGGTGATATTAGTCACCAGTACAAGACAAATGTGATCCTTTTACTTCACTTTTGTTCTAGATGATGACGCTAAGACCAGCCTTCCCCTCATCATGTAGAACAAATGTACCCAGTTAAAGAGCTGACACAGACAGTCCCGCTAATTTATTTAAGGTTGTTGGAGGAAGCGAGGCGGTGGGGGGGGTGAGGCTGTCCCCCCGGGCACAGAGAGCTAGAGGACACACACATACATGATGTCCACCCCCCTCGTACACATACACCCCACACAAAGAGGATCATCTATCGTGAACGCGTACAGTAACGCTCCGGTGGTCATATGCCTCCACCCCCACCCGCCCTCCACCCACACATATCTACACACACACACATACACCTCCCCAGGCTCACTGGTCTAGACATGGAGGTACAAATCTACTCAAGGACATGGAGAGAAGAAAGAACAACCTGAACAATGTGCAGACAAAAAAGCAAACAAAAGGACTTTTGTGACTCCTGCAACTCCCTGAAATAATTAAAATAGTTTGAAGGATGAACATTGAAAGAGGTTTTGCTTGAAATTATTCCTCTATTTCAAGATCTCTTCCTGATGCACTGTCAATAGAAGTGATGGGGGACAGTCATCGCTCTGTACAAAGGTTTATTCAAGTTAGACAAATCAAGTGGAGATCTTCAATTAGTGTTTTAAGTCACAAATTCCCTCTTTGATTACTTCTACTGCAACTCAACAGTGACAAACAGTCCAGGGAAACACAAAGAGGGAATTGTAAACCAAACAAACACAGTAACTTTGGAAGAAATCTGTTTGATTTGTCTAACTTCAACAGAGAAATGTTCAAGTGAAGGAAACAGGAGAGACAAAAACAAACTCCCTTTCATGGCTGCTCTGTTGAGAAAAACACACTGTCCAAAGGGAAGTAGAGCTCCAGATGAGATCAGCTTGTGTAAAGTTTAACAAATTGATTAGAGGAGTAAATGTGTGAAAAATGTGTGTCTGTGTGAGTGTGTCTTTACTTGTATGTCGTGCAGTAGCTCTTGTTTTCTGCGGCGGATGCTTTCCAGCTCCTGTCTCTCCTCTGGACTCAGGTCATCGGGCACTGAGGAGAGAAGTACATGAAGCACTCAGATACAAAGATCAAATATTCTCTCTCTCACACACACACACACACACACACACACACACACAACGAATATACTGTAATTACACACACATACACGTGTTCAAAGAAAGAAGAGAGACCTGAGAGTCCCACGGCTCTGGGTCACTATAGCAACACAATCTTTGATCCATTAAATTACACCCTCCCCACATCCAAACTCCAATGTGGAGGATGAAATCAAGCCCCTTTGTTTTATACAGATGTACACACACACACACACACACATGCTGAAACATGATGACTTTGCAATGCAGACAGGAAGAGGAAATATTACAATATATAAACAATATTTTCTCCATTTTAGTTGCATCTTAAACTTCAACAAAGCCATAATCAGATTTCCTGAAACAAATCATAAAATAGAGAAAGATTAAACACTGAAATATGATGTCGATCAGTGTTTTCTTTTACAAATATGTTTCAACAGACTTCTTCTGACCAAACTCCATGAGGC
The DNA here is from genome assembly GCF_965226575.1 of Pagrus pagrus. Lineage (NCBI taxonomy): Eukaryota > Metazoa > Chordata > Actinopteri > Spariformes > Sparidae > Pagrus > Pagrus pagrus. Next base: position 7,372,548 of record NC_140208.1, on the reverse strand, counting down.
CCAAATTTGAATAACTGCATACAAATCCGTTTTCTAGCAACTTGTTTGTGACATTTCAGCAGAAACGGTGTCTCTTTTAACGATAGAAAACCTGTAGGCGGAGGAAACGGAGAGACTGAACTCTACAGAGAAGTAAACATGCTCATCATAACTGTGTTAATGAGGACTAAACAACACATTGTCTCAGTATTGACGTCACAACTCACATGTCCACTGTAAAGGATGCAACACATCGAAATGAAAGTTTCAACAACACAGAAGAAAAGGTCATAATGGTGTAGTCTATCTAACAAATAACTGAATTTAGCCTAAGTTTTTTGGCTGTTTAGCAAACATACTGTAAATAAAAGAAGCGGAGTGTCTTGTGGATTTTTGCATCTGACTTTAAACGAATGAAAACAACAAAAGAAGTTGAGTAAAATAAGAACTGTTGGAAAAAAATGATCTGCTGTGTGGGAGAGAAAAAAAAGTAGCTGTCCCATTTTAGAAAGAAATGCAGGGTTTCCCCTCCCATGACAAGGCCTGGGTGCAGCACCCGAGCTGTTCTGGGCACCACCTAAACCAAATGAGGGTAAAGTCAATGAGAAGAGCAACAAAAAACCTCAAGCTTTTCCAGTTTTTCATACATGGATATAATAATGGTCCAAAATGTCAAATGTCAAATTTTCTTGGGGGAGGAAGCCCAAACCCAACCGCCAAATACATGCGCCTAAGTGTTCAACAAACTGAGGGAAAACACTGAAATGTCAAAAATCAAAATTCAGATGAATATTAGTTTTAAAAAGGTACATTAGACTTGATATTTTACTGTATATGTTAAGCTCAAATGCCGCCTTACATTCATACTCACAGTGAACTGGACATGACCAAGTGTGTGCTCTGATAGGACAGAAGTTCACACATGATGTCTGCAGAGGAAAGATAAGCTTAAGGAGGGAAATGTGGATCTGTTGGTCACAGACTTTGTGGTTTTTCTCAAGAAAACGTGAGCGGGAAAAAAAAAGGAACAAGAAAGATTTAGTTCCAGTAATAAGAGAAGAAATGCAGCATTGTACTGATCTGCATATTTCAATGTACGATAAACATCACACCTCTGCACGGAAATTGCTGTTTCTCTTCTCAAGGCGCCTCATAATAAAGCTTCTGCTATGTGTTCCTTCTGAGGCATATAAACTTACAAGTAAAAAAAGGTGAGCAAAAGTCCCAATTTTTGCCGAGTAACAAGGGGAGCACAGAGGACATATCAAGCTGTGCTGCTGCTGTTTAGTCTGCCTCATTAGAGGAGTCACGCTGAGGGATTCAAATAAACACTTCAGTTCACTTTGCCATCACGACCGAGTTACTCAGTTTCAAAGTCTGAAACAACAAACACCTAAAAACATAGCTTTTTATTATCTAGAATACTGCCAGGTCCTAACCACACCAAAAAGTTGGTGAAACAGAAGTCTGTTTAACCATTTTATGGACTTCTGAGGCATTTGATTATACCCAATTATTGAAAGTCTGTTTGTCTTGACAATAACTGTAATGAAACATGCCAACCTGCTTGAGAGGCTTTTGTGCCAGCTTTACACTAATGTAGGGTGCAGTGGTTGTTTAGTATGCCTGCTTGTAGACCTCTGTTTGTTACACCATAAGACTGAGCTGTTCTAAGAGTTTAATATCAATGTATACCTCCAAGTTTTATTTAGCAATTATTGTGTAACAAAAGAATGCAACTGAGCAATGGTGAATATGTGAGTACATAAATGTATACATAGTAATTATTTCAGTCTTAACAGGTTTGAACTAAACCTTGAGAAAGGGGGAAAATACTGCCCCCGATTCATTTGAAGCAGGTGGCTGGAAATTACAATCAGCTCCTTGAAAGGGGGAAATACTGCCCCCTATTCGGTTGGACTGGGTGGCTCGTAATCACAAATAGGTCGTTTAACATCATAAGCCTGTTAAAGTTCATCCACTAAAACAACTTGATGCCATTGAAAGCTCCAGAAAAGGCTATGTTAAAGGACCTTGAGTTAAGTTCATTCATCAGGACATGCAGACATCTTTGACTATGTACACACAAGGCAAATTAAGCAAAGCACAAGGTGGTGTGACAGGTGCCACAGTTTTGGATACTGGTATATTTTATATATTGCAAACACACAGACAGAAAGTGACGCACTCCCTCATTACACACAGACACCCGTCGCCCACAGAGAAAGGTTTAAGTAGGCCGGAGCAGCTCCTATTATAAACCTGAGGACGAGAATAACGCACCATTGTGAGCGGAGAGGCAGTGAAACTGGCATTCACACTCACTTCCTCTCTGTGGTTTGTTCATTAAGAGAGGAAATAAGAGCAACTAGATTCATGAAACGGTCATATCACGTCTTCTCACGCAAACAAACACATACACTCAATCTATAGAAATTACATCATTATTATGATATGAGACTACATATTATCTAAGATTTTGGATATTGTTTAATTCTGTCATGGCATAAATGTTGTATTTTCCTGGTTTCAAAGGCTGCATTACTGGATAACTGATAATTACCTGCTTGCCATGGCATAACTTCACATATTTAGTGTTTTAAAAGAAGTTCCTAACCTTTAGTTTATTCACACCTGAGGGTAAGAAAGGCTAACATGTGGCAAGCCAAAATGGTCTTCCTCCTCTTCTTCTTCTCCTTCGTCTTTCTGTTTATGGGTTAAATGTATTATATTTATCAGCTAATATTTCATCAATACATAATATAAACTTCCCATAATGGGTTGGATATATATCGTACTGTAGAGTGCTGAAATTGTCTGAACTTGTCAGATTGTTCTAATACTTGCCTTTGCCCACTTAGTCTTTATATCCACATTACTGATGATTATTTATCAAAAATTATATTACATGAATATTTTGTGAAAGCACCAATACTTTTCCCTACAATATTGTCGCAATATCAATAGGTGTTAAGTCAAAAATGCGATTTGGTCGCCCGGTCCTGGCATTTATGAAATGCTTTTGAGAAGATATAAATATCTAGATATATATAAAAATCCTTTAAATATCGCAATATTATTTTAAGGCTATATCCTAAGATGCAGTCAGCTGCTCTGCACAGCCTCGAGGTCACAGAGTGTGTGTTTGTGTTGGCAAGTAACGGGACACCTTGTCATAGCAATGCTGCTGATGACCAGCTGCTATGGACAACCAACATATCCAGGCCTGAAGTTCACTCTCTGTACTTCTACTTCCACTGTCTGTCTGGTTTGGAAGTTATGCAACAATTCACATCCTCTGACAGATGCAAAAGACACCAAAACCGCATCTACTGTATGTTCTGGCTGGGTTTCCGGCTGTCATGAACTCACTGAGGAAGACGTGACGACACACACAGGCACACACAGTCATTCAGATAAATTTCTGCAAAACGGCTCGGATGCAGAAGTTGATGACGCACAGAACACCTACACATTTGTGTCATAATCAAGGTGCCTACCAGAGAAAAGATGCCGTCCGCTGAGTGACTTCACCACCGGTCTCAATGGTCCCAGTATTCACAGTGCAGCAGAAAACACACACTTCTTTAGCTTTTAGTAGTTTGATTCTTACTTTGAAGGTCCAGCTCAACACATCTAACTTAGTCACCAATTCCAGCCTGTTTCCTGCAGTCCAGCACAACAATAATCCAGTCCTGCCCGCACCCTCCAATCCCAATCCCAATCCTATGGTCCTCTAGTCCAGCCTCCCTGCTCCTTAATCCTTAAACACTCATTCGAGCAAAGGGGTGAGAGGAGGGGAGCAGGCCTGCAGCTAAATGAGGATGAGGACGAGTGTGTTTGTGAGGGGAAAACCCTTGAACTCTCATCTCTCTCCCCCCTCCCCTCTGTCCATCTTGACTCCTCCCTCCCTCCCTCCTTCCCTCCCTCAGTGAGCTCAGCATCAAACACAGGCTCCCCCACGTGGACACTGGTCTCCGAGAGAGGGAGGAAGGTGGGGAGGTGCAGTTTTTGCATGCGTCTTCTTAAGGAGGGTGCAGATATGAGTCTGACTCACCATTTCCGGTCAACAACAACAACCAAAATTACAAAACAAAAGGTCTCTGTTGAGGAAGAATTAAATCAGTCTTCATTCTTCGACCCACACATACACCAACAACTGCTTCCTCACTGGTTTGTCTCTTTTTTTTCAACCTAAGGATGGCAGCTGACCCGACACCCAAGGCAAAGCAGTTTAGCTATGACTAGAAAATTTTCGGTCAGTGTGTGGCCCTTTTCACAAGGCAATATTTGTCCGTTTCACTGTTCACAAGGCGACGATTGTGTGTTTAAATGTTCCCAAGGAGAACGAGCTGAAGTGAGTGATTTAATCCTGCGGTTATGGTAAACTCCCTGGTGACTGATCGCATTCACTCAGCCTTAAAGGCTCAAAAGTCCAACAAGGAGGCAGAAACAAATCCAACAAACAAACTGGGCTCTGAAAAGAAAAACATCCTTAAGAGACAGAGGGAGGAAGTGAGGACATTTCTGACAACCTCGGCTGCCCTCTCAGGGTGGAAAATGTCTTTTAGAGTGAAGTACCTTTCATGTGGGGAAAAGCTATCAAAATGGACCGCCAGTGTTGTAAGTATGCTGAGAAAAAAAGTGGCACTCACTCTCGCAAGTGGAAAAAGGCTGTGAAAAGCTAGCAGGTCGTTCTGATATTTCCTCCCTGACAGCAGCTGCCTTACTTAAAAAGCAATTTATATTATTGGTGGTTTATTTTGATAGCTTTTCTAAGGAAGCTCATTTCCACCAGTTAGAGAGAAAAAAAAAGATGAAAACTCAGCTTGATGACAGAAGTATTCCCATGACGGCTCAAAATCGACATTATGAGACACAAATCTCTCACAATTTCAACATTTTCAACTCATAATTGACTTTCTATCCCATAATTATGACTTTCTATCACATAATGATGTCTTTTATCTTATAATTATGATGTTTTCTCTCATAATTGACTTTCTATCACATAATTGACTTTTTATCCCAGTTTTTCACCACCGGACACCTCATTACAAAGCACCCTGTAAGAGAGGCTCACAATATCAGAGGAAACACTAGAGCAGAAGAAGCAGATGATCTATAATTAACAATAACAACACAAGTTGTTTTTTTAATGTTTTCTCTCTGTGTAGTGACCTTTAGTGGTAATCTCCCCAACCTCCTATCGCTGTCAGCATCTAACACTTTGGTCACAAGTTGAGAAACTGAGCAGAGTGCAACCAAGCCAGTGTGTTTGAGGGCAGCTCTTTCATTTCCAGTCGATAAAAGGGTGCATTGATTGTATTTATAGACACGAGAACTGCTGCACAATAAGCACAGACCCCCGTGAGGTCTGGCCTCAATCCAGCTTAATAATAATGGATCTCTTGTGCCAGTTAAGAGCTTTAACAAATCTGTCAAATGAGGACTTGTTGCTCTCGCTCCGCTGATAGGAAATTAAATGCCAAAACCCATGAAACTAGCAGATATCCAGACAGTAGGTACATGCTCACTTCAGTTACACAGCGTTAGATGAAGTTACGTTAGTCGCTAGTTAGCTAACTAGCTAACCTGGTTAGCCTCTAGGTTAGCCCTGCTGGCTGTGGTTAACTAGCGGGTCAGACAACTTACCAACTCCGTCTTCAGACTTTAAAACCATGTTGGCGCTGTTGGTCGACGCTGCCTCGGTGGACGACGCTGAGTTTTTAACTTTAAAGTAACTTTAGAGGTCGGAAGGTGTCTGTATTTTCTCTGTGTTACCGTTAGACTGGCAGTTAACGACAACTGTCTGAGAGACAGCCGGTGTAGGGGCAGGATGACGTAGGCGTGGCTTCCACGGCTGCAGCCAATCAGAGAGCGGCTAAGCTCAAACAAACCTCTATCTGTCTCTGTATCCATCTATCTATCTATCTGTCTGTCTGTCTGTCTGTCTATCTATCTATCTATCTATCTGTCTATCTATCTATCTATCTGTCTATCTATCTATCTATCTATCTATCTATCTGTCTATCTATCTATCTATCTGTCTATCTATCTATCTATCTATCTATCTGTCTATCTATCTATCTATCTATCTATCTATCTATCTGTCTGTCTGTCTGTCTGTCTGTCTGTTTAAGACAAATTTAGGTCATAATCATGACAAAAAATGTATCAGAAATGTGACTTTTAAATCACTGAAGTAAGTGAATATCTCATACCCAAAAGTCAACTAGAGTAAAAGTAAAGATACCAAGTTAAAATATTACTTTCGTGAAAGTGAATACTTGTTTAATGTCTCAAAGTATCTCATATTAAACAGCCTACACTTAACTATCAAAGTTATTTCCTGTGCAGCAAATGTACTTTTATGTATATACATGTAAGCCAACCGATTTTCGGCTCGCAGATTCTTGCAGATTTGTCTGATCAGAATCGGTGTTTAAGCCAGTTGCTGATGAAATAAATTAAGCGACAAATGTCAAATGTGCCACTTTGGCTCTGATGCAGTATGCAACTATGCATGTAACTCGTAACTAAAAATATCAAGTAAATGTAGTGGAGTAAAAAAGTACAACATTTGCCTCCAACATGTGGAGTGGAAGTATTAAGTTGCAGAAATTGGAAATATACTCAAATAAAGCACAAGTACCTCAAAATTGTACTTAAGTGCAGTACTAAAGTAAATGTACTTAGTGTCATTCCATCACTGATTTTAAGATAAATAAGATACGATACGATATGATACGATACGGAAAGGTACGGTACAGTACAGTAAGATAAGATAGAACTTTATTATTCCTGATGGATATTCTTGTGCGAGAGAAGGCTCAAAATTAAAGCAACATAAGAGCACAATGGATTAATAACAAAAAAGTGTGAAAGGTGTAAATGCTAACATCAATGCTAAATAGAATAACAATAAGATAATTTAGGAAAAAAACTTAATAAACTACAAAAAAAACTTTTATAGAAAAGATAATATACAAAGAAATTGAGAAGTAATAAAAAGATAAAAAGCATTGCACCTGATTGTCAGAGTAGATATTGCAAGTGAAAAAGTAATATTGCACATGATATATTAAAGCATATTGATATCAATGTTTTCAGTGTTCAATGTTCAGCTGTCCCTCCTGCAGTAGGGGAGGAGTTGTACAGTTTGATGGCCACTAATAGGACAGACCTCCTGTGGCGTTCTGACCTAGAATTTCATAATTTTGAATGTTTGTCATTCCTGACGTTTCAGCGAACTTTTACTCTCTGTTGGAAACCGTTTTCAGCAGCTTGTAAGTGTTGAGAGAAGAGAATAAAAATCCTTTTCATGTCTGCATGTTTTAAATCTCTATCTATACCAGTAGATGTTTGCTATTTAAATAATTGATTAATTGGTTTGCTGATAAAATTGAGTATGTTTTTTAAGAAAATAAAGTCAAATTCTCTGATTCCAGCTTCTTAAATGTGAATATGTCCTGGTTTCTTTGCTCCTCTTTTACAGTAAACTGAATATCTTTGGTTGTGGACAAAACAAGAGATTAGGGAAACAGTGATTGTCATTTTCACAGTTTTCTGACATATATAGTTGATATATATATATATAGTATAAATAGTTGAGAAAATAATCAACAGATTAATTGTGAACAAGCAGCCCTAGTGTATAGTGTGTATCTCTATCTGAATATGGGTGTAGCTACATGCTCACAGAATCAGTTTTAAAGTCTTTTGGCCCGGGGATATGTGCAAATATTCCCCTTTTTAGCACTCCACCCTGTATAAAGTGATGAAAGGTTTGGCAGCGTGACTTCATTCAAGCAGGAAGAGGATACAAGACTCAACAAGAAGTTAGAAAAACAATTAAATACAAGGTAATAAAGAGGAGAGACACATTTGTCCAAATGGGTGTGAAGGCTGAGGAAGCAGGTTTGATATCAGAGATAGATGTCCTGTGTGTGAGGAAGGAAAAGGGAGAGGAGAGGATGTAGGGAAGGATAGAGGAAAGGAGGGTAAAGGATTGCAGCTGTGCGCTTGAATTGGTGCTTTATTCAGAGTTTGGACACACCAAAAACAGGATATGCTGAGGAGGGGTTAGGGAAGAACTGCTGCAATTGAGCAGTTTAAAGGGTCAGCTCGCACAAAAAACAAAAGACATATTTTTCCCCTTGTTGTTAGTAACAAGCTATGGGTGGTTTGCATGGAGACTTTTTCTTTGGTAGAAAGTAGCTCCAGTGAAAACTGTTGACAGTGAGGTCCAGAGTAACAGGAAGTTATCTATGTCCATGCCTCGAGGCCTCTGCAACAGTGCTTATTTCACAGATAAACCCTTCAGCTGTGAAGATTGAGTCAATAGACTGCTGTAGCTTCCTTTAAAGATGCTTATCTTCAAATGGTATGTTATTAAACAGTCGATTCGTTGTCTCACTGGTTTCTGGTGGCATCTAGTCATGCCGTTTTGGTTTAATGTGCTGCAATTAAATAGAGGTGAATGACTTGTTTTTGAGGATAAGGGTCGCAGTTTACAAAACATTTCCGGAGCTTCACAGCAAAACAGCAACAACCCAAGTAGACAGGGATTTGTTTCGAAACATTAAAAAAACCTTTTAAAAAATAAATAAAATGGCGCCATACAGCTCGTCCGGTGTAATCCATGTCCCCAGAAACCCTGAGTTCATGAACTGACTTGAGAAGATGTTATTTCCCCCTCGACGAGCACCCACCTCTGACAGACGTGCTAACTCTTTTAGCTTAGCAGCTACAGGGAAGATTTCAACTTAAAAAAGGGTGTAATTAACGACCTTTCAAGTCAATTTGGGATTTTTGTGTTTACCCCGAACAAGCTGTATGGAGCCATTTCATGTTTTCCTTTCAGTTGTTTTTCTCCATCCGCTTCAGTTGTTTAGGAAAATGCTGCAACTCTGTTTTGCGGTGAAGCTCCCGAAATGTTTTGCAGACTTCGAAACTTCACCTAACTTTCCATCGGCGTGGGGCTGAGTGGATAATGACTGAATTTTTTTGCCTTAAAGAAACAGGAGTTAAAACAGAGAGCGTTCCGACAGAGGGGGGATACTAATGTGTTTTCTGAGCATTAAAGCATGTAAACCTTTTTTAGTTGTAACCCAGAATAAAATTATAACTTAAAATGAGCACAAAATGTCTCTTTTAAGACAAGTTGTTGATTTTCACCATAAATAAAATGTCATTCATGTCTATTTTATTGAGGCACATGCAAACTGCATGACAAGACACCATCAGATATGACTGAGACAATGAACCAACTGTCTAATAACATAAACTATTAAGACATAAAGCATCTTCAAATGAAGCTACAGTAGCCTATTGAGTCAATCTTCACAGCTGAGGGGGTTTATCTGTGAATTAAGCACTGTTGCAGAGGCCTCGAGACATGAGCACAATAAAGACGAAAGCAGAGGAAATCACAAGGAAAAGGAGGGGGAAGTCCAGATAAAGAAAGATCAAAAAAGGTGGAAATAACCTGTGTGTGAGCGTCGTGCTGCCCTCATTGTGCGAGGCCGGCATGAACGTTGACACGAACACACCTGCACACGAGGGGAGAGCAGTGGGCAGCGATGGAGATTATGTCACTCCAGCACCCACAGGAGAGGAGGATCACGGTACAGAGGATGATGATGGGTGTGCGTCATGTTCAGAAATCAAACCCACCATCACACGCAAACGCACACACTCAGAGACACTCACAGTTGGCCCGACTCGTGTGTACATGAACACAGAAATGTCAAAAACACAGCATGGCACACATACACACTTCAGAGCGCTCCCTGTGTGTGTGTGTGAGCAGAAAATCACCACGGCAACTGAACACTAATAGCACTACTTTGTGTCAGTCTCGCTTCTCATGTCTCATGTCTGTGTTGTTTCTAAGAGTCACACAAAAGCAACATTAAACCAGTAATTAATACATAAAGCTTTTTCTTTTCCAAAGAAAAATGTAACAGAAAATCATGTTTACACACCCCAAAATAAAGGTCGTTTAAGGAATCTTTCACAAGCTTACAAATACCTCTAACACAATCCTTAAAAGCACTCACCTGTAGATGCAGCAGGTGGCCCGGGTCGTACTGAAGGACACAGAAATGCCTGGAAACTGGAGGCACACAGCTCACTGACGGTCCCCATCACGGCACAGTACTCAGGAGTTTGTGACAAAACAGCAATCAAGGGTGACGGAGTCCTCTCAGCATCCCGGCGTCATGTTCAACTAAAAAGGCGGCTGAATCAGAAGCAGGTTAAATCTCTGGCCCTTGAAGAAGCTTTTAGTGTTTTCCCTCCCGACTGCCACCAGACTCTGACAGACTCTCAGAGAAACACTCTCTCCTCTCACTCTCTCTCCTCCCTCCTCTCTCTCCTCTTGTTCACACACTTGACCTCACTCACACACTCCACGCCTGCACTACACACACACACACACACACACACAAAAACAAACCTGTTGGATTTTTAGTGAAAACAAAAGGACACGTATACTGTTTGTATGTGGACACACGCCCACTGCTGTGTCACTTTGAGCAGTTGTCGAAGTATTCTTGGAAGTGATGACAAATGTACACACAACCTCTTATCCTCCTGTTACACACCCACACACACACACATCAGAGCCCGGTTTAGTCAGAGCTGAGTAAAACACACAGATAAACACATATAGGCGCATACGTGATGAGGCATATCATGGTGGACGATATATTAGCAGTCTTTAAGTAGCAACGGTTAAAAACACTCCTGTACAAGTAAACATCCTGCATTTAAAATGTATCTAGCTGTTTAAAAATGAAGTATTTCCAATAACAAAATATTAAAATGTGTATAAAAAATACTTTGCCTGGAGTCTTAATGAATATATATTTTGTGTCAGATGCTTTTATCATATTAAAACAAGACCAAATCGTTCAGAGATCTTATGGCATGGATCGTTTTCTTTGTCATTAAAACATATTGATTGCAGGGTGTTACATTATTATATATAAATCGTGTAATCTAATTATTATTACTGATAGATAAGTAGTAAGCAGCACAGTTGTAGCTGTTCGCAGTGGAGTTTTGTTTTCGTTTTTAAAGATTCACGATTCAGATTCAAAGTGGAGATAATTCAAACTATTTTACCACAAAAGCTGTAGTAACAGGAATCTAATCTACTGTCATAGTTTCGGTTTTTGGTTAGTTGTTTCCTGGTGTCATGTTTTACTTTCCACTTCTTGTCTTTGTCTTTTTTTCTGTGCACACCTCTTTTCCTTTAGTTAATCATTCCTGTGTATTTAAACCTCTACATCACCGTTTTGTTCTCTGTGACTTCTGGTTTGTCCTCAGTTTTGTATTTCTCTTCAGTTATTTCCTTGGACTTTCCTTTGCCTGCCTTTAGTTGCTCATATTTTGGATTTTTGACATCATTAAAGCTTGCTTTTTGTTCTTTTACCTTCCTGCCTCTGTGTCCCTTTATGATAAACTCTTAACATCTAGATGATATTTTCTAATCTGATACGTTTTTTAGAAAACAATCTACAAAGTGACTTGTAGCTATTGCTGCCAAATTAAAGTGGTGAAGGTATAAAGATCAGAATGTGCCTTTGATAAATAATAACACCAACTACAGTCTCAAAAATACCCAAAACAAGTTGAGTACAGAGGAGCAACTGTTTAGACGGAAGCTTAATGACGAAACAAGAAATAATCAATTAGTATCAGCAGTAGTAAATCCGCCATACTTGTAATACATTTTGACAACATCCAGCTCTTGTTTGCGTGGAGGCTTAACGAACATAATGTGCAGCTAAATAAAGCAAATTAACTTTATATGCCAGCAGCACATGCTGGTAGAAGCAGTGATGACAGAGGTAAAATGTAGTCGTAGAGATATTAGAGCAGCAGCAGAATAAGAAACAGATAATGGTCGGAGCAGTGGCAGTAAATTGTAGTCTTTATTGTAGTGATGCAAATGAGTCAGATGCAAAGGAGAAAATCATTTTACCGCCTTTATGCTGATGTTGGATCACACGTAACTCAATATGGCAAGTTATTTCTGTAGCTCAGACATTAAATTAAAAGTTTTCTACGCTCATCAACATGAGAAGAGTTGTTTCAAGTTTGGCTGATGAAATTAAATCCTGATTGAAATGTGTTAATTAAATTACAGCACAAAGGTAGAAGAGATGGTGGCGATGTTAATACCAAAAGATTAAAGATTCAAAATTAATTAAATGTCATTATGCAACACATGATTGAAATTTCTGCTGTGTTTACCAAACAAACAAAAAAGCCCTCCAAAACTATACAAACTAATGAATAAATAATAATCGAGTCACAAAAATAAACTGTTCATGTTGGAGTGTTGATGATGAGTCTCTCAGACTGGGGAATGAAGCTGCTCTGCAGTCTGGTGGTACGGCAGCGGATACTTCTGTATCTCTTGTCAGACGGCAGCAGGGTGAACAGACTGTGGCTGGGGTGGGTGTTGTCTTTTAGTGTCCTTTGGGCTCTGCGACACAGAGCAGACACCTCACGTGGTTCCTTGGTTTTGCTGACACTGAGCAGTAGATTAATCTCTGTGCACCACTTTGCAAGATTTTTGATTTCCTCCCAATATGAACTCTCGTCGTTGTTTGTAATGTGGCTGATCATGGTTGTGTCGTCTGCGTACTTCACAATTGAGCTGTCTTGATGTCTGGGAGTGCAGTCTTGGGGTGCACAGTGTGGAAAGAAAGGGTCCGAGCACACAACCCTGCAGGACTCCAGTGTTCAGTACTAGGTGTGATCCGAACTATCTGTTATCTGTTTGTGAGGAACTCCAACAACCTAATCATTTTTATGTCTGGTATCGTAAAGAGTTTATACAAGTCATTCAGGCACATAAAACACTGGGTGCTGAATGGAAGCAAACGTGAAAAATACAAAAACAAAGATAGCCATGTCTGTAAAAGGGCTTATGTTACGTTTAAACAAAAAGGGACCCAAACATAAGACACGAGGAGGCAGGAAGGTAAAGAACAGAAGGCAACTTGAATAACAAAACTTTGGTCAAAATCCAAAATCCAAAAATCCAAAAAGTGCAAGTACAAAATGCAGCAAAAACAGAAGGAGCAGGCTGAGACAAATCTGAGACTTAAAAAAATACAAGGATACAAAAACAAACCAAAGAAGTACTGGGATCACAGGCAGGAACTTAAGGAACACGAGGAACATGAGGAATATGAGGAACACAGGGGACACAGGACTGACTGAAAAAAATGGAGGGAAACTCATACGACACAGGAGAAACTAATAGGGCAATCAAAAAAGGCTGGAAGAAAGACAAAGACACAAAGAGTAAAGTAAAACATGATACACGAGGAGTGATCTACAAAATAAAACAGGAAATAGATGAAACAAAAACCCAAATCACGACAGTTTGAGCCGGAAAGGAAACAAAAGTTCCTGGATTGATTTTTGGATAAAGACAGAAGTCAGCATAAAAACTTCAGCTGTTGTTGCGGGCATTATGTTGAGGCAGCTCCTCTATAGTGACCTATAGCTATAGCTATTTATATTCTGCATCTGCCATGAAGGACGAGTGTTGCTATTTACGTGATCACTGTGTGACTGAGTGTGATATCACTGACCTTCATGGTTGCCTTTGAGTTCGATTTTGCTCTTTTGATGCACAATATACTTCATTATCCTTTGACTGTCTGCCTCTGGTCCCACACTTTTACTTGCACTACATTTCCTATCAGCTGCACTCCCTTTCTCTCTTTCACTCATTAATTTCCCTTCATCCTCTCTCTCTGTAGAGCTGGCCTCTTTCTGTTGACCTAATCGACTCGTGACAACCAGAATATCTTCAAGTTCGGCATTTTGTGGCTTTATGAGCTTCAAACTCACAAAACACAGTATATGTATGCAGAGCTGGTGCTAGACACCCAACGTCACAGGTGGCAGGAGGTACTGAAAAACAGAGAAAGAGTAGGCGGTGCGACGTAAGCAGCCGCAGTGAACTTTTATGTGATTTGCATATAAAATAAAGAAAATGGGAGAGAGAGAGAGAGTCTGGTTCCACAGCATCGGGCTTCACCGGGGCAGAGCTGCTGATGATTTCAGTACAAATGGACTTTTCTATATATAGATGATGTATGCAGTTTATCCTATTGAGCTGCACCGCCTGCTGCTGCATTTCACTTATACCATGTGTCTAAAGCACCAACTCAACAGCCAGCATGTCAAAAAGGAGAACAGTTATAAACAGCAAAATGTGCTCAAAGCATCATCACATTACTGGAAGTTTATCACCGATTCATTAACAAGGAAGGAATAAAAAAAAAAAAGCAACTGTCTATCGCCATGCGGGGGGGTAGATAATGACTTTAAAGGTGTACTATGTACATGTATGTTGGGGGGGGGGAGACTGAGGTATACTATCTTACTATTGAGTAACAGCTAATTAGCATGCTAACTTCAGTAGATATCTCTGCAACACAACACATAAACGTCTTTGACATAGAACTAAATGTATTTGTTAATCTTTGAACATTTTAAACTAAAAATCTTACATAATGCGCCTTTAACACACCGTGCTGCAAACTGTACTGTTTTAATGTTACCTGTGTTACCGTTTTTAGATGTTTATTGGTGCTTTTTATTCTTCTATCACATTGCTACAGTCCAGGATAGGTTTTTAATGTATCCAAGTACACAAAGAAAAAGACATTAGATTGAATGTTGACTGAATTTTCTATTTGGGGTGAACTGTTCCTTTAGGTGCAGTACTTTAGAAAACAAACTCGCAGTCTGAAAATAAGAGTGCTGATGTGAGATCCGCCAGCAGTCAAAGCTTCCTGTTGTTTGATTCACATGTAGGCTGATTAATGTCTTCTGGCAGGATGTATAAAATTAACCTGCTGAAGGTGAGGAAATCATCTTTCTACTCATCACATGATGTGTAACCTCTTTCAATATGAGTGGTGTCTGCCAGGAAGACAAACCCTCTACCGACACACACGTGACTGAGAAAGAAAGTCAGCAAAAAACATGAAACATGTTACAGGACTCAAATTACAGAACTTGTTTATATATCTTATCTGTTTTGGAGCCTTCTGACGGGAATAATACAAATTTACCACCACACTCAGATATTTCTGTTTTATCTCCACTTCCTCTCTCGACACAGATGTCCTTGACTCTTCTCTTAAACACATCAGGTTGCCACGACAACCAAAAAAAAAGCCCAGCGTGTAAAAGAGCGAGAAAGTTCAGAGACCGTCTTTCCTCGTCCTCGTAGTTTTCATCTTCTTACTCGTTAAAACGACAAATGTCAAAACCAGACGCATTCACGGCCCGACGGATGAAAAAGTTAAGCTGTTGCCGTTCGTCCTGAGAGGATCAGGAATGTGTTTTTCCCAGCAGTTCGTCCAGTAGCTTCTGAAACATTTCACTCAAATCCACAAATGTCAATGTCAGTGTGTGAGCTGCTAGTTTGGCTAAAAAGGAATTAGATAAGAGGGTCCGTCATGGAGTCTGCTGGGAGGAATTCAGAGTTAAAGACAAGGTCAAAAAAACCACTAAAGGAAACTAAGAGAATACTAAACATGGTCTGAATGTAGTGACATTTTAGCCTTATTTCAGGAGCTCTGAGCCGCTGCCCACACTTCATATTTCTCAGAGATTCAAATAAATGAAATGGCAATTCAGACAGATATTATTTCCCCAAGCCATTGAGAAAGTGTGTGGGTGTTGCAGCTCCCTTTCTCCTCGGTTAAGCTGTTCCTCTCTGTGGCAGAGGAGAAGGACACATTTTTAAGTTTAGCTGTGTTCAAGTTCGTCTTCTTCAGAGGGCACTGGGTTCAGCTACTCTGGATCTGTGTGGGATTATGCATATATTTTAGATAATCTTGCTTTAGATGTGTGAGCTCTGCAGACTGAAATTGACAAACACGTGAAAAATGTGAGTTTATTGAAAACCTCAAAGGCTTCAGGTGGTTTGAGAAAGACATACAGCATTAAAGGCAGCAGTTAGACAAGATAGGAAGAGACCGGACTTTAAAGAAATCCGATCTCAATATGTACGAGGAAAAACTGCTCTGTTACTGCAAACTAAGAACAAAATGATCCGATATTTGTCTTCTCACGTCAAAACTATCAACCCCTATTGTGCAAATGTTTTGGATGATGTCAGACTCACATGTTTGTAAAAGTTATTTGGAAACTTTAAAACATTTTTGGGCGTTTCTTCCTCTGACAGCTGCTTCTGACTTGGCTCCTTATTTAATCCTCTTAGAGCAAACATGTGGGTGTTAACATGGAAATATGGATGATGCACCTGTTATTAATATCAGTATAATATTGGATAGGATTGTTATAATATTGTAGATGCTTTTCAGGGTTATGATCAATTACTAAGTGTGTATTCGTGCTTGATGTGGAGTGTTTTTGTCCTTTTGTGCTTTTTTTCCTCTTGTGTTTTTATTTATCATATCCTCCTGTGTATAATACTTGTTTCTGTATATGTATTTTAATATTAAGCACTGAGTATACTTATAATGAGCTGTATAATTACAACTGTCTTGCCTAAGTGTGTGAAAACATGGGATTCGTAGAGCTAATTTCAGCTTGCCGAAGGATTTAGTGGCTGCTGTGTCCTCTGGTGGCCACTGGATGGCATCACAACTACAAGTGTGACAGTGTCCATGTGGAAATGGCTGAATTAATTCACACCTGATACCTGACAGTGCAGCTTCCATGGATCAGTCATTACAAATTATATTGATTTAAAGGTGTTAAATACTCAGATTTATGTGATTTAACTGAAAGAATGTTTCCATCCAAAAACATGCAACATAAAAAACTCCCTTCAGCTCATTCTTTGATCACAACAATGAGTAAAAAGTTAAGTATCGCATAAAGAAACTGGAGGGTGTGGTGGTGAGAGGAATTCCTGTTTCCTCAGCTCAACATGTATTAAAGTATTTAATCTGTCTCTGATTCGTAATTTATTTGTGCTTGTTTGGACGACAGCTTCAGTATTAACAGTGTGACTCTTCCCGTCTGTCTTTTTCTGTCTTGGGTAATCAGGATTGCAAAGCAAAGGTTGCAGCAGCACATCCCTCACGTACTCACAGGTTACCCAACTGTTCTCAAACATCAGATCACCTGCACTTTGTAATTCACACCCTCCCTCAGAAACACTGACCCGACCCAGTAGGAAGAAATCCCCCCTCCTCCCCTCTGACACCGGATGATTATCACCATCCTTGTTTGACATTATTGAGGAGAGAATGAACAGAGATGACAAAACCGCTCGCTCTGGGCTCTGCCTGAACATTACTCAAATATTTTCCTAGTTGAGTCGATTACCACATCTATTAAAGCGTATTTGTCTGCTCTTGTGTCTACACGGCCTCTCCACTCCGCTCTCATATCTGAAGTACACCAGAGACACTGTGGGAAATCAACAGCGGCCAAATCAAGGCCCAGTTCTGACTGCTTCACATACCACGAATACAAGAGTTTGGAGGTTAGAATTCAAATTCGGTGCAATGTGAAGAATTTGTATTATCTGGGTTTTTTCTGGTGAGAAGGAAATTCTTATTCCCTGAAGGCATTAAATATTTCAGCTGTTCTGGATGAACTGAATGAAGACATATTAATTAAATCATGTAAATAAAGGGCTAAAGCAGGGACCCATGTAAGAGTCTAGGAAAAAATGGACTGCATATAAGAGAAAAGATGATTTTTTGGGGCTCAACTGGTTTGAAAAAGAATGGATCAAAGGTGGTAAAGAGAGAGTATAGTGCCCTATTTTATATTTGTGTTTATTTTTTATCATTTGTTGTTTTGTCGTGGCCTTTGTTCAGTCTAATAGCAGCTGAAGAATAAATACAAATGAAAAAAATTAGCATATAAATGGCACCAAGGAAAAAATATGGATAGGCGACCATTAAAACAGTTGAATAATCAAACATTTTTAAAAGCTTAGCTCATTCTTATGAAATGTTATTTATTGTAGGCCACTTGTGGCCAGGCCAGCAGCTTGCTCACTTCAACATTTGATCCATATCTCAACAACTGCTGGATAGCATGTCATTGAGTTTGGCTCACACTCCTGGTCCCCTCAAGATGAATTGTAATAACTTAAGAGCTGTTACAAAACTAGCATTTACTTCAAAACGTCCTTTTTTCAAAGTGTTTTAATTCGACCACACACCATAATAAACAGAACAGATCATTTATGATTGGCTGTTCGCTGATCAGTTCAGAGCTGAAGAGCTACAGCTGATTAGACCACACAGGCTGCTGTCTTTGACCCGTTTGCCTTAAAGGTGCAATATGTAAAAAATTAAAAAATATTTAAATTATCAACAGAATCTGAAACAATAACAATTTTGACGTTATATCAAAGACATATATATTGTGTTGCAGAGATATCTATGGAAGTTGGCATGCTAACCAGCTAGCCCCTAGCCACTTTGTAAGAGACAATAGTCCAATACATATTATATTGCATTTTACATACATATTGCTCCTTTTAAAAGACAGATAAAGCTCTTTATGATTAATGTGGAATTAAATAAAATGTTCTGTTATCGTAACTAACACCAACATCTAGCAAACCAACCATACGTTTGTTTCAAGGTGCTTTATTGTATTTTCTTTTTACTCATTTTTGAGCACTCCAGGCCTCCATACTTTTCACAAGACATCTCCGGCCAAATGACTCACACTGGCAGCGTTTCTTCTTTCAAACGTGTGTTTTTTATTTGATAATACTGAATATTTTGTCCTTCGCCCGGACTTACACAAAGCATCAAACACATGCACAGTCCTCTATTCACACAAGGTACCCATTTCTCTTTTCTCCACACCTCCCCAGAAAGGATTAATCTCTCTCACTCTCACGTTACTCCAGCGCAAGAGGACCTTCTCGACTCGACACTACAGCTACAGACATCGTAGACAAAGACAGCGGAAAACACACAAAAATCATGACAGGTATAATTATAACACTGAAAAAATACAAAGTAATGGAAAATGGAAAGAGTTTACTTTTAAATTATGCCTCTAATACTCCATCATATATATATTTTTTTTGTTAATGTAGCTTGAGGTGTATAAAACAGCACTGTAAACTTCGATTGAGTAACTTGCTTTCTATGACGGCGATAAAGCTTTCATTAATAACTGGAAGGAGCAGGAAAGACGAGCTAACATTAAGCATGTAACGGCCGTATTACTCATGAAATGAACCGTCTTGCGAGGATATATTGGCAAATCATGAAACTGCTGTTGGCATTTACAATCAACAGACAATACAAAGACACTGAAATAACATCCCACGAGCTCCTTTTGTTTCCCTTTCACACATAAAATCTGCAAAAAGATCCCTTATATCCCAACCTCTCACGCTTTTTTTCCCCCTTTCATTGCACGTACTATTCTATCCGTTATGAGAAATAGCAAGAATAAGCTCGCGTTTGTGAATATGGACCACCAAAAGCACTCAAAATAGGCAAAAATCTGCACCTGAGGTGGATCTGTCGGTCTGGGCGTTATATTATCTGTCACATCAGAGTGTTCAGGCTCTTGTCTTTACTGGAACTCATCCTCAAAAAGTGCAAATCTAGTTCTAATGCAGTAAATAATAATCATCAAGTAACAACAAAAGTATATGCATAGGTACTGTACAGCTACATAGTGGGGCAAACGAGGGCGGGAGGGATGAAGACGAGATGAGGAGAAAATTTGGGTTTTCCGATTTTGTTTCTGCGTTTTTTTTTTACCTCACGAGCAGGTTTAAATTTAGAGCGCTCATCTTTTTTTACGCTGCATAGACTGGTCCAGTGAGGCCTGCGACGGTCACAGGCTTCAGTTAAAAATCACCACAAGAAATAGATTTTTCACCAGGAGGAGATCAGCCATGCGAAGATGACTCATGTTCTTTTTAAAGAAAAGACAGTTAAGCGTGTCGTGGGCGGCCGACGTCACCGGTGGCCAAACAGCTCCCAGCGGAGAAGACGAGAGATTAAAGTGATCGCAGAGAGAGCGAGCGAGAGAGAGAGGAAGAGAGAGAGAGAGAGAGGGAGACAATCATTTAAAAAAAGGCAACTTGGAATTTGGCTTTGGAATAAAATGGAGAATGAGGTAATAAAAGTAGAAACACGATGGGTAACGAATGATCGTCCGTAGTAGAGCGGGGGTGGGGGATTTTGATTGGTTGGAGTCGGAGAGCAGAGATGTTTGAAGAGCTTTGCGGGGCAGGAAGTGCTCTGTCTCACCGAGGAGTTTAAATCCTCCTGACGCCAGCCTCAGGAGGAAGTTACATCATCACTTGACCAGTCTATGTCTCATGATGCTATTTTATTTGCTTTTACAGACGCTGTGTCTGAGAACAACCTCTGAGCCTCTTTGAAATCAGTGAACACTGACGTTGAAATGTTGCCTTTTCTGACTGAAACGAACGCAAAGAGAGGCTGAAGGTTGTTCTCAGACCAGCAGGTAATTTCAGTCACATTAGTTTAACTTTTTTCTTTATCAAAAAAATCTCTTTGCCTGATCTTAAAATTTCAATGGAATCATTTACATTTATTTTTCGCAGTGCGCAGCCAGGTGCGATTAAGGCTCCTCGCCGTCCAGGAACTCCTTCTTGGGCGATGAGACGCCGCGGTACCAGGAGCAGGAGTTGTCCGCCCTCTTGATGCAGGCGTAGTGGTTGGCCTGGCGTCCGTAAACCTGCTTCTCGATCATCAGGTCCGTCCACAGACACTCCTCGGGAGCTGAGATCTCGCAGGGCAGAGAGGGGCAGCGCACGATCTGGGGTTAAAGGGAAATTAAGAAAAAAGATAAAATTAATCATCTTGATCAATGATGTGCGTTAAGGGCATTATGGGTCAAAACCAACATGGCTGCCGATATATAATAAATAATTTACATCTCTTGTTTTGTGAAGGGTAGAAATGGGACAAGAGGAAGCAGCTACAGTGAACTGCCAGGTGAAGCTCTCCTCCTCCATCTAATCATGTCCTATTGTTGTGCAGAAATCTACTTGTGTCATGAACTCCGATGGCGGTTGCTGATGGCATGATGGGAAAGGCATATTATGATTTCTTTATAAAAGCAACACAAGTTTGTCTGGCTGCACTGTAAACAGACGCACCAGGTGCTCTGCTGTTTTATTACTGTGAAAGTAGCCGCTCAAGGTCCTCGCTGTCGCTAGTCTAGCTGTCTTAACTGAAACAAAATATGCCAACCAGCACCTCTAAAGTTATGTTGAGGTTGTTTAGTCTATACAAAAACCAAAGTATGAATCAATCAGTGATTGAAAACTGCAAATCTTCTCACGTAACGAGCTGAAACCAACAAATAATTAGCTTGTTTCTAATCCATATCTCTGTTTCCCAACTCATTGCTCTGATGCGTGTTGTTGCAGCTGTTGTTGTGGCTCATGTCTCCTCTGAGTTGTTTGTCTATTATGTCTGGTTTTGTCCTCCAGGAGGGGAAACTCTGGGAGATAAATCATACATACACACACACAGACACAGACAGACAGACAGACAGACAGACACACACACACACAGTCTTACCTTGCATTCACAGCCCATCTGGTAGCGCTGGCTCAGGCCCTTCTTCTGGGTGTTGCTCAAGGTGTCCCAGGGCATGATGTAATCACACAGGGTCACATGCATGCGCCCGCCGGCCTCGGCCTTGCCTGCAGAAGAACGGAACGGAGATAAAAGCTTCATAATGACGGACACGTGGCGGACAACCCAGACATAACAAGATCACACACGCAGGCAAACACCCAGTTCCCGATGCATCCATATGGATGCGTCAGATCGCAGATTCACAGGTACATCTGATAAAATCTGATACTTTTCAGACAGGAAACGCTCGCAGGCATTGCCACAGACAACCTGTCCACGTGAGAGGCTGGGATTGTTTGATGCAAGAGTGGCACCAGTCAAAACATGAAGATATTTCTGCTGCGTCCGTTGTACTCTTCACTTCATTACTATCTGTCTGCAGAGCAACTCTCAACAAGTCCTCACAGTGTGTCCTGGCAGACGGGACTGACTCACGTTTCACTGCAACTCTTAACCCCTAACAGAAGAAAGGATGAATCGTTTTAAAAAGACGCCACGGTCAGCAGAAAGCTGACTGACTTTCCCACTGCTCGAGTCCTACATCTTGAAAAAGAAAAGAGTCAGACAGGAAACGCTGGCTTCAGCAGTTCCTCCTCTTACAACTCTATGTAATTAGACCCGAGTGTTTGCGGGTGCATCTCTGTCTGCGATGGGGAAACCAGAGCACGCATGACATCATTATTCTCCCTGTACTATGTCTTATTCTGCTGCGGCTCTCAATAACAACACCAGCCAGGTTGAGCATACAAACAATAAAGGAATAGTTCAAAATGTTGGTTTAATTTGAACAAACCCAAACAACAAATATTCAAGTTTTACAGGGTGAGTGTTGGATGATTTCTCGTCCAGTCGCAGTAACTCGTCTGGTAATTAACCCCCATAAAACAGTCAAATTGCTTGTTACTTGTTAGCAAACAGTTGCCAGTTTACACAGGCACAGCAGTTACAGAGCAACATTAGCATTTATTTGAAGTCATTTGGAGATTTATATTAGTCCCATAATAATTCTCCTTTTAGCTCCGTTTTTGGTCTCCACCACCTCCCGAGGGAAATGTCTGTCTCTTTAGCAGCTAAATACTTCGCAGTGGTCATCAGCTAGTTGCCAACTGTGTCCGTCTGCTGTCTGATGCTGAGCAGGAGGTATACTGTGGGTTTTTAGCTCAGAGCAACACAATAAGAGCGGTGAGGCTGAAACAAAACAGAAAAGTTGTGGCTCGGAAAACTAAAACAATGAGCTGCAATTTGTTAAAAAGCTCTGAAGACCTGAGGTGGATTACAAAGAAGCAACCCCGTTCACATTACGAGAAGTTACGAGATCCACTGTTGATATGAAAATACTGATAACACCTGCTTTAAGGTTACTGGTCTAGAAAATGACTCTGCAGATGTAATAATGCAGCCTTGGTGTAAGTAAATTCAAACAGAAGGTCATGGATAGTCACTAGGGAGTAATACATCTAACCAGCTACACAATGCTCCCTTCAGGCTGTTATCTCATAGAGTAAATTATTTTATTTTCATTTCATGGCCATCACCTCGAGCACAGAGAACAAGATATACAATACAGTACATTTACATATCTCAGGAGCTCCAGCTGTGCCACTGCAGACAAGGTCACTCCCCGTCTCCACAGGGTTTAGTCAGCAGCGTATCATTACCCATAATAACATAAACAGTCACTCCTCCAACACACAAAATGTCCCGTTGGTCTTTACCCGATCTCATGTTTGTCTGCCAGGCTGTTTACACCTGGAGGTCGATATCTGATTATCTGTCTGTTGGCGAGTTCCTGCGGTTTTCCTATCAGTCCGTCCATCTGTCTGTCTGTTTTCTTATTCTTTCACTTTTTGTTTGCATGTTGAGTCTTAGTTTCTCACAACAAAACTGAAATCAAAGATGTCTTACTTGTGCAAAACCGTAACAGTTTGTATATAGAAGGAGTTACTTCACTTAATCGCAAAGTAAAAATACACATTTTCCTTGATAAAAAGGAAAATACTATAATTATTCCAGGAACTCGGTGCATTGTCTTCGTTTCAGACAAAACGGATGTAAAATCTGTTAATACACACCTGAGATCAAGTACTCCTTCTTGCCATTGGCATCCAGGGTAACTCCACAGACAGCGGACACGGGAGCAGTGAAGACAGACTCGATGTCCTCGTTAGGTCCCTTGAACATCTGGAACCAAACCACAGCCAGAGGGTCAAAGGTCAGAATGAAGGAGTCACAGTCTGAGCTTTAAACCCTTTTAACTAAAATACAAGGAGGACTAACCTTGATCTGTTTGATCTCATACTGGATCCTCTTGATGGGGTTCCCGTAGATATCATTCCCAGAATCCACCTCTCTCTCTCCCACCACCTTTGCTCGAATCACTGTTTGGGAAACAAAGAAACAAGATCAAGATCAAGATGTATCAGATCACAAGATGTAACACGATCCCACAATCACAAGACAGAAAGCGGATGCAAGAAAGACAAAACAATTTCCAATAAAAAGGATGCAACCAGATATGTGTTCTTTGGAAAATAAAAAATCGTGTTTATGCCTGTAAGACCTCTGACAGTTGGCTCCAGCTTCCAGTATAACACCGTTAGTATCACGTGGTATCTGTGTTTTGTCAGCATCAACAGTCTTGGTAGTTGCCAGATTGTGTGTTGGATAAAACGTAAAAAAGGCTGAGTTACAGAATGTGCCCAGCATACTGTACTTCCCTAACATTAGCTAGCTAACGTTAGAGACGTAAGGTCTTGCAACAAACTGGCAACCACTTGAGAGGGAACATGATTTGAAATACAGCTGTGTTTTGCTTGACATTGCAGTGTTTGACACACAAAAGTTGTACATCTATACACGTAAATGTTTTGTAACCAGGCTAGAAGTAGTTTTAATTGTGAAAAAGACACAAGACACAAGACACATGGTGATATTGTGTCTGAGCACCAGCTACAAACCCAGAAATATTCAGTCAACAGTAGAAGCAGAACATTTTCACAATAGAGATACTGACACCAGAGAATATGATGACTCAAAGGATTCATTGAAATAGTTCGCAGATGACTAAACGTATGATCATAATGTCATGAGATGCTTCCACTGAAAGCCGTTAATTGTAACGTCACCCAAGCGCCAGATTCTTGTTCACCACTGCTCTCGCTGACAAAAGGGCAGATGGACAACGGGCCAAAACAGCTGCCTCACAAGTCTCATGTGCACATACCACACCGAGGGCACAGCACCGACAATAAAAATGAGCTCGGGCAGCTCAGCTTCGGCTTCTGCAGTAGCCCAGTCAATGAAAACCAAACTTAAAAAAGGTTTCCATCAGGTTCAAAACTGTACGAGGGCCAGACACATAAAGTGAGTTGGCCAGCAGAACAAACCTTCTGCCTCGAAACATGACCAGAAAACTGTCAGGAGACCAGAATTAAGGAATAGGAATACAACATGAAAGTTGATATACAGAGAAACAGTGGGCCAGAGGCATGTTTCTCACCGTGTGTGTGTGTGTGTGTCTGTGTGTCTGTGTGTGTGTTTTAATGGCCTGACTGACTACATCAAGCTTCAGCTATGCTCAGGGCATTTATTCAGAATGGAAAATATGAGCAATAGAGAAGAAAAAAAAAAACATAAAATAAGCAGGAACACAGAGGACACGTACACATAGATAAACACACACAGACACACACACACACACACTCACACACACACACATAGTCGACTGCTGTTGCTCTTGCACCCTTGGGTTCAGTTTATGGCTTGGAGCAGACACAAAAATGGGGGTTCATGGCTCCCAGAGTTAATAGCGTCTCTCGTTCTTCTGCTCTCCTTCCTTCACCACTTCCTTTTCCCCCCCGTTTCACTCTGATCCTGAAGAAGCATGCTTTACTAAACATGTAACTACGACAGCAATTAGTGCTGCAACTAACAATTATTCTCATTATTCATTTAGTTGATGTCAAAAAGGTGAATAATGGGCATCACGTTTCCCCAGAGCCTGAGGGGACTTCTTCACATGGCTTTTTTTTGACTGTAAGCAACAAATAAATAAATAAATAAATAATCAAATATGCAATGGTAGCACGGTATCATCCAGTTTGGACCAGAGTTCAGTATCATGGTTCACACCCTGTTGCATCTCATCCGGTGTTCAAGGACATTAAAAAGCAGGTGGCGGCCTAAATAACAGCCACAGTGGTTAAATATATGACATTTGCTATGTGACGTAGCACCTCTGCTCTTTCATTCCTCTTAAGGTTAACATTATATTTCAACAAACTGTAATACATTTGCACAATGTCAGCAGAGGTGGTCATTATTTAAAAAGTTGGTTAAGCCAGAAAGTCTGAATCTGATTAAATCTAAAGCAGCCTGGAAAGTAAATCCTTCTTTGATAAAATATATATATACATACATGTCCCTTGATAACGGAGTGAGCTACGAGTGACAAGGTGTGTAGTTCGGTTGCACCGTCGCAATGAGACTGACCACAGCCTGGAGTGAGAAAATGAGCGCTGACTGAGAGGAAATCGATAAAAAAAAAAAGGCCAGGTGACAGTTTTTGCTTTGTTTTTTAAGTCAGACCTGTCACCTGTCCCTGACCTGACCGAGATCAGTAATACGACAAACTTATTTTCCACCCATTAGAGTTCACAACATGTAGCAACAGCATCTACATCTGCTGCTACATCTCAAGAAACAACCTACAGGCAGTCATGATGGAGAGGTACAGCTGCAACACTGTATGACAAAACATCCAAACAGGTGTTTTATGCCAATTCATTATCCTTTTCTTAACCATGACCAAGTGGTTTTTTTGTAACCAGAGCACAACCACAGCGCTGGCACAACTTAAAAAGAACTGAACCTAAAGCAAGTTGCAACAGAAGGAAAGGTAACGTTTCAACAGATCCGTGGTTTGCAGAAACATCCATTGCCAACATTCAGTCTGGCACTTGTCAAACTGACGTGCAGAGGACAGATTAATTTAATTTGGACAAACGTTCTTCTGAAGGTTTGATTAATTATGAATAAAAGAGAAGAAGGAAATGAAAGATTTGATGAAAGTCTTTCTGACTCTGAGGTGAATGAATCCAGGTTTTTTTTTTATTCACTTGGAGCTGCAACAAGAATGAAACTGGCTATCAGCTTCATAAAGTCATTCATCAGCGCTTCAGAGAAATCAATCCCAGCTCTTCACAAACAAACTTCTGCATTTTGGCTCCACACTGGTGCTTATGCAAATATGCAGCGGCAGCCAGAGTACACACATAAACACACTCAAACACACACACACAGCAGCAGTATACCTGGCTGGCACTCTCTCCTGCATTCCTCTCAGTTTTTCCGCTCTCATTTCCTGACCTCATTCTGAGCCACAAACTAATGAGCGAAAGAATCAGCAGCAGGACACGACACTGAGGGGGGAGATTACGCCGCTTTTCACGGTGCAGTGTTATTGTGGGCGCTTATCTGTCTTCACCTGGTGTCGCGGGCATGTTTACGTCTCAGTTTCCCCTCCTGCAATACAGCCGGAGCGGAGGATCCTGTGCAGTCTAAACAGCGTATTGCGGAGGCTGCAGACTACACAGCGTGATGCTAAAACAGCACGACTACGAGAGGGACCTGCAGGGGGGCCGAGCGTCACCGCAGGTTGATCATGAAGTCATCTGATCAGCAGCGGCCAGGAGCCCCCATCCATAAACCAACAGCTGACCCACATTCAAGACTGCTCCCCTACCCTCCCGACCAGGACGACGTCTAATGACTTATACATGCGTATCAGTTGCACTACGCAATGTTTTCCATGCAAACCCCATATGAACACACACACAGACACACACACACACACAAACAGTCACACACCACATCCTCAGTGCCCCCCGTTCAATCCACCGCATGACTATCCAGTTCTTTTTTCATAGTCCAGTGACCACCAACTCGTCCCCGACTTTCCTGCTGTGGTTGGTTCAGCTCCAGACTGTACGTGGGCCGTCTGTTTAACCTGTCATCTGACCAGAGACGAGCCGCCGCCCCCCCTGAAGACACGATCAGTCGGCTGCTGTCAACATCTGTATGAAGACCTGTGCAGCAAAGACGAACGCTCTGGTTCCTTTGTGAGATCGTCATGATGACAGTTACAAGTTTTTATTTAAAGAGATTTTATCAACCAATATTGGCTCCCAAGCTGAGATATTTTCATTGCTTGTTTTGCCCAACGAACAGTCACAAAACACAAATGTAAAAGCAAATCCTCACATTTAAGAAGCTGGAACAAGTGAATGATTTGGTATCGCACAGAAATTTAAAGCAGCATTAGTTGATTTTTTGGGAAGTTGAACGAGGTATAAACACAACATCAACATATCATCACCTTTACAGTTGACTAGACAGCAAACAGCTGCTTGTTTACATCCAGCTGATACAACACAACATTATTATTGTTGTCTTTCAGTCCACCTGACAGGTTTAAGTCCAACATTCACTCTCTTTTAGCTCCGTTTTTGGTCCCTACCACCTCCTGAGGGGAATATCTTGGCTCTTTGGCCGCTACATGCTCCTCTATGTTCGCCAGCTAACTGTGTCCGTCTGCTTTCTGGTGCAGAGAGTGTAAGTGTACAGTGGAGTTTGGAGCTTACTCACTGGAAACAGCTGCTTTCTGCTGCAATGTTGATTGAGTGTGTTGAAACTGAACCAAAATGTGGGCCACAAAAAAACAAAACAATGAGCTGAGAACGCTTCAAGGCTCCAAAGAAATGAGGGGAATTTCAGTCGGGTGAAAGCTCTCTGTAGGTTCGAGCGACTCCTTCCACATTAGACATCGTTTGAGTCGTACAGATGTGAAGCGTTATGTGCCAGTGAAGTTATATGTTCGAGCCATATATGAAGGAATTTGGCCAAAAATGTATATGTAAACACAATTTAAAAATCATTTTGGCTTGTTTAATGTTCAAAAATATCCATCCAACTCTTTCAAAGATCCTCCAAGACCGTCTGATCAACATGAGGCTTTGCATCATAGCGTTAAAGGAACAGTTCACCCAAAAATGTACATGAACATTCAGTCATTATCTCCTCACCAACATGCTGATGGAAAGTCAGGTGAAGTTCAGTAGTCCACAAAACATTCCTCGAGCTTCACAGTAAAACAGCGTTGCAGTATTCTCAGAAACAGCTGAAGTAAATGGGGACTTGTTTAAAAAAAAACAACAACAACAAACAAACAAAAAGGCTGTGGAAGCCTCAAGATCTCCTATTCCCCTAAAAGTGCTCCCGGTCTGAAACGGGTGCACGATCTCGTCCGTGTGTTGACGGTGTGAAAAACCTCTTTTGAAATCAGTTTGGGATCTCAGGGCTTCCGCAGTCTTTGATTATGGATGAAGTTTACGTTTTAAAACAAGTCCCCATCTACTTCAGTCGTTCAGGACAATGCTCCGACGCCGTTCTGCTGTGAAGCTTCAGAAATATTTTGCGGATGACCAAACCTCACCTGACTTTCCATCAGCGTGAGGGTGACGACTGAATTTTCATTTTTGGGTGAGCTCTTCCTTTAAACTTAGGTTTTAAAGACTTTTTTTTGATGATGTATATTAAGTACTTTTCGTGAAGAAAACACTTGCATTTCCATAAACAGAGACGTGTTGTTGCATGTCCACTCCCGCAGACAGCAGGGTGACTCTGGTCTTCACCCGCCCAGCCTCGGGCCAGTCTGACTGGGCAGGGCTGCCGGGGAAGTTCCCCTTTGTGGGCGACAGATTTATACGAAAGGAGGATGTTTGTCTCTGCGCACGAACATGTGAGTGTGTGTGAGTGAGTGTGTGTGATTGTGTGGTAGGTGGATGACACTGCTGGATCTTTATGGCTTGCGGTCTGACCTGCTGGAGCATCATCTAGCATGAAAACAGAAGGTGACACACACAAACACACACACACAGACTGGAGCTGGTCCCTGCATGTGTGTGAACATGCCAAGGGGTGGGATCCCATTTCAGCCAAAAAAACAAAAATTAAATGTCAGACCACATAACTGTTGACAATGTGACTTTGTTGTTGCCTACATGCACATTCTGGGCAACCAGACAACCGACTCCATTCTGACGCTCTGCTCGTTGCAGCCCTGCTTCTCCTCTCTCCACGCTCCAGCCTTCATATCTGACCCGCCAAAAAAACCACAACTTGATCCTCAAGTCCACCCTGAAATCTTCGCCGGACAATGACTTCGACCACTTCTGCCTTTTAGCGGTTCGCGTGGCCTTTAATTGTGTGTGTGTCCCCCCCCCCCCCCCCCTTCGACGGCCAAAAGCTGTAATGACTCACACACCCTTTAAAAAACACACAACATGAGCAGAGCAAACACACACCTCTTCTGTGAGACATCCTGTTTAATTAAGTCCTGCAACCTCAGCGAATTATTGAGTCACAGCTGAATATAGAACGGTCATTTTGCAATAAGCTCTTATCTCCACACACACACACACACAGTCGTGCATGTTAAAGTGTGTGAGAAAGAAGGAAGAAAAGATGAAGTTGTGTGGGATACCATGCATATTTTAACTTTGACCGTGACTTTTATTGCTTTTTTTCCCCCAAAACACACCCTGAACTGACAGCCAGATGTCATCTGTAGCCTGTGTGTGTGTGTGTGTGTGTGTGTGTGTGTGTGTGTGTCCACCATGCATGGCCTACAAATGTTTGCCAGAGTGTGTGTGTGTCCCTGCGTTACACCGGAGCAAAAGTTGGGAAAACCCCAGCAGCATTCCTGTAATTCCTCCCCAGCACCACCCCTCACAGGAAGAAACAGGGCAGGAATGGAAATAAAGAAAGAGACGGGGGAAAGCTCGCCGTGTGACATATTCTGTGGTTGAGATTCGAACCCCCTCCTCCTCCTCCTCCTAAATTTCTCCATCCCTTGTCCTCCTCTACGCTCTTTCCCTCTCTTGTGCCACGTTGCCCTGCGAGAAGCAAGGCGACGCTGCCGAGGGTGAAGCCTGGTAAACACACCGCTCTGCTCCAGACCTGAGACATTATGTACGGTGATGGGCTCAGACTGCTTCCTGGACACAAACGGTGCACGTCCACCCTGAGATACGACAGTACGGGCCTCTCATGTGGGACTATACTGAGATATCACAATGAAACCAGAAAGATAAAGTTCACTGAGGTCATTATCAACTCATCAGTGAGTCACACAGGTGCACTTTAACTCCTTATCTTGATATTAAGCTGAGCATGTGTGTGTTGTGGCTGCCTCCATGACACCTGAACGTCACATTATTTTATTCCTGCGCTGCCCAAATGTAGATTTTGTCATTTTAGAGGTCTACTGACGTGACAAAATATGACAGTGGGATCAGTGTGAGTCTGCGGTCTGAACGCAGTCCCTGCTGTCGGGCCATGGCCTTGAGGAGACACCCTCCACCTCCAGGCTCACCAGCGGTTTCCAGAAGCGTCTCTGAGCCTGTTCAGCAGCCCCGGAGGCGGGCTGAGCGGCTGTGAGCGGCCGCTGTAGCTCCGGTCAGACGTGCAGCAGCCTGCTGCAACATGGGCCAGGTAAACAACAACAACAACAACAACAACAATAACAACAACAGTCCCCGGTGCTGTACTCACCTACATCGGCGTTGCAGAACGCCTGTTGCGGGTGGACCGGGGCGCAGCTGCACGCCTCCGCGAGCTCCTCCGACCGCCACAGGACCAGCAGCGCGAGCGTGCAAAGGATGCCGTTAACGGTGAACGGCATTTTAGAAACACTGCGACGTTTTTTCAGCCTCTTCGTTGCTGTCTGCTGCGCAGATGCGTTGCAGTGTAGCTCCAGCGGCGGGCAGCAGCCTCCCCCCTCCGCTCTGCTCTTTATAACCGACAGGCGACGTCAACAACGGCGGACGGTCCGCGCGCTCCGCTCCGGCACAAAGGTGAGGTTCAGTGCGCTCGGAGGTGTCTCGGCTGGTGTCGGCAGCTGTCTGTCTGTCTGTCAGTCAGCTTGTCTGTCTGTCGGGACTGTTTTCGTTTCCAGGATCAAGGCGGTTTTATAAAGCTGCCCGAGCGGCTCCTCCCCCGGCGGTACCGGCTGGACCGGCAGGGGGCGCTGCGTCCTCCGGCTGGAGCCACCGGAGCTGCTGCAGCACCGGAGAGCAGAGAGGTCCCTGATACTCTGATACCTGCTGCAGAGTACTCGAGTACAAGTAAAGATGTCGTGTTACAATATTACTGCGGAAAAAGCAAAAGTCAGCCATAGTATGGAAGCTCATGTCTGCATGAAAACGAATTTATTAACTGTTTGATCTCATATTTGTGACTTTTATCTCATAACTGTGACTTTTTATCTCATAATCGTGACTTTTTATCTCATAATCTTGACTTTTTATCTCATATTTGTGACTTTTTCCTCTCATCAAAGTCTTTCTTTCACTGGTGGACATCAGCCGTCATACCTCTACAAATAATACTCAAGTAAAAGTCTTGAAAGTTGGCCTATCTGATATTAAATGTACTGAAGTATCTAAAGTAAATAATATTTTAAATATATTTACATGTATGTAGTACAGGTTGACGATGATGGGATTACTCAGCATATATTGTAGCAATACTGTACATTTTGTTATTATTGGAATCAATGTTTTCAAATCAGACTGACAATAAAAAATTAATTAATTTACAAATGTGCTATTTTGGCTCCGGTGCCAAGTAACACATTAAGAGAAGAAAGAAAATGCATTATCACAAATCAGAATCAGAATCAGAAACTGCTTGCAAAGCTGAAGCTCACTTGTAGTGGAGTGTTTTCACAGTGTGGTACTTTTCCTTAAGTAAATCATCTGAACATTTCTACAGTGCAACCACTTAATTGTGCAACTAAAGCACTGCAATAGTTCGGTTCTTCATAAACAATGTGTGTGTAGAAACAGGAAGACAATTGTGTTGGAAAATTACTGCTTCTGCTTCTGTGACTGTCATCCATGTGACTCACATAAAGCTGTTACTGAGGATGTGTTGGCCGGTTTTCTGTCTGCAGAGGTGGATTTGATGTTTACTGGTTCACACGTACAATTTTAAAGGGTGTTTGTACTTCAATTGAATATTTCCATTTAATGTTTTTATTTCACTAGCTACCTTTGTAAAATTATCCAATATTTAAAAATAAAAGCACAGATTACAGAAATCTCCACATTTATCCAACAGCTTTTTGTTTTGTCTTCTTTCCTCTCACTTTAATCATCTCATGGCCCCTCAGGTTCATCTGGTGACCCACTGGAGGTGCCTGACACATCAAGAAACTAGTTCAACTAGACGACTTTACAGTAGAGAACACAGAATATCAGTCAAAGAGGCCACTTCTGAGCTTTAACTTCTGATTTTTGAAGTACATATTGCTGATAATACCTCTGTACCTTTTATTTAAGTAGTATTTTTAAGCAAATGTACACACTTTTATCTGACATCGACAGGGTTTTTTTCAAAACTGTTGCATTGGCACTTAAAATAAAGGAACGTTAAGGATCTGAGTACTTTTTTCACAACCGTGTATCTGGGTGCACTTTATCCAAAATATAAATGTAATCACAAACGGACATCAAAAACAACACTGCACGATACTGAACTTCAAATATTTGTATGGTTTTATTCGAGCTTATACTGAGGATTTGTGGCACAAGTCTGAGTTTACGCAGTAACATGATGCAACCAGTAAATCTCAGATAAATCATTGTAACAAGTCGTTAATACATCTACCTCTGTTCTGGCAGAAGAGGGCAGTATCCCCCATCTTTATCTCACAACATCCACGCCACACTCAATGTTAACCCATGCAGAGAAGTACTTTATGGTTTCACAGTAAATCCAATATTGGTTTAAAAGAAAGAGAAGATAATCCAGCAGTGTTGTTGCTCCTGCTACGTCGGAGAAGGCACAGATTGTAAGGGAAGTTTGGCAGACACTTTAAGAGCGTTTTCCAACACTGAGACAAACAACAGCCAATGAAAACAGCTACGTGAAGGACAAACTAGCAGGAGTTTTTATCTGTTCCTGAGATGAGATCATTTGGTTTCTCAACAGGAGTACACAGTGCCCCTTTAATCTGTTTATGCAAGAAAACAGGAACCCAAAGAAACAGAATTACATTTAAAAAGCGACACGATTGATCAACCACCCACCGATAAGCACTGATCTGAAGATGACGAAGGCATAAGAGCGTGTTGTTATGACTAATGATTAGAATAAGAAGACACATTGCGTAACCAAAAATGTATTTAGGCTTGTGAGTCGAACAGATAATCAGCCCTCTCAGAGGCCTTTGTTGAAGTAGACACGTTGTATAGCGTCTCCGTACTGAGATTTGATGGAGTCTCGCAGCTCGGGCTCCAGCTTGGACACAGCCATAGAGCTGTTAGAGAGGGAGGGAGATTTCAGAGAAGGAAAAGAGAAAGAAAAGAAGAACGTGGTCAGAGTGTACTTTGTTTGATTAAACAAGCTAATGCTGGTTTGTTTGCTTATGCAGAATGCTTCAGACTAAACAGATGGTGGGAAACACTAATGAGCTGGAGAGACTGTGTCCACAAACAGGAACGTTATCTATAATGGTGGACAAGAACATTTTCTACAACCTTCAAATGTGTACTTTTGTCAGTAGTAGAGTTGGATTGTGGGTAATGTAGGCAGCCAGGGGTCTCATTTTATAACTTTCAAGTCTGATATCCTAATCTTAACTCTGTTCAGGGTGAAATTTTTGGTATTATAGAAACATGTTTCCTAACTACATTCCTATCTCCTATGTTATGACAGGAATTTACCTATTACTGAACAACGTGAAGAAGTTCCTAGTTAGGATGGCGTAGACCCTGTCTGAAAAATGGCAGCACTACTGTTGTTATGTCTGTGTGGCAATGACAATGAAGATGAGGAACTATATGAACATTTAAATATAATGAAAGGCTAACCAAACCATAGCTGTTGGAGATGCTAACACTGATTTTAGCCTGTTGAAGAAGCTAACACTGATTTCAGCTAACATTGATCACAGACATGAGATAAGGAATTGCTTCTGTAATAGAAAGTTATGATTTTATTTACCCATCTTTAAATCTTATAGGATAAGCAGTTAGGGTTATTTTCTGTAATAGGGCCCCAGGTTTCCACAAGGAAGGACAATGTGTGAAATGAACATTTGTCTCTGGTTCTGCTGCATCAGTTTGGATCATAAAGCTGTCCACCACGAGCCCAAAAGTGTTAACGGAGTACAAATCTAACTCTTTTAAGTCTACAACTGAAACAGGTGCGTTACCATCTCTGAGGGAACAGGGAGCAGGCAGCAGGCACCATGAAGATCAAACTGTAAAAACGAAAGAACAAAATGAGCACAAGTTAGTTTTTTCCCACGGTGAAACACTCAGCAGAGCATTCAAATCTCTGCGACGCTCTCGACTTACAATCCTCCCACCAACATCACTTGAATAGGTCCGTGGAGAAACGTGATTCTCTGTGAGAAGACAAGACAAAGCTTGAGAACAGATGTGCACTTTCATGTTGGCGGTTGGTAATGAAGGAAAAGGTCTGACCTGCATGAACTTGTATTTTTCCAGCCTCTGCATGATGATGGGGAGGATGACTGACGGAAGAGAAGAAAAAAAAGACATCAAGAGAAGAAGAGGATAACCTGAAGAACTGACTCGGTATAAATTTACATACTCATTCCTGGTGCAGCCATGGTGATCCGAGAGACGACCACCTGAGTGATGCCTTTTGCTGCCGCTTTCTACAGGAGAGATAACACACGAGTTAAGATCATTTATAAACAGTAAAGGAAAGGTATTGTGCGATTTATTGTAATAGTGTGTCTGGAGTGCTGACCGTAGATTGACCCAGCTTGTTGCCGTTTTCGTCTGTCACAGCGATGCCATTCAGAATTTCCCTGAGAAAACATGAAAGACAAAGTGAACGTGAAGCGAAACAGAATGTAAATTATTGTGGTTTTCTCATAATCCACTTAGCTGTACACGACCTGTTCTCTGTGAGAGTCTTGACGTTTCCAGGGTGAAGTTTAATTGCTCCAAACAAAAGTAAAAAGAGCCGTTCAGCAAAAAACAACTTCATTAAAGTAAAGAGAAAGAAATCCTTCACAAGGCCGACTGCAGAGTGCTACGTTCATTAACTTTAAAGTCTGATTTTCCAGTATAAACAACTATAAACAACTTTTTTGATGGTGGATAGCAGCAGCCTGTGTTGTACAGACGATGGTGTCCCTCCTCACATCATCTGCTTCCAACAGTTGTTGAGATATAACATGTTTTTGACATAAGCGTTAATGTTGTTAATAAAAACTATGATGAAAATGTTCGTCAACACCCTTTTTTCCATCGCTAAGACAAGACGATGATGAGCTAAAAATATATCTATGATAATTAACACAGTCTAGACTGTCAAAATAAAATCAACACATCGGTGTCATCGACTGAAGCATCCCCACGAGTCGACACGAGTCCCCAGGTGATGCTCTCCCAAGCCGACAGCGAGTCAATGGCGACGACATGATGGATTTGGTCGGCAAAAAAAGACTGGATCTGAGGATACACTTTATTTTTAATTCTACGAAAGGAAAAGACAGTAAAGAGAGTGCAGTAAAGGGAGACAGAGAGACGCCCCGCGGCTGCAGATTAAGTGTGAAGAAAGCACACAACCTGAAAAGACAGCTGAAGTCGTTCCGCCCTGCTATTAATGTCACGGTGAGTTAACGGACTTATCTGTAAGTCTTTGTTGAGTATAATGTCGGACTTTTCATTGACTATAACTATAAATGTGATTAAAACTACATCTAAAATAACTGCAATCCCCAGAGCTGTGCTGCTAGCATTGCTAATTTTTTTGATCTTTTCTTTATTTTATTCTTTTTTTGAGATGTTGTATTCAAATCTGGCCTCCACACATCAACGGTGCTCCGAGATTACAGCCCTGACAAAGAAGCATGAATCACTTCCTTACTATTTTTCTCCCTTGTTGTTGTTTTTTTTACTTTATACTTTGTGTTTTATTGCTCTTGGTCAACTTTAACTGCGTTTAAAATGTGCTCTTGAAATAAACTCGACTTCTCATCCCTTTTTGAGTAAGATTTCAGCAAACATGACCACTAAAGTCTGCGCAATAGCACGACACACTCGCCCACACATACATGTATTAGGAATGAAAACAGTAACACAGCAGGACTCACTGTTGCCTCATCATAGGAATGTTAACACAGTTGGCTGATGCCACGGCTGCAAACGGGACCCAGCGAGCGACGAGAGGAGGAGCTTTCTGCAGGAGAACACGAAGACACAAAAAGGCTTTTAAAGATGCAACCAGTGGTTCAAATTTGAATAAATAGACAGCCCATCACTTAAGTTTAAAACACTTGATTAGAGACTGCTATCACTCCCAAACAGACCTTTTTAACAGTGCATCATATCTGTGAAAACACACGTTGTCTAATCAGTTACCAGACACTGGTATTGATGGTGGCTTGTTAACATAAGATTGTTAAAGTTATCAGACATTTTGACTTCCTGAGGAAAGCTCTACTAGTGACTTTTAACTTTTAAAACACTTATACTAGACAATCACAAACTGTTTAAGTGATCCAAGTACTTAAATTTTTTACAGATGCCACTCAAGTTTGTGAACAGAGGAGTAAAACATCTATATAACCATACGATATACACAGTAAAAATACTCTTTTTAAAAATAACTTTACTCGAGTAAAAGTACAAGGTTTTAGCATCAAAATGTACTTGAAGTAACAAAGTCCTCATGTTGCAGAATGGCCCATTTCAGAGAAATGTTCATGATGTTATCTGGCAGCTGGAGCCAAATTAAAGGTGCACTATGTAGTTTTAGTCAGACGAGAAAAATCTTCACTGACATTTTTATGCTTAAACAAACTACATAAACAAACTCTCTTTGTTTTCATGACTGAATAAACCAAATAAACAAACTGACCTTAAAAGGACAACACACTTTTTATTTTATATGTGGCGGACCCTGCCACATTTCCAGCTTCAAACAGCTGAACAGAACAGCTTGTTATGGAAAAGATAAATACTTCTTACTTTATATTATAACCTCATTTAAACTACTTTATATACAGCTGGGCTGCTTTTGAATTTCCCCAGGATCAATAACATTTTACCTCAACCTTTATTAATACACCATCATTATCTGTTAATTATACATCTTGTAATACTACTTTAAATCTGCAAAGTTACTAAATTTGAGTACTTGTACCAAGTTTCTTTCCATCATCGAGTAGTTTTTTAGTCCTAGTTTAACTGTCGATAATCTCTAATAAACCAGTAAATATTTACATGAATGATTTCAGGTTGTAGCCACAGTCACATCCTGAGAGTGTAGAGGAGATTATAATTACACATTATATGTATTGTATGATAGCTAAATTAACAAGTAGTCTGCAACCCCATCTCCTGGTAGGAAAACTGCGCGATGCAGTTAAAAGCGTCACTGTTATGTTCAACATCCACAATTCATTTGGTCCAGATAATGTTTTAAAGGTTGCTCTACTCGTGCTGCCAACATGAGACGCTTGAAACACGCCTGACTGATTAATCATTTCAGATTATCCAGATGACTTTGGAAACAAATTCAGCACTCATTACCAACACAAAAAGCTCTCAGGCAACAGTCAGTGACGAACATATAACAGTCCGTGTGTGTTTGTACCTTTGTGTAGAGGTTGAGCCCGACTGCTGTCGCCAGCGCTGTGCTGGTTGCTGTAACGTAGGCGACTCCGATCTGCCTGAGAGACGGTAAAAGACTCTTTTAGACTGGAATGCGCAATATTGACGGCTTCAATCTGTTAAAGCTTTGCATCATTCAGAAAGACGAGACTTTTGCATTAATGTGAGGGAGTTTTAAAAGCTGATGCGGAGGTCACAATACAGCAGGATTATAGACTTCCACTGAAAGCTTTAATGTATTCTAGACTCTTACTTGGGAGTGATGGGGGAGGCAGCGTTACGGTTTGTGTAGTTGACCAGAGCGTTGAAGGACTGATTCACCCACTGCCAGAACACCACAGCAGGAACTGTCCTACAAACAGACAGTTATGAAACCTCTAAAAGCTTCCTGTGTGGCTCAAATGCAGCTCGCTCTGTTTGCTCTTCGGTACCTGTAGAACTGCAGCATGCAGCCGGTGATGGCCATGCCTCCGGGGACCTGGAAGGACATGCGGCCGATGAGGTTCATGCGGTCTCCCGTGTCCGGGTGGAAGGCCGAGTCGTACAGCTTCTTGGCGTAGTGGAGCTGCTCCTCTGTGGTGCCGGGAGGGAGGGATCCTGCCCTGCACAACACCAAAACACACGTATTGAACACACCAACAAAGCTTTTTTCTCAGTTTACAATCAGTTCCAGTGTCCGTCTTCTTACCTGCAGCTTTCTACTAAAGCTTTGGCCTCATCCAGACGCGAGTCAGGTAAGAGCGCCGTCCGACAGTCTGTGATGTTGAAGAAGTGTTTCAGTCGGCCCATAAACGTCGTCTGATCCCATCGCGGCGCGTCGATGTCGAACGAGCTCAAAGCCATGGTGGTTTGTAAAAAGCAGTCCCAACTTAATGCATTAAAATAGTTCAAGTGCGCGGACGTTCACTCTGCAGCTGCAGTGGAAACCTGAGGAAAACAGGAATAATGATGAAATCAGCTGAAAATGTTTAAAATAAAGAAATGATAACCGACTGACCTGGCTCGAGCAAAGACATTTACTGATAGTTAAAGCATGAATTACACGCGTGTTTCTTGTCAGTTCAACACAACCTTTATCATGTTTGTTGTCAAACCAGCCCGGCCTGGTCTGAACTGATTAACACTAACAGATTTTCTCAGTTCAGTGGGTCAGAGAGGGTCAGACTGATCTACCTTTGAACTCTCATTCCCACAGGTTTGTGTCAGTTCATCCAACAGAAAATTTTACTATTTTGAGAGTCGATTAATCATCTCAAGTCATTTTTCTAGTATAGGATTTGTTGCTTTTCTGTTTTATATTTTCACAACCTGGATATCTTTGTGTTTTAGACTGGATTTGTCATCTTGTGGGTTAAGAAATTATAAATGGGACCGTTTTGAAACCTAACACCAGTTTTGACATCAAGTTTCCCATTAAGCCATTATGTGTCTTTCTTCTGATAAAGCTGTGGTGGTTAGAGTACTTGTATGTGTGCTTTTTGTAAAGTGCAAAGGCAACTAGAGCTGCAACAGTTAGCCGATTATTTATTAATGAATCAACAGAAATTTCATAACAAAATGTATAACAAAAATGATTAACCAGTCATTATCTGGTTCCAGCTTCTCCAAAGTGTCGATTTGATGCTTTTCATTGTCATGTGTATCGGACTGCTCAGGGCTGCAGGGTGCGACTACTTTGGTTGCACATGCGCAAATCTATCAAGTGCAACTAAACATTTTCATCGGTCGCACCGGTGCTCCTGACATGTAGTTATTTAGTTGACTGTTTTAAAACACCATTGATATCAGAATCTATAACTCCCTTATTTCCTTATCTGCCCCCAAAAATCCATTCGGCCCCAAGTTTTACGAGCAGCATGAACATTTCTCATTATTTTTTGACATTCTATAAATATCATTTTTTATCCATGAATCAAGACAATAAGCATAAATAAGCCCTTAAGGTAACTTATTCAAACTTCTGGCACCACAGAACCTGAGTTACCTAGAGCTGTAAGGTTTCACAACATTAATCGTTTGAGCCATTTTTGAGCAACGATGCCAAACAATCTCTGGTTCAAGCCTCTTAAATATTAAATATTGAGTG
Organism: Pagrus pagrus; assembly: GCF_965226575.1. Classification (NCBI taxonomy): domain Eukaryota; kingdom Metazoa; phylum Chordata; class Actinopteri; order Spariformes; family Sparidae; genus Pagrus; species Pagrus pagrus. Next base: position 7,332,130 of record NC_140208.1, on the reverse strand, counting down.
CTTTTCTTTGTCTTAAGAGATTGTCAGTGAAGAATCTTTGGGTTTTTGTTGGTCAAAACAAAGAAGAATTCGGGCTCTGAGGCGTTATTCACCTTTTTCTTTTGATGTTTTCTAGATAGAATAAGAATGAAAACCATTATATGCAGTCATGTCAGTATTGAACCCTGTAAAGTCAAGTGTGTAACAGTTCACTCAGCCATGTGAAGGTGCTCCTTGAGATACTGTTGTTCTATGTTTCCCACCAGTGTTCAAAATATCAACACATATTCATTCTGAATATCTGAACAGTTTACTGTTTTTGCACCAATACGAGCTGCATTTTTTCACTCTGCTCTCTGACGAGTTCACACATGCGCCGCTGTAGTGGCAACATCGCCCCAACTAGTCCAGAGGCAAATTAAGTTAGAGGCAGTTGTGCTCAAGACACAACACACAAGCCTCGTTGTATTTCTCCTTTAATAAAAATCTAAAAATGTATGCACTCATTTTTTCCCTGCGGTATCGAAAATGGTGTTGAATATCGATATTTCTCTACAGTATTGTATCATGACAACACTATTCCACACAGGGTTGCAGTTTTTCGGCCTCTTCCCAAGCTGCTGCTCTCACTGTCTGCCAACGTGTGCCCTTGGGTTCAAACCCCACACACCTGAACAAACACAAACTCTTGCTCCTCTCTAAAAATTCTCAAGGGCCAAACTTTCTCTAGAAATCATTGACCACATCCTGGTAAATTATACCACAGGTTGTCATTTGGGGTTCTCGCACTTTCAGCATTTTGCTTCATATAAACCAATCGGAGGAACCAGAAGCTGCTGACTTCAGCTCAAATGATCCAAGCATCCCTCTGTGCATCTTCATCATTACATTACTAATTATTTACTGTAGGTAAACCTGCCCTACATGGTTTAATCTTTCATAAGTAAAAGGGCACATGAGGAGAGGAGTGTGTCAGTGCTCAATCTGGCTGGAACTGGATTGTTTCTGGTTTGTTTAAAGTAGAGTGAAGGCCTGCATAACCTTGTGGGGAAAGCTTAACATCCTACATACACCGACATATCACAAACACTGGAACTGGCTTCATAGGATGAAACTGTTGATCCCTGCAGGAAAACCAGGACTTTAAGGCAGTAATGTGAAGATATACTGTGTGTGATTGTAGGACAAATGGCAAAAATGCAACAGATAATTAAAAGTGACCTATTATTATGATGGATTAACCTGTTGAAGACTTTCTGATCAATTGTTTAGTTTATAAAATGTGTAGAAAATAGTGAAAAACCCAAGATTGCAACTGCAAAATTGCTGGTTTCAGCTCCTAAATGTGGAATATGTGCTGCATTTCTTCATCTCATATGACAGTTAACTGAATATCTGCATATTAGTGGATCAATCGATTGACATTGGCAGCTATTGTGACTAACTGCTTCGAGGAAAAAATGGCTAACATTCTTTGGTTTAAGCTTCTTAAATGTGAGGATTTCCAGTTTTTTCCTTTCCCAGTGAGCTCAGGAAACTGTGAATGGCAGTTTTTCACTGTGCGATTAATCAATAAACTAGTCGACTATTTTTTGGATTGTCGGTTGGACTTGGCAAGTGAGTTTACCTACTGCATTTTACATTACTGCACAGTTTGTATTAACTTGATTCATCTATTAATAATCGTGACAATAATGGTTAGTTGCAGCCTTACAGGTAAGGTAAGGCAGAGTTCAGTCACAGGTTTGAAAAGACATGAACAGGGCCTGAAAATGGATAATAACTGGAAGTCCTGGGAGAAGCTCCACCTGAGGCTTGACAAACTGGATCTGCAGCTCAGAGCAGCACAGCCAACATCTGAGTGCATCTGGATGACTATGACCTGAAGTTAACACGAGGATCTCAGCTGCTGTAAGCTTCTGCGTGCAGAAAATGGGTGAAATTATAAATACAGCTCCTCTAACAGACACACAAACTTGGATGTGAGGGCACAGTGGGCTCTTGTGTTCAGCCCACCGAACCAAACTGCTTAGAAGACAGTGCAGTGTCAGTCGGAGCTCGGAGTGATGCAACTCAGTCCTCGAGTTACCAGCTGTGTTTGACTTCTGCAAACAGCACAGAAAGAGGAAACAAACACCGAGCAGAAGCATCGACACACGGGCTGCAATCCAAAGTGTTAAAAACATGATACATACCTTTCAGGGATCCCTCAGCCGCCCAACAGAGCGACCTGTCAGGTAATCAAATATGCTCCTGTGGCATAGTAGAGACACGTGGCGTGACGTCCTCCAATCACAAACTGGGGCAGCTCCCGACGTAAAAACCGGCGAAAACCAAACCTGACGCTTTATTATTTTTGAATGAATAAAATGAAAACAATAAAAAGGACAAGTTTGTGATTTAACTAACGCTTAAGTTAACGTCTAACTCAACCTTAACTTAAGCTAACTGTTATGCTAATTAGCAAGCTAATTACCTCTATACGACGGGTTTGCTCTGCCTCTCGAGGGAAATTGGTGTGTGAGAACTTATTGTAAAGTCTCTGGGCAAGAACCATCCACAAGATAAAACATGTGGAGCTACTCTTGGACTACATTTGAAACGTGTAACAAGCTAACAGGCAGCTAACTAGCTAAGCTAAAGTCGTTCCCCATTCTTATGTATGCTGCGTTCATGTAACTATCGGAGGTAGGGATTTCCTAGATGCGATTTCGGTGCACAACGCATATGTCAACAAAAAACTTGGCTGACCGGAACAACATCTTGTATAGTATCTTTAGCAAGTGTACACATAATTAAACCCTCGGCAATGCAGCTGCGTCTCATATATAAACGAAATAAAGAAGGCAAACGACACATGAGAGAACAGATGGCATTATACGTTTTATTTTATAGCACTTTTATTCTTGAAAACGTATCTATTATTTTTTATTCACAAATATAGCCCTCTACAAATGCATTCCGAGTTTAAAGAAGGATCTCCGACTTTAGTTGGCTTGCCATTGTAGTTTTTCTAGTAGGAATTTGGAAATGTTCGCGTTCTGAGTCTTGGTCCTGAACGCAGCATTAGGTTTGTGCTCGGAGTTTGGTGCGTAGCTGTGCGTCTGACGTCACTCCCCTTAGTAACCCTCGGCGGCGTCTCCAGGAGAGAAGGCAACAAGATGGTGAGTTTAATTTATCGTAATAATTAGCTATTAAATGTAAACTTCAAACTCAAAACGTGGAAATATTCGCATCAAGTAGCGCCCTCGTGGATACAGATATGCTTTTAATGGCTGCCGCTGTCTAACTTGCCGAGAAAAACATCCAACTGCAAAATCTGCCTTGTTGCTTCGTTCAGTTATCTGGGGAGATTAGCTTAGCACGTTAGCTGCGTTTAGCCCCCGTTTGCGTTCCGCTAACTAGCCCTGCGTGGCAGCAACTAAAGAAAAACAAAGATGATGTGACAAACTACTCGCAGCAGGACCTCTTTTTGTCTTATTATATCGACACCGTTAGGAGAGAGCTCGCTCATCATCATAAAAATGCACTTCCACGGCCTGTAAGTGAGGAGTGGATGGAAGGAAGGAGATGCTTTTCCACAATGGTGGCCAGCTGCAGCAGTGCTCCCCCTGTCCCCCTGACAAAGTAACGTTTATCATCACACGGCTGAGCTCTCTGACTGTTTGTTGCAGGGATTGCTGTCTATCCTGCGTAAGCTAAAGAGCACACCAGACCAGGAGGTGAGGATACTGCTGCTGGGTCTGGACAACGGAGGGAAGACCACACTGCTAAAGCAGCTGGCATCTGAGGACATCAGCCACATCACCCCCACACAGGTACAGAGGAGAGTTTCAGACACACACCACCTGTTGCAGACATGACACAACAAGGATGGTCTGCCTCGCTCCTTTGCAGATCTGGTTTTTTTTTTTCTTCTTGCCTTTATTTAACCCATTTGATGTTTTGTGTTTGCTCCAGGGATTCAACATCAAGAGCGTCCAGTCTCAGGGTTTTAAACTGAACGTTTGGGACATTGGGGGCCAGAGGAAGATCAGGCCGTACTGGAGAAACTACTTTGAAAACACAGATGTGCTGGTGAGCGGAGCACAGAAAAGATTGATCCATTAATCGTTTGATGAAGTCACTGCCGCACATGCTAACAAGGAGAACCTCCATGTTGTTTCAGATTTATGTCATTGACAGCGCTGACAGGAAGAGATTTGAGGAAACGGGTCAGGTATGTACGCTATGTTTTGTGTCAGTGTGTCACTTATTGATTAATCATTTGTTGCTCAAAATGTCACAAAAACTTGAAAGGTGTCTTCTAATACTGACTTGTTTTGTTTGACTGACCCCAAAACACCCTGAAAACCAGAAATAATCACTTTTGAGAAGTTGGAACTGGTGATTTCCTTTTTCTTTTTTTGCATTTTTGATTATCAGAATTGGTGCAACATAAATGTCCATTGACTAATTGTTTAACTTTTAATATACTGTTTCACATAGTGCTGATTTCATCTGCAGATCATGTCCAATGGTCACCGATATGAAAACTTAATAATAATGCTGAAAAAGAAGCTTTATAATTATTAAATTTGCACTTCACTGAAGTCATTAATCAATTTATTTTGGTTACCTCATAGTGAGCTTTTTATATCTACAGTAGGAGTGAGTCCTCTTCCACAGAGTCCCTCATGTTGCACCGCCATGTTTCTACGGTAGCCCAGAACAGACAAACCAAACACCAGCTCCAGAGAGGGACAGCGTTTTTGCGTTTCAATGCTGCAACCCATTGCAGTCAGTATTTCCAAGTTGGTATTCCTGACTCCCAATCTAAGTGAGCCCCAGCGCATCTTCTTGGAAAAACATGGATGCTCAAATCAAACTGATGTTTGTATGGCAAGTCTGTGAACCTCACAAGCAACTACAGCAGCTGATTTAACAAAGTAGCTTGTTTAAAAGAGCGTGAGATGAGGGGTATTTTGTTTGTTGCGATCTGCAGCCTCACCACTAGAAGCCAATAAATCTTTCAAACTGGACCTTTAACAATCACAAGAGTCCCAGTCTCGGGTTTACAGCTCAGTTTTTTATGACCATGAAGCACTTGAGTCTCTTCTGTGACAGCATTTGTGTGTGTGTTTTGATGTTTAACGAACAGATGTTTGTGTGTGTCGCAGGAGCTTGCTGAGCTGTTGGATGAAGAGAAGTTGAGCGGCGTCCCTGTGCTGATCTTTGCGAACAAGCAGGACCTTCTGACGGCCGCCCCGGCCTCTGAGATCGCAGAGGGTCTCAATCTGCACACCATCCGGGATCGCATGTGGCAGATCCAGTCCTGCTCCGCCCTCACTGGTGAGGGGATTCAGGTGAGCGTACCAACCAAGCGTTTCCTTCGTTTTCACCTGCCTTTCTTTCTTCTCTTCTTCTCACCATCTCTGTTGTCTTAAATACTCTTCCAGGAGGGCATGAATTGGGTCTGCAAGAGCGTCAACTCCAAGAAGAAATAGCTCGGCTTCTAGTCTTCTACTACTCAGGAGGATGAGCAGCAGCACACATACACTGACACACATTGCACCCTCCTGAGCCTTAATACGATGGGATATACCAGTGAATGTAAACACACTACTAATCCAACATGGACTTGGAGTTTTTAACCCCCCTGCGTTTCTGTTTCGCTGAGTTTTACTAATCTCAACACGTCTTTCTACGTCGGCCCTCTGCGAAGAGGAGGGAGGTGCGACTTCAAAGGGAACCCATGCCAGGAAATCAGCCCCCTCCACCCCGGACTACCCACGTCACCATCACCGCCCCAGCCAATCCCAGCAGCTACCGTCCTCGGCCCGTCACAGCCTCAAACATTCCCATTAAACTGCTGTCTTTTATTGGAATTCCAGCTCGTTCTTTAAACTCTTTCTCTCCGTCTCATTCTTACAGGTTCATATGTGTTTTTTCTTTTGTTTTTTTTTATCATTCCACAGTGGCTGTAAGCGCTTTTCCTGCTATGGTTCTGTTTGAAGTGAGGTATATTTTTGTAATTGTTTTATTTATGGTGAAGTAGAGTGTAGAGTGCTTTAGAACAACAGCTGGTGTGGTGTGTGTGTGTGTGTGATTCAAAGGATGTTGGAGGACCCGACTCGCCCCACTAAAGAATAATAATGTACATGTTAATATGTATAAAAACAGATGGAATTAAAAGGTGAAGAGAAACTACATTTTTTGGATCAAATGTAAATAGCTCGGCCCTGTGTTCATATGTTACGTTATGCGCATGTTATAGAGTATAAGTCACGCTGCTGCTGTACTCTGTAGTCTATAATGTTTGCATATCTGATATATGCTGGCAGATTTTTAATAGAGGTATAGTACTGTACGTCCCAATGCATTTCTCTGTGCTCTTTGGGTTAGTGAGGGAGTTCACCCCTTAAGGCATTTCCTTTTGATATTCTTGAATGTAATCTGTCCAGAACTGAAGGTACTGTATGTGAATAAAAAAGTTAAAATCAAGAAATTGTCGAATTGAGTGTCTTCCTGGCTTTAGGTTCGCTCAGATCACGCAGGGACAGGGTAATCCTATCAAACTCTTGTGGGCACACACCCGTAGCAGGTGGAGTCAGCTGTTCGTGACACCAACCGAGCATGTGGTGGTGGTGGAGAAGCCCTTATGGGAGACAGCAGCTCTGTTGAATTATACAAAGCATCGACTCCAGTGTGAAAACAAAGCTCTTCTCAAAAGTTCTGTCAAAGTGATGAGACCAATACGGCAGCTTGACTTATTATTTCAACACAATAATTCAAACGCACCAACTCAACGAAGAGCACAGCTTCTTCATAAGGTCCATTTTTGACTTTAACCTCATAAATTACTAGAAATGAGGAAATAAAACATCCTGAATTCGATATATTTTGATATATTGGCCACTATGCGCACATCTTTTTGCACTGATCATTCAAATGTGGCTATCAAGAGATATGTAGCAGAGTCATGATATTTTACAGTTTAATGATAAACTTTACTGTCTTAAATGTCTCGATTAGTTATGAGTTATCCTCAGCATCTTTTTCTGCATTTCAATCTCGGGGTGCAATGATTTTAAGGGAAGTCAAAACATAAATTTGCAGCACAGTTTTTTCTAATTGTTCTGAATTTTATCTAGTCTGTGCCTTTTTTCTAGTAATATATACTAAGTGGCTACATTTGACTATTTTTGAGGTTAATAATGAACCCTCAAGATCAATTGTACAGTTTAGACACCTAAAACACGGATGAAATTTAGCAACTGTGCTAACTCTGGCATATTTACATTGATGCTTTTGACTGATATGCTGATTAATGTGCATTGTCCTAATCAAATTAATAAATAAATAAAAATAAAATAAAAAAATGATTCAAATACAGTTTTCTGAGACGGAAAATGTTAAATGTTTGACTTCATCAGTGAAGATAGCCTGGGATTAGATGATCTCTAGATTCATTTGGAATATTAAAAATCCAAGAATAAAATTAACAACAACTGTTTTAACATTTAGGAATATTTTGTATGCAGCTCAGCTGTCAGTCTCAATTAAACCCTTGATTTTGACTATAAATAGCATTATTATTGACAGTGCTGATGTGCTGTTCTGTTTTAACTGCCCTATAAACTTATCTGAAGATGTGAAAAAACAAGAAAACTATTACAACACGGTTATTAAACAGCCTCAGACAGGATTGACAACTTGATGAGTGACAGCATGGTCCTTATGTTCACCTCTGAGTCATGGATTCTAGGTAAAAGCGATATCTCTTGGTGTGGGTTGTACCAGAATAACAGCCGCAGTTTACTCAATCTCAAATCTGATCTGGTTTGTTCTAGCAGGCAGCAGTTTCAGGCAGGTGGTGCTGTGTCCACCTGGTTGGGTAAGAGGCTGAGCAGGGGAAGCTGAACAGACTATCAGGAATGCACAAACCTAATCCCCCCCTCCAGGGCAGAGAGGGCTGCAGGTACACATGAGACCACCTGCATACCTGCTGCCTGCGCGTTAGAGGGGTGTCATGTTAAAGTTGTAGCTTGTCCTGATGGGACTGAGAAAAAATAATAATAGCAACACTTTACTATAAAGGTACAAATCGTATACTTATGTAATGCTTTACTAATGATGATGTCTTTGTGCAGTTAGTTCACTTCGGGACTGTTAATTCACAGTTACTTCATTGATATGCTACCAAATCAGCTGAATTCCTCTTACATAAAAGTTTATTTCATAACCTAATGAATGGGCCATAAACCATGCATACAATCAGTCTGAGTCATGCATTAGTCGTGCATTAATTAAAGGAACAGTTCACCCAGATAGAGAAATTCACTCATTATCTACTCACCCCCATGATGATGCAAAGTCAGGAGAAGTTTTCTGGAGCTTCACAGCAAAACAGCGTCGCAGCATTCTCAGAAACAACTGAAGGAGATGGGGACTGACTATTCATGATTGGGTGAACTGTTCCTTTAAGTATTGTAAAGCGTTACCATAAACAAAAACAAAAACAAAAAAACACAGATGTATAACACTCTAGATGTCAATACTTTAAGTTGTGGTGTTGGTTTCTTTACTTGAGTGAAACATCTGAATACTTCACTGCCTCCATCTTTACGCAGTCATCCCAGAGATCTGGTGTCCAGTCCTTTGGTTAATTTGATGCTCTGTGTAATTCCCATGGAGGCACGATCCAGCTCAGACTGGATTCAGATCTGTGCTGCTTTTGGCTTTTTATCACAGGTTTGTTCGGCTGGACAGTGAGAGCCCCTCGTGAGTGGTGGTCTGATTACCTTCCTGCCCAGTTAGGAGTCGGCTCCGATCCATTTATTGCTTATTCAGGCAAAGCTGCCAGAACATCACATCCCTATCGGCCTCTGGTCTCAACCAACGTGTGTTTAAAGCAACAACAAAATAGAAATACCCCCTTAAATGTTGCTCCGCTTATCGGTTTCTGCTTCCTGAGATCAACGAGAGCCAACTGTAGTCACATGTACGGTGGCCCTGAGGGTAAAAACACAAGGACATATGAGAAAACACAACAACATTTTAGAAAACACAATAATTGCCAAAATATTTGTTCATATTAAAAAGACAAAACAATTTTACTATGACTTATTATGCAACTTTAAATATCAGATACTTTGTAAAACCTGTGTTTGTAACTACAGGATTAAAAACCTACTTTGTGACAGACCACATGTAATCACTTACTCTCCACTCTTTGTCCTGTCATCCTTTGTTTCACAGCTGAATTTCAAAGCTTCTAGAGACATTATGAGTCGGAGGAAGTTGTCTTTGTCACCAGCAGGGCTGTTACTGAGCTCCAGACCACAGTCAGGACAGTCACATTAGCTGGTGATATATATCTAACAGTGTGTTCCTGCTGTAGGAACAGTATGTTGTGTGTTTTACTCTGCGTAACATTGTACGTGACGGATTCAGAGGGCCTCAGAGACTTGCAAACAGCCTCTTCTTCTTCTGCTCTCACAAAGATTCTCATTGTCCGCTCTTCCTCTCCTCTCACACAGACAGAGTGTGCTGGTATTGTTCCTCATCTCTGCCTCTTATGTTCTCACAAACCACCATGGAAAAGACATTACGATACGCCCTCTGAGGTACACTGAGACGTTTTTGGGAAATATGCTCATTAGCTTTCTGGTGAGAGTTCAATGAGAGGATTAATAGGCCCTGTACACTAAATATGAAGCAAGAGCTAGCAGCCGGTTAGCTTAGCTTTGCATAAAGACTGCAAACAGGGTAGAGCTAGCCTGGATGGAGCTGACCTCTTAAACTTACTGATTAACACGTAACAGCCTGGTAATCTGGTGCTAAAACCACAGTTTAAAAACCTTTTATTACGGGGGCTGGGAGCAGCGACTTCATGGAGTCTCCACTTGCCCGACAACTGGTCAGGAATGAGTCCTAAAACCTGGAAACCGGTTAGCTTTTTCATCAACTCAGTAGTCTCTCTTTACAGGCCGACTTTAGCGAGGCTAACGTCTGGGTTAGCCTGCAAAAATACATCATGCAGAGTCAGGCTAGCTGTTTCCCCCCATTTCCAGTCTTTGTGCTAAGCTAAGCCAAGCTAACCAGCTGCTCTGGCCTTATATTAACCAGATATAAAAGTGGTATCCGTCTTCTGTTGTGAGTCTCAGCAAGCACAAGCATTTTTTTTTACAAAAATGTGGAAAATACTGCTCCCATAAAGAGCATTGAGGATAATTAAATTTCTTTAAGTGTGCACGCTACGCTTTAAGAAATATACCAAAGAGTCAATTTCCTTTTTTAGTGGTCTCTGTGGTGTTTTATCTACGTGTTTTTTTAAAAACCTGTAAATGAGAGAGCATAAAGTCCTGTGGTTGTTTCATTAGTGGATGAAAGCCTTTCCCCTCACAGTGTGTGTGTGTGTGTGTGTGTGTAATTTAAAGGAGCCAGACAGTGTGTTGGTGTGTGTCAGAGATACATATCAGAGATGTTGGGCGACCAAATTACTGCCTTTCTCTCTCCTCATGGGTCAGACAGCTGTGCAGCAGCTGTGTGCGCAAGTGTGAGAAAATGTGTGTGTGTCAGGAGAGAAAGGGCGTCAGTGTTTGTGTGTGTGTGTGTGTGTCAGAGAGTGAAAGATAGAAAAGCAGCGCTGTAATTTATGCTGCACCTCCGACCCCACAGCTCTTGGCTGCCTGTGTCTCTGCTGAGGTTTGCTGACGTGAGAAAAAAAGGCAGCACATCAGACCTCTGCCTCCACCAGCTAGAGAGAGAGAGAGAGAGGAAAGAGGTGGGAGTACGAGACGAGGGTGGAGCGAGAAGAAGCAATATGATTAAAATGTTTGTTTTTACGTGTACGTTAACCACCGATTAGGCGTTAGAGAGAAAGCCAAGGCGTTCAGAAACTCAAAGTGACAAACTTCAACGAAAACCTTTAAAGTTCATTCTTTTGACTTTGGAAACTATAGGTGACAAAATCTCTCCATGAGGTTCATTTAAGCAGCTGGTTTGGTGCTCTCAGTCGTATCACATGATCTTCATCAGCAGATGGAGATGTAATAGAGGAGTATACGCTCAGATTTCCCTTTTAAAGCACACTGAATCCATATTAAGGCTTTGAGATTGAGACTGAGTTAATTACTATCCTTGAAAACAATTAACCAAAAAACAATCTCATGCAACCCAGTCACCAGGATAAATGTTGGTATGTATCTGAAAAACACAGTAACTTTTAACTTTACATTTCAGTTTTAGATTTTATAAGGCCTGGTTGTGTTTCGGCACAAAAACTCATGAGAAAAAAGGACACTGTGGTTTACTGATGGTAAATGTTCGTAGGCAGATTTGTGTTCAAGCTAGCTGTTTGCAGTCTATATGCTAATTTCAGCTAATTGCAAAAACCCCAGTGAAGGAATAATTTACTTTCTTGCTGAGTGTCAGATGAAAAGACTGATACCACTCTCATATTTGTCCACTAAATACAAGGGTAGAGCCAGTTAGCCTAGCTTAGCATAAATAGTGGAAGTAGTGGGAAACAGCTAGCCTTGTTACTAGCCATGTTATCTCCCATTTGTTAAATTTCTGCAGAAAGCAGACTGTAAAAAGGATGCATAGTGGTTTTATGAAAGGTTATGTGCTTGTAGGCAGATTTTGTTGTTTGGCTAGCTCTTTCCCCTGTTTCCAGTCTTTGTGCTAAGCTAAGCTAAACACCACCTGGTTCTTTTTTCATATTTACCTGACAAACACAAGACTGGGATCAATATTCTCATCTGAAAAGCATATTTTCCAAAACGATTACGTCCTTTATCTCCCTGTTCTGGAGCTTTTGATCGTATCACATGACCTCATACCTTCACTTTGTCAGCAGATTTCAAGTCTTTATCAACAAACATTGTTTTTCTTTTTTATCTCCGTTCCCCGTTCACTCCCTGAAACACACGCGTGGATCATCCCTGCTGTCTGAATGAATTGCGGCTCAGAGTTCTGGGCTTGGGTAAAGCAGTAATGCAACAGCTTAATCAGGCTGAAGGGAACAAACACTCTGACCTACTACTCATCTCAAGACTCGTTCTCTCCATCCTGTTTTCTCTCTGCAGGCCTCCGCCCACACAGACCCATGAGCACTGATTGCGCTGGGTAGACGCAGAGATGTTTTAAAGTTTTGTTTGAATGGGGTTCGTCTCCTCCTGTTAATGTGTCTTTTGAAAGAACAAAACACCAATACATGAAGTGTCAGAGAAGAAGGCAGCCACGCAGATTATTTGCATGTTTACGCAGGAAGAGCAGAGATTGTTTGATGTCAGGGAACAAGTGGGAGGATGTTGCTACATCTTAAAGTCATATGAAGAGTGAGCAGATGACTGTGTCGGGATGACTGGAAAGAAACACTGAGCACGAAACACGCTGAGATTCTGTCTGTAAAGATTTGAGGATGATTAAATACGACTGGTGAGATTCTGTATTTGTCTTATTTTAAATGTGTCCCATTAAAAAAACGACCAAGGCCAACAATTATTGATTGAAGCAACTTGGTAGGGAAATATTTCAGCACTAAAGCACTGATGGTTCTGGTCTTTTCATGGGATTTATTCACAACAATGAAAATATAAAACCCGTATCCTTTAAACCAACATGAGAAAACAGGATTTGCACAGAATTAACAGCAGAGACGGGTTTAAATTTGTTCGTTTATTTGGAACCCTTCTCCAAATCACGTCTGTAATTTTTCCATTTCACAAAATATTTACAAAAAAAGATACTTTTATGTCGTTTTTTTTCCTCTTTATGTTGACTGTTGGAACAGCTCCTTTTTAGGATGATGACAATTGCTTACATCTTGCAGTCCAGTCTTTGTTCTTTTAGAAAAAGTTCATGAAAAAAAGTCCTCCCACCCTTCTTTTTTTCTTTCATACACTCATTTTAAAACTGCATACATTTTTATCCCCCCATTGTTCTTCTTTTGAGTGCTTTAAAAAACTCTTCCTTGCATGCTTTCAGCTGCAAACAGGAAGCCAAGAGCTCGTGTGCTTATTGAGAGGAAGTGACATCTTTGCCCTGCAGGAAGTACAATTACAGCATCATCAGATCCTCCAGATGCTTGATTGGTTTGGTCTGTCCAGTCTTGCCTGTTTCTCTAAAATCAAAGAGTCTCTCTAAACAAGCATGAAACCTACAAATAACACAAAGTCTTGTAATTACTAAATGGAAACAGTCTTTGTCAGAAGATTTCTGTCCTGTGGGAAGCCTGGCGGCAGGAAGAGAGCGCTAGGAATGAGGGCTAAACTCCCAAAACTCCTTGAGACGCAGCTCTAGTGTCCCCCTGCGTGTCAGCATCTGTAGTCCAGGCATAACAAGGCGTCCACAAGTGCATTGTGGGTGTTCCATGGAAGAGCGTTTTGTGTTCAAGCCGTACGATCCATCCCTGAACTCGGCAAAGAAAGGAAGAAGTGCCATGACGATAAAAATCAAGAGACGCCACAGGGACCGCAGTCCCTTTTTTAAAGGATCTATCAAACAAAGTGAGCTGGGCAGAGAAAAATATGATGCTAATAACATAAGGCAATTGACCTCAGTACAACTGGAGGGGTGATTATATCAGAGAAACATGAGGCGCTAAACTGGAAAGGTCAACACTGCTTGGTATTATCTCTTTTCCCTTTAGCGTCGGTGAGAAGCCACAAAGAGGCATGAGAAGATTTCCTAATAAAAGTTTGTTTTCTATCAATCCGTCTCCTGCCCTATAAATAAAAAGAAGCATGTCGTACTTTCCTCTCGGGCCTCTCTCGTTTCTTGTCTGTGTGTGAAATGCTGAGCTAAGTTGTGCCAGAGTGAGCGGCTGTTTATGCATTTTTACGTATAATACACTACATGAAACACTGACTAAAAATAAAGGAAATAAAAAGACAAAGAGATCAACCCTGCCCCCGAACGTGTATACATGTTCTAGATCTGTGTGTGTGTGTGTGTGTGTGTGTGTGTGTATAGATTTTAATATCTGAATGTGTGTGTTGTATAACTACATGTGTTTTTTTTCCGGTTAATAAGTCGGTAAAGGTGTGCTATTTTGGTGCCTGTCTTAATATCAGTGTGTGTATATGTGTGTGTGTGTCTACTCTGTTAACTGGTGACATAGTGCTTTGTCGAGGGCTGCCCATACAGCCCGTAAAAATCTGCATGTCTGTGTGTCTGTGAGGCGTCTATCCAGTCCCTCACTGCCAAGCCCTGCATGGACGGACCTCCAGAGGCCAAGCCGGGAGGAGGGGGGTAGTCTTGGGCGCTGACCCAGGGGAAAGAGCCAGATCGCGGGTATGGGGGATGACTGCGGTGGCCCGACACTGAGGGCACGCCGGAGCAGTAGCAGTTATCCATCGTGCACACCAGGATCTTCCGGCCACCGTATTGAGGCAGCACGGCCTGCTGGGAGGAGTGCGAGGAGCTGCTGCCTCCGGGAGGAAAGTGTGAGGAGCCAAACACGGAGCCTGAATGGTGGTTGGTCAGAGAGCCGCTTGCGCTTCCTGTCCCGCCGCTCTCGCTGATGTGAGGCGGGCCGCAGGGGCCGAGAGGCTGCTGATTGGTGGACTGGCCCTCTCCAGAGGCAGAGCCGGAGCCCAGGTAGGGCTGTTTGGCTAACGACGAAGAAGAGGATGAGGAAGAGGAGGAGGAGTCCTTGAAACCTGGAGCGGCGTTTTTTCCGACGTTCCCGTTCCCCTCTGGGAAGGCAGTGGAATGTTTCCGTTTCTCGGCTCCAGAGCCGGAGCTCTGACCGCTGGGATACGCAGGAACAGACTGCAGGAAGGTCGAGGGAGGGGTGAGGGGAGCTGAGAGAGAGAGGAGAGAAAAGATGGGAAATCAGAGGATAATTAAGATAAAAACACACTCCTGACAGTAATGTCCTGGATTCGTTTGAGATCTTACCTTCCAGCGTTCTCTTCAAGCTCTTCTCTCTTTTTGAGATTTCAGAGAGGAACAGTTTGGAGTTTAGATTCCCCACTTTATATGGAGGGAGACTGCTGCCCACACATGCCTGAGACCTGTAACAAGTGCCAAGAGACATGCAAGATAAGAAGTCAGCCTGAAATCGAATTATAGACCCGCGGGCTAAAAAACCTTCATTTTAAAACTTCTCTCTCACCTGTCTGTGAGGATTTTAACAGGCTTGGTGTTTTTCATGAAGCTCAGCTCCTCTGCCTTACTGAAGGCTGTGTGGATGGAGCTCAGCAGCTTCTGGGCCTCGTGGCGCTGCTCGCCCAGAGCCAACACCTGGGCGGCGTTCTCCTGGCAGAACCGAGCCTGAGCCCGATCCAGAGCCTCCAGTGTCCGACCAAGATCCTCCTCCAGGAGCTGGTGCATCCGCTGGTACTGCAGACGCACCTCCTCTTTCAGCTCACACACCCTGTCCTGTAGAGAAACAAAACATCAGTCCACTCAGAATTTCCTTTGTGTTACGCAACAGCGTTTAGAAATCTCTGAAAATGTGTGCAGTTGCTTTTTACGCCCACGGAGCAGAACGTACCTCCACCACACACTTGTCAGAGTCCAGTTTGCAGAGCTGTTCTTCGATCTCCTGCACCCGCTCCTCCACGCGCTCCTGCTGCCTCAGGAGGCTTTGCTGTGAAGAAAGAAAGAAAAGCCTTAACCTCTGGGAAGTTGTGACCTCAGCTAGCCACTAGCATCCCCTCCCCATGCCGGAGATATTAGAATCCGGGAGCCGGCTAATTTAGTCTCCATCCAACACACAATCCCTGTGGGGGAGGAGGGAGGGAGGGTGTGCTGTCATAGCAACCAACAGCTATTTTGTGTTTGCATTAGTGAGAGAGGACTAATGCTGGGGGAGCTGGGGGCAGCGAGCACAGATAAATAAATGGGCATACGGAGGCAGAAAAAGCTCCAGCAGCTCTCCTCTTTCTACTCCCCCCTCAGTGCGCCTCCTCCTTGTACTTTAAAAGATGCACATGTTTTCACAGCAGCAGCGGCTGCTCTGCAATGTTGTGGCAACAACGCTTGTTATTTCAAGGATGATGACTGCATGTGAACAACAGCAGATGAATGCTCGGGCCGCACTCGGATGCCCACCCGACGCAGCCCACGGTCAGAATAAATAAAAATTAAAAAAAAAAAATTAATGGCTTCATGCGAGCTCGACGATCCTTTATGTTGCTCTCTGCATTGTCTCACAGTAGGAATGTCATTGACACAGATTTACTAATCCTTCATGTTATTAATATTTAATGTGAGATATGAATAATCCTCAATCAACATTTAATGAATGAGAAGCTTGTTGATAAGATGGCACAGAGGAAAATAATACAGTGGTGGTGATACGATCCAGAGCTGAACCAACGATTATTTCATTGTTGATTAATCTGCAGATTAATGTCTCTATTGATTGATTAGTTTTGTCTTTTGTGTTTAAAATGTCAACAATAGAAAAAAAAGGTGCTTGTAATTTCCCAGAGCCAGAGATGACATTTTCTAAATGCCTTTTTTGGAACAGTCAAATGCATTCATGATAAATTATCAGTTAATCATTAATAATATTTGACATATTTTGGATGTTTTTCCATTAGAAAACCGTTTTAACTACTGACATGATCTTTGATAGATGCACAATCAGTGTAGGCTGCATCAGGAGCTGAAAGAACTGATAAAGTAAACACCAATTTACTTAAATTATAAATCAAATAACACAAAATAATGACTTCACTTTAAAACAACTGACCCAACAAAATCCAACCCAAACTCAGGCTGCTAGAAGACTAAAATGCAATGTTAATTAGAAACATTTTCTGATGGCAGTATTATTTTATATACTTGATAAGCAAATATTTGTAATAAACCCAAATGCTTTTTGATGTATTTGTGCTTATCTGGTCAGTTAATACATCTTTAAATGGGTTAAATTCTTAAATAATTAATGATTCATTATTCACATCCCTACCCGAAAGCTAAAGTTGTTTATTTATCATATAAGATAAACAAAAGCAGAAAATCATCACATCTGAAGAGCTAGACATGTTTTATTCAATGATGGTTAAAAAGGAAGATTAAATCAGAAACTAATCCCACAAGTCAATAATCTGTTGTTTTTCACATGCTTAACGTCTGTTTACATACATCACCATCATCATCATCATCATCATCAGTGTTGGGCAGTAAACTACTTACATGTAATTAAAATAACAAAATAAATGTAACTGTAATCTTAATCAATTGTATTGAAAAAAATGTAATTAAATTATAGTTACTAATCAAAATGTTGGTGATTCAAATATATATCATTTTCAGTAAAAATCTTACATGTAGAATATAACATTAATCTTGTTACTTTGTATCTTTTCGCCACGGTCAACAAATCCAGTGGGACATATTTGAGTGCGACACCATCAATGCACATTACTTGCTCTGACTTTAACTCTATATTTTGCCTGTCCAGTGGGCTACAAATGTTTGTTAGGAACGTTTTCAAAAAGTAATAAAATATAATGTGACATTGCTTTGATGAAGCAATTCAAATAGTTACATTACATATTATATCTTTAACAGGGTAACTTGTAGGGCTGCAACTAACAATTACTGACATTTGATCTGATGATTACTTTCACGATTTAACGTTTATAAAATCCCCCAACCCCAAAGTGAGACCTTTCAATCGCTTTTCTTATCCAACCAACTGTCAAAAACCCAAAGACTCTTCATTAAAGATCATAAACGACAAATATATGCAGCAAATCCTCACATTTAAAAAGCTGGAACCAACAAATGTTTTGACATTTTTACTCAAAAAATGACTATAGCGAATGGTCGATGAACAAAATTGTTCTTTTGATTGATTGTAGCTCTAGTAACTAGTAATCTGTAATCTATTACAGTTCAAAGTAACCTTCCCAACACTGATCATCATCACTACAATCCAATCATTCCACTCAGACAGCAGCTGATTTTATCATTAGTGATCAGCTGCTGTAGAGCTCCAAATGAAAACCTGCACACTCCTGGGCCTCTGTGGCACATGGTTGGGAACCACTGCCCTAGATATCCTTCACACACACACACACACACACACACACACACACACACACACACACACACACACACACACACACACACACACACACGGTTGGCATGGTTAGATCCAGGACTGTGACCTGGTTGTGCTGATTGATTGAGTTAGGCTCCAAGCAGAAGCCAGGGGAAAAACAGGGTCGAAGGAGCCGAAGCCTCCCAGAGGGGGGTGGCAACTAAATGTATGGGACACCTTTGGGGGAGGGAGGGGAGGGAGAGTGGGGGCATAAAGAGGGGAGGGTGCTCTTTAGCTGTCATTTCACAGCAGTGTCTTCTCCATCAGAGGCACCAAAGCAGAGCCAGAGGGAAGGTCGGTTCACGCCTGGAGTGGCGGGTGGATGGTGTGAGTGAGGTGAATGTGGTGGGGGTGAATGTGGTGGGGGTCTGACAGACGAAAAGAGTGGTATGTGTATGTGTATGTGTGTGTGTGTGTGTGTGTGTGAGAGTGTGTGTGTGTGTGCATTCCTCGATTGCATTCAACAGGGGGGATGTCTTTGTAACCATGAGGAAAAATATCTAAAAATGATGATGGATTAACGGATTATCAATGTGACAACGTGATGAGATTATTTTTCAGAAGATTCCTCCAGGAAATTATTTATCGGAGGTGATTCTGAACACGCCTGTGTTGTGATGAATTTATTTAATAGTAGATGGCCCAAAGAATGATCACACTCATTATTAGTATGGTATTTGCTGCTCTTTTTGATTTAATATAATGTGTTTTGGATATATTGGCATTTAATTTTCTTTTTCTTTACATATTTAATCAATATCGGTAGATATTTCCGTCAATATGTGAGAAGAAACTGCAGTAGAGAAATGCTGAAGATCAATATTTCTGAGGTAATTTAGAAATAGGGACATTATAGACCATCATATACTGTATTTTGAGGCTAAGAACTGTCTTCAACAACCCAATAACCCTCACAAACACTTGATTAGAACCATTTTAATAATCGATTGGGTTATTTGTTAAGCAATTTGCTTATTCTAGCTTCTCAAATGTCTAGATTGATGCCTTTCTTTTGACTTTCAAGGTAGTAAACTGATTATCTTTGTTGTTTTGGATTGTTGGTCGTGCAAAACAAGATGTCACCTTGAACTGCAGGGTGTTATGATGAGCACTTTTGACAATTTAAATGAAAAAAACAAATTATAGATCAAGGAAATAGTCATCAGATTAACTAATAATGAAAATAATCATTAGTTAGTTGCAGTCCTGCTTTGGTTTATGACTAAACACATAAAAAAAAATAATGACATTCTATATTTTTGGCACTAACTAGACAATGTTAGCATGCTAACCCACTATACTACAGGATTGTTAACATAGTAAACATTATCCACAAGTTTCCTGGGTAGGTCACTGGGGAAACGATTATGGGCGATACTTCCGATGCTCTCGAAACTAGGTTAAGAAAAAAAATTCATAATGACAAACGCACCAGCGGCACTTTCAAGGCTTTAGAAGTGTTAGCCGAGTTAACTAAGCAATAATAATAGTGTTATCAATACTCACGTGATTAAGTCGCTAACCTAGATCTTCATGAATAAATGATGCGCCGAACCAATTGCTCTAAGAACGGGAATTAGTGTCCTGTTACCATAGAAAAGGCTGCTTTCGGTTAAGTGACAGGATGTGGCGGAGTAAGGTGGGTGCCTGTTTACCATCAGCATGTTAGCATGTTATAGCATGCAGCCCTACCCCAGTTTCTAATGATGTACTTGGCATTTTGTAGTGGAGTGTTTTTTTGTCAGCTGACGCATCAACCCTGCTGATTTATGACTATAGCACTAGATGCCATTACATTGTTTACCAACAGGAGTTTATTTTTAAATGGTATCAACTAGGGCTATTCTGATACCAATACCAGGGTAAGAAATGCCTCCAGGACTGCCTAAAATGTTGGAAACGGTACTGACAAAGCTCAGGTATCTGAATCATATCAGGGAGAAAAAATGTTATCTACTGTAACATGTCTAGTATCTACAGATCTTTCTCTATAAATGAGGAATCGTCATAAGAAAATGTTTCTTTATTTTATGCCTTTATGCTTAAAAAAAAAAAAAAAAGGAGTATCAGTTGATATTGCATTACGTTTTTCAAAGATAAAGATTGATATCTGGACCAAAACCAGAATCAATCAGCCTGATTATAGATAACGTAGGAAAAGCTTTAAATCTGAACCATTTTTGTAACACAGCTTCTAAATTCAGACCAGGTCCCACTCGACGGCCCTTCCTGAGCCCCAGGTGACCAATTAACAATACATAAAGCTGAGTCATAGCATTACCAACAGGAAATACACCCAAGCATGACACAGTTGACACCTAAAAAGGGGTGTAGGGTGAACTACATGAGTCAGTCAGCCTGGTTCTCTCTCTGACTAAACCACTCTGTCATACGCCCCTTTAAAAAACAGAAAAAAATGGGGGAGGAAAACCAACCCGACCTCTTCTCGAACCTTCCACAGCGAGCACCAAACCCCCAGGAAGGCAAGAGGTTAATAAAAAAACCCCAAGTAGACCACAGAATCAAGTGACAAATCACTTTAATCCCCCTTCCCCTTGTCTCCACTCCCACCCCTCCCTCACAACTGGCGATCCCTGAGCTAGGATGCACCTGTGCTGGGGAGATAAGGCCCTCTGAGGGCCCCTCATTGTTCCACCCTCGACTGCATTGTTTGTCATTCCAACAGATGAGAACGGAGGCTGGAGTGGATCACAACTGAAAAATGCACAAGACTCTCACACAGGGACTAAATAAAAAACACTCGAAATGCAATTGTTTCTAATAAAAATGACAAATTCTGTTTTTGATTGAGTAAAGTGATTATACGATTGACAGAAGATCATGGCAGCTCTGTACCCAAAAGTCTCCACTTAATGTATTTTATTTGGCAGAAAATGACATTAAAATGTACCATTTGTTCTGGTCATGTCTGCCTGACGACTACAAAGTGGATGAAAAATGACCTCACTGACTTCTGTGATGATGAATGCACACAGCTTCATTTTGGTACTTAATTGATCACTGATTAATTGGCAAGTTCATGCATGCAGGGCCACAGTTGACGGATATTTTCATTATCTATTAATCTACTGATTACTTTCTTTTCCACCAGTTTCCAAGAGGCCACAGTGAGGTCTTGAAATATGTAGTTTTGTTTGCACAACAATCAAAAACCCAAAGAGCCTGTTTACTGTCACAGAAAATGTTACTCGCATTTGAGAAGCTGAAACCAGTGAATTTTTCTTAAGAAAATGACTTAAAGCTGATCAAAATAATTGCAGATCATCCCCTGATAATCGAATAATCAATTAAGCGGATAATGTCTGATATAGGGCTACATAGGTTGATTATTTTCTCGTAGATTCAATTAGTTGTTGGTTCATAAGATGTCAGGAAATGTAGAAAAATGTCAATGAGTGTTTCCCAAAGCCAAAGATGACGTCCTCAAATGTCTTGTTTTGTTTACAACCAAAACATCATCAGTTTACTGTCATAGAGGAGTAAAGAAGCTGGAACCAGAG
Source organism: Pagrus pagrus (assembly GCF_965226575.1). NCBI lineage: Eukaryota > Metazoa > Chordata > Actinopteri > Spariformes > Sparidae > Pagrus > Pagrus pagrus. Next base: position 7,310,575 of record NC_140208.1, on the reverse strand, counting down.
AATTTTACCTTCATTTACCACCAATTACTACACTATCAAAATAGATGGCGATTAATTTAACAGTTGACAAACTAATGGATTCATTGGTGCAGCTCTAGTCTGACATCAGGAATGAAGTCAAACTACTGGCTGTGATTTACTTCCTGTCACAGTGTCAGAGTGTGACTCCACCCTGAGCAGAAATAAGAAGTGAATTAATGTGTTTATATGGTATAAAATGATTCTTACTCTGATGTCGTTGCGTCGCAGCTCCACGTCAGTGACCGCGTGGCCGTGGCTGGGGTGGCAGCGGGCGAAGCAGCAGTACTGACACACCGCTGTCTGCTCGGCCTCGCAGTGGTACAGCCTGTACTCGTCATGCTGCAGGCAGGTCCAGGCCTTCACCGCCTCGGCCTCCACCAACAGGTGCCCGAGGGCCGAGCAGGGCTGCTGCAGGTGAGTCTGGACGTGGGACTGGCAGCACGGGGCGTTGCAGCGCAGGCAGACTTTGACCGCGGGGAGTGGTGGGCCTCGGCGACACAGGATGCACTGCAGCACCGGCGTGGTTGCCTTCTCCACGCTCAGGGCGTTGTACTTCTCGACTATGTTGGACAGTTTGTGGTTCTTCTCCAGGCTGGGCTTCTGTGTGTAAGCATGATTGCACTCGGGGCAGCGGGCCAGCGAGGAGTCTTTGGCCCAGGCCTCGCTGATGCAGCCCCGGCAGAAGTTGTGCTTGCAGGGCAGCTGGATGGGATCTGAGAACACGTGCAGGCAGATGGGGCAGATGAGCTCCTCCTCAAAACAGTTCCTCCACGTCTCAGCCATGTCAGAGGCCATCATGGTGCGGGCAGGCATACACTATTTTCCACTTCTACCAGACCTTGAGGCCTCTTGTCTCTCTGTCCTCGCAAAGAAACCTGACACTTTTCAAAAATGAGTCTTGAGGAAAAAGATAAAAACAGACGCAATGCTGTCCTGTGAGATCAGCCTGTGGATTTCAACCCTTGTGACCAAATTAGACGAGTCTCCCTGACAGACGACGAGTATTGCTTATTGCTGCAGCATGAAGGCAAATTCCACAAAATTGACCAGAGAAGGCTTCAGGCGAGGATGACAACACCTTGTTGATTTCAACACACACAGCAGGGGCTGACGTTATACAGATTACAGTAAACGGTGCTTTCCTTTCCTCTAAGTCACACATACACACACATGCACACTCACACACACAGTGGGCCTGCCTTTATAGCTTCTGTGTGTGTTTATAGGCCTACAGGAAGCTAAAAGCCTGTCAGCTACAGGTAAACCATGAAATGCAAACAAGGCACAGAGAACTAAATATCTACACACTTACTCATATGACCATGAGGTGAATCAATCTCTGTATAGCACATGAAAAGACACTTGATCCCTTTCTTGCTGCCTGCTCAGGCCCTTACCTTCACTCCAACGCCGGATTATGATTGACTGTGGACCAATTCAGACCAACAAACCAAGCATGAAAACCATGAGAAAGGACGGCTCCGGTCCACACCCTGATTGGTATTCACACACACAGCTTTTTTTTTTTTTAATAAAACCTGAATCTGTTTTTATCAGGACCTCAAGGACGCTTGACTCCCTCAATAATCACAACGCAGCGCAATGCTTTTGTCCGCTGAATCATAAATAAGTATCCGAGCAGCCTCCACCTGCAATTTAATTATACATACAACCAGCGACGGTTTGGCAGTAGACGAGAAAAGCTGTTTTACAGGTCAGATGGACACCACAGCTACCTCCAGCCCTTCAATTTGACATAAAAGCGACATTTCCATTTGATGAATAACGCCTGCTATGTGGCACAAGCAGCTCGCATATCTGTACACAAGGCCTCGGCTTTTTTCTACCAGTTTTCTGTCGACAACAAAGGCCTTATAATCTCATTAGACAGAAAATCATACCCGGGCCATCATTTCGAGCCTGTTTACTGCATAGTTAATCGTTTTAATAGTCGAGTCCAGCTCCTGCGCACAAAACAAAGGGTTTTAGGATCCGCAGGAATGTTGGCTGCTGTTGCGGAGCCTTTTGGTTTCCCCCCTCCGACACATCTATCAAATATCCCCGGACCCACAGATTATTAGTATTATTTTTATATCCACCTCCGGCCTCTTTTCACTTTGGTCTCCACCTTATTTACCTATTGTCGCCTCAGCCTTTAGCCAACAACATATTTTTTTCCCTACTTCCTTATCTCGGTTAAATCGTGTAAATTACCTCAGACGTCACCTCACCATTTTCTACCACAGCACAGGTACAGATAAACACGAGATTGGCACTATTTTCAACGGTGGCTAACGCGAGCTATAGTCATTATCTTTTAAAAAGCAGCCATATTTATATATTTAACTAATAGAAATACAAAAATATACCCTGCTAATCTTAAAGGGGACGTCGCTTTTTCTGTCCTTGTTAGGGGTAGCTGTCATCAGCCATCTTGCAAATCCTCTTTTTTTTTTTAAAGGAGAGAGAAAAAAAAACGGGAGATATCCGCCGTGGAGAGGCTGTTTCACCAACGCTGCTTTTCGATAGCTGACCTACAGACACATGAACGCCACAGTCCCGTCTTTAAACAGGAAAACACGCCTTTTTTGTCGCTATTGTAGGTCCAGAAGCAGCAGGAGCAGCTCGAGGTGCTGATTTTGTCGTGGTTTTATCTGCTCGGTGTGTCCGGTGAGAGTCGGCTTCGTGGTTCATAAAAATCCAACACGGTTGTGAATAATAATTGGTGTTTTCTCCCCCCTCCTCTTTCTTTCTCTGTCTCTATCGGTCAGGCTTTAGAGAGAGGAGGAATGCAGGCGAGCTGGACTGCTCTCCAAACCAGCGTCAACGCTGCCACTGTGACACGACACTTCCGGTGGCACTTTTCAAAATAAAACCCAGGTTGAGCGCAAGGGCTGAGGTCAGAGGAATAATCTGGGTGTGGGTATGTCATTCAAAGTCAATTAATCACCTATAAAACATATCATCGTGGATGCCGTCATCTAGTCCATCCTCACTTCCTCCGTCACCATCTGGTGCGCTGCTGACACTGCTAGGGACAAGGGCAGACTGCAGCGTTTCATTCGCTCTGCTGAGAGGGTGATCGGCTGCAGTCTGCCATGCCTCCAGGACCTGCACACCTCAAGGACCCTGAGACGTGCAGGCAAGATAGCTGCCGAGACCCTCCTCTCTGGCAAAACCTCTCGCTTTCTTCCCGTCTGCAACTTGCCTCATCAACAAGGCCCGTGACCTCTACTGACACTGACCCCCTTCCCTCCCCCTACACTTACATTACATTAATGTAAGTTTTAGTCACCAGACGCTCTTATTTTGCACATTGCAATATTAGTATCTACTGCAACCTTGCACAATCTAGGTCAAACTTTTTGCACAACTGGACAGATCTGGACAGTCTTCACCTACTTTAAAATCGTTCACACTATTTGTATTTATATTCACACTCTATTTATATATTTATATAGTTTTATTAAGTATTTTTAGTATTGTTTGTTGTTTTACAGACCACAGCAAAGTCTTTGTATGTGTAAACTTACTTGGCAATAAAAGCAATTCTGATTCTGATTCTACTCAAAACTAGTTGGGGATATTGGGATATGAATGAATATGTGCATTTGCGTGGATATGCATAAAAAAGTCAAATGAAATATCAAAAATATTCACGAAACACAAAAGGTCCTGCTCAAAGGTACTGCATGGTCAAACAATATGCTGAAAGCACAACATGGCAAAATCAATCCCAACAAACAACAACAGATGGGCATACTGACCTGAATGTAACATTCCTTAGTAATACTAACACAATGTAGTGTCAGCTGTGTGCTTGGCAGGGCTTTGAAGCTGAACTTGCCATTCAAAAAACCTTTTCTTTATTGATTTCTGCTCAAGGGGGTTTGTTTCTGCTTGCCATCCACAACATTACAACTGCATCGCTTCCTGATTTCCCAAACTATGGGACAGGCCAAGGGTCATAACGTGCGTGTGTTAACCCCGTTAAGAGGAATTTGCGTTATTATCGACTGGGAGTATTTCATCAAATACTTTGTTATCTATATTGCGACAAAATTGTAGGGATGGCTATATGTTCTTCAACAAAATATTAAAACAACGACATTTGGATGAATAATAATCAGTATTGTGGATATAACGGCAAAATGGGTAAAGTCAAGGCAACACTTATGCCCTATCACGATGTAACGATACCCTGAATATAAGATAATATGCAGTCTCATAACATGATAATGATATACTACCAAATCCAAATGCTTAGTACACTTTAAACAATTGTTTCTTTGTTGAATACACTGATTCTGATTAGTTTTGAAGCCATGAGGAGGCGAGACTGCTGCCACGTGCTTTATTTTTGAGGGAATTTATGAATTATTTATTATTCCTTTGTAACAAAACAGCACTCTCATGTAACATCGACTGCATGGATATCATGCTTTATTTTGAAGCTGAGTCGCTGAGCTTCCTGTGTGATTCAGGCTATCTCTGGCTGACCTGACGCAGTTTCTCGGCAACATCAGCCTCCCCCTCCTCCCTCCCTCCTCTCCTCTCCTCCCTCCCCTCCCTCCTTCCGGATCAATGCTACGGCCGTCACGTGACCTGTCACACAACTGATGTGTGTCACGTTTTAACCGGGAGGAGCTGGGGGACGAACCGGGGAGGAAGGGCAGGAAATCATACTTAAAAGGCTTACTGCATCTGTTAATGGCCTGGACGCTCATGATGTTCCTCTGGGGCAACGCTGCACAGCTCAGTGTGTGTTTCTGCTGTTGGTGTTGCAGAAAAATATGACTGTAATATTCCTGTATTACTCCCTCAGAGACTAAAGGTGCATTCCATATTACTTTGGTCAAGACTGTATTAAAACTAGCAGAGGGCTGGGTCACTTTATGATGGCAACAAAACAAACAACATGATATTTCATTCTCGCAGTGGTGGAGGAAGTGTTCAGACCCTTTACTGAAGTAAAAGTAGCAATGACACATCATGAAAATACTCCATTACAGGTACTGCATTCGAAATTCAGCTTCATATGAAAAGGTAGAAAAGTGTCATTAGAAAAATGTACTTTAAGTGTCAAAGGAAAAGTATGTATTAAACAGAATCACAGCAAAATATAAAGAATTATAGAAAAATTAGCACCTACTTTGATAATCGATGAATTGCTTTATCATGTCGTTTTCAAAGCAATAACATCTCAAAATATCTCTGGTTCCATCAGCTCCAATGTGATCATTTGCTGATTTTCTGTGTTTTTATCATTTTAAACTAAATATTGTAGATTTCTGGACTCTTGGTGAAACAAAACAAGACATTTGATGACACTTTTCACGAGGGATCGACTGATATATATTTGTCAGGGCCTATACCGATACTGATTATTATGGAGACTGATAACTGATATTGGGAACAGTGTCAAAGTTTAAAAAACATTACTGCACTTAAATATAATTTTCAGGTAGTTAAGATATTTGAGTGTTTCCATTTTCTGCTGCTTTTTTTCCCCTCTAAATTTATTTCATAACTCTAGTTACTATTTACTTTGCAGATTCTGATTGTTCAGTGTTGATAGGCTATTGCTTGTGACATGTAACCAATCAGACAGAGTCGTGGGCAAGACGTTGAATGAAACCACAGAGTGGTGACTACAGACACAGACAGGCGGCTGCATCAGAGCTGAAGTACTGCATTTTTTATTTAATTTACTTTCTTGGCAATCAGACAAAAAAATAGGCCTGAAATATTTGCCTATACCTGCTTTTAACTATTTTCAGACATTTTATAGACTGAATGGTTGATGGATATATCTAGAAAATAATCAGCAGATTAACCGACAATGAAAGTAATTGTTAGTTGGAGCCCTACACATAATGTTCCCTCTCATTAAAGTGCATTTTTAATACTGCAGCTGGTTGAGGTGGAGCTATGTTCTAATACCTTTATCTATTTACAGTTGGGTAGTTTAATCAGCATCATAACGATGCTCCCTTTTTCAGAATATGATCACAGATGTGTTCTGTATGTAGAATCATAATCTGCAAAACAACAGGAGCTGTCAAAATGATATAAAGTGACATTCAAAGAACAATATTTGCCTCAAAAATTGTATTTCTGTATTTGAGTAATGTATTAGGAACTTTCCACCACTGGATACACATTAGTGTTGGAAAAAGTAATAAAGTAAAAGTACTAATTCCACTGTAATACCTACACAAGTAAGAGTCCTTCATTTAAGACCTGTCTCATGTAAAAGTATGTATGTATTATGAGTAAAATTTACTTAAAGGAGCAAAAGTAAATCCAGATTTATGCATTAAAATGTTCCCTGTCAGTGTTTGACTATTATATGTGATGTGGTAAGGCAAGTGGTTTTCACAGGATGGGAAGGGCATGAAAAATTGTAATTGGAAAAGTAACTGAAGCTTTCAAATGTAGTGGAATAAAAAAGACAATATTTCCCTCTGAGATGTAGTGGAGTACAAGTATCACAGTGCCTAAAATGGAAATTCTCAAGGAGAGTACATGTACTTTTGATTTGTACTTCATTATATTACTTACATTCCACCACTTACTGATACTCATAACTACCTTCCTTACAACAGACAGGTAAATCTTTTAAAAAAGGAGCGTGTTAAATATAGAATAATAGTTGAATCATACTTTTACATTAGCCATTGTTGACAGGAATCTGGTGGGTTTAAATTGTTTTGTTCTTATCTTACTGTATTTGTTTAACATTTGCTATGCACCTATATGTTCTTGCCTGGTTAAACCTGCATCTATTTTAATCATGCCTTTCTATGCAGATATGTGTCTTTATGCCTGTATGTATATACATACATTTGTCTTTGTGAAGCACTTTGCTGCAAAACCTGTTTGCTTTTAAAGTGCTATAAAAATGAAATACATGGAAAATGAAATAAAATAAACTCAATCTGTAAGAATGCAAAGGGTAAAAATAATAATATATATGTATTTTCATTTTCACATCCTTAGCAGTGGCCTGAAGAAGAACTCAGATCTTCTACTTAAGTAAAAGTACCTCAGTGTAGAAATACTCTGTTACAAATAAGAGTCATGCATTCAATATTTTAGCAAAGTAAATGCACAAGAGTAATTGCATCACACTTAACTTAAAGTACCAAATGTAAAAATCATGCAGAAAGGCCTGTTTTATATATTGTTTAATTGGATTACAATTATTCATGCATTAGTCTGTAAATGATCATCATTATCATTGCATTTTAAATATTTTATATTCTGCTGGGCAGCAATAACCCTTAACATCTAAATATCCATGTATTTGTTGATTTATATTTTGTTTCATTTATCTGAATCTGCACAGTGACAAGTAACTAAATGTGAAATGTCCAATATTACCAGTCCAATATTACCCTCTGAAATGTAGTGGAGCAGAGCTAAAGTAGATTGTATCTTTATAGTATCTGAGAGTAATGCGACCAGTTGGACTTTATATCCATTAGTTTCAGTGCCGGATTATATAAAGATGTAATGTGTCTCATTGTGGACGGTGATGCTTGAGCCCAGGCTGTCATGCAATATGAAGAATGAGATAAATAATAGAGTGCATAAACAAATGGCCTGCCGGAGAAGATATGTAGTGGTAAGTTTGTTACAACGATTAAGATTGACATATACTTGAATTAAGATCGTCATAGCATGTTAGTCAAACCGAAGTAAATGCTACATTGTACAAATTCTAATATTTATTTATCTGTCTTTTTTATTTTCACAAACAAAGGAAGCCCCACAAAAGCAGGGCATCAAAAAATTGAGCTAAACTCTTGTTGCTCCACTCCACGGAAATCTTTAGTAAAAGGCGAAAGATTTATACGATCTGAAGTGAAGCAAGAGTGATCTGCCTCCCTGTCGTCCGACAGACGGACCACTTTGGCGACAACATTACTTTAAGTGCTGGTTAAATGTAACACGTACACTGACTCATCACAAAAACATAATGTGCTACTTGAAAGACAGAGATAAACTACTTTGGGATTTCAAAGTAAAGGAAACTCTGCGGTTTAAAACTTTACATTAGATAGCCATTCGTACTACGGCGCAAGGCACGACGGGAATGCGTTTTTACTTCCGGGTTTCGTAGAATAAAATCTTTGTTTTTACATGTTTTGGTGATTTACAGTGAAATAATTTCAATCCTGCGATCAAAAGCAACACTGCACTGCTCAATATGGTGAACTCGGCCGTGTTAGTACTCTAACTTTCAGATAAATCTTATATTAAGTTTCGGAGCGAGCCGCCCCCGACCTGCCCCCCTCCACACACACACACACACACACACACACACACACAGACGCACACACACACACACACACGGGTACCTATTGTTGAGGTACAGAGGGTAAATGGGAGCACGTAGAGAAACAGTCAATATGCTATTGCAAAAATATTAAGCAATAACAAGACGGGTGTAAGCTCATAAAAACCCTCAGTCGGGTATATGATCATATTGACAATTCACACCCCACGTTTAATATACTATATACCTGCATTTGATTTATATTTAGACATGTCAGGAAGCCCCGCACTGAAGCAAGGCATCAAAAAATTGAGTATAACTCTTATTGATCCTCTCCACGGAAATCTTTAGTAAAAGGCGAAAGATTTATACGATCTGAAGAGAAATCAGAGTAATCTACCCTTTCAGAGACCAAGAGGCTGACCCCTTTCCCGGAGACATGTACTTTACCACTGGTGTATTGTAGTGTTAGCACCACAGCAGAAAAACACAACACAAAGTCATGTTGTGGACACACACAGTGCTGATCAATGTTGACGTAGCAGTGTTTGACTGTGACGCTTGAAACGCAACTGTTTATCCAGTTTTAATGATGTGCGACCACTTTGGCGAAAAACTACACTTGCTGATTAAACGGCGCAAGGCATGACGGGAATGCGTTTTACTTCCAGCTCATGTAGAATAAAATCTTAACATCGCTGCCTCAGCGGTTTTAGTGACTTACAATGAAATCATTTCAATCGCGTGATCAAAAAGCAAGACTGCACTGCTAAATATGGTGAAGTCGGCCGTGTTAGTATTCGCACTTTTGGTTAAATCTTATAAAAAATTTCAGAGAGTGCCGCCGCCCCCCCTTTACACACGCACACACACACACAAATGGGACCACGCAGAAAAACAGTCAATATGAGGTAGTGTAAAAAATTTAAGCGTAAGAGAAAAATCGCAGACATGTGTATGATCATGTAGACGTAACACATAGTGCCATCTGGCGTCACACATCTCTCACATTAACCATTGTGATTCTGCTGGTAATTTACATTTAGACATATTAGGAAGCCCCGCACTGAAGCAGGGCATCAAAAAATTGAGTATAACTCTTATTGATCCTCTCCACGGAAATCTTTAGTAAAAGGCGAAAGATTTATACGATCTGAAGAGAAATCAGAGTAATCTACCCTTTTGGAGATCAAGAGGCTGACCCCTTTCCCGGAGACATGTACTTTACCACTGGTGTATTGTAGTGTTAGCACCACGGCAGAAAAACACAACACAAAGTCATGTTGTGGACACACACAGTGCTGATTAATGTTGACGTAGCAGTGTTTGACTGTGACGCTTGAAACGCAACTGTTTATCCAGTTTTAATAATGTGGGACCACTTTGGCGACAACTACACTTGCTGGTTAAACGGCGCAAGGCATGACGGGAATGCGTTTTTACTTCCGGCTCATGTAGAATAAAATCTTAACATCGCTGCCTCAGCTGTTTTAGTGACTTACAATGGAATCATTTCAATCGCGTGATCAAAAAGGCAAGACTGCACTGCTACATGTGGTGAAGTCGGTCGTGTTAGTATTCTCACTTTTAGATAAATCTTACATTAAGTTTTAGAAAGTGCCGCCCCTGACCGACCCCCTCCGTACACACACAAGATCGCATGGATGAAACGCATGGTGCGATCTTGTTAAGCACACTCTTTGTGTTGACCATTGTGTCCCACTAATAGTTTGCATTTAGACATGTTAGGAAGCCCCGCACTGAAGCAGGGCATCAAAAAATTGAGTATAACTCTTATTGATCCTCTCCACGGAAATCTTTAGTAAAAGGCGAAAGATTTATACGATCTGAAGAGAAATCAGAGTAATCTACCCTTTCAGAGACGAAGAGGCTGACCCCTTTCCCGGAGACATGTACTTTACCACTGGTGTAGTGTAGTGTTAGCACCACGGCAGAAAAACACAACACAAAGTCATGTTGTGGACACAAACAGTGCTGATCAATGTTTACGTTGCAGTGTTTGATTGTGACGCTTGAAACGCAACTGTTTATCCAGTTTTTAAGGTTTTGCGACCACTTTGGCGACATCTTTAAGTGCTGGTTAAACGGCGCAAGGCATGACGGGATTGCGTTTTTACTTCCGGCTCATGTAGAATAAAATCTTAACATCGCTGCCTCAGCTGTTTTAGTGACTTACAATGAAATCATTTCAATCGTGTAATCAAAAAGCAAGACTGTAGTGCTACATATGGTGACCTCATCCGTGTTAGTATTCTCACTTTTAGATAAATATTATATGAAGTTTCAAAAAATGTAAATGAAAGGAAAATCGCAAGGACGTGTAACAATATCGATGTAACACATAGTGCAAGCTGGGTTCTTACATTTCTCGTGTTTAACATTTAATGTTACTGATTGTTTGTTTTTGGACATGTTAGGAAGCCCCGCACTGAGGCAGGGCATCAAAAAATTGAGTATAACTCTTATTGATCCTCTCCACGGAAATCTTTAGTAAAAGGCGAAAGATTTATACGATCTGAAGAGAAATCAGAGTAATCTACCGAAACAGAGACGAAGAGGCTGACCACTTTCGCGGAGACATGTACTTTACCACTGGTGTAATGTATTGTTGGCATCATAGCAAATAAACACAACACAAACTCCTGTTGTGGACACGCACAGTGCTGATCAATGTTTACGTTGCAGTGTTTGACTGTGACGCTTTAAAACGCAACTTTTTATCCAGTTTCAATGCTATTACGCAAGGCATGCTGGGAGTTAAGGACTTCGTGTGCGTTTGATTTATACTTTTACTGTCCCGTATGATTACGTTTATAACTACATTTCATCTTAAGTTCAACAGCTGACACACAGACTGCAGTACCGCCGGTAAAATACATCACATGGATTGTTATAAAAGTTTAGTATACTGGCTGTTGATTGTCCAGAACCTGCAGATTTCATGCAGAACAACGACGCCCTGTGGCAACTGCTCAACTTAACCTGAGGCAAATCAGGTGGGGGATAAAGGACAAAACTAGAAGTACATACTATTTTTCTACTTCTTTTAAATAACTTCTTAAAACCCACTTTTATAGACTTGCTTTTTGTGAAATCATCCTTTTTTATCTTCCCATCTCCTTTTTACTGCTCTTAGTCTATTTATCTGTTTTTAATTCTTCCCCTGTGATGTTTATTTATTCTTACTGTGCTTTACTGCTTTTATTTGTTGTTAATTATCTATTTATTCTCCTTTATTCCTTTTACTGCTCATAATCTTTGTATCTGTTCTTAATTCATTTGATGTGATGTCGTCTTCTTATCGTCCTATATTGTTTTTATTCTTTTCTTTGGTTTTTTTAAATTTATTTTTGCATTTTTTCCCTCTTCTCTCTCATCTTTTTCTGTGATGTTGCCTGTTTTATCACTTTTATTCCTTTTAGTTGTGATGACTCATACTATCAATTTGTGTTTTTACATTTTTTGCCTTCTTGTGTTAATTCACCTGAGACCAGACTTATTTGTGTTTGGCCTGACCGTTGAGTGTTTTATTCTGTAATATTGTCTTCCTGAGATTCCTGCTTTTGCTTGATTGTCAAAGCACTTTGTGAACTCTGTTTTTAATGGTGCTATATGAATAAAGGTTACTATTATTATTATTTCTGTTGCTACCATTCAAATTCAAGGATTTATAGAACTGCATAAAAACACCAGGCGTTACAAACATATAATTAAAAGTTAAGTATGTTTGGAGCACTGTTTTATACCTATGTTTTCTCTATTTGAAACCAAATGAGAATGACAGAAATGAGAGACACCTGCAACAAGTGTCAGCAGACTCCAACCACACTAACAACTCAAGTAAACTAGCTAGCCCACTCACCATTAACGTTTTTAACAATGATGACTCACAAACAGTCCAAATGAAATAACTCTACATTAAATAGTTATCAGGACAGAGAGACTTACCTGTGGGAAGGTATGTAACGCAGAAACGCTGATAAAAGGTGAGTAAAATCCACTTTCCAGACGCAGGACGAGATAAGAGCACTTAAATAAGTTATTTCGACCGGTCTTCTTCTTGAATGACAGCAGTTGAAGCATTATGTTCCTCTCACGGTCCTTTAATTTAGTAAGTTTCTCTCCTGCGCTCCACATAGTTTTCCTAAAATCCGCCATGATTACAGTAACCGTTAGCTTACTGACTCACCTCTGACCCCTGCTTGACCTTTAGCCTCACTCCAAAATGGTCCAAAACACCCCATAAACGCAAAATTACTTAATTTAAAAACACCACTTTCGACTAAGTGGTTTAAAATTCGCGCTATGGATATTTAATCAATCATTTTTAATTCATTTTCTTGGCCCCTAAGAGCTCGTAGCCGCGGGCTAACGTCTCGGCAGGGCCCGTTTTGTCCACAGGTGTTACACCCTGTTCTGTTACCCTTCTGGATTCTGCGACCTGAACAGGAATTCTGACCCTTCCGGGACCCCGTAATTTCATGTTCATCGTACCACAGACTTTATTTCAAGACATATCGGATCACCAAAAATTGTGACTCTATACTTTCAGATACTTTCAGTCTGTTTTTATAGCACCAATCTGCTCTAGCTTAGCATAAGGACTGAGAGCAGGAGCAAACAGCTAGCAAGCTCTGTCTAAAGGCAATATATTCTGCTTTTCAGGAACTTTAAAGCTTTAGAGGAGCTTTGACTGGCTATTTGTATTCATTCCTGTGTTAAACAATCATTATAATGTCATAATAATAAAGTTATTGTAGTAGCTCTAAGAAGTCAGCAGATGGTGCTGTTTAATTAAATAACTTTCAGGGAAATCTCTTAAAAATCCACATTTCTAAGTTTCTTACTGTGTTGCTGATCCTAAGGTCCAGAATCCAGTTAATAATATTGGGTTTCATTTTTATGGTGGTTAATACACTGAAAGATATTCATCAAAATGTAGTAATGGTCAATTTAATGACGATAATCGTAGTCATCGTCATTAAACGGAGAGAATATCAGAGCAAATGTTTTTTTTCTGTCATCAAATGTCAATAATTTATTCTTTGAATACCTTTTACAAACACTATACTTTATTATTTATCAAACACAGAAAAACTATTTGTCAAGCTGAGTGGTAGCAAACTGAGACTAGAGGTGGTTCTTAGCAGTAGATTTGAGATTTCTGGTAGGCTATATTATGTTTCAAAGCATTTAATTTAATTTAACACATGGTTATTTGTTCTAAACAATCACACTTTTTGGTTCTGGCCTTTTTGACACAAACAGTATCAGCATACCAATGTGCTCCAGCAGTATGGAGAAAGGTCATTCAAAACCAACAAACAACAAAGAATTATAAGACAAAGAAAGAATTATAAAGATGAATTTATTGAAAAACAAACACCAAAGAGGAGGAACTATTTGTAGCCCTTTTAAAACATAAATAATAAACTCCAGAAAAGAATAGAAAAACAATAATAGGAAACAAGCAGCCATACAGTACAGTACAGTACGTGATATATATTTATATTTGCATTATCCCCAGAATGTGCAATACACCAATGTGCATAGAGGAATATATTATTACACACTTCCACATACCGCTGTTCATGTAACCATATTTTTACTTCATAACTTCAAGTCATCATGAGATGTGTGTGCAGGAGAAAGGTGAAACAGCTTTTTGCTGAAACTGTTACAAAAGAGGTATTTATTCAAGCAAGGGTAGAATACATTTTAAAATGGCTTACTAAGGTTAAAAAAAACCTTATTAAGAGACTCAGACACACACACACCTTTAATAAGTTAACCGTCAGCATATTGTTGTCCGCACCCTGTCAGACCAGAACCATAAAAAAACTGATATAAACCATATGCATACCCTTATCATAAAATGTCATGTAAACTGTCAGTTACATGGGTTAGATCTTCGTTAATAATAAAAAAACTCCCTTTTCTGGTTTTCCAAAAAATGTAAACACTAAACATATATATTCTCATATTATAAAATGACCTCAATTCTTGACCTTGATACTCCCATTCTCAGTGTATCAGTGTGGCTTCAGCTCTTCTGTCCCTGTTTCTGTGTCTGCTCTTTGATAAAGTCGAATTATTTTGCTTTTGTGTAGTTTTGCCCACAGATTCATCTCTAGGATATAGTCGTGGTTGGTATAGAAAATAACTCTTTTTTTAGTCCTCTCATAATAGTAGTTAGAGTAGTTCTTGTAGTTCTCAGTCATGAAACCATACACGGATACCTGCAGTAAGAAAGATAAAAACAGAGAACAGGTTTGAATAAAAGTTCAACATTTTGAGAAATAAACATATTCAATGTCTTCCTGAGAGTTAGATGAGAAGATCGATACCACTCTCATGTCTGTCTGAAAAAATGGAAGCTATAGCCAGCAGGTGATTAGCCTAGCTTAGCATAAAGACTGGAAACAGGGGGAAACAGTTAGCATGGCTCGGTCTAAAGGGAACAAAATCTTCCAACCGGCACATAAAGCTCACTAATTAACACATTACATCTCAGACACTGAAATCTAAAGACGACAATGTGTGGCGTTTAGAGCTAATCACTGCACCCGGCCAAGAAATAGTCCCACTCATAACCCCCCGTAAAACACTTACACAAACAAGGCAGACTATGTTAATTAGTGAGGTTTAGAGGTGTTGGTAGGCAGCTGTTTTCCCTTGTTTCCAGTTTTCATGCTAAGCTAAGCTAATCGCCTGCAAGCTCCAGATTTGGATACCTGTAGATAACATGTTGACAAGTCATATTAACTTACAATGTCACAGGTGTGCAGAGCCAGGAAGAGAGTGAACGCCCCATTGGTCGGTCTGACTATTGGCCAGTGTGGAGTGTTCAGAGTAGCAGACTTTAAGAACCTGAACGATGCCAAACAATGATAAAATACATTAAAAGTATTTTATTTATGTGACAACTCCAAAGTGATTAAATTAAATGAACACAGCTTTATTAAAGATGGTAAACGACCTGAGAATTTCATTTGCTTCACTTTGGGATTTATCTGTGCATGATAAGCGCTATACAAATAAAGTAATTATCCTTATTATTATTATAAGTCGTAATAAGTAAAATAATTAAAAGAGGATGACCTGTTCCGTACGTATCTGAGGAAATCCTGGGTCAGAATAAAGAAGCGGCTCTCATTGTACTGCCCGCCGTAGTGCGTCCTCGGCCTGGAGGGTTAAAAATAGTGAGACAATAAAATGATTATGAAAGAATGTTGTGATGAAAAGTGGGCTTTGTTAGTTCTTGTCCGTGCTGCACCTTGAGACAAAATAAGGAAAAAGTTTGCCATTGAAGTTACAATTTGGTTGGGATGACTCATGCGTGGTTAAGCTTCAGACGTGATTATGTCTTAATGAGGGGGGTAAAAAACGTCTTTACCAATCAATTTGGGATTTCAGGGCTTCAGGGGACATGGATAACACCTGATGAGCTGTATGGAGCCACATTATCTTCTTTTTTTTTTTTTTTTTTTACATTTTAAAACAAGTCTCCATCCACTTCAGTTGTTAGCAGAATGTTGCAACACAGTTTTGCTGTGAAGCTCCAGAAATGTTTTGTGGACTACAAAACTCCATCAGCATGGGGGTGAGTAGGGGGATGACTGAATTTGTATTTTTGTGGGAACTCATCTTTAAGAAGTTGAAGAGTGAAGAAAGAACAACTTTATCCAACTTCCACATACAGTCTGAGTTTAAATTGCCTGATTTTTGAATGGGATTTTGTGATTGAGCCTCAAAGGAGCAGACAGTGTATCTTAACTGCCATATTTTTTTTACAAACTGATGCCTGCTTGTCTTCTCCTATTAATAAAGTTATTAATAAGTAAAATGATTGGACTGAAAATGAATATATTAGACAGTTTCCATAAACGTGGTGACCCGGTGACACATTGCCAGGACAATCCAATTCTTTCCAGCACCGGACATTCTGTATAAGTGTTTCTGTGCATTTCACCCTCTAATAATAATAATAATAATAATAATAATAATAATATATATATATATATATATATATATATATATATATATATATATACATATATATATGTACAGATATTCACCTCATGTTGCGATACGGTCCAGCTGAGACTTTATCTCCTTTGAAAAGACCCTCGAGCCAATAGAAATCCCTCATCCCCTCAGGAATGATCACGTATTTTATACCCTGCAGGCACAAGAGGTTGACAGATGAGTGGAGTTTGTACGTGTGGGGTTTAAACATAACATTATTGTTGCCAGCTGAGTTTCAGTACCTCATCATTAGGGACAGATGTGTGTCCGTGCTTCTTGAGCAGACTCAGTGACGAAGTGATGGCGTGGGCCGTGTGGACGTACACCGATGTTCTGTTTCCTACGTCCTCCTCGTGACCATTGATGACTGCACCGTTCATCCTGCCGCACAGACACATCCAAATGTGGAAACAGCCTCCATAAAATCGACAGGTGGTTGAATAATCATTTACTTAAAAACTAACTGATATGATACAAACAATCTGAATCAAGTTTGTGATTGAGGAATCTGACTGAGGTCATCTGCAGTGTTAAGTTTACTTGTATATGTAACCCACTTGGCACAGGTAGCCAAGTTTAAAGGGTGGATCTAGTGATGTACAAAATTACATATCTTAGTCCCTCCCTTAATAATAACTCACACCATAACCGAATACTTTTATGTTTAACTGTAGTGTATTATTTGTTCCTATTTCCTGTCAGTAGAACAATAACTTTGCATATGTTCGTCCAGTTATGGCAACACACACTCCATTCTGTTACAGGAGTCATTGAAATTATACACCCATTGGGCTTGAAACAAAAAACCAACAACAAGCAACGACATTCATTTCTTTTATATGCTTTATGAATTAAAAATACGGCGAGTCCTTTGAACAGTTTTAGACAATGAAGCCTGTATGTGACATTGAGGAGCTGCTGTTGCTTTGGTAAACATGTTTTGATAAGAAAGAATCTGCACCTTCTTGTTTCCAACGTTCAAAATGTTTTGGTTCACCTGATATAAAGGCAAAACAGAAAGTATCAGTGGACCGTGTAGAGTACACTGACTAGCACTGACAATGATATCAAACAGTACAACAGGATAAAGGACACCTGGACAGACTTGTTCTCGCCTTCTTACTCACCTAAAAACGTAATCATGAGCAAATGTATGAATTTAATTACGTATTATTTACCCTTTTTATTTTCCCAAACTTAGTTTTTTATGTATTTATTAATTTTTTTGTTTCTTTATGCATTTCTGCTGTCAACGGGTTCACATTTCCCCTATTGGTGGATCGACATCAGAGTGAATAGAGCAACGACATTCATTTCTTTTATTAGAAAAGATAAGAAGGAATCTGCACTATCTTGTTTCCAACATTCAAAATGTTTTGGTTCACCTGATATGAAGACAAAACAGAAAGTATCAGTGGACCGTGTCGAGTACACTGACTAGCACTGATTAACTTATCAATTAATTAATCAGATGTGACATAAATAAATAATTCGCTTTAAAACGTGCATATGTATTTATTTACAGCCAAAGTATTTTTTAAATGTATTTATACAGTACATTTAATTTTAATTTTAATTTTTTTAATATTTTATTTATCAACTTTCTCATTTAATTTTCCATTTTGTTCATTAATTCAGTCATTTACAAATGCATGAATTTAATTATGTATTATTGACCCTTTTTATTTTCCCAAACTTAGTTTTTTATGTATTTATCAGGTTTTTTTTGTTTCTTTATGCATTTCTGCTGTCAACAGGTTAACGTTTCCCCTATTGGTGGATCGAAATCAGAGTGAATAGAGCAACGACATTCATTTCTTTTATATGCTCTATGAATTAACAATACGACGAGTCCTTTGAACAGTTTTAGACAATGAAGCCTGTATGTGACATTGAGGAGCTGCTGTTGCTTTGGTAAACATGTTTTGATAAGAATCCGCACTTCCTTGTTTCCAACATTCAAAATGTTTTGGTTCACCTGATATGAAGACAAAACAGAAAGTATCAGTGGACCGTGTCGAGTACACTGTCTAGCACTGATTAACTGATCAATTAATTAATCAAATGTGACATAAATGTATAATTCGCTTTAAAATTCGCACATGTATTTATTTTCAGCTGAAGTATTTTTTACATGTATTTATACTGTACTTTAAATTTAAATTTATTTTTAATATTTATTTATCAACTTTCTCATTTAATTTTCCATTTTATTCATTCATTCATTCATTTACAAATGTATGAATTTAAGTATGTATTATTGACCCTTTTTATTTTCCCAATCTTTCCCCAAACAACATCAGAGTGAATAGAGCACCAACATTCATTTCTTTTATATGCTTTATGAATTAAAGATACGACGAGTCCTTTGAACAGTTTTAGACAATGAAGCCTGTGCGTGACATTGAGGAGCTGCTGTAGCTTTGGTCAACATGTTATGACAAGCAAGGATCTGTGCACAAACGTTGCACTCTCTTGCAACATTTCACGGTTGACCTGATATAAAAGGCTCGTGAGAACACAGAAAGTATCAGTGGACTGTGTACAGTACACTGACTAATAAAGTAAATATCTTTTAATCCAAAGAAAAGTTAAGAAGACAGCAGATGACAATGACATCAATCAGTACAACATGATAAAAGACACCTGGACAGACTTGTTCTCGCCGTCTTACTCACCTGAAAACGTAATCGTGAGCATCGATTTCTTTCCCCATTTTAGAGCCATTGAGGATCCCCGCAGTGCCCACCACAGCACAGCGCACACACCCGTCACCGCCTGGCTTTGTATCGAGCAGGGGCTCCTTTGGCTTTGGGATCAACTTCATTGAAGTCATCACATCTGCAGACCAACAAAACAAAACATGCAAAACACAAGATGCAAAACACAAGATGCAAAATAGTTTATAACAAAAATATTTGTGTGTAAGGGTTTTGTACTCTTATAATAACGACACATAGTAGTAGTCAGTAACTGTGTCTGCTGCTCTTTGGTAGTAGTTCAAGTGAGTTTTTAGAGCATTTTCACTGGCAAAGCTGCCGGCTGCATCTGGAAACAACGCTGATGAGAGCATTGAGGAGCTCTCTGTGGGTTCATCACTCTCTTTCACATTTTGAAGGTGTTTTTTCTAAGACATGGCCAGAATTCAAAGGTAAAATATATCATTATGCTCTTTGCTATCTTTGACTTGAGAGCTAGTGGCCTTCCATCACATGGTTTTGACTTTTCATCTCATAATTATGACTTTTAATTCATAATTCTTCATAATTCTTCTTCAAGCATAGTTTTCACCATATTGTTATTTCTTGGCATGGCAGAGAACCACAGTGATTATGAAATACAGTCTCAACTCACTTGGTGTCTGTCTCACACAGACGCAGACCAACACCTACCGTCATACTTGAAGCCCATGAATCCAAAAGGGTTGTTAAAGTGTGAAAGTCGGTTCCACTCGCTCATGTTTATGTCGTCTTTGTGCAGAAACAGCCGAATGTTGGGAAGGAAAGCCTTCCTGAAGCTCTCATCCTCAGAGTTTTGCAGAGACTGGGCACACGTCTGAGAACGTGGGACAGAATATGACATAGTTTTATAGAAAATGCTAAAAACACTGATTTGATGAAGGCTCCTTTCAGATATGTACCTTATAGAATAAGGTCTTTTAAATGAAACTGAATGAAACTTTTAAATTAACACATTTTTTTTGACTCAGTCCGATCTTGTCATAACATGCTTACAGTGTGTCTGGGTGGAGCGTCCC
Organism: Pagrus pagrus; assembly: GCF_965226575.1. NCBI lineage: Eukaryota > Metazoa > Chordata > Actinopteri > Spariformes > Sparidae > Pagrus > Pagrus pagrus. Next base: position 7,290,464 of record NC_140208.1, on the reverse strand, counting down.
GGTTATAAACATCCTCAAAGTCCCACTGAGGAAGCTTTTTGAAGGATTCTCTGGAAAGAACAGGCATGGGAGTCTCACCCACGGCGGCGTGCATGGATGCTGACGTTTGATAATTTTTTGCTTTTTGTGTTGTTGTAAACACAGATGAAGCTGGTGTTGAGTTTCCATTTATATTCCCAGACTTGTCGTCACTGTCAAGCAAACTGTCCTCACCGCTGTGTGTGACTTTTCTCGAGAAAGTGGACCAGCTGAGATGGAAACATTCGACAAAAAAGCAACAGAATCAACACTAATGAATTGTGCTGATACACAAAAAAATCAACAGAATCAGCAACTGATTAAAAATGTTGACATTTCCCTGGAATAAACACAACTTACCTGATGTTTTTTGACAAAAGTCCCCATGATAAAACTAAAAATAAAGTGACAACTGAGATCAGAAGCAGCAAAGAAAAAATCCTGGAGGTCTGGCGCAACATCCCAAAGACCTGGAGGTATTAGCTGTTTGTTAAAACAGAGTGTCTGCAGTTTGTGCCCTGGTTGAAAGGCCACCTGAGGTACTTGTCATGAAGAGTGAATGGGATGGGCTGTTACATTTGACTGATACAGGTGCACAAGGAAACACACACACACCTTTAACAATGGCGTGTTATTGTTTTATTACACAACTGTCGAGAATTTTACAGAGGAAGCTTCGCAGGATTGTTCCTGTCACAGGTTCAATGATAACAATGTTGAATTTCTAAAAAAGTCACATGATAAATGAACATTTTCTTCTTTTATTATAATATAAAACTAATGTAATCCCTTTTAGTCCTTTTTTGTAGCTAGAATATCCTGCTCTGTGCTGGAAAAAAAAAAATCCAGCTTCTTTGGTCTTCATGTAGACGGACGGCAACAAAACAACACAAAACAACAAACACAGTAATTCATATTAAAAGAATGGTTGTCGAGTGGACTGTACAGCTGTGTGGAACACTGTGAACGAGTTTATTAAAGTCCTTCAGTAGCGCTCAGGGTAAAGAGCGTGATCGGAGGCTGGATGGCAACACGACGAGTCAGAGAGGAGTCTCAGATGGAGTAGAGTCGGAGCTGCTCCTCCATGTCTCCCTCTGACACTTCCCCGAATGTCTCCTTGTTGTCTTTCAGCAGCTGGAAGATGCTCGTGTTGCACCCTGGGAAGACAGACGTCAAAGGAACGTTGAGGAGTGAAAGAACAAAAAAAAAGATCCCTCACACTGTTGGGCCCCAACTAGGGACAAGACAAAGATGATTTAAACAGTGTCCTTTAATTAATAAAGCTGATGTCTGATGTGCTTTTCCTTCTACAGTAAAATAAAAGGAGCTGGCCATGAGCTAAGCACGTCCAAAAAGTAGCCATGAACTATCTTTGGCAATGAATGATTGGACTTTGTACAATTATAAAACAAGTCAGCTGCCAGCAACCGGTAGCAATCCTTCCCTTCCTCTGGTTTTACAGCGGGACAACCAGGGCACCAAGTCGGGGTGTGTGTGTGTGTGTGTGTGTGTGTGACGAGGGAGGACAGCACTGCCATACGAACCTAGAGACACTACTGCAGCGAAGAGGCTCGGAGGAAGAGTGACCCAGACGGGAGCAACAGAAGAGTGGGAGAGAGGCCGAAGATCTCTGAGTGTTTCTCCACAAAACTGCAGCTCAAACAACGCAGAAAACCGACATTATCAGAGCTGCTGTGTGAGTTAACAACTTGAGTTAAGTATAGAATTCAACCAACGAAGCCAACCAATCAGAGGCGGAATAGGACAGGTCTGAGCAGTATGATTGCATCTTCTGCTGTTCAAGCGGAACGGTACAATGACAATGCAACATTCATACTTCATTTATCAAAGAAGACAACACTTTATTGACGGTAACCATGTCCAATTTTTCAAATACAGGAAAGGGTCACCAATATAGGCAACTTCTTCGTTGCCCACAGAGAAAGTCTCCAGACTCCCTTTAGAAAAAACCCAATTTTGTGAGTTTTGGGATTTGGAGAAACTTTATAAACTTTGTGAAACGGTGTCTCTGACAAATTCTTAATTATTTGGGTCTTCTTGTAAATTCAGCATTAAATGCAATACATTAAGATGTTTCTTTTCTTGCAAAATGTGCCAGTTTGTTCCTGGATTGGTATACCAGTCTGACCACTACTTCTGTGTCTAAAGCTGCACCTTACCTGCCAACACATAGCTGCCAACTCTCATGCACTCAACCGTGTCTCACACGGTGAAAGAGAACTCATAGTTTCAGTCTTGTAAATGATGGTGCTAAATGATAATTTTGACAGTAAACATGTCATATTTAGAAAATTCAGTAACCAATAACGACTACAGGCTGCTTCTTTGTCGCCAACAGACAGTGTCCCCAGACTCCCTTTAAAAATCTCAACATTTTGTGAGTTGTCAAGTTCAGAGAAACTTCATGAACTTTATGAAACACTATCTATGACAAACTCTTATTTTTGGGCCTTCTTGTACATTCGGCAAGTTTTTTACATCAAGTTCTTTATTACATGGCTGCCAATTCTCACGCTTTCGCCGTGTGACACACAGCGAAAGGGTGGGAGTTGGCAGCCATGTCATTAGTCTGAAAACCTTTGTGCTCGTTCGTCCAAGCGTTGAGCGTTTATTTGAATAGCAGGGAAGTGAGATCTGATCATGAGATGTCCACTTGTGATTGGATAACCAAAGTCAGACGTTAATGTCAGGTGTAAACATCCTCTGACGCGTAAAAGTTAATCATTCAACCTGTGCAGAACAACCCACAATTCCACACCCAGCAGAAACTCCTGATAAATACGGGCCACACATCCAGAAAGTTTTTAATAGCTTTGTTGATTATTGGTCCACTCACCGCCACATTAAATACGAGGAAAGCTGATCCTTCTATCAGTGCTGTTCTGATAAAATCCCAACTGTCTATCTACCTGACATCATTTGCAACAATTAAAGATATATTTCTCTCATGAAAGTATAAACCTCGAACTCTCCCTTCACCCACTCGATTCCTGACTGACTGAATAGTTCTGGAGGCCACTGCCTCATCAGCTCAGGTACCACTGGTGCAGTACACCGACTCCTCCTTGTGGCAGGACAGAGGAGAGTCCTCAGAGGATTAACTAACACTCTTCAGTCAGAGGTGACGACAATCAACACCTGCTGTGACACCTGACAATCACACACCTGTATGATGACGCCACAGAAATGTAAAATTGCTTAATTTAAAAACACCACTTTCGACTGAGTGGTTTAAAATTCGCGCTATGGATATTTAATCAATCATTTCTAATTTATTTATTTGGCCCCTAAGAGCTCGTAGCCACGGGCTAACGTCTCAGCAGGGGCCGTTTTGTCCACAGGTGTTACACCCTGTTCTGTTACCCTTCTGGATTCTGTGACCTGAACAGGAATTGTGACCCTTCCGGGAGCCCGTAATTTCATGTTTACCGTATCACAGACTTTATTTCAAGACATATTGCCAAAAATGTTCCCCCATTTCTTTCGGATCACCAAAAATTGTGACTCTATACTTTCAGATATTAAAAACAGAGACAGTCTGTTTTTATAGCACCAATCTAGCGCTGACTTAGCTTAGCATAAGGACTGAGAGCAGGAGCAAACAGCTAGCAAGCTCTGTCTAAAGGCAACATATTCTGCTTTTCAGTAACTTTAAAGCTTTAGAGGAGCTTTGACTGGCTATTTGTATTCATTCCTGTGTTAAACAATCATTATAATGTCATAATAAAAAAGTTATTGTAGTAGCTCTAAGAAGTCAGCAGATGGTGCTGTTTAATTAAATAGTTAATAGCATAGTGGTATGCAGCAGTAGGCAGTAGCTCCATACCAGTCGGATGCAAAACTGACTAAAACTCTAGGTATTATTACTTCAGAGGCTGTGTTCTGACACTATGAAAGGAGCGAAGACAATTAAAGGACAAAAAGGCGTACAGAAAGTAGGGAATGTAGAGCAACCGGCGAAACAACCCGACTCTCCAAGGCGGAAGAAAATGGCGACAAGATGCTAGCGAGGAAAACTCAAGTTGATGACATACTTCAGGAACATCGGTTGCAAAAGACCTGCGAGAATTAAAACACGAGATCCAAAAGACCTTAAAAAGTAAATGACAAAAAATAATAATATTGGGTTTCATTTTTATGGTGGTAAATGCACTGAAAGATATTCATCAAAATATAGTAATGGTCAATTTAATGACAATTACCGTAGTCATCGTCATTAAACGGAGAGAATATCACAACAAATGTTCTTTATGTCATCAAATGTCAATATTTTTTTCTTTGAATACCTTTTACAAACACTATACTTTATTATTTATTAAACACAGGTAGTAGAAAAACTATTTGTCAAGCTGAGTGGTAGCAAACTGAGACTAGAGGTGGTTCTTAGCAGTAGATTTGAGATTTCTGGTAGGCTATATTATGTTTCAAAGCATTTAATTTAATTTAACACATGGTTATTTGTTCTAAACAATCACACTTTTTGGTTTTGGCCTTTTTGACACAAACAGTATCAGCATACCAATGTGCTCACCAAGTTGTTCAGTCAACTTGAGGCGGACAAAAGTTTCTAGCAATCCCTCCAGCAGTATGGAGAAAGGTCATTCAAAACCAACAAACAACAAAGAATTATAAGACAAAGAAAGAATTATAAAGATGAATTTATTGAAAAACAAACACCAAAGAGGAGGAACTATTTGTAGCCCTTTTAAAACATAAATAATAAACTCCAGAAAAGAATAGAAAAACAATAATAGGAAACAAGCAGCCATACAGTACAGTACAGTACGTGATATATATTTATATTTGCATTATCCCCAGAATGTGCAATACACCAATGTGCATAGAGGAATATATTATTACACACTTCCACATACCGCTGTTCATGCAACCATATTTTTACTTCATAACTAAGTCATCATGAGATGTGTGCGCAGGAGAAAGCTGAAACATGTTTCTGAATGCTGGCTGGCATTAAGCTATGTGTCTTTTTTTGTGGTACTGCTTTTTTGTCACTGCAGGTTCATAAGCTATTGTAACTTTGTTGCAGTGAATTTTTAACCCTGCAGCTGTGCTATCCTAAACATGTCTGTCCTTCTATTCAGTGGTTTTATTTCTTTATTTGGTACTTTTTTATATTGTTACATTAATATTGAATGACTCTGCATCTGCAATTAGAATGAGCAAGTTGCTAAAATTAGGCAAAAATAATGCAGTCTAATACAACAGCCCTAACAATCCTACCGCGTTAAGCTTGTTATGTCAGCTCTTTGCTGAAACGGTTATTAAAGAGGTATTGATTCAACTTTCTGTTCACTTTGGAGGCTGTAGTTTGTGATGGTGTTAAACTGAACTGTGCGGTGGGGTGTTACTTCTTGTTTACCTCAACGAGGGTAGATTGCATTTTAAAAATGGCTTACTAAGGTTAAAAAATACCTTAATAAGAGACTGTCAGTCAGACATCGTCTCACTGGGTTTGATATTCGTTAATAAAAAAACTCCCTTTTCTGGTTTTCCAAAAAAATGTAAACACTAAACATATATATTCTCATATTATAAAATGACCTCGATTCTTGACCTTGATACTCCCATTCTCAGTGTATCAGTGTGGCTTCAGCTCTTCTTTCCCTGTTTCTGAGTCTGCTCTTTGATAAAGCCGAATTATTTTGCTGTTGTGTAGTTTTGCCCACAGATTCTTCTCTAGGATATAGTCGTGGTTGATATAGAAAATAACTCTTGTTTTACTCCTCTCAAAATAGTAGTTAGAGTATTTCTTGTAGTTCTCAGTCATGAATCCATACACGGATACCTGCAGTAAGAAAGACAAAAACAGAGAACAGGTTTGAATAAAAGTTCAACATTTTGAGAAATAAACATATTCAATTTCTTCCTGAGAGTTAGATGAGAAGATCCATACCACTCTCATGTCTGTCTGAAAAATTAGAAGCTATAGCCAGCAGGTGATTAGCCTAGCTTAGCGTAAAGACTGGAAACAGGGGGAAACAGTTAGCATGGCTCGGTCTAAAGGGAACAAAATCTTCCAACCGGCACATAAAGCTCACTAATTAACACATTACATCTCAGACACTGAAATCTAAAGACGACAATGTGTGGCGTCTAGAGCTAATCACTGCACCCGGCCAAGAAATAGTCCCACTCATAACCCCCAGTAAAACACTTACACAAACAAGGCAGACTATGTTAATTAGTGAGGTTTAGAGGTGTTGGTAGGCAGCTGTTTTCCCTTGTTTCCAGTTTTCATGCCAAGCTAAGCTAATCGCCTGCAAGCTCCGGATTTGGATACCTATAGATAACATGTTGACAAGTCATATTAACTTACAATGTCACAGGTGTGCAGAGCCAGGAAGAGAGTGAACGCCCCGTTGGTCGGTCTGACTATTGGCCAGTGTGGAGTGTTCAGAGTAGCAGACTTTAAGAACCTGAACGATGCCAAACAATGAGAAACAAGTATTTTACCTATGTGACGAGACAAACTACAGACTCCAAAGTGATTAAATTAAACTAACACAGGTTTTTTAAAGATGGTAAAAGACCTGAGAATTTCATTTGCTTCACTTTGGGATTTATCTGTGCACGATAAGCGCTATACAATTAAAGTAGTTATCATTATTATTATTATAAGTCTTAATAAGTAAAAAAATAAAAAGAGGATGACCTGTTCCGTACGTATCTGAGGAAATCCTGGGTCAGAACATAGAAGCGGCTCTCATCGTACTGCCCGCCGTAGTACATCCTCGGCCTGGAGGGTTAAAAATACAAGAGTCAAAGATTATGAAAGAATGTTGTGATGAAAATTGGGCTTTGTTAGTTCTTGTCTGTGCTGCACCTTGAGGCAAAATAAGGATAAAGTTTGCCATTGAAGTTACAGTTTGGTTGGGATGACTCAGGACTTTGTCTGCTTCTGTTATTGTTGGCAGCTGTTAGCATGTGGGTGGATGTCGGCACTTAAATACACAGTTTAGTCTGAAGATGTCAGTTAATGATCCATTTTATTGAGTTTTAAGCGTGCCACTGTTAGAGAACAAAACTACATTTTTATACTTTATTTGCCTTCTTTTAAAAGTAAATTGTACGTAGCTATTTCCTTATTTTCTGTGCTAAAACACTGACATACAACTACATACATACGTTTTATAATTCAGTTCAAACACATGTGTAAAGTGTAAAATGTTAAGTTGACCCGAAAAATAAAAATTCAGTCATGGGTGGTTAAGCTTCAGACTTGATTATGTCTTAAAGAAGGGGTTAAAAAACGTCTTTTCCAATCAATTTGGGATTTTGGGGCTTTAGGGGACATGGATGACGCCTGTATGGAGCCACTTTATCTTCTTCTTCAGTCTCCATCTACTTCAGTTGTTAGAAGAATGCTAATAATTCTAATAATATAATAATATATATATGTACATAGAGAGATATTCACTGCATGTTGTGATACTGTCCAGCTGAGACTTTATCTCCTTTGAAAAGACCCTCGAGCCAATAGAAATCTCTCATCCCCTCAGGAATCATCACGTATTTTATACCCTGCAGGCACAAGAGGTTGACAGATGAGTGGAGTTTGTACGTGTGGGGTTTAAACATTACATTATTGTTGCCAGCTGAGTTTCAGTACCTCGTCATTAGGGACAGATGTGTATCCGTACTTCTTGAGCACACTCAACGACCTAGTGATGGCGTGGGCCGTGTGGACGTACACCGATGTTCTGTTTCCTACGTCCTCCTCGTGACCTCTGATGACTGCACCGTTCATCCTGCCGCACAGACACATCCAAATGTGGGCATAGCCTCCATAAAATCGACACGTGGTTGAATAATCATTTACTTAAAAACTAACTGATATGATACAAACGATCTGAATCAAGTTTATGACTGAGGACTCTGACTGAGGTCAAAAGGCAGGTTATACAAGCACATCTGTATTGAGTGTTGTTAAAAGATATTGTGTTAAAATATGGAGAAAATAATACTATGTCATAGTTACTGAGGTGTGTGGAAGTGGATACATAGCTCCAGGCTGGTTAAAAATCCTCTGCAGCATGAACATAAGTCAGTCTTTGTTTACTGTTCACTTCACCAAATCATTTGATTACAGTATGCAGTGCCAGACAGTTAAAGAGGGATTAAGTAAAGTGTTTGTGCAAGACCTGACTGCAGCCTCTGATAATATCGTGTGAGTTATGCAGGAAAATTCGGCCTTGGGAATCTTTTGTTTATGAGTTCATCAGGTTGCCTTTTCACTTGTGCACTTTTCTTTTTTACAGTTATGGTTACAGACTCTTTCTCCACCTCCTTACACTCGTGCTTTGAGGTTAATTTATCTGCCAAAAAAGGTGACAAAACACACTGTAAATAAAGTTGCCCCCCCCTAAAGATATCCATTCGAGAAAAAGGGATTTCTCTTCATTTTCTCCTTCCAGACCACATTATAACATTTGTAGTTTAAAACCCACTATTGGTAGACCTGAGCTGCCAACAAAAAAAACTAAATCAAATGCACCAAAATATAATTAAAAAAATTATGCATTTATTTAGCTTTTTATGTTTCTTTATGCATTTCTGCTGTCATGACGTTAAGTGTTCACCTATTTGTTGACCGACATCAGAGTGAATAGACCGACGGTATTGGTTTCTTTTATATGCTTTATAAATGAAGTATACGGTAACTTCTTTGAACAGTTTTAGATGATGAAGCATGTGAGTGACATTGAGGAGCTTCTGTAGCTTTGGTCAACATGTTATGACAAGGAAGCATCTGTGCACAAACGTTGCACTTGCAACATTTCATGGTCCACCTGATATGAAAGGCTCCTGAGAACTCAGAGAGTACCGATGGACTGTGTAGAGTACACTGACTAACAAAGCAAATATTTCTAAATACACTGAAAAGTTAAGCTAACAGTAGTATACAATGAAATCAAACATTACAACAGGATAAAAGACACGTCGACAGGCTTGTCCCCGCCTTCATTCTCACCTAAAAACGTAATCGTGAGCATCGATTTCTTTCCCCATTTTAGAGCCATTGAGGATCCCCGCAGTGCCCACCACAGCACAGCGCACACACCCGTCACCGCCTGGCTTTGTATCGAGCAGGGGCTGCTTTGGCTTTGGGATCAACTTCACTGACCCCATCACATCTGCAGACCAACAGAACAAAACGTGCAAAACACAAGATGCAAAATAGTTTATAACAAAAATATTTGTTTGCAAAAGTGTTATACTTAAAGCAGCTATAAAAATCAATATTCTTCATATGCATAAAACCAAAACAGGGAGCTGAAAGACGGCAGAAAGCTCTGTAAAACCAAGGGAAACTGCAGATATTCAAGTGGGCGATCTCTGTGGGTTCATCGTTCTCGTTCACATGTTAAAGGTGTTATTTGTAAGACATGGCCCGAATCCAAAGTTAGCACCAAAAATATATCATTATGCTCTTTGCCATCTTTGACTTTAGCTAATTAGCTCAATTAGCCATGAAGTTAGTGGCCTTCCATCTCATGATTATGATGTTTTATCTCATAACTACGACTTTTATCTCTGAATTCTTCTTCAAGCACAGTTTTCATCATATTGTTTTTCTTTGCATGGCAGGAACTGATTTCCATAACATTTTACACAGCAACCACATTGATTATGAAATACAGTCTTGACTCACTTGGTGTCTGTCTCACACAGACGCAGACCAACACCTACCGTCATACTTGAAGCCCATGAATCCAAAAGGGTTGTTAAAGTGTGAAAGTCGGTTCCACTCGCTCATGTTGATGTCGTCTTTGTGCAGAAACAGCCGAATGTTGGGAAGGAAAGCCTTCCTGAAGCTCTCATCCTCAGAGTTTTGCACAGACTGGGCACACGTCTGAGAACGTGGGACAAAGTATGACATAGGGTTAAACAACACACAACTGAATATGTGGCTGTGCTGACACCAGCCACATATACTTACTCCCACTAAGTTAACACATTTATTTTGACTCAGTCCGATCTTGTCATAACATGCTTACAGTGTGTCTGGGTGGAGCGTCCCGGTTATAAACATCCTCAAAGTCCCACTGAGGAAGCTTTTTGAAGGATTCTCTGGCAAGAATGGGCATGGGAGTCTCACCCACGGCGGCGTGCGTGGACGCTGACGTTTGATCATTTTTTGCTTTTTGTGTTGTTGTAAACACAGATGAAGCTGGTGTTGAGTTTCCATTTATATTCCCAGACTTGTCGTCACTGTCAAGTAAACTGTCCTCACCGCTGTGTGGGACTTTTCTCGAGAAAGTGGACCAGCTGAGATGGAAACATTTGACAAAAAAGCAACAGAATCATCACTAATGAATTGTGCTGATACACAAAAAAATCAACAGAATCAGCAACTGATTAAAAATGGACATTTCCCTGGAATAAACACAACTTACCTGTTTTTTGACAAAAGTCCCCATGATAAAACTAAAAATAAAGTGGCAACTGAGATCAGAAGCAGCAAAGAAAAAATCCTGGAGGTCCGGCGCAACATCTCCAAGGCCTGGAGGTGTTAGCTGTTCATTAAAACAGAGTGTCTGTAGTTTGTGCCCTGGTTGAAAGGCCACCTGAGGTACTTGTCATAAAGAGGGAATGGGCTGGGCTGTTACACTTGACTGATACGGTGCACAAGGAAACACACACACACCTTTTACAATACTGTATCATTGTTTTATTACACAACTGTGGAGAAATTTTCCAGAGGAAGCTTTACAGGATTTGTCCCTGTTACAGATTCAATGATAACAATGTTGATTTTTTTAAAAAGTCACATAATAAATGAACATTTTCTTCTTTTATTATAATATAAAACTAATGTAATCCCTTTTAGTCCTTTTTTTGTAGCTAGAATATCCTGCTCTGTGCTGCAAAAAGTCCAGCTTCTTTGGTCTTCATGTAGACGGGACGGCAACAAAACAACACAAAACAACAAACAAGGTAATTCATATTAAAAAGAATGGTTGTCGAGTGGACTGTACAGCTGTGTGGAACACTGTGAACGAGTTTATTAAAGTCCTTCAGTAGCGCTCAGGGTAAAGAGCGTGATCGGAGGCTGGATGGCAACATGACGAGTCAGAGAGGAGTCTCAGATGGAGTAGAGTCGGAGCTGCTCCTCCATGTCTCCCTCTGACACTTCCCCGAATGTCTCCTTGTTGTCTTTCAGCAGCTGGAAGATGGCGGACAGCTGCTCGCGTTGCACCCTGGGAAGACAGACGTCAAAGGAACGTTGAGGAGTGAAAGAAAAAAAAATCCCTCACACTGTTGGGCCCCAACTAGGGACAAGACAAAGATGATTTAAACAGTGTCCTTTAATTAATACATCTGATGTCTGATGTGCTTTTCCTTCTACAGTAAAAATAAAAGGAGCTGGCCATGAGCTAAGCACGTCCAAAAAGTAGCCATGAACTGTCTTTGGCAATGAATGATTGGACTTTGTACAATTACAGGAGACACTCCTGCAGCGAAGAGGCTCGGAGGAAGAGTGAGCCAGACAGGAGCAGCAGAAGACTGGGAGAGAGGCTGAAGATAGTTTCGCCACAAAACTGCAGCTCAAACAACGCAGAAAACCGACATTATCAGAGCTGCTGTGTGAGTTAACAACTTGAGTCGCTGTGAGCGTTTACTTGCATATAGAGCAGAGAAGTGAGATCTGATCATGAGATGTCCACTTGTGATTGGATAACCATAGTCAGACGTTAACGTCAGGTGTAAACATCCTCCGACACGTGAAAGTTAATCATTCACACCTGTGAAGAACAGCACACAATTCCACACCCAGCAGAAACTCCTGGTAAATATGGGCCACACATCCAGGAAGTGAAAGATCCTGTTTAATATTTAATAATGACATTTTTTTAAATAGCTTTGTTGATTATTGGTCCACCCACCGCCACGTTAAATACGAGGATCCTCTACCAGTGCCACTCTGATAAAATCCCAACTGTCTATCTACCTGACATCAGTTGCAACAATTAAAGATATATTCTCTCATAAAAGTATAAACCTCCAACTCTCCCTTCACCCACTCGATTCCTGAGTGACTGAACAGTTCTGGAGGTCACTGCCTCATCAGCTCAGGTACCACTGGTGCAGTACACCGACTCCTCCTTGTGGCAGGACAGAGGAGAGTCCTCAGAGGATTAACTAACACTCTTCAGTCAGAGGTGACGACAATCAACACCTGCTGTGACACCTGAGAATCACACATCTAATGTGGAATAATGGTTGCAGCAGGGGGTGGGTATCAGGTAAGCAACACTGCACAGTTTACATAGGTCGCTTCATGGCCACTTGTGGATAGAAAGCGTGTAGTTTTCGCGCAATGGCCAAAAAGTGACCCCGTTTAGATAAACGGGTGAAAATAACTCACACAGACAGTTAAAGTCGGACAGTATCCTGCAATGATAAGAGCACGTTTCTGTTCTGCGTATCCTATTTTTGTCACTCAGCAGCCACCAAACGCTTCGAGTGGTTTGCTTAAGTCTCGTGTCATTCATCCTGCAGCTAATGCCTGGCAGAGACTCAATCTGGCCTTACTCAGTCTAGCCTGAAGAGAACGGATGATACAGCAGCTAAACGTGGAGAAAGGCTCTGAGTGAAACGGTAGCAGCACAAAAACACACGTGAAGCCAGCGTAGGAGAGATTAGAGGGAGGAAGAACAGGTCAGAGGGCAGAGAGGCTACGTGGGAACACTGAGAACTTCATTTAATTTTGTTTGATTAAATAGAAACATCAGATTTTCAGGGAAGCTTTGGCAAAGGAAACATTATTGTTCTGTCTTGGGAGAACGGAGGGGGATATCGAGTAGATCAGGGAGCACAGTAACCATGAGTACATTTGTTGTACGAACATTTTCACTGGTCGCACCGGTGCGCCTGATATTCAACAGGTCAGATTAAAAAACATTTAGACTATGAAAACATTTATAACACCAACTAGGTGTGTAGACAGTTACCTTTGAATACATTTATGTTTACAATCACTTACATTATTTATTAAGAAAGTAAATTAAAATGTGTTATTGAGCACATGTACATGAAAATATTAGGTGCCACCAGTGTAAAATGTCAGTCTGGAGCCCTGTTTTATAAAGCTGTCATCAATGTTCAACACATCATTTGTTAGGGTCTGTTAATAAGAGCAGGTTTTGGGTTGCCAGGTTGTAGAAAATCCTCCTCCAGACTAACACTTTGCGTGTCTTTTAAGCTAGCTCTTTAATTGATCAGGACTGCTGAGGCATTAGGGTCTCGTCACCTAATTTGTGTCATCATCGGCTTATTCTAAAGTGCGCAGAAAGTGGGCCGCCATATTTGTAGTTTTCACTGACCTCTGCTCCTCCTCCAGCTCCTCTGTGGACATCATCATCTCCAAGTGGTGGGATCGCGCCTTTCCAGGCAGGTACTTCAGGCAGTCGTCATTTGGCTCCAGTTTATCTGATGAAACAGAACAAACGCTGATTAGAAATCCACACTAACCAATGACATGCAGTGTATATATTTCAGAAGTTTAACTCGCAACTCTTTCAAAACTGCTCACCGTTGATGTCTGGGCTCTCTGTGGCTCCTTCGGTCTGGGGGTGAGAGAAAGCACACTTTAGGAGCTCCTTATCAGAGAGCCCGATGAATGACCTACGGCTCCGCACCGAGGAGGCATCGGACGACGAGTCTACCTCTAAGCTCATGGACGTGGAGGAGGAGTGCTCCTCTGGTGTTTCCTGTTCTTCGGAGTCAGCGTGGGGCTGTGCCTCCTCCTGTCAGAGAGTTAAGCGGTCAGGTGACGACACATTACACCATCAGTGCGACTAAACATTTCCAGTGGTTGCACCAGTACGCCTGATATTTAGCAGGTCAGATTAGAAAATTAATTAAATATTTTTTAACAAGCAAAGCAACAAAAAATTTAACAAACAGACTTTTTTCCACAGTAACACACAGAAAAACACTGTGACAATTAAGGGTTATCTCAATTTCTTGTTGCGTTTGCTGTGATTTAAATGAAGAAAAACATTAACCTGCACCTTTATTCCTGTTTACAACCATTTACATAATGTGTTAAGAAATTAAATTTAAATGTAGGATACTCTTGAGTGCACCTGAATGAATGCGCACCGGTGCAACCAGTGTAAAAAGTTAGTCTGGAGCCCCTGACCATCATTTTTTATCAAGTTTACCCCAAAACCTCTAGTCTGAAATATGTGTGTACGTCCTCGTAGAGAGGCTTGCATTAGATAATCGCTTAACTCCTCGTGTTACCTGTGTTTCTCACCTCTCCTGGATGCTGATCTGGCCTACACTTGGCGCAGCTGTGCTGTAAGAAGGCCGAGGTTATCTTTTCACACTTTGCTCCCTTGGGTGCTGATTTGACCTCTCTGTCATTGCCTTGTTTTGTTCAATTTAAAGACCCTCTACATGCATCCTCAACCGGCGTTTAAGACGCTGAAAACAGGTCAAGGAGGGTCATGATGACAGCTGCCTGAGTGGAGTAGAGGCTGCTCATCCAAAGCACCCTTTTCAAAATAAGAGTGTGGCTGCTTTCTATCTATTGATACCAACTGAGGCTTAAAGTCACAACAGAGCAAAGATGTTTAATTCCTCCTCTCTGCTCTGTTATTTTTGAGCACGCCAACACAGCAGAGTGGGACGTCGATCTCTGAGGTACTTCACTCGAGTAGCTCCATTATATGCTAGTTGACACATACTCCACAACCCTAATCCAACAGGTAAAGGTTGTACTTTTTGTTTGACAGCAACAGTTATTATTTGTATCATTGATTGATCAGCTGATAGGGAAAAATGTCCATCCTAGACTCCAAGAGCCCAGTGAGACGTCTTCAGATGTCTTGATCTGTTGCATCCAAACAGTCCAAAAATGTACAAAAAAACAACTTCTATCAAAAGTCTCGGTTGCTAATTTCCTGTTGATCAGCTTATTAATTAACATGCATACAAAACATATGATGAAATAAGCTTCATCTGGTCCAGCTACATTAAAATGCTGCTTACATGTTAAGTACAAGTAATAACATCGTAATAATAAAAAGCAGCCTGATAGGGTTAAGAGCACTTTAACTTTTGATTTATACTTTTATATGCAGGACTTGAGTATTTTATTGTGGGATTGCTGCTGTTACTTCCTGTAAACATGTCCTCCACTCCTGCTTATTTTCCTCCAAATAGTGAACTTCTTTCTCCACTAAATGTATCATATTATCAGTTTGCACAGTCAGATATTGGATTATGTGAGACTAACACCATCATAACACACATTTTCATGATTCCTCTGCAGTTTTTTTCTCCTCCATTACAGCCCTGCAGCTTTTCCTTAAGGATTAGATGCTTCTTCCCCCTCTGACTGGACATGTAGAGCCAGTAAACACAGATTAAGACAGATTTGCGTGGTCAAACAGTAAAACAAACACACACTCAGCCTCCTGTGTGAGTGTAAACAAGCCGACTTACTGATTGCACAGATTTCACTACATCCCAGTGATCGTGTGAGCTGCCGCTGAGGTCGCACCAGTCGTCCGGCGCCTCCTGCTTCTTCTTGTTGTCGGGTACGTGGCCGTTCTGCTTCGGCTGCTCCGATCCCGAACCGAAGTACCGCCGCGCGCCGGCGAGGTCCGCCGAGGACGACGAGGAGGATCCGTTCAGGAGCGAGGTGGCGACCACGATGGCGAGCAGCGTGAAAATAGCAGCTGAGAGTATGAAGGTCAGCTCCATGGCTGGTGTCCCGGGGCTCCTCTTGTCTTCACTGCGTCTTCACCTGCATCCACTCACACGCTGTCCATCCCCGCTGCTTGTAATAATCCTCGCTAAACATCAGCGTTAACGAGCAGCACTTACGGGATATGGACGGTGTCCGAGCGCTGACGTCACATCCTCCGGCCCCGCCCCCCCCCAACCCCTCTCCCTGACACCGCCGGACACGTCAGGTGTGGCGGCCACGGCCTCCTGCAACGTGCTCGGCTCCTCACTTTTCCCGTTAATCCCATCAGAGGAGCGTTGGCCGCCTCTGAGATCAAGATGGTTTGTGACAGGACGCGTGTCCCGCAGCTGCAGGGCGAGAAAGTCAAGCAGGATTTCACAGGGAAAGTTGTCCTCACCTGAGGGCGCCCCCTTCCGGTCAGCCTGAAAACCTGCAGGAGGGGTTTTAAAAGAGCACCGTGTAGTTTTATCTTCATTGACCTAAACAAACTATATAAACAAACTCAAGCTGACCTTAAAGGACAACACAATCTCATACGGTTTCACTTTGTTTATATGTGGCGGACCCTGCCACCTTTATAGCTTCAGTGTTCTGGGGACCTTATTTTCCTGAGAGCAACTTGTTTATTAACTTATAGAAAAAATAAACATTTATGTTTCTGTGATAATGTGGGCAATGAACAGCCAAGAGCAAGAAAGACGAATAAAGAAAAATCTTAAAGGAACAGTTCACCCAAAAAAGAAAATTCAGTCATTATCTCCTCACCCTCATGCTGATGTTAAGTCAGGTGAAGTTTCATAGTCCACAAAACATTTCTGGAGCTCCACAGCACAGCTGAAGTATATGGGGAATTGTTTAAAGGGGAGTATAAAGTACTTTATTTGCCTCTACAATGTAGTGGAATAGAAGTATAAAGTAACTGAAAACGGAAATACAAATACAAGGGCCTCAAAACTGCACTTATGTAAAGTACTTGAGTAGATGTATTTAATTTCATTCCATCACTGGAGTAATATTAATCCAGTCTGTTAATCTGGTAAAACAGGTCCCACTGCACCCCTACTGCAGAATGAGTACATTTCATACTTTTAAGTACATTTTGCCGATACTGTTAGTTACATGAGTCTTTTAATACGACTTTCTGCTTCTACTCCACCACATTTCATAGGGAACTATTTACTGCATAGCAATCCGACAGCTTTAGTAACTTTACAAACCATGTGCAAGTGCATGTGAAATGATTGGGTAATTAATCGACAAATTAACACCCATTTCCAGTCTACAGAGATGATTAAAGAATAAATTTAGCCATTAAGAGAGTTACTTTATCACTTCAATTGTAGCGTCTATCCCATCTTTATCGTATTGTTCTAGACTGCTGCAGATCAATGTGCATATAGCAACACTGGATAAGAACTTCATGGGTAATTTCACTGGTTTGGCCGACAGTTATTTTTCCATAGATTACACAGTGCAAGAAAATAAAGACAAAATTCACATCAACAACTTTAGAACAAAGATGTTTATTCGCATTCACCTGAAGCAATTACAAGACAATTGAGAGATTCACAGAGGAATGCAATACACATAAATTGGCAGTCTGAACTGCCTTTAAACCCTTCACTAGGAGTCACACTGGACCCAATTTTCAAAAAGCGAGCAAAACCAATTATTAACAGTGGATAAACCACAGAGGGGGGTAGAAGGAGAGGAGGGAGAATAAAGAGAAAAGGAAGGAGGAGAGAATCTGTACAGCACATGGAGGGAAGGAGAGGTCACAAGACAGGAGAGGATGGTTGATCTGCCACACCTGTGAGCTTACAAACCGGCAAACGGCAGCGGAGGGTCGAGCCCCGGAACAGCGCCGGGCACTCAGCACCGCAACACGCCACACCATGTCACCACCGCACTGCACCGCATCTTAACAGCTAACCAGCATTACTCAACTGCTACACAACTGCGCCTAGTGCACAAAAGATACACAAGAAAGAGGGTTAGAGTCATAGGAAAGCAACTTTTACTAGACAGAAAAAAAGAGATTTGACAGAAAAGAAAAATGCTATACTGCTGGATTAGCAATTCACAAATTAAGTGGCACTACGATACTATAATTTTTGTTTTTATGTAACTGTACAGTAAGCCATTTTTCCCCAATGAGTGGTATTAACATAGCTCTAACGCTCTGAACATCCCAACATGGAGCCCTTTTCTACATCAAATCAAACTCTTTCATTTCCATCTAGAAAGAGTAAACAAGGGATTTTGTTAAATCTATTTTAACCAAAAAAAAAATTTTTTTTTTATGAATGTGTACAAATTTAATCCAAAAAACCCAATTTAAAAAAGGAGGGACAAAAAAACAAAAACAAAACAAAAAACAATCTTACAAATCCCTTTCAGTATGCTCAGCTTTACAAACGATGACCACATAAAAGTTACAGAATTTGTTTAGGCAAATTAAGTCAAATGAAACATTTAAAACACTTTTAGACCAAGCTCCAATAACCTTTCAGTCTGCATTCAGTGGTAATAGTGGAGTCCACTTGCTCAATGTGAGACTCTTCCTGATGTCCTCAGCAAAGGCTCGATCATCTGAGATCTGGAAGGAAAGAGAGAGCAGAGTTGACAAGAGCAAAACAAAACAGCTCCCAACTCCTGCAGCTCACACTGGATATTTAATGCAGTAATGGTCTGATCTTTTTCCCCTGACAGTAACATTTATGGACATCCATCTTAGTGTAATATACCTAACATTTCTAGAAATTTCCACATTTGTTTACAAACCTTTCTTGGTCCCCTCTCCCAAAAAGCTAGGTCTAAACAGACTCTTACACTCCGGCATATGTGAAAAACAAACCTCGGGGTCCGTACCCTTTGTGAGAGGCGGAGGGAAACCACAGGCACAGGTGGGAACAGTGCTCAGTGCATCTGCCTGTGATCCCCGTGAACGTACCTCACCACACCACCTCATACACCAACTGACAGCCCGAACCACCGCTGCCTTTGGTGACCTGCTCCTTAGCAACTGCCATCGCTCTCAGCAACAGGCAGGTCACATGGGCGGGTCACACACTAACTGCTCTCACACTGCCACACCCCCATCTCCTCCTCCTCCTCCTCCCTTTGCAAACAGGACTCCGCAGCTTGGAGGAAAGAATTCCACATTTAGGTGAACGTTTTGAAGGAAGCACTCCCCCACGTCCCTCCCATGCACACTCAGATTGAGCACAAATGTGATTAACACCCCCCTATTTTAAAATTTATGATAAAGTAGGCCACATCAACCCAAATCTGCTGTTGCCTGTGTGTGCTTTAGTTTGGCCAGAAATGCAGGCAAAGTAAAGCACGCGCAGAAGTTAAACGGACATCCGTCCAAATGTTATTTTAATTTCTAAAAACAATTTCAGGATTCTGCAGACTTTGTTGCTTGAGAGCAAAGGACTGAAATGTAGCAACAAAACTACAGAATACGAACCCTAGTGATGACAGACAGCCACCTCAGGTATAATATTTAAAGTAAATAACATAATCCACCCGTTCCCGTGAATACCGTCGTATTGTGTCCAAGTTTGGATTAACACTCTGCTCCGTTGTCCTCTGGGGATTTAGGCCTACTCTTGGATTTGGACCTGGACCTGGATTTGGACCCTCTGTTGGATTGCGGGGTTCGACTCCTCGACTTGGACCTGGAGCGGGACCGTGACCTGGAGGGAGACTTCGACTTGCTTCGCCTGGGGGTTCTGGACTTGGACTTAGACTTGGACCTGGACCGTGACCTGGATCTGGAGTAGGAGCGGGACCTGGAACGGCTGTAGTGGTGGCGGCTCCTGGATCGGGAACGGCTCCGGCTCCTGGAGCGGCTTCTGCTACGTCTGCGGCGGCGTGGACTGGCTGAACGGCTGTGGATGGAGAGAAAGACTTCAGTAAAACAGTTAACCAAAATCAGATGGAAAACAAACAGATGTAAAGATCCATAAGTTCCTTTGTTAAACTGTAACTGAACAGATATCCAATTAAACATCAGCACAAAGAGACATAGCTGCACTGTAGATGAAGAAATACTCATCAATAGATTAAAGTCTGCAGTTTACAGATTAACATGCCTGTAAATAATCAGCCCTGACTTGTTATATAACCACAGAAGTCAATGCAAGACATTGCAGGCCTGCAGTTAGCTGGGTTATAATGATTTAAGTGTAGCTTTAAACTGAACGTATTGCTACACTGTGAGAAACATTAGTGTTTACATGGCATACGCGGTAAAGAGCGGGAATTCATTTCAAGCTACTTTTATTTTGTAGCTGCTAGCGTACACCATGTGGTCTGCTACCCTAACAAGTCCCTCAACTAGACTAAGATTACCTCCTGCTTCTGCGCCCATACCCTCCATATCTGCGTTGCGGAGCCCCTCTCCGGCTGTACATGGAGTCCGGGGGTCGTCCGTAGCGGGCCATCTGCACCCGGAGCTCCCTCCCGTCGAGCAGCGCGCCGTCCATAGCGTCCATCGCGTCCTCGGCGTCGCGCTTGTCAAGGAACCGCACGAAAGCGAACCCGCGGCTCTCCTTTGTGTACCTATCCCGGGGGATATACACATCACCCACACGGCCGTACTTCTCAAAAAC
This sequence comes from Pagrus pagrus, assembly GCF_965226575.1. Taxonomy (NCBI): domain Eukaryota; kingdom Metazoa; phylum Chordata; class Actinopteri; order Spariformes; family Sparidae; genus Pagrus; species Pagrus pagrus. The sequence goes on along the minus strand of NC_140208.1, from coordinate 7,270,076 downwards.
GCGGCGCAGAGTCTCCGGCGAGGTTCGGTACGTGAGGTTGTCTACTTTCAGGGAGGTCATCCCCTCCACGTCTGGCGGCGGCCTTCCGTAGCTCATTTTCTTCGTCTCCGAGCAACAGAGCTGGCCGGTAAAGACGAAAACCCGTAGGCCTTTCTGTTAGCTAAACGCGTTAACGCTAATTAATAAATATCCGGTTAGTGTGGTTCACTCAGATTCAGGTTTATTTTTTGATTGTTTGGCCCTGGACGTCGTACCTACCGCGCTACATTCACGTGAAATGGCGGCAATAAAGCTTCCTTTTCCCCTCTCCTTGCGCCCCTTGCTGGCCTCCTCTGATTGGCTGCTTGACTGTCCGCCTTTCTCCACATGAACCGTCACACTGCCCCCTGGCGGCGGGGAGTCGCTACTGACGGCAAGGTTGCACCAGTTATTCTGCTTTTGTTTCACTAAAAATCATAATAAAAGATATTTATCAAGAATTAAAGCTCATTTTTCGAGTTTAAAGTCGTTGTTATGATTACTATCACCCCACTTGTTGCAAAAAGAGCTTCAGTTAGCATTTAAAAAATAAGATTTTTTGAGTTTTGAGATGATGAAAACCAGCAAATATTTTGATGATTTTTTATATTTTTTTTTACATGTTTGCTTCAGAATCGCTATAAATCAAATTTTTTTAAAATGGATCTTTTCATTATTATAACCCACCTTGGTCAGATTCTTTGATCAGTGTTTTTTTTTTTTTTTTTTTTACCTAAATCTTACTTTTTGCATGCAACACGCATGTAAAAACATTTGCTTTCAACACTGATGCATTAAGGTTTTCTTTTTTAAAATTTCATTTTAAATTGTCAGCAAACAGTGACAAAGGTAACGTGGAATCACATAGCTACATACAAAGAAGACGGCATAAAGAAACAAGTTTAACAGAAAAATTAAAGAAATAAAAGTACAAAAACAAAAAAATACAAAAAACAATAAACATATTTCAGATCATAATTGTGTTTCCTGCTTTTTGTTTTGTGCAGAAGAGACTGTTGATATGTATTGCTCCATTTCCTTCATAAACACAAATAATTGGGTTTGTTTTTTATTTTATTTATGTGAAATTTGGCGAGAAGTAAAATCAGATTTATGAGGATAAATGCATATCCGTCCATGTCACTATGATCGTAACAACAAAATATTATATTTCTATTGTAAAAAGCAAAGTCAGTGAAAATTGAGGTTTTGCTCTTTTTATAAATGCGTCTCTTTGCGCCCCTCGCCGGCCTCCTCTGATTGGCTGCATGTTCCTCCACATGCACACGTCACACTGCCCCCTGTCGGCGGGGGGTCGCTATTGACGGCAAGGTTGCACCGTTATTCTGCCTTTGTTTGGCTTATTTTCACTAAAAAAATGACCCCACAAGCTTTTTATTACGAGTTAACGCTCATTTTTATAGTTTAAAGTCGTTGTTTTGACTCTTGTGTGGGTGTACAGCTCACACAGATTGATTTCCATCACCCTACTTGTTGCAAAAAAAAAAAAAAAAAAAAAGCTTCGGTTCGCTTTTTATATCATATGTTCACCATTTTCCGGCTATAAATGGTTGAAGTTGGACTTTAATCTGATGCTGAGGGGGGTGGTCGGTGTCTCTGCTCCACACGGCCGTCCTCTCTGCACTGCAGTCAGCGCCACTCGCACATTTGGTGGAGGAAGGTCACGTTACAAAGCGGGTCGGCACTAGGAGGACTGCGCAAAAAACCACGGCCCGGATTTGTGCCTGGCTGACGTCATGTGGAGCCACAGACCTCTTTGACAGGAACGAAAAAGCACCGGGGGGGAGAGACATGATCGACGTCCAGCCGGGGCCGGGAGGTGTCGACGAGAGCCGCGTATAAGCTACTCGCCCGTGAAGTGAAGCGAAGCGACGCCGGGGCGACGGAGATTTTTCACTCGGGGCTCGACCGAGAGCGATCGCGGCGCACCACGAGAGCGCTTATCCGTCATTGAGGCGACTCGGACGGCTGTTTTTTCTGCCTCAAAAACGAGCTGTTGACAAGGGAGGGATAAGCAGAGAACAACCACTAATCCCCCCCCCTCCCGTCCTCCTCCTCCTCCTCCTCCTCCCCGGACGGTCACATTCACGGCGGGGCTCGGACCTCGACAGAAATGGACAGGGCAGCACGAACTGGATTAAATGATCGGGAGTGAAGGAGACGCCGCGAACAAAGCCGAGCTCCAGTGTTATGCCCGTTAACCCGTGTGCTCTCTACTTGGCTGGAAATGGGAGCTTTAACGAGCAGACAGAACATAGGCGTGGAAGAAGTGGACATCCCGTCCAACTCGGTGTACCGTTATCCACCGAAATCTGGTAAGTCACCCAACAACAGGTCACAACTGAGGGGGGTGGGAGGCGGGCACCACATCCATGTCTCCCAGAGGGGGACTGCAGACGATTTATAGAAAAAAAAAAGAAGTAGACATCACCATCAATACCATCAGCTTACTGACAGGCCTGCAGGGCATCTGAGCCTTTAACCTGGAGGAGCTACCTGTGGAGAGGGGATGAGGAGGGCCCTTACCTGATTTTTCCCCTTTTTCCCCCCTAGAGGATAACTTTGCCTTTACTTCATGTTTATTCATCATATTTATCATGTATTCTAATTTATTTCTGGCACTGCACCACTTGTATTGTCCATGGAGGTGGACGGCAACACATGCAGAACACAAGACTGTCATCTGCACTGTGGAGCCACAGTTTCATGTTCATTTTATGGCCCTGGCTTTGGTTTTTTTTTGTTTTATCTTGGTGCATCCACTAGGAGCATCTACTAGCAGGAAGCCAGACTGCCTCAGTCTGTCTGTAAGATAAATAAGTCATGGTGGATCCCGAGAGGATGCAAATAAAAAGACCATCATCACCATCAGCAGCAGCAGCAGTAGAGAAGTTTCGTCGTCTCTAGAAGCCATTTGTGTTTTTGCTTTTTGGATTTAAAACAGGACTGCAACCAATTATAGACTCAATTTGTCAATAAAAATGTCAAAATAGTAAGAAATGCCATTCCCAGTTTCCCAGATGTGAGGCTGATGTTGTCCAGAAGCCAAATATATTTAATTTATTACGATATGAAACAGGAAAAACTAAAAATATTCATATTTTAGAAGCTGGAATGAGAATATATTTTTTATTTAATTCTGTTTGAAGTGTGTTAAATTTAAAAACAAAAAACACGCTGACAGCAACAAAAATGCAGGGACACGTAATCTGCATTGTGAATCCACAGTTTTATATTCATTTTATTACCGGCTTTGCTTCTTTTCTCGGTGCATCTACTACGATCATGTGTTAGCAGGCAGCCAGACTTGTGTTGATGGTATCATACTGCCTCAGTCTGTCTGTAAGATAAATAAATCATGGATGCTACAGGATGCAAATATAAAGTGTAAACATATTCATATTGCAGAAGCTGGAATTAGAGCTTAAAAATGAATTTAAGGATTTGTCATTAGTCAAAATTGTCGAGAAATTCTTTGTGAAGTGTTTAATTTAAAAGCAGAACACACAATTGTAATAGATTTCTTCTTCAGCTATCAAATGTATTTGTTTTGCCTTATCAAGCAACGGATGCCACCAATGATCTTTTGCTTTTTTAATCATCGATTCATATTTTACTCATTTTCTTGGTTATTTGGTTGCTCATTTAGTTATTTAAACTGTAGAAAATAATGAAAAATGTCCCCAGAGCCCGATGTGACAACTTCAAATGGTTTGTTTTGTCTGACCGACAGTCCAAATTCATTTAATTATCAGAGAAGATTATAAAAAACCTGCAAAAATTCACATTTGGAACCAGAAAGGAGGCTGAAACCTGTGATTTCTAGCATTTTTGCTTCAACATTTATTGTCCGTCGACTTATTTTTTCAGCTCGTATCTAAATCTGTCTATAAAAGAGTGCTTGGTCAGATTCTTCGATCAGTGATTTATTGACTAATTTCATAATTTTGCTCGATGTACATGGTGTATTATCAAGGCAAAATAATTCACACATGCATCTGAGAGGTTTTGCTCATTTTATAAATGTGTCTAAGGTGCACTATTAAGGTTTGGGGAAGACATTTTAATCAGAAGAGAAAGATCTTCATTGACAAACTCTCATGGTTTTCAACAAACTGACCTTAAAGGACAACACAGTCTCATACTGCTTCACTTTGTTTGTATGTGGCGGACCCTGCCACCTTTCTAGCTTCAAACAGTGTTCTCCGGACCTTATTTTCCTCTGAGAACAGCTTGTTTATTCATTTATGGAAAAGATAAATATTTCTCAGTTTGTATTATCACCTCATTAATATTGTAAATATTAAAATTATGTCTTTAAATTTCTTCTCCAAAACGACATAGCACCCCTTTTGATACTTGACTTCAGGTGTCGTTCTGTCACCTGTTTCCAAACCAAACCTTACTCAGTTCACGTGACTCACAAACTGAACCTCAGACTGCCCCGTGTGTTTTGAATCTGTCTTGTTATTGTTCCTCTGTGTGACATTTCATGATTGCAGCGACGTGCTCGGGGGTTTTAGCAGTAATCCAATATTACGTCAAAAAATCGCATTGAGGAGAAACAGTGCTATTGCTTTTCAATTCCACGGTAAGCAAACACATAAAGCAAATTAAAACCTGTGACCGGGAACAGAATCTGTGCATATAAGTGCAGTTTTATTACACTCAGACGAGATATGTTAGGATATATTCTGATATCCTGATAATATCCTAGATTTATAGTGATATTACGTGCTAAAAAAAGGATGGGAGGGAAGAGTAATTGTTGACTTGTGGCTGCCGTTAGCACCCCTCTCAACACAATTTAGCCTGTATGAATTTATGATCACAGTCCTGGTTGCAGCCTGAAGGAGTGGCGATGGTGGTGTTGGAGGTGGTGGCGACGGCTGCTGGTGAAACCGATCTGTCAGCCCCAGTTCCTGTTGCTGGGATCTGGTGACAAAGCCTCGGCCCGGCTCTCCGCTCCCACCTGCTGTAAATAATAATAAGGTGATGAAGAGGGAGAGAAAGAGGGGGAGCGTCACCATCGGGGCTTTTTTTAGCTCATGATTTGTCGTGTTATGGAGTTTTTCTAAAGCGTGAGCGGCTTTCGGGTCACAGCATCCGAACCCGTCCTCGTCTCCAGCATTAATACGTGCGATAGGAGACGGAGCAGACCAGCTGATACGTGACCGGCCTCTCCAGCGTGTATTTAAAGACTGTGAGCCACCATTACAGTCTTATGATAACAGCTCACCCTGTGATTAAAAGGTGGAACGTCTATTTAGTCTGTTGTCATCTACCCAACGTCTTGGTAAACAGGTGGACAAGCTGCGGGCCGATAACAACCCAGGGTTTCGTTTGTCCTCTTGAAATAAGTGAAGAAAAACAACTCTGCTTTTTGATGTAATTTCTTGTCTTAAAGGCTTTTTTCTCGACAATTTGAGGATAAATATCTTTGCATTGGTGTTTGAGATCAGGCCGTTTGAGATTATTTGGCTGTTGCAGAGACTGGAGGTATTTTGGATAAAGGTGCAGCTAAATAATTCAAATTTTTTAGGGAAAATAAATGTTTTATGCCAGTTGGGTAAAATTAGCTGCAAAAAACTCAGGTTCTAACAGCGTTTTTCTCTGTTACTGGGCCCTAAAATCCAAATTACTTATGACCAGGGATGCATGATGTGGATTTTTTTCAGGCGAACCAATGATTACCTGCTTCTGCTTCTTCTTCTTCTTCTTCTTCTCCTTTTGTGTTAATGCAGCGCTTGTTAAATCAATGAAAGTAATTTGGCTTCATATTATTGGCTCCATTCATCAGCTATAATTTCACTGATAATGATAAACATATAGCCAAATGTTTTAAACAATGTTTCCTGCAATGCACAAAATATAAAGTTTTGAGTTTTCAATTATTTTATTCTGAAAACAAAGATGATTAACTTGATTAAAGAATTTCTAAATTAGATTGTGTGCCAAGGCCTACCAATCCAATTTTCTCCAATCAAGCCTAATCCAATGTCGTGTTTGCTGAAAAAAACCTACTTTCTATTAAAACATATTTACATCTGCTAGATCCGGTTTTTATTAGGATCTGCACCAAATTGTACTCACTCATAGACACCAGCCACCTAAATACGCCTGATTTTTTTCATCAAGATCCACAACTTATTCCTTGCGAAATTAACGAAAATGTAAAAAAAATGCCATATCTTGCAATGTTAAAGAAAGTGAGAAATAATTCCTAAATCTGCACGAAAAGTTAAGTGGGTCTATTCTGGGCAGAGAATCATCCTCCAATGAAGTTTCGTAGAAATCGGTTTTGTAGTTTTTGCGTAATCCTGCTCACAAACCAACAAACAAACAAACAAACTTCAAAGCTGGGTCAGATACAGCAAATGAACCACGTTCTGCTCACCTTTAATCTTTTTTTGTGATCTCAGTTGATGTGACGTATTTCAAGTTAAGTGTGTCTAAAAGTGTGTCTGTCTTTGTGCAGGGAGTTACTTCGCCAGCCACTTCATCATGGGGGGAGAGAAGTTTGACTCCACCCATCCGGAGGGTTACCTGTTTGGGGAAAACACAGACCTTAACTTCCTGGGGACCAGACCTGTGGCGGTAGGTGTTAACGCTGATATGAAACAGAGAAAAACAGCAAATCCTCACATTTAACAAGAAAACACTGCACATTTTTTGACAGTTTTGCTTGATAGATGTCCTGGTTGTGCAATTTTTTGTTGATTGACTAATTGATGAATTCGTTGCAGCATCAAAAGGTGTCAGATGTCTCTTCCTCGTTGAACAGGAGTTGATACATCACAGCCGCTCTGACTCCTGCAGTGGCAATTAACAGGCTTTCAGACTGTGACTGATTTATTTCAGCGTCTCATCCTGTCAAACTAATTAAAAGTGAAATGACAGTCTGCTCGCTCCTCGCGCAGAGAGGATGATAAGTGGCGTTTCCTCCGGAGGGTTCGTTTGTTCAACCGAATCGGGAACCTGAAGGTCAAACTAATGAGAACTGCGGATCAAAAAGAGCTCAAGTCCGGAGAGGAAAGAGAGAATTTGACACAGACTAAAAGGCTTGAAGGGAGCTAAAGTATTTGACTAAGTGCAGCTGATACGGAGGAAACTTTGCTCCATCCCTGTGCTAATCTCAGTCGCACTGCTGTTTCTGTCTAGACTGGGGCTAAAATTAGGAGTGCAGTTTTTCTGCCGATTATGTGGGTGTTTATAATCCTCCTGTGGGGACAGAATTCAGCTGGTGATGTGTTTTTTTTCTTCTCGCATGTGTGACTGAGCTTTACCAGCATTATATAATGTTTGGTGGTTTCCAAGCAGATGGTGCCATTGAATCATAAAACCAACCGCAATTGTTGTTCTCGGTCTCCTGCTGCTGCTCTACAAATATGATAATGGTCGGGGCTATATTTAGGGGTTTTCAGAGACTCCTGCGTGAAGCAGATGGATGTACCAAATGGATTTTAGCCAGGCTGGTGCCTCTGTGGATGGAAGTGCCAGTCGGTCCACCACTTTGGCCTGGACTGAAATATCACAGCAGCTTCTCTACAGATATTTATGTTCCCCAGAGGATGAAGCCCACTGACATCGGTGATCACTTCGCTTTACCCGTTGTGCCACCATGAGATCGACATTCATGGGTTTTAGTGAAACGTCTCGACAAATACAGACATAATGGTGCGATCCTGGAACGAAAATATACTGTTTATTAAAGTGATAGTTTGGGTCTTTTGATGTGGGGTTGTATGAGGTACTTATCCCTTGTCAGTGTGTTACCTGCAGTAGACGACCATCCGCTCTCCGCCTGTGTGGAGAAGCAGCATGTAGCACCGACAGGGAAGCAGAGCTTTGTACTGCTAAGTGGTACCGACAGCAAGACGGAGGATATTTTAGCCACCTAAAATAAGGCCCACCTAAAAAAATATATATCTGTCGAATGTTTGAGTATTACTGGTCAGATATACAGTAAGTTTATCTCAAGTCTTACATGACGACTTAAGTAACGATTAGCTTGCTTGCTCTATGTGGTGGTTTGTGTCAGCTGTAACGATTTTCTTGAGCGAGAAGCAGCTAAAAAAAATGCTTTTTTTTATTTCTATATTATGTTTTAAAGGCAGGATGAGTTCAGGCACATGTAATTCAATGAGATAAAAAAAACCAAGAGAGGTTTATGTTTTCAGTTTGTTCCAGAGGATATATTACAATCTGTTTCACAAGACTTTACAGGGCTAATGTAAATGAAACATCAACTGCACCCTTTGTAAACCTGGTTGTTAATAGTTTTTCTTTCACACCTGAGAAACGCCAAGAAAGAATATTAAGCTATTTTCACTTGACAAAAAAAAAAATTGTGTTCATGCCACTTAAAGTCTGAAGCGGGGAGAATGTTTTCAAATCTTGACGACGCAGGCTAATTATGAAGCTACCATGCTAAACTGAAGAAGCAAACATGGTTAAAAAAAACCCAAACCTGCTTAGCATCAGCATGATAGCATTGTTATTGTGAGCTTATTAACATGCCGTCATTAGCATTTAGCTCAAAACACAGCTGTGCTTAATTACAGCCTCACAGAGCTGCTAGCGCGTCTGTCGTCCCTGAAATGATGTTTTCAGAAAACAACTACTCACACTCACCTGTATTTAAAAAGGAAAACAGTCTAACCTTTTTATTTTAGTGCGAGCGTGTGAGCAGAAATACAGACTGCTGCTCCGATGTTTCGTGATTCTTGATGCGTTACAAGACCTACAGTGTTGCCTGTGAGTTTCCCTAATGAATGGTTCTTTTCAGCATCTCTGTGTGTTTGTGCAGTTTACAGGCGTGACTCCTGCTGAGCCCAGATGTGTAATAGCGCTGAATATGGTGCCATTCACCGCCACACAAACCCACTTACACATTACAGACAGATGAGGGGTTGTAGTGTGGAGGTATCTGACCACATCCTGCGTGTTTCTCCTCCAGTGATCCTCAGACCAACTCGGCTCTCCCTTTACGCTCAGTCAGCAGCTTCACAACAAGCTGAGCAGTGAACCACACGCCGGGTCAAGTTTAAAGGTTGCGATTTTAAACCAGCTAAATAATGAAAAAGACAATCGCAGAAGGTGTGTAACGTCCTTATCAAAATTCTCCTGATGCGGTAAAATTCACCCATCTGGTCTTTTAACCAGCTTGAAATAAAGACGGTGACTGTTTGACCCTGAACTATTTCACACTCCTGCGGTCCCTGGGTGTGCATAAATGTGCCAAAACACTGTCTGAAGTGTCAGCCTCGTCCCTGGAAAGACACAATCGGAGCAGATTTTTTTGCTCCGGCTCAGCACTTGTCAGCACGGATCTCGCCGGTGCTGACCAACCGAAACGCTGCTAAGGTTAAACTTTCTGTAACCCTGAACTCTCTGTGGTGAGGAGAGGAATGTCGGGGCGGTGGAGGGAAGATGAATGCACTCTTCACTCTTCAGTCTCATAACATGTATTTTACATCTATAATTTGTTTTCTTTTTGTTTTCAGTTCCCGTACGCAGCCCCTCCACCTCAGGAACCAGTCAAGACGTTACGAAGCCTTATAAACATCCGCAAGGACACGCTGCGGCTCGTAAGGTACGCACCTCTCCGTCCGCCTAAACATATACATACATAACCCCTCATTACATTACTGCTGTCTAATGTTATGTCCACTGAGCTATTCTTAGGGAACAAGCCACAACAGCCAATTTAAGGAGTGGTGTCAAATCAAGCGTGTTTTCTTTCGTGTAATTTAAACTTTCATTTTCTTCAGGCACACTCGTGAAAAAAACACAATGAAGTATAAAAATGGAAATACAAAATAAAAGCACAAAGTGTCCCTTATCCCTGAAAACATGACAAACACTCAGATACAAGAAAAATGTTAACGCTTAAGTGCTTAAAGGTGCAAAATGTAAGAATTTTAGTTGAAAACATTCAAAAATTAACTCAAATTATTAACAGCTGCAGAGATATCAGCTGAAGTTAGCATGCTAACAAGCTAGCAACAGCCTGTTCCAGTACAAAAGTCCTGTGTTAGTGGTGCAAACACCAACACTCCCCTGGTTCTCCGAGCTCCTTGTCCAACCACTAGATGCACAGCTAATCGAGCTAACTTGCTAACAGCGGCTACAGTTAGCAGCAGTAGTGGATAGCTACTCTAGGGATAGGCCCGATGCTGCCTCCTGTTTGAGTAATTCTTACATATTTCACCTTTAAAGCTCTTTATAAATGCTATAAATACTCTCTATGATTCAAACACTTGAGTTTGGCTCTTGCTCAGATTTCTGTTCTCTTCTTAAAGAGCATTCTCCCTCGTCCTTGTCTCCTCGACCCCTCACCACCCCTCCTCTCCCCCTCGCAGGTGCAGCGAGGACCTGAAGCTGCCGGGCGACGAGGCGGCGGTGAAGAACAGGGCCTGCTACAACATAGAGTTCACCTTCGACGCCGACACACAGGTGGCCATAACCATCTACTACCAGGCCATAGAGGAGTTTCACAATGGAGTGCCAGTGTGAGTTTACCGATCACTACATGCAGTTGCAATCAGTGCAGCTGATCTCTTCTTCTGAGTCTGTGAAGGTTGTGTAGCCTCCTGAAATCACAGCCTTATTACTGCTGATTTGTTGCTGAACACGGAACTGCCCGCAATCAAGAGTCTGCAATCACTGCAGATGAGCACAAACATTTGATTAATTTAATTCAAAATATTTTCGCACCAGCAATTTGTCTACAGCAGCTGCATCCTTCAAGGCTACCCTTGAAGATATTTGCCGTCACACTGTTTCTTTAAGAGACAACCAGGGATGCTTCGGTTGATACTGACCTTTGTCAAAGCGGCGCCCCACAGATTTTACACATCAAAGTTGAGTCGTGTGAAGCCTTTTGTGTTTCCGGAGGGAGCTGAGCCAAGTGTGATCAGTTGTCTCAGGGTTGATTATTGCTGAAGATGAGTACAAGTAGATGAAAAACATCTGTTGGTGTGCGGTTAAAAGAAGAAGAAGTGAGCTCACCAGACGCTCCTTGTCTCTGCTCGAGGTTAACAGCTCGAGGCTACATTAGCTGCTGCTTTCATAACACATCTAATGCTGCATTCCAGACAACACGGAGCTCAGAAATCTCCGACGTCCTACGAAAGAAAGCGATCACTCAAAGTCGATATTTCTGCTTGTAAACTTCCCCTGACTTCACGAGGGAGCAGTTGTCAGATGTCACACAACAATGGCAGCACCCAAGGGGGACGGGGTAGGATGTATTTTTAGATGACAGCATTTTAAGTTCAGTGAATATCTAGATACATTTCCAAGCATAAAAGTGATGTAGAATAAAATGTATAATAGCATCTGTTATCTATTTCTTTTATGCACGCTGAGGGTTTTGTCAAGTTTTTTTGTCCAGCTTCCGGTGTTGACTTGAACGCAGCATCAATCTGCGACTGAAATATTGGTGGGTGCGTCGCATTGTCGGTAATTTAGGCAGCAAGTTTTCAAGGAAGAAGATTGTTTGTTTAGATTAAAAAAGACAATACCTCTCGTTCTGCTGCATCCATTTTGATTCCCTATTTTTAAACTGTCTACGGTGAATCTGACGATGTTATCAGAGTGCAGTACTCACTCGTTTAAGCTGATTTGGTATCAGACAGACATAACTGATGCAGATTAAATACACATCAATAAATTAATAGATTTTGTAAGGAGGCTATCAGCTGAATTAATTCAGTCACAGCAGGCTGATGACTCAGTGTTTAGTGCCACAGCGATTCGTCGCCTCCAGTCATGTCACAAATAATGATCCCAATGAGTTCAGTGGCACACATCACAAATCTGGAAAAGGGAGAGAGTGAGTGTCTGAAGAGAAAAGGTCGAATCACAGAGGGAAGTCACGCCCCTTCTGGTGGACAATCATGGGACCTTATTTCGGAGAAAATTTGTATGGTAGTGAATGACGAGAGACGAACCATTTGTCGATCCCGTTTGAGCTGTGCCATGATCATTTTTTAACACTAGCAGTTTAACGCAAAACGAAACGATTTTTAATCTTTGTAATTCACGGTACAATTCAGGTTTAAAAAAAAACACGCATATTTTTTCTGAAATACGGCCCCAAGAGGAAAAAACGGCAGGAAGGCAGGAAGTCTCGCTCCTTCTTGCACTCCTAGTGAATATCAAAGACGGGACATCTGCTACCTTCAGAGAAGAGAAAAAGAAATACAGGCTCGTCTGGAAGAGAAAAACCTTCTCATAAATATTCATGCTGACATTCATGAGTCATGCCAACATGCATATCTTATATATTTTGCGTTACATGTCAGTAGTTGCATATCTTGCATAAAGAGCTATTTGTGATTGTAGCATTGTTCAGACATGATGCACGCTGCAAGCTGTTGCTTATCCTCCGCTTCAGAAAATGTCTCCATCACTAGTAACTGCCAATTTTAAAACAGAAATAGACTGTTATGGTTTAAATGATGTCAAATGCAAGCATCCGCAGCAATATGTCAAACTGCTGCAGGAATAAACAATCGCCGACTGGTCTGTCGTTCGCCTCCATCATGTGTAATAATGTGTTTCCTGCAGTTACCTGCCCCAGGACAGCTCTCTGCAGTCCGAGACGGTGCACTTCAAGAGGGGAGTGTGCCAGCAGTTCTGTCTGCCCTCACACACCGTCAACCTCAGCGAGTGGGCTGACGAGGAGGTGGGCCTGAAACTGTTTTACACACATTGCTGATGGACATCTACTTTGTTTCCTCTCCTCACCTTCTTGCGTTTCTCCTCAGCTGCTGTTCGACATGGACAAAGAGATTTTCCCCATGGTGGTGCAGGCCGTCGTAGACGAGGGGGAAGGTGAGTTACCGTGTATTTATCACTCCGATGGTCTGACGTGAAGGAAGAGCTGCAGAATTTTAAACAAAGGGCGTGTCGGCTGTCTTCTCTCTGCAGAGCATTTGGGCCACTCTCACATACTGCTGGCGACGTTTGAAAAGGTAAGCGAGACGCTCTGTATCAGAGTCAGAGCCAGTGAAACATGGCAGGCACCATATGTTTGCGGGGATCTGCTCTTATTATTGCTGTTAATATTTTGAAAGTTGATCAATCATGTAAGTAAGTTTTCCAGCTAAAATGCCAACCAGCTTCAAAAATGTGGATATTTTCTTCTTTTCTCTGTTTTTTATTGCTCTAAATTGAATATACTTTGGTTGTGGATAACTGATATCAGTGTAAAGGGATGCAAGGGATCCAATCCCTCATTTCTTTTAAGATGCTGCAGCAGAGACAAAACTGATTCATGACCTTAGACATGAAAATGTAGGAAGTACAGACAATGCAAAAGAATAAAAGATGAAGAGCCGCCCGGTCCCCAAACATAAATATGTAGCGCTTTGTGTGTATTAAGGGATGTTAATGAATACAAACTGCAGTTCATTCAGGGTGAATTAATATCCAACTGTTGCTTTCTTTGTCAGCACATGGACGGGAGCTACTGTGTGAAGCCTCTGAAGCAGAAACAAGTGGTGAGTACTCCTGCTTTTCTTCTCTCTCTTCCTTCCTCCTTTTGTGTACCATTTTGAAAGACAAAGATACACCAAAGCTTGATTTCCCTCTTGAACACGACGCCCGCCACATGAGACCGGCCGCCTTTATTCCTTCCTCTGTGTTCCTTTTCCCAGGTGGATGGAGTGAGTTATCTGCTGCAGGAGATCTATGGGATTGAGAACAAATACAACAGCCAAGAATCAAAGGTAAACATCAGACGACACGAGAGGTTTTTCTCTGTCCGCGTCTCTTTGGCTGCATCAGATGTGACGTGACGGTTTTGGTAAAATGAATCATGGACTTTGGAAATTGTTCCTTTTTTTATCTCCAGGTCGCTGACGATGAGATCAGTGACAACAGCGCTGAGTGTGTGGTGTGTTTGTCGGATGTGCGGGACACACTCATCCTGCCGTGCAGACACCTGTGTCTCTGCAACGCCTGCGCAGACACTCTGCGCTACCAGGCCAACTGCTGCCCCATCTGCAGACTGCGTGAGTTCACAGCAATGATAAACACTGCAAAGTCTTACCAAGTATATTTATCTTATATCTGGTAAAAATAAAAAGATCAAATCAACTTTTAAAGCACTGATTTTGTCCATACCTTTGTAAATGTATTGTGTATGTGTTTGTCTGTTGGGGCAAACTACTTACCCACTGAAGAATTGATAGATATAAAGGGAAATACAAGGAAATACTATCCTATTCTGTCCTTCAGTGAGAGCAATGGGACTTGTTTTTAGACAATTTGCAATTGTTCCACTGGCAGATTTTTTTACTTATGACAAGCTGTTATTTTACTTATTTTGAAGTGGCATTGTTTCCAATCAATCCCTGTGCTGAAAAAAGATTGTTATGTTGGTGAAAGCTGCCTCCTACGATGAATTATTAGGGCCATTGTAGCTTAAAAAACAAAACACAAAAGCATCCGAACAAGACATTTCTTTGAACTGAGCCTGTTCAGAAGAAAAAACACCATACTGGTTTGGACAGCTTTCAGGGACTACTTCATGCAACGTTATCACTGTTATAGCTCCAGGCAAAGTCTGGATGCTTATGATAATGTGGTGTCAGTGCAAAGTACAGTTTGATAAGGCGACCCACACAAAGCATGCGGTGCAGTCTGTGGTGCAATGAGGTTGATCCAACCTGTGAAGTGAGAATCTGATATTGTGACAGCCCCTATATGTGACCTCAAAAAAAAAAAAAAGATATACTGTATATTCTTCTAAATTCACAACTTTAATCTCAGAGAGGGTCTGAGTGTTTTCTCTGAATATCATCCACCTCTCCAGGCTCCGTACTTTCTTTTTTTAAAACCCCACAATGGTCCTAATAATCATCATTTCCACCCTTACAAATTTCTTTTTCATTACAATAGTAATAGTACAGAGGAATCAAATGAGACTGTGTGTCATGAAGAAAAGCATTATTGAATCTGCAGACTCACAGTCGCAGCTTTTAGACTCTCCACCTGCACAAAAAAGAAACCCATGTGATTTTTAGGAACTAAACAGGCAATTTGCACTTGTTTTGATTTGCTAAAAGACAGTACTGATGTTCAGAAAAAGAACTGAAGTGGCGCCGTTGAAAATTGTACGCTTGGTCTCATGCAGTGTGTAGCTCAAAGCAGCAGAGAAGACTGCATCTGAAATGTAACATCTGGGAGGAGCAGGTGTAAAACCTGCAGCATTGTTTTAACGAGCACACAGAGGCTGTTTGCTGCATTCAACTCCTGCTTATTTTATATGAGTCCAGTTTATTAGACCAAAGCAGCCAGTGGTACTTTAAAATGGGCATGATATATTATTTTTTGTCTTTTTACAGTGATTATCCAGTTAAATGAGTTCAAACGTTTTACCCAAAAATCTCCCAGTTATTATTAGATAAGACGGGCTCTTTAATGTTCCCTCACATATGGCCCTAACATATGTTCAACAGCAGGAAACTTGTTCTTTTATGCTCCAGTTCTTTTCATTTCTGTACAACATGTGACCAAACAGATTATCTTACGCAACAGCACTTAATTCGTTTTAGCCTCATTTGACTCTGTAGCCTTAATAAAAAATCCCACTTTAATTGAGGAATATGATTGATGTAAAATGTTTCATCCTAATTTTGCGTTTAACTCCTTTTTTTTAAATTAATTGTGTCCTTGAAATATATATCTGGTTTTCTTTCAGCCTTCAGAGCTCTGCTGCAGATTCGAGCCATGAGGAAGAAGCTCAGTCCTCTCTCACCCACCAGCTTTAACCCCGTCATCACTTCACAGACGTCTGACTCAGAGGAACACTCGGTGAGACACAACCAAAAAAAAAACCCAGAAAATATAAAAATAATACCCTTTCCCAGTCCCAGTAGACTCAACAGTGTCCTCCCCTCGTCTGCAGGCGTCTGAGCACATCCCTCCAGGCTACGAGGCCGTGTCTCTCCTGGAGGCTTTGAACGGCCCCCTCAACACCTCCTCCTTGGCCCCTCCTCCTCTGCACTCCGGTCCCAGCCACGTCTCCGGAGCGCTGCCGCCGTACAGCAGCGAGCCGCACCCGGCGCCGGCCCGCTCCCTCTCCCCTCTAGACCACTCCAACTCCAGTCAGGGACTCAAACTCAAGAAGAGTGGATCAAAGTGAGTCTGCCAGACATTATTCGTTGTTTTATTATTAATGAATTTATTTTCGCTGCTTGGATTAGCAGATGTCAATAACCTGTAGGTGGTGTCGCCAGCATTGCTCTAACACTAAACTATCTTGTAGCATGTCAAAAGCTTCCAGTCGCTCACCTGGAGTCTGTGTGTCTTTGCGCTTCTCAACCTGCTGCTGATAAAATGATGCACGATCTTCACAAACCAAGTAACTGAGTGTCAATCATTTAATTTAGGTCACTTTCCCAGAATTCCTCTGTGCTTCCCGAGGAGGAGGATGAGAAGTCTTGCAGTGAATCGGAGGCCTGTCGCCACAAACTCGCAGTGGACCAGCAGGAGGTGTGTGTGTGTGTGTGTGTGTGTGTGTGTGTGTGTGTGTGTGTGTGTGTGTGTGTGTGTGTGTGTGTGTGTGTGTGTGTGTGTGTGTGTGTGAAACAGAGACAATACATTTTGGTGTATCTTGTCGTCTGATATCTCAGATTCTGGGTTTGTATATGTTTGTTGTTGAGCTCCTCTCTCACTGCTGCTCTCGTTGTTTCGCAGAACGGAGTGACTCCAGACAGCGAGAACCTGACTCTCTCCTCGTCTGGAGCCATCGACCACTCATCCTGCACCGGGACCCCGCTGTCCTCCACCATCACCTCCCCTGAAGGTACACACACACACACACACACATTTGTCTTTCTGTACTTGTGAGGACCCTTGCTGATATACTGCATTCCCTTCACCTTAGCACTTTATCACAACTAAATCCTGAATGCCAACCTATTCTCCTGCCAAAACACAAATACTTTTTATTTACTATCATAAATGACCTTGTAAGTCCTTATATTTAAGAATGTGGAACCTACAAATGTTTTGGTATTTTTACTAGGAAAAAAAACGTAAACAATTAATCGATTATCGAGTATAGTTGGAAAATAATTTTATTTCATTCAACTAATAGACTAATTGACTAGTCGTCGCAGCTCTACCCTCAAACTAATTTAAACTTTAAAATCAAGTCTTAATGTTCAAACAGTCCTTAGTAGTGAGGACCAGCCAAAATGTCCTCACTGTGCAGAGAGGTCCTCACTGGCAATACAAGCCCATACACACAAACACAAGATTTCAGGAAGTGACAACTGACACAGCTGATGATGCAAAGTGAAATCAGTTTTTATTGTTTATGTGTTCATCCTCTCAAACGCACATTTTATAACATAAATGTGGTGGCACTTTTACATGTCTGTCTCATGTCTGACTAAGCGCCCACGTTACTTTTACTTAAAAGCCTTAAAAGCCTTAAAAGACTTACATTATCCAAAATGATTCCAGCAATATTCAAACCTAGAGAAATACTTTTTCATTTGCTCAGCTCTCACTGTAACTTCGGGGGAAACATCAGACGATACATCAGAGTTTGAGGAAGGAAGTTGGGGAACATGACTGAGCATCACATGAGTGAACTGAGTCACTTCAGATAGATATTCATCTGCAGTGTTGGTTGTTTCACAATAACAACAAAAACAAGAAACACAAATAGGAAGCTTAGATACAAATGAAATAAAAAGTTACTTAAAAAGCTTTTTAAAAGCTAAAAACCTTTCTCTGAATGAATACTTCACAATAACCAACAATAAAAAAATGTCTTTTTATACATAGGGACAGGAATTGTGTATTTTCATAAATAATATATAATATATATTTGGGGTGTTGTTTTATTGCCTTTTGGAAATTCAAACTGCTTCAATTTGCGTCACCCTGCAGCAATCCCACCTCATCTCACACACCAGCTGATAAATATCACATGAGCATGTGGCCTTTATCCCGAAAGGAATAAATAAATAAAACAAAGCCATGTCAGGATGACAAAAAAGCCATCACTGTAACTACTCAAAGAAGCCTGTCTTTAGTGTTCTCATTTTTTTAAAAGTCATCTATATTATGCAGCTGTTCTTGTGCTTTGTGAAATAATTTCCCTTAATGGGATTAATACAGTTATCTCACTTTCATTTGAGACAGCAGCTCACATGCTGTTTGTTTCTCCTTGTTTCTGGGTCTTTTAAAAATGAACTTGTGGAAGAAAGTGGATGAAAGTGTGGTGTGCAGTATCTCTGAAGTTTGGCCACAAAGCTAAAAGCAAAGAGCTCCAGGTGGTGCATGCAGCATTTTAATATAAATAAATCATAAGCTTGAACCACCTCAAGTGTTTTACGTTGGTGCCACTGGGTCTGATTTTATGGGAAATCTCCTGGCTGGCTTTTCAGCACAAAACAGGAAGAGAGGACTGTTTTTCCAGCTGGAATGAAAGACTTAATGAAATAGTGACTTCAAACATGTTTGTCCTCTCCTACAAAGCTAATCCCTGTGCAGTCTGACTTCAGCTTGTGTTGCTGACAGAAGTCTGGGGAGAATTTTTACACAAACAACTCAGAGCTTTAGAAATATTCAGTCAGTAATGAGATAGAAAATGGTAATGGCTCTCACGACAATCGTTCCCCGGCTAGACTTTATATAAATAATACATCTAATAAACCAGTTTCAATGACAATACATATGCTCATCATTCATCCAAAAGGCCAATAATTTACTGTTCTACTGTTCAGTTCTCTGCTCTGACAGTAGGGATCAATTTTTTTAATGTAAACGGTGGAAATCTCCCCTGGCAACCAACGAAACAATCCTCCGACACGAGCCGGACGGTCATGTGTGTCTCCGTCTGTCTGCCAGACCCAGTGAGCAGCAGCCTGGTCCAGTCAGTGATGTCCATGGCCTCGTCCCACTCGCAGCACTCCCACATCAGCACTGACACCATGTCCTCCATGTCAGGGTCCTACCTGGCCGGGGCCGAAGGCGAGCCCGGGGGCGACGACGGTGGAGACGTGGAGGGCGAGGAGAACCAGGACGCCCCCATGGAGAGCCGAGGGCCGTCGCAGCAGGACGGGGTGAGGAATCGAGTGACGGACGGAGGAGACATTGTTTTGAAACTGTGTTCAAAACTCCTAATTAGACCGTCTCTCTTTCTTTCAGGAGTTTTCCCAGGAGCCAAAGGAACAAAACTACTCAGTGGCTGTAGAGGAGCAGGACTCAGAGGTGACTGTAATACACTATTTGCAGAACAGTGTGTGATTAATGCTCATTTTGTGTGTTTATCTCATTTATCGTTTTTCTGTTTCTCCAGGGTAACGATGTCACTGAAGAGGACTGCTCCTCCCCGTCTAATGGGAAAGGTAACTATGACAACCATCCCTTACCTTTCACCCCTGACCTCTCACCTCCCTCTGCATTGTTGCTCTCAGGCCATGTGAAAAAGACCTTTCATACAAACTTTATATTATGGACGGATAAATTGTTGTTGTCCATAAATCTTTTTGAATCATGGCTGAGTGATGACACCTTTTCAAAATAAAAGGAGTAAATGTCAGATGTTGTCCTCTAGATGGGGCAGTCCCTTTTAAAATGCACGTAACGTTGGCTGAAACCACGGCAACATGCAATATCTGAACTGGAGTGAATGGCTTCTCATACAGTGTGTGTGCACTGGAACCTCAGTCTACTTCACAGTGAGGACTTCTTCCTCTGTAGTCGTCTTTTGTGGGCACAATACTGAACTGGATGTGACGAGATCTGGCTCCTTGACCCCCGACCCCTCACACTGTGATCATATGAAATCTGTAACATCCAAAAATAATCCCGTTGAACACTCTGAAGACCGCAGGCTGACGGTGCCTGTAAGACACCAGCGGCCCAAAGAAACAACAGCAGTTCTTGTCTTGAAATTGTGACGTGATAGACGGGAACATAAACCGCCTCAGGGCTGTGAAACAGTTCAGAGACGAGATTCTCCAGAGTCTGCAGCTCCAGACTGAAACAACAAATTTCTCCTCCAAATCCAGTCCACAAGTTTTATTGTGTCCAAACCTCAAGGACAAAACCGATGTATCCTCTAAACTTGTGTTAGATTCAATGTCAGACTCAAGAAGAAGCGTAGTGAAGCACGTTGCAGCGAAGACATTTCCCTTCATGAATTGGTGGAGTGGCCAGAAACACGCGTGTAAATCAAAGATAATGTTGCTCCATAACTGCTGCACGTGTAAATAAGCACTTTGCTAATTTGCTAAGTTTGTCATATCAACTTCAAAGGTGATTATGTGTCAGTGAACTGCAAAAGTGATAATTAATTACGCAACACTTAGATTTTGTTACTTTATTTGTCATTGCGGCTGCGTCTTTTAACACGATGGTACAACCCTTAAGTTATTCACCTTTCCTTTATCCAGTAAAGTTATTTCTAGTCATCAGCAATTCCTCTATAAACATTTAATACTTTTTGCTCTTTTGAATTTTTTCTGCTCATTATCCCTCCAGCAATGAAATAAAATATCCGCCCATGCTTTAGCCTCCAGCCAGCTAACACGTTTCTCCCTTAAAACAAAAAAACCTATTTCATCCCTGCGTCCTTCAGAGGATCTGGCCTCTGAATTGCTCCACAGCTGACCAGCCAGGCAGTGAAACGTCTGTTTTACAACCAGAGTTTCCTTATTGGTGAATTTAATGACCGGTAATCAAGCAATTAGCAATAAATATCGACTGATTCCAATCGATCTGAGCATCCTTTCGGTCACAACAGGAAACGAGCACGTACAGGCATCCTGTGTTGTTTAGACACGGTTCTGCTGCACACCAGGCTACTGGCTTGCATTTGCATGATTTGCACCTCTATTTAAACGTTTGTGTGGTTGTGTACGTGTGCTTGTGTATCCAGTGTTTGTGTATGAGGAGTGTCATTTTACGTGTGCTCGCTTACGAAAAAGCTCTGCACGATGAATTTGCTTTTTCTTTTTAGCTGCTGCATCATGAAGTGCAAGCTCTCTCATGCCCCATCTGTGTGTGAGTGTGTGTGTTTGTGAAGAAGTGAGTCACCGAGTGCTAAATAAAGTGTTGTGGCGTACTGAGAGTGTGAGTCAATGAACGGTAGGGCAAAAAACAACAAGGTCACCTTCAGCAGACAACAGTTTGAAGCTTGTAAATGTAAATTAGTTTCTCTGTGGATTGTGTGTGCGTGTGCGTGTGTGTGCGTGTGTGTGTGTGTGTTCGGACACCTCGGGCCAGACTGAAACGATACTCTGAGCACCTGTGAGTTACTGAATGACCTCTCAGTTCTTTAGGAGACGAGCGGACCTGTGCCTGCTGACAGACTGTGAATGTGCACACGCGCTGTATGTTTGCACGCACATGTGTGTGTGCATCTGCACCGGCGCTGCCAGACAGCTTCTGTATGTGCCCTGTCCGTGTCTCTGTGCTCAGCTGCCAATCATCCAGTCATCTCTGCCAGTTTCTCCTCATTAGCACACACTAACACACACACACACACACGGACACCCACAGTTACAGGCTTGCTGCAGGCATGAGGCACTTGCACATATTAAACATGCCAGTATCTGTTATCTGGCCATGCTGGAAAAGGCAGGAAGATGCTAATCCAGAGAGTTTATATTAATATTTCTGTGTCGTTTATCTGATAAATGTAAAATAGACACCAAAATCAAAGATTATTCGCTCCAGTGTTTCTTGCCGAAGTATCAGCAAACACTGTGTTGAGTGTTAGCTGAGAAATTAAGGATAAGAGGACAGAGTCCAGCTGTAAGAACAAAATAGGAGGTCATTTCAAATTATGCAAGTCAGGCAGGTTTGGTGTAAAGAAAGTAAAAGTATCAGTAAAATTCACATTATGTAGTATATCATAGCATATGTGGTCATGCTTTAGTAAGTGTGACTAGTTTAGCTTCTGTATAAAGTGATCGTGATGAGCAGCCGAAGCTAAATTGCAGAGAATCAGTGTGTTTTGTGTTGCAAATCTTAAAATGTCAAATGTTTTTAGATAAAGTGAGCAGTAGATTAAAAACCCAATCATGATATTAACCATGAAGATACCAGTAATAGACTCCGTATCCCGTGAGAGGATACAATTTCTTGAAAATTAATTCAGAACCGGTTTTCTGTGGATAAGATAACCTGATGGGAATGTCGTTTTTCTCGTCAGTCCATCTTCCAGATCAAGATAACTCATCACAAAAGATACGTGTAAAAATCAAATTTTGCCACGAGGCAGTTCTGCTTATTGATTTGCAACACACAATACAACCACAATATAATCAATGCAGCAACATATTTGATGGTTGGCAAACTCATATTGTGTCATGGTATATATCACCATGTCAACCCATCCTGTACGGTAATACAGTATTTAAGTTGCTGTTTCACCATAACAAGCAGTGCCTGACTGCCAGTACCATTAATTACATTATCTAAGCTGCAAACAAAATACCAGAAAAGATTACACCAAAAAGGGAAAGTATACAAAAATATATATACAATTTGTGCAATACAAACTTTATTTATACACTCAAAGAAGTGACTTTAAATATTTCAGTTACAGGTAATATTGTCATTGAATTTTATCTGGAGTCAGTGTGAATAAATCAAATAACTTAGTCTGATTAAATGAAATCAATGCAGACTAATACATAAACCTTATGAGTTTATACAATTGTAACATATAAAGTTACATAAACTGTTTTTTCAAGTATTTGTTATTCCAGTATTATACATAAACCTGATGCATTTTTAAATGTTTTTTCTGTCTCAGTTAATAACTCACATGCAGTTATTTAATTCATACACATTGAATCAACCTGACAGAAAAACTTTAAATGTGACCCTTTATATTAAACTTATGTAATAGAATTAGATGGAAATATTACATGTAATTAAAACACTAAAAGTAACTGCTTAGGCTATATTTGTATAGTACTGTTACTACTGTTGGATTTTAATATAATCTCGAACTTACCTTTCCCTTTTGAAGGGAAAAATATCATCAGATGATAGATTATTGTAAAAATGAAACTTTTTTCAGACTGAGAAGACACAAATCTCTCCTGCTGTAGTGATATTGAACTAGAGAGCCAGACAGGCTGACGCAATCTCTAAATTAGCGTCATTTTCTTCCCTGTACAGTTTGTACACGTTGTTCTGTCTAATTAAATCTTGCAGATTAAGCCTTGTGAGCATCAGAGCACACATGTAGATTATTGCTCCTGCATGAGTCAGATTCTTCAGATGCTTACCAACCACTGGAATATAATATTATATATTATAATAATATATAATTCTGTTAAAGACACTGAGTATCAGAGCAAAGTAGTTCGCAGCGATTTCTCTGATTTTGGTGTCAAAAAAAGAGTCAAACTCTGCATTTGTTCCTTTTAAATCTCACGTTTGAGTCAGATACTTGTTGGTAAAACGCAGACTGGTGACACTTTATAATCGCCATCATTAATAAATTGTAAATTTATAGTTAATTAAACTTTAAAATGATAGTTATTTCCCTGTACAATATAAAGCATTTCATTTCTGTGAAATAACTATTGACCAAGTTTACCGTTTATTAAAGATGTGTAGCAAAAAGTGTTACCTGCAGAAATAATTTATCATTTATTATTTTATTAATGCCGTTCCAGCATGGCCGACCTCACCCCTCCACCTCTGACACCCTCCTCCTCCCCTCCCCTCACCCCGCCTGCCCCGCTCCACTCCCCCCCACCCCACCCCACCCCACCCCACCCCTGCTGTGCCTGGCTGCTCTTGTTTGACCTTTGCCCTCGCTTGCAGGTGGGCGGAGCAGGTGTCCAGAGTTGGCCAATAACAATCAGGGCGTCGCCCTCTGTGACACGCCCTCTTTGGGGTTGGATAATGAGCAGGCTCCCGACAGCCGATTCGCCGGTGAGTGGCAACCTCTCGAACATGGACCGATGAGAGCTGAGGACTGGGCATGAGAGTGAGGGGGGGGAGGGGAGGGTTGAGGAAGACGAGGTGGGATGACGGAGGCAGAGTGCATGAGTTGGCTTACATTAGCTTGCTGTGCTAACATGCTAATACAAATTAAAGCTGTAAAAGAAAGCAAGAAAACAAATTACATTTCTTATTTTAGTGTCAGTTTTAGTGAGCAGAGAGGAGGTTTTGTTGCCCAGCATGAAGATCTGGCGCCCTCCTTCTTCTCTTCATCCCTAACCCTTTGGTGTTGTGGTGCTCCATCGCTTTTTTCTCAGTAGCGGTTAGCTGTGCACTCTCTCCCTCCTCTCCCCCTTTTAGCTGAAGCCCTGGTGTGTGTTTCTGTGTGTGTGTGTGTGTGTGAGTGCATCCTTTATCGTTCGCGAGTGTGCATGTTTTCTGTTTGCGTGAGTGCGACAGAGATGAAGAGTCTGGTCCTTCCCAGAGTTCATGTTCAGCTTCTGCCAGCTCCGAGCCGCTTTGCCAAAACATCTGCAAACTCATCCTCACGCCCCTCCATCTTCCCTCCTGTCCTCCACCCTTGCTTCTGAACACTTGGTTACTGTGATGAGGGCTAAAGGTGTGCATATATTTATTAAAGTCTTGGTTGTTTCAATCAGTAATTGATCACAGCCTTTAGCTCGGCATCATTCCCCTCTTAACACCCTGGTTTACCTTCCTTCCCTTGACTCACCCCTTTGGTCTTTTATGGTGGATGTTGTGACATGTTTTCTCTTTCTGTGTCGTAAAAGTGTTCTGCTATCTCTCTGTTTCTC
The DNA here is from genome assembly GCF_965226575.1 of Pagrus pagrus. Lineage (NCBI taxonomy): Eukaryota > Metazoa > Chordata > Actinopteri > Spariformes > Sparidae > Pagrus > Pagrus pagrus. The sequence continues at coordinate 7,245,276 of NC_140208.1, read as the reverse complement.
TCCTTTTTTCCCCCCCGTCATTCTTCACATCTTCTGCTGTCGTTTCCTGGACATTTTCCTTCCTGCCTCTCTCTTCTTTCCTCCGTCTCTCTTTCTTCTCTCGCCTTCTTTCGGATGGACAGATGAGGAGTCGTGCCCAGTGCACATTGAGGACTAGGTATGGAGTGATGGCCAGATGTTAGAAACAGACACCAGGGTCATATTTATATTGTGGTTTGTTGTTATGACATTTTTTTTTGTTGATTGTTCTTTTTATCTGTTTATTATTAATCAATTTTATGTAAGATCACACTACAATAATTATCTTTTCTTAATAGCAGCACAGACTCTGCCTCTAATTATATATTTCTTTTCAATGTGCACATGAGGTGAGGTAGCTTTAATTGCTGATGTTATCCATTATTAAATACTCTCTGTGGTGGAAACCTAAGACAATTAATAATTCATTTTATACCATTAAAGTTGCTTTCATTCGTGCTGATATTTACAGCTCCTTACCGCGTGTCCGGATCCTATTATCTTGTTTATTCAGTGCACAAGACATTCCCTTTGAACTAAGTATAAGGTCGTTTAAGAAAAGTTGAGCATCATTGCAGCAGTGGAACAACTCACGCAGTCAGATAAGGAGGGGTTTTTTGACCCAGATATAGATATTGACGTTTGTCCAGCACCTGCAGTGTCCCAGTTTCTCGTCTCCAGTCCAAACCAGACTGCAGCATGAGTCATCAGAAATATTTTAATGATTTACAGGACGAAACTAGAGAGAGAGATTTTGATTGCATACATACATTTTGCACATGCAAAAACTTAATTCAGGGACACGAGATAAGAATGTGGTGATGTGTCTTAACTTTCAAAAAGTCTTTGGTGTGTATGCATCCTGGTAGCAGTGGGTGTTAATTAATTAATTAGTTTTGCATTAAGAGTAGCACTCGAGTCCATTAAAGCAGTGAAGGCACACTTACAGCATCAGACTACAAGCTGCGTCACTATGTCTTATTAGGTCATATCTGGGATCTGTGTGTTTAAATTCAGGTCAACTCTCAACGATCTCAGCACTCACGAGAGACTCCGGTCCTCTCTTCTTCTTCCCGTCTCCTCTCTGTAACGTTACGTTCATGAAGTAAAGTAACATTTCCCCTTCAGCTCCACTGAACAGTCAACATTACAGGACTGACAGAGGTCACCTCCGCAGATCACTGCTGCAGTCAGGTTGATAAACAGGAGTGAAGATAAATCTATTTTTCACACAACACATTTTGTTTTGATAGAGAGACGCCAGTGGCAGAAATTACATGTTGTGTTTAATAAAGGAACAACAGTCAAACCTCAAGCAATGAAAAACAAGATGGAAATACGGTTATTGCGCACATACGCTGGCCATTATTTATTCGCTACATCTGTTTCCAATCCGTTTTGTCACTTTTTCTTTACACCAACTTTTCCACCTCAGCCAAGCGAAAATACCCTTTTTTTGAAGAATATAGATAAACTTTTTTTTTTACACTGGATGAAAACATTGCAAGATGACCTTCCTCTCTCTCTTTTCTCTTCGTCCTCTTCCTCTTCAGGTCTGATGTACCTCGGGGGCTACAGGCCTGTTTTGGAGCCCCTCCCCCACCACACCTCCACCAGCAATATCAACCTGGAGGAGCAAGGGGCCGAGAACAGGGACGGCCAGAGTCCTAAACATCCTCGCCGCGGACCACTCATTGTGTAACACACTCAAGCAAACACAAAAAAAAAACCACACAGACTTCTCCGTCCAGAGTCAGCTCTTCTTACCCTGCCATAGTGCTGCATCGCTGGATACTGTCCTCACTGAACAGGGAAACCCTCCTCCTCCTCCTCCTCCTCTTCCTCCTCCTCCTCCATCTGTCTGGATTGTCTTTGCTGGCGCTGAAACTCCTCTCGAGTGGAAAGAGGAGGGAAGAGGAACAGAATCACCTGTCTGTCTGTCATCTGTGCACTTTTATCTCACAGCGGTTTCTTTGTTTTCTGTCTGTGACCTATAACTTGTTGTGGGAATGATTCGCCTACTGCTACATTATTATTTATTACCTGTAGGTCTAACCAATGAGAGCTGTGTATTGTGACACTATCTTTAGAAAAAAAACAACAAAAAAAATACATGCTGCTCCTCTCCTTTCCTCTCCTCTATTACCAGCCAAACAGTCAGGGGCTACTGTGATCGGCAATCGGATTTATTACTAACTAATTATTCTTCTCTGTTGTAAACTGTATGTTGAACGAGAGGTCGGACACTCGTTCAAAGTCAAGCCAGCGGCACGCTAGCGAGCTAAAACGTGCCGACTCCTCTCCTCGGATCAGGGAGCTCCCGTCTTCGCATGCAGCTTTCGACTTCCGCTGACGTTTTTTCCTGTCATTCCCGCCACGATTTTCAAACACCTCTGCTGAATGTGAACACAGAAGAAGTGGTCGGACTTGTGAGGTGGCGGACGAGCCGAGAAACGGCGGCCAAAATGAACAGAAATGGACTGAAAATTTGAAAAAAAAGACACGTCACACAGAATGTAGGACGACGATCTCTTCAGAAGGGGAATGTACGTGACATTTGAATCGTCACCGAAACTGGAAATAAACTGGTTCTCCAAAAACACACACACACACACACAAACACACATGCTCACCACGCCACCCTCTCTCCTTCTGCAGCTCCATCTCAGCATGTCAGTATTATCAACTGGAAATCAACACCAAGCAATAAAGACGCCGAAGCTGCATCTCCTCCTGAGGATGCTCATTCTCAGTTCAAGCAAAAACTGTGTTTGCACTGGCTTGTTGCATTCAAATCCAGACATCTCGATGTGTTTAAATGTTATTTTTTATTTTAATTTTGCCATTGTAAAGGGATTTATTGTGAGAAAAATATACAGTGAATTTGAGCTTTAGGCCACCTTGTGGTTAGCTGGCATTTTGTTCACCATCATATTTCCTGTTATAGACCTTATTTCTCACGGCGGCCATTTTCCTTCAACATCACGCTCAGGGTGGGAAGCTTGAAGGCCGCTGTGTTCCAGGTTGCATAAACGTAGGTAATCTGACAAATTGATCAACGACTGGAAAGATCGTGCATAGTGAAAATCTGGAGGCACATTTGGCCTGATTTCAAGGTAAAACAATTTATTTAATAGCCCCTCAGCTGATGTTAGCATTTAACCACTTCCTAGCTAATGTTGGCGTTTGAATACACGGTGTGTTTCACTTTCAGGTAAAGACAAGATGTGTAGTGATATTCCTGAATTAATTTACACCTTTCCTAATCGTATCAAACAGTAATGTTAGCGAGAATGTGGCTGAATGACAACACGCTGTTGTCGTCGATGATCTCGTTGGCATCCTAGCTAACATTATCGTTTGATTGCATCCTGTGTGTTTCACTTTCAGCTTAAGACAAATGTCTCCTAGATGTGTGTGTAGATGTGTGTAGAACAGTAACGTTTCAAACAGTTGCGTTAGCTTGAATGTAGGTGAATGCTAATCTGTTATTAAATGTGGTCTACCTTTAAATATGGTCCAATGTCCCTCCAAAATTAAACTATCCATTGTCTTAACATTTGCTATTCAAACAAGAAGTAGTGAAATGTCAACAATTGATCAGATTGCCTACGTTTATATGACTCAGAGGGCAGCAGTACAACATTTGAGTGTCATGTCAGAGGAAAATGGCCGCAATGTGAATATATGGTCTATTATCACCCCGACGGGCCCTTTATCTCCTTGTTTGTGAAGCTTTTAGTTGTTTCGGTTTCGTATAACTTCAGTGTATAGCTCACCTCGTTGTTGATGTTCTCCGTTTCTGTGTTTTAATTTGTTGCAAAACACTGTGTCGTTTAATAGAATGTGGATGAAAATATGTGAAAAATTTGTAAAGGTTTACACACTCGCGCAACACACGCGCGCTCACGTAAAAACAAACAACTGAAAAGGGACGATATCAACATTTTAATGCACTATTAGCTGTTTCCTAGACAACACACTTTGCGGTGCATGAGGCGATAGTAGAGTAAGCATGTTAGTCTAGGTCAGCCTGCACCCTCCTGTAGAATACTTGATGATGGATCACTGCACACACGTAAAGACTTTCCATATCCTTCTGCAGTGTTATGTATCGGTTGCTGGCTCCCTATTCCCTTGGCCCGAACTGTTACGGTCAAGAGTACTGCACTACTATATCCAAGCTGCAAACAGTCACGTGATCACAGTCCGAATGTGTCGATGAAGCCGCTCTCTGGCACCAGTCGCAGTATGATATCAAAGGAATGGGTCCCGACCCCACTTTTCTAGAATTACGAGTGAAAATGTCAAAGAAAACATCAAACGGACAATAAAGTTTTTGCATCTAAACGGTCTCTGAGTGATTTGCTGTTGATGTGAAAGGGAAAGGTTCATTAATCAGAGCAGTGTTGTGTTTTGGTTAATGTCTCTGGCATGTTTCCTAACATGGTCTCCGTCTCTCTCCTCTCTGCTCCATGCAATCATTATTTAAAAACTCTGGCATGCAGCTCCTTCCCACCGCGGCGCTTGATTTGTTTATTTGTCGCCAGTAAAAATAACCTCTCAAAGCTCCCACTCTCCAGATGCATCGTTTCTTTTCCCCCCTTTGATCTCCAATTAGAAAAAATCTAATTTGAAGAAAATAAACGAATCAGACCCAAGAAAGAAAAATAACTTCTTCTAATTGTGTCTTTAACTGATCAACTGACTGTGTGTAATATTAAAAGGACAACAAAGAGGGAGTTATCATTGACTCGTAGTGTTCTCTCTTTATAAACTGTTTTAGCCTCTTTCAGCTAATTGTTTTGGTTTCACAGCCACAACTTTAATGTTTTCGTTCAGTCTCACAGCCAGTAACATCAGCGTGGTAGCTGATAAAGAGCCAGGTCCTTTTAGTAGAGACCAAAAACAGAGCTAACCTTATCATTTATAACAGGTAAATGTTTTCCAGATTTCTACATAGACGCCCAGTTTACCTCTTAGTTTTCTCCCGTTCCCGTTTACTATCATTTCATAACTCAAGTATCAGTGTGAGGCTTATTCTCCAGTTGGGTTTGCTTGCAATATACAAATATGAAAACACTTTGTACTGAAGTGAGAAGTAGATTAAGTGTACAGAGTAGTAGTCATAGTATAGTTGAGTAAGGTGTGGTGACCAGAATGCCAAAACTACGGAGTTAAAGGAAGCTAAACAAGCTAAAAGCTAAAAGAAGAGTTCATCCAAAAATGAAAATTCACTCATTATCCACTCACCCTCATTTCTCACTGCCATTTTGTGTGTTTCAGTTGTTGTTTTTGCATTGTTTTTTTTGTTTTTGACGACGAAACTTTCAATAATAGGTAATATAATCATTAGTTGCAGCCCCACCTAACCGTTCATAAACTCCAGAGTAAATTAAAACACAATTTGATGAATTAAAACCGGCATTAGTGAAGTCACTTACTGCATAAAAAGAAATACAATCTGTATTTTTTTTTAACATAACTGATAAATTAGCTGTAATGCTTGGCTGTCAAATGGGAAGGGGAGGACAATGAGTGGGTTTAAATGGCATCATTGTTCATAATGTCATTACCACATTACCACATTACCACCTAATTGAATTTAACCTACTCATGTCGTGTGCTGTGCACTCACATGTACAGGCTCACACCCACCATCAATCTGTCACCAGTGTCAAATAAGTTGTGAGCACGCTGTAAATCCACATTATCTCTCCCGGGAGACACATAAATCCTCACCACCTGCCTTTCCCACAGTTTTATTATTTGTTACTCGATCAGCTTCAATCTCACCTGAAGGTCTGATGTGTTCCCCTCCTCTGTTAACAAATTACGTCAATCCGTGGCGTCCACTGTGGGATGGGTTTCTTATTTCAGCCGGTTGACAGAGGTCATTTGTTCTGCCCAGCCCTCCTCGACAGCAACACACAGCGGGTCTGGTCTCACAGCAGGGACGCACACTGGACTGGAAGCTGCGAACACACACAGCTGCAGATATGATGCATGTTGCTTTTTTACTCCTCATCGCCTTCACAGGTAAGACTTTGTGCTGTAAGAGCATGTTATTTTTGTCAAGTCAAGAGACAGAAAAGTGTCACCTCCATCGTACTTTACAGTGTTTATATCTGATATGTAAACTGTTTGAGGATGTGAGCCTGTGAGCGTTGTCACAGAGTTACTTCAGAGCAAATCTTAAACCAAAAATGGTCATGATACAAGTTTAAAGTGTTTCTATCAGCTAATTTTCACCAGAAGGACTCTCTTAAAAATAAGAAATTAAAACAATGTAATAAAAAAAAGGCATTATATTGGGTTCAGCATAACACACAGAAGCACACATTTAAAAACATAACATCTAAGAATTAGACATGAGTACAGGTTTGTTGCTGTATTAAGGATTTGGTTGCTCTATTAAAGGTGGTAAAGTTAGCTACAAAGTTCAAGTGAGGTAGTTCCCCGACTTTGATCCTTTCACATTAAGAGCTGTCTGAGCAAAGCATGTTTTACAGAATGAAACTTTATTTTACTTCTGGAGGAGGTGAAGCATCGTGGGCACTGCAGCGGTGCACGAGTCCACTTGCTGTCACAGTTTGCACTGGACTGCTGCAAACAATGAGTACCAAAACTGTTTCAAATATTCAAAATCGATATATGGATGTTTTTGACAACACTAATACTCGCGTGATACTATCATAAGATAGTCTCTAGTTGTTTTTTTTTAAGAAAACAAAAACTTCTGTCTGGTAACTGTTTTTATGCGCAGTAGCTGGAGCGCCCTCTGAGAAAGTGTGCAGCTACCAGGACGTCCTGGACTACCTGAACCTGACCAAAGAAAACAGTGTGTTCAAAGTGACCCGGCCCGTTCTGGACTACACACACCCCACCATAGTAGAGCTGGACATCCTCCTCTATGCCATCCTGGCTGTGGTGGGTGCTGATTACTATGTTGGTGTATGATTCATCACCTGAACGCTGCCATGCAGAGTGATCAGCTCTGATGTGTGTGTTTGTTACCAGATTGAGAAAACACAGACTTTCATTCCCTTCATCTGGGCGACGATGGTGAGTGAGTCTTTATAGCTTTCATTTTGATTATTTAAAAACAAAATGTCTTCTTAAAACAGTAGACGGTAACGCACTGTTTGGTCACCTGTTGTTTAGTATTTTATTTAAAATCATCGTCTCTTATTTTTCTGGTAATTCACCTTTAATTGGCTGCAGATTTGGCAAAATGAACGCATCTCATGGGACCCCGATCAGTTTTGTGGCATCAGCCAGATTTCGGTTCCTACAGACATGCTCTGGAAACCAGACCTCTTCATCTACGAGATGTGAGCCTGCAGCACACACAGACACTAAAGTTTGGTTTAGGAAGACAAGGATTAGATCGACCGTTACAGTATCTCTTGTCACGTATCTCTCGCACTGAACGCAAAATAAATTTCCGCCTTTGGCTGGATTGCAATGGCATGCATCGAGGGTGTGTCTGTGTTTAATCTGAATGAATTCAGCACTCACCTGAGACTCCGGTTCTCTATCTTCTTTTCCCCCTCTCCTTTGTACTTTCATGACAAAAAGTACATTTCCCCTCCAGGTCCAGCAAGCTGCTCGCTCTGCCCGGTCATCCCAACACTTTGCAAAGCCCTACAACACACATGAAATTTTCCACGAGAGTGTAATATTTGCAAATTACTGTCTATTTGTTTTTTGCATTGACTTTGTATGTAATACACAGTACAAGGTCATTTATTAGTCTTAACACAACACAGTGTTCATAAACTCCTTCATGCTTCACAAATTACAGAAACATATAGGCTTATCAGCAAGGTAAGCAGCAGCGCGAGATGATGGTGATGATAATGTGGTCAGCATCTTCATATCAAAAGTTCGACATCTGGGTAACACTGTAAAACACAGTCCACCTCTCCTTGTCCTGCTGTAGTCCTGTGCTCTGTTGGCTCAGGACACAGTCTGCCCATCGAATGCAACAGCTTGATCTGAGATGTTGTGGCACAACAGTCTCTGATTTCACAATATTTTGCCAGCCTGTGTCCCATTTTGTCCCATTTTGTCCATTCCCTTTTACTGTGACCAGACATTAGCCAGGAGCAGCCTTAAACCAAGCTGGGTGAGCAGGGCTGTTATTCCGACTCTCCTCCTCCCTGGGGCGGTCCAGCCCGTCAGGATGGATGGTTGAAAGACACCGTGGGCCGTGATGGTCTCAAAGTCTGCTGCTCTTAACCCAAAACACCAGCTTTCTTCTCCAATGACAAGAACATTGGAGACGGTTTATGGCCGTGAAATAAACATTCAGTTCACGGGCAAACGTTCCCTGGACGTTCCTGCAGCCAACATGCACGCTCCCTAATAAGCCAATTTATTAGCTTGATATTTGCTGATGCCACACACCCTGTGTTTGTTTAGAAGGTAAATGACTTTACTACGTGCTCATGTTTATAAGTAGGTCACACAAGAGTTTTTATACTATTGTTAAGCGCGGTAATAAGCAAATACATGATCCAGGAAGAGCGCCCTCATGTGTTGATTCTGTTAATGATCAATGTGGTTTAAATGCTCTGCAAACAAGACTTTGTGTGATGTCTCAGGATACAAAAGGACGACTCCCCTCATAATCCCTACATGTACGTGTCGAGCGAGGGGGAGGTCATTTTGGAAGAGGACATGAAGGTGGTCAGCACCTGTCGGATGGACGTCCACAAGTTCCCCTTCGACACACAGCGATGCAACATCACCATCGGATCCGCAATACACTGCGGTGAGGGAGGGAGTGTGTGCGGTGTGCGACTGCCTGTGCTGACGTTTTTACCTCCACCTCCTTTTCAGTCAAATTTCCCAATCTCTCCTCAGTCGATGAAATCCGGCTCCACGCTTTCTCCAACTCTTCTCGGGCCACGCAGTTCTCCAGAGAGATGATGAAGACGCAGGGAGAGTGGGAGTTCCTCCAACTGTCCATCTCCAGCTCCAATTTCACCTACCATGACAGACTGTGGGAACAGCTCGTATACACTGTATGCATCAAAAGGGACGGAAACAGACGGGTGACAAAATAAAAGAAACAGCTGACTGTATAAGTGGAGAAACATAAGAGATCAGATACTTTTATACAGCGCACCACATGAGGTAATATCTTCATGTTCATGCCTCCAGCTGAGTCCAGACAATTGTAAAATCTATGCTGAGAGCTGTTCTGGACGCTCCTGGTGTCCCAACACATTAACAATACACTTTATGTTGTTTTTTCCTTTAATATGTCACCCATCTGTATATTCTTCTTTCAGTTCTGAAAAGTCTGGGTCCATGTAAAGAAACATGGAGGGAGCACACAGACTATATTCACAAGGGCTGATTAACTAATAGGACACAGGTGAACACAGAAGAAGGGTGGGATATCACACAAAGGGAGGAAATGAAAAGCAAAACATGACACACGAGGGCAGAACTTCAAAATAAAACAGGAAATAACCACAAACTCAAACTATGCCTCATCCCTTGTTTGCACCTGTTTTCCCAGTTCACCATGAGGAGGCGGCCCCTCCTCCACGTCATCAACTTCCTGGTCCCCATCCTGTTCTTCCTGACCCTCGACCTCGCCTCCTTCTTCATCGCAGACCATCGAGGAGAGAAGCTGGGCTTCAAAGTCACCGTGCTGCTCGCCATCTCTGTCCTGCTGCTCATCCTCAACGAAATCCTGCCCTCCATGTCCAACAAGACTCCACTCATAGGTACACGGAGAGATTATGATTCACACTGTCCGGGAGAGTCACATTCAGAAACAAAACGTAGTGATGGCCTGTTTTTCTCCTCTCAGCGACCTACTGCATTGTGATTTTTGCTCTGATGCTGCTCAGTCTGCTGGAGACCATCTTCGTTACGTATCTTATGGAGAAAAACTCCGCGTCCCAGGAGAAGTTCGGGCTGAGGGTCGACAACGAGGACACACAGGAAAAAGCAGAAATCGATAATTGTAACAAAGGTGAGACCCAGATTACAGACAACAGCGGTTTTCACAGCAGCTTATCGGATGCTCCATGAAGACAAAGATTTTGTGGCTGCTGATTCTTGTTTATAATCTCAAAGGCCTTAAAAACTTAATTTCCCAATCATAGCTGTGCTCATTTTACCTGTGCAGTCATTCTTGTAACAAGCCTGCTGTGTGCTTTCAGAGGAGAGAAGACGGACCTGCTGTTCCTGCATCTGTGAAGCGTCTGATGGTGAGAAACGGCATGAGCTGCTGCCTCTGGCTGAAGAGGTACACAGACGGATCGAATACAGAATTATTATGGCAAGCCAGGTGGACAAAATTGCGTAGTTTCTCGAGCGTATTTGTCAGATTAATATCACAATTCATATTTTCTTAGTTTAAAAACATGCACTTCATTTATGTGGAAACCTGCAAACCTACAAGGGTTTACGATGCCAGAAATGGAAGCATCGGTCAACATTGTTGAGCCAACATGGCAAAGTGAATGCATTTTATATGCTTTTAAGATGTGATGAGGCTTTTGTTTTCTCACTGGACACAAACAGCAGTCATCTAGATGAAAGTCCTGTGTTTGTTTGACCCAATTATCCGTCCCTGACCTCCGTCCTTTGCCGACATATCGCACTTTATATATCTTCTACTGACTTCCTCCTTTGTTGCTGTCATTATTACTACATCCACTAGAGGTCGCAGTCTAACCAGAAACGTGGGTCGCAATGACCTGCTTTCAAAGTTGACCTCATTGGTCTTGACAGCCTGGATTCAACCAGTTAAAAAGCAATAACTTGCATGAGAAACTGAACAGTTCTGTCCACCTGGTGTATAACACATCATCAGTGTCAGCAGACCATCTTTAACACGACTCTGTTACTGCCGTTTGGTGCAGGTTAACAACAGCGTTCAGTCAGCGGAGTCTCGTGTGTTACTGTTGATCCTGGAGGAGCTGAAGGAGCTGCAGAAAACTCTGAACATGCACTTCAGCTGCAGAGTGGGAGAAGGGAAGTCCATCCAGTGGGCCGCACGGATCAACAGAGCCTTCTTCATCTTCTACGTCACCACTGTGTCGCTGTTTCTACCCCTCATCTTCGTGGAGTGGAACACTTAGAAACGTGAAATGTGTGGAAACTGTGTCGTGTTTGGTTGTGAATCTGTTTTATGTGGTCAAAGTGAGATGAACTACGATAAACTGAATAGCTAAATGTTGAATTTAAAGAAGAAAACAGTGTCTGCCGGAAACCTACGAGAATTTTTTTGAAAGCAAACATAAATTTGCGGCAAAAAACAAATGAATTGTTCCTTAAAATGTTTTGAAATTCAATAAAAACAAAAATCCACAGCAAAAAAGGCCCCAAAAAGGTTTAGATTATTGTAAAAATACAGGTGCAGCTGTATCTGGTGGTTTATGATGTAGAAGATAAATACTGACCCCAAGACGAACCTCAATATGGCCACAACCACCTCCTAAAATCCCGTGTGCAATATGACAAATCTGCTCTGATGTCAGGACAATCGATTGTTAAAGAGGAAACTTTCCTGCTTCATGTTTTAACACGACAGTATTTCACATCATCTCTCAGATCTTCCTCATCTCATCTCATCTGTCACTCACAGGCTTTAAACCAATCTGTCCTCCCCAGCCTCGATACCCTCCATGATATAAACGCATCATCCAAAAGTAGGCTGGTGGATCTGATGTGTTGTGGTGGACAGGGTGGAGGAGACTCTCATCACTCAGGCTGCTGCAGAGCCCTTAAAATATCCCCACAGGACCTTTACATGTTTTATCGTTTGACCACATCGACTCACAGTGGACGTTGATTTGATTTGTTGCAGATATGCCAGCTGGAGCGGCTTTTTCTGGATGGCAGTGTTGGTCTCTGAGTATCATATCTCAAAGACTTCTGGGTGGATTGCAAGAAAAATATTCGTGGCCCTGTATATTGAATCTTTATAACTTCAGTTATTCCTTGAATTTCCCTACATTTTACACACATTTGGGGATTTGAGTCCATGTCTGGGGTGAAGGGATTATCAGGAACCTTCGTTCAAGCTCAGGTTTGACCCTCTGACAGTGTCTTTGTGCCGCCACAAGATGGTGCGCTTTACCCTATATTACCCAAGTCTACAAGTTAAGTATACTGTAGAAGAATAATCTGCATCAACATAATTAAATTTCACTGCATACATTATAAAAATAGGTGATTATTCTGCTAACTTTCTGTTAACTGCAATGTGTATTTGTATTTTTACCTTATATTCTTCTAATCGCAACTTTTAATGACTTTTCTCTATCGATCCATACTCACTTCCATCCTTGTGCTGCTGCAACACCTGCATTTCTCCTCTGAGGAAGAATAACTAGCCTAAAACACTGACTTTAAGCATTTTAATTACATTAAAATTTTACATCAAGTTGAATGACATGAGTTCAATGTAAAAGGGCACATTTTTTAATTTAAATTAATGCAGACTTATGTGTTTTTACTTAATTATTACATGTGAATTTAAGGGGAACTTCTATTCAAACATAATGTGTTTTTCAAGTGTAAGTACATTTAAATACTTAAAGTCACCCTTGAGTGTACTGACTCATGTGTTTTTCACCTGGATGTGTCAGATTTATGTGAAACATGTTTATTGCTGTAATGATTTTCACCATTAAACAATCATTACAGCCCATTTCTGCCTCCAGGGGCCTTCCTGCATCACTGAGAGATGCTGTGGGAGTGACCAGCCTCCGGATGGCTGTCAGACTAATGCCAGTATTAAAATAAAAATGGTCATTCAGTTTGCCCGGCCCTCTTCCAGTATGTGGAAGTGGCGACATTACCGCTCTTGGTGATATTTACAGACACTACAGAGAGGGCAGGGATTCACACTGACTTTGGATTCTCACTTTCTCATCGCAGTCATGATGCTGTCTGGTGTCCTGCTGCTGCTCTTCCTCACAGGTAAGCTTGGATGACTTATTTCCTGGACACTCTTGTGGCTTGATAATTAAATCAAACTGCGTTGCCCTTTTTACCGTGGACAACTTAAAGGGCAAAAACTGACTGTTTTTTTTTAAATGTCATGAGTCTGTTTGGTGTTTTTATTGAAGGGATTAATGCGTGTGATTTTTTTCTTGTTGTAAAATGTAAAAAAGAAGAAAAAGCAAGGAAAAAGGAGGAGAAATGAGAAAAGAAAAGGTTTTTTTTAAAAACAATAATTTAAAAAAGAGGAATATTGGTACAGATTAAAGTGTCCTGGGAGAACTTTTGCTGGCATAATTATGCTTTTAAACCCAGATTTGCAGGCCTTCTCGGGTAGCATATATAGCAAATATGTATCTCTCAGACAGAAATCCATGTTTAAACTTAAATGACCTCAGACTCTCACATCTATCAAAAATATATATAAATAAAAAAATCATTATTGGACTGGTGAGATAAAACCCTGCAGTCCTGCCAACGCCCATCCCATAATGGCCTTTCAGTGACCACAATCACTGGGTATTACTGGAGAGATCTGTGTGCTGCTGCTTTTCGTGGTTTGATTACTGATGTCAGAAGCAGTGGATACCAAACCACCATGTTTGTCTTGTCTCGTCTACTGATAAGTAATTAAGAGCACGTACAGTCAATCTGATTTATTTCCTGTCAAGAGTGATTTCTGTCATACAGGACGTGTCTTGATGTTTCTGCTGTAGATGTGGTGAACACTGAGGATAACTGCAGTTATCAGGATGTTTTAAATCACCTGAATCTGAAAAAAGACAGCGAGTTGTTCTCCATGACCCGGCCTGTTAAAAACTTCAGAAGGCCCACGGAGGTGTCTCTGGAGGTTCTGCTCTACGCCATTCTGGATGTGGTGAGTGATTATCAGATTGTCAGTTTTTTTTAAAAACAACCGGATATAATCGGCAGAATAAATGTTAGCAAATTACGTTTCTGCAAAACCACAGTTAAATTAAGACCTTATGTTTCTTTATGTTGCAACCTAATAGAGTGATGTAGTTTGTAATCCGAAATGCCGAACATCAGTTCGCATTTTTGCACATTTGGTTCCCTCGTCTCAAAGTCTTTGAGTTTTCTTAATTGATTTCCAGTTAAATGCCTGAAATAAGGTCTGTGGTTACCACACGCTTTGCTCTATGCCTTAAAATACCTCATTAAATGTCCAACAATTTAATTATAAAGCGCTTAAGTGTCTTAAAAATGGTGGTTGCTAACAAGTGGCTAAATGAGACTACAGAGATTGTCGGGGACATTAAACGTCATCACACCAAACACGGAGACTCATCTACTTACTAGTCCGTCTTTACAGGCCGACTTTAGTTACAAACTATTCTATCTCTAACTTTACAACTTGTAGGTCCATGAATTTATAAAAAACGTGCAATTGTGTAGTAAGACGCTCAGTGGTGGTGACGTATAAGTCATGCGACCGCAATGTAGTCTGTTTATAGCCTATAGTGGTCTGTGTGGAGGTATGCGCTCTATGATAGGTTTCAAAGTTTGATTTGACACAGAGTATCTGGAATATTTTCAGGTGTATTTCTTTGTTTACAGGTTGAGAAAGACCAGAAATTCATTCCTTATGTTTGGACCGTCACGGTGAGTTTTGAGGACTGAACTCTGACAAATCTCCTGCCTCCAAAGTCCTTTAAACGGTGTTAATTTGTGTCACTCTGTCACTTCCCTTTTATTTACCATCTATTTTATTTTTTACCGTTTGTGACTCCTTGTTTTCGTCTGTAGAGGTGGCGCAATGAATACATTTCCTGGGATCCAGATCAGTTTTGTGGAATTAGTAATGTTTCTCTTCCCACTGAAGTTTTGTGGAAACCAGATCTCACTATTGAAGAGATGTAAGTGCAAATGTGCCCACATTACCACACACACACACACACACACACACACACACACACACACACACACACACACACACACACACACACACACACACACAGCGCAGTGCATATAATGACTTTTTAAAATTGACAGCTAATTAAGAGAGTATTATTCAGATGTCTAGACTGTCATAATGGCTCTCAGACTCTAATGCAAAAGCCAACATCAGTATCAAATGTTCCTGTTTTTCCTCCCTTATTTCCATCTGGGTGCCTCAATGCTTTTGCTATTTTGAAGCCCTCAGCAGAAACCCTGTGATCATTTTTACATGTCACAACAATGAAAAAAGTTCACTGGTATTGTGTGGACATCTGTGAGTCTACATTTTCATAAGATGTCCTGTAGTAATCACCATCATGTGTGTTTCACATGATTTCTCATACAGGACAGAGAAGGACAAAGCTCCTCCGAGTCCTTATCTCACCATCAACAGTAAAGGTGATGTTGAAGTCCAGAACGACCAGGTGCTGGTCAGCACCTGCAGGATGCACATCTACAAATTCCCCTTCGACACTCAGAGCTGCAACCTCTCCTTCAAGTCTGTCATTCACGCTGGTGAGAGCCTGATGAGCTGTGACTCTAAAATGTGTTTGTATTTGTAAGAGCTAATTGTCGCATTAGCCAAAATTAACATCATGAGGAAAACATATCATATATATATAATATATTTCAATGTATGTCTGGTACTTCCTTAGCACCTCTTCTTTTATCTCCCACCTCAGCCAAAGACATTCGTCTCCAGGCGAGCGACAACTCTTCAGAGGCCACAGAGTGGTCTCGTGAGTTGATGAGGACCCAGTACGAATGGCTGTTCATCAACATGACAGTAACCGCCAGAAACGCCACTGATTTAGAGGACCAAGACATCATCGTTTACAGTGTATGTATAACTAGATACAGAGAGAAACTGCGTCATCGGGCACTTTATCTCCTACAGATCGAGGTGGCTTTATTTGAGTATTGCCATTTTTAAAGAAAACTGTCCTCATTAGCATTTTGGAGGGAAATATCCCACTTTTAAACTACAGTATACTGCTAATATCTGCATTTCTTATTTCTCGCCTTGCTTATCTTTGCATCTTGCCTGTTCTTTCTTTCTCTCTTGTATCCTTCTGTCCTTTCTAGTTTTGGGTACCAAACTCTGTATTTTTAGGGGTGCCGACCTAATAAATTGGTACTTCTGATTCGCATTAAATCAAAAGGGGCCAAATTTCGGTTCCTGACAGTGCATCTTTAAAGTAAAACTATAGAGACAAAGGGACATCACCCTGCAACAAGTCACAGTGAGTCAAAGCAACACTCGCTGCAGTATTTGCAATGCAAAGTACACAGCTGAGTATAACCTGAGGAAACACCTGGTCAAACACCAAATATATGTAAAGTGTTTGGTAGCCTGAAAGCCAGGTCCCCTGCAGCAGCCACAGCCAGTGCAAATATGTGCGCTGTTGTCACACTGCTGTAGTGACAACAACATAACAAAAGTACTGTGTAAAAAAATGCACACTGCTGCTTGTTATTCATGCAGTTATTTATATATTTTTTGTCCAGTACTGTGCTGACTCTACACGTGACCCTTTAACAACATTTCACAGATCAACATGAAGCGGCGGTCCATCCTCTACATTGTCAACTTCTTGCTGCCCGTCCTGTTCTTCTTGGGTCTGGACTTGGCCTCCTTCCTGATCTCAGACAGCGGCGGCGAGAAACTCAGCTTCAAGGTCACTGTGCTGCTCGCTATCACTGTGTTACAGCTTATTCTGAATGAAATTCTGCCAGCCTCGTCAAACAGGATCCCTCTTATAGGTAAAGAAGTTTCTTTATTGATCTGCACTTTAGATGAACAGGAACAGCACATACTGACTCAATGTTTAGCTATTGTTCTGTATTAATGAAGCTCCTTGTCCCGCTCAGCGGTCTACTGTATTGGGATTTTTGGTCTGATGCTGCTGAGCCTCCTGGAGACGATTTTCGTGATGTATCTGATGGAAAGAGACACCCAGGACAACGAGGCAAACAGAGACCAAAGCGGGAGTGAGGACTGCAACAGACAGGAAAAAGCGCTCAACAACTGTCACAGAGGTGAGACCAGGAGCCAGTTGCACCACCTGTGTGTAAGTTCAAAACAAGCCTAAGTACGTAAAGCTAAGACTCCTTAGTGGTCACTTGTCCTAATTAGGAGTGTTACAATTCTCCAAATTCATGATTTGATTTGACTTTTGATTTTAAAAAAGATTGTTTTTTTACAACAACTGTTTGACGGCTTTTTTGCAGGTTAGGGTTAGACAAGTTCAGATAATATTCACCAAAAGGAAGACTCCAGAGTTCAACAAAAACTACCACGCCTTAGTGATTAAACAATAAAAAAATAAAAGATAGAAATTCAGTTTGGTTTCTCAAACCTGTCACGAGCAAAAAAAAATACATCTTCCCAAACAAATAAAGAAAAGATCTTTGGCGGTGTTATGACTTCAGTTCAGTTTTTCCTCCACGAGTGAACCCTCCTGTCAAAGAAGTCAATAAAGGATCTCAGAAACATCTTAAACGCTGTCCGAGTTACCTTAATATCAGTGGCTTATTTAACTTTGATTGCCTAAATGTAATTTTCCATTTAAAATCTTAAATACCTGAAATTACAAAAGTAAAAGTAGTAAAAGGTGGGTAGAACCCTGAATAACAGAAAAACTGCTCTTTTAGTTATTTTGGTATTTCATACATATTTGTTAATTCTTTGATTTTGAAGCCGTCCTTGTGTCAAACGTATCCTTGCAGAGGTGAACAAATGGACTCGATGTGCGTGTATCTATGATGTGTCTAATGGCGAGACTCCATCTGAACAGCTGCCTGTGGCCAAAGAGGTTAGAACTGGGTTGCCCTTTAAATTCTCATCACAATGGGCACAAAATGCTGAATGTCAAATGTTTCAACTGATAACGTGCCGATCAATATTTATATAAACCGGTCTACTAAACCACCTCTGCAGGGCAGCAGCAGCACCAGCAAGCTGAACGAGGAGTACCAAACCTTGGAGAAGCTCTCGCATGAGCTGAGGGAGATGGAGAAAACACTGTGTCAGCTCCTCATCAACAGCAAGGGAGGGGAGAAGCCCGGCTACTGGACCAGAATGGCTAAAAGAGTCAACAAATTCTTCTTTATCACCTATATAACAGTGATTTTCGTGTTTTTAATTGTTATGTTTTTAAAATGGCAAAATGTATTTTGATGATCATCGCTGCATAATGAAAATATGATTTTCTTAAGACTAGCTTTACCCACAGCCGGTTATCATTCATTTTCTTTTTTCTCCTGTCTTCTTGAGCTTAATACATACCTGGTTTGCACTGGTGTTACAGTAATTTACAGTGGCCAACAAATGCGTTGCAACTTAAAGTGCGATATGTAAAGATTTTAGGAAATGCTGTGCATGTGTTTCCCTCTGGAGACAGGAGTTTGTGTCCCGTTTGTGACCACAAGTCAAGAGTGATTTGATTTTAATGTATGAAATATAAGTGAGTAAACATACGCAAAACACATAAGTGATGTCACGCACGTTACATGAGTTGTGTCACTTACATTAGTTATTTTGATCAAAATTTTTCTTTCTTTTCCCAAGCCCAACCAAGTATTTTTTTCTGCCTAAACCTGACCAAATTGCGACCGAACGTTTGCATGATTTCTTCCTCGCGTATCCTGCGTCTGTTTTTAGTGTCACTTGTGCATGTACATGTTATGCATCCACTAGATTCAATATGCAAGTTCACAAACGTGGGTATAAAGCAAATATATCTCCGGCCAAAGAATACCTAAAAATAATGCTTGAAGACAAACCTAGAGCGTGCCCACTTTATTTTGTTAAAACCAGTACAAGCTTTGTGTTGCCTATGACTAAATGTTTTGCAAGGATAATAAGGCATAAGTGCTTTACTTCACTCAATACCAGCACAACCTGTTAGCAGTTGCATTGTCAGAACTACATGGACTCATGAGGGAAATTATAAGTAGATTTTTCCAGATGACTCCTGTTCCCACCTGGACTAATCATAACCAGTGGTTCTGATGGGGTTAACAGTTGTTTTTATTTTTATTTAACATCTTGCTCTGCTGGAAGATTTGCACTCATGATATCAGTGTTTTCCCCACTTTGGTTTTAGTCAGACTGAAGAGGAAATGTTACCTGACTGTTATATATATAGTCCGTCAGTATATTGCAACTACTGAGGTACTGTTTTTTTTGCATGTTTTACACTGTGCTACATCTACAGTACATCTAATCGATATACACCATGGAGTTATGGCACTGATCTGTTTGTATTGTAGAATTATAGTGCACTTATATGACATCTAATATTTACATGTCTGTAGCATATAATATGCAAAATCATTAAGTGTTGTACTTGCCAGTTGTCTAGATTCTTGTTGAAAATGTCCCGATCTTTCAATATTTATATCAAGTTTTCTTCTGAGGAAATGCAATATAGTTAATATTGTGTGATTTACACTACATTATGTCACGGTGTATTTATTTGATGAATTAACAGTTCTGTGATCTGTTGGATGTTATGTACTGGCTTTGAAACATGTATCAGTCTGTTGGTATTGTACAAATAAACATCTAAATAATAAATGGTCTCGCCTGATGCACACACTGATTCTTGTTTTTGTACATTGTGGGGACCACCTTTTTTTTTAAGGGACACAATGTAATTAAACATTTCTGGCGTGCTTGGCAGCAAATTATTTGATCTTTTTCATTGTATCTCTGTAAGTTCATTCAAGGGGAAATTTAAAAGATATGGCCAGTATTTTAGTTTAAAACATTAAAAAAATAAACCAACTTTATCGACAATGTGAAGAAACAACAGTGCTGATGTTATGTCAAAGACATCTAGTGTATGTACTGTGTTGCAGACATGTCAACTGAAGTTAGCATGATAACCAGCTAGCCTCGAACTGTTCTGTCTGTAA
This sequence comes from Pagrus pagrus, assembly GCF_965226575.1. Taxonomy (NCBI): domain Eukaryota; kingdom Metazoa; phylum Chordata; class Actinopteri; order Spariformes; family Sparidae; genus Pagrus; species Pagrus pagrus. Next base: position 7,225,398 of record NC_140208.1, on the reverse strand, counting down.
TACTACTTTGTACCTGTAAGAGGCGATAGTCTGATAGAGTTATAAATGACTATAACAGATTCAAAAATGTCAGTAAATTAAATACTCTCACTTCCATTTCCTTACTAAACAGAAAAATACAACCGAACACCCTTTGAATTCAAATGTTTCTTTTACCAAACTAAGACGAGCTTAATTGCCTCGTTAATTCATAAAACACACGTCATTCAAACTCGACATAAATGAAAAAAACTCACCAACACAGTCGGGATATGTCTTTCTTTAAAATTCAACTTCAACTCAACTTTATTTGATCAACTTTATTTAACATTTATCTTGAGTGCACATAACCATGAGAGTCTCTGTGCACTTTACAAGTCAGTAAAAACAGCAAAACACAATATCAAATGTAAAAACGCACACACATTTGTAAGCACTCACACAGACAAATATACAGGGAACAGTGTTCGAAGATATAAGCGTGGGTGTTAAGTGATCAAACTTCTTAGATTGTGTGAGGACTCTGGCTGCTTTGTTTTGGACCAATTGGAGACCTTTTGTTGCTGTTTTAGGAAGACCAGAGAAATGTGCATTACAGTAATCTATTATAGAAGTTATGAAGGCAAGTACGGGGATTTCAACCAGCTGGGAGGAAGCATTGGCTGAAAATATGAAAATATTCAGCTCTACACACCATTTTCACCCCCTGCTGATGACCAACTCTCTGCTGCTTCTCTCCCAATGCCTCTCCCGTCCCCGTCTGCCGTGTCTTGTTGTCCCTGAAGTCATAGTCTTGGTCAAAGCTGCTGTAAATCACCTCCATACTGTATTTCCTGTTGTCAGTCTGACCTCAGTCGGTCTTGGAGTTCTGTGATCAGTCCCAGTTCAGTGTTCAGCCATGCCCACTCTCATGTCAGGCCGCCAAATCTGATTGAGCTGAGCCCTGTTGCCCGTGGTGACTTCTCCTGTGATCCAAGGTCCTGGTCCAGACAAACTGCAGGGCCACTGGCTCCACGGCTAACTGAGCCCTGAGCTTATTAGCTAACAGTTGCTAGCCACAGTCAAGGATAGCTAGCAAAGAGCAGCATTTGTCAGTTACACTGGTGATATGCTGCTCCCTATGGTTTTTGAGCAACCTTCGAATTCTGGCCACAAGACGGATCACATATCGTTGTTCATGCTTGACAAAAGACTCCTTTCGGGCAAAGCTCCTGCATTAAACTTTTTCACTTGGGAAACTAAACAGCCACAATGGAGGATGTGAGAAGTAAATTGCCTTTTGTTTGATAGTAAAATTGATCTGCCCACAGTTGCATTAGACTAAAGAGAACAAAAAAAACGTTGGTCAGTAAATTTGCCCGGCCCTCTTCCTGTACAAGGACATTACATTAGTGCTGCAACAGCTTCCAACCAAACATCTTCAGACCAAACAGACAGAAGAGGGATGGATGCTCATTGTCTGCGCTGACCTCTCACTGTCATGATGGCTGCAGGTTTTCTCGTTCTGCTTCTCCTCTTCACAGGTAAGCTGAGACAATTCTCTGTATTATGCGTGCAGGTGAGAGATGTTCAGCAGTTTGGCTGAAATGTTTTGCCATTTATCATTCCAGGAAAAGTTTATCTGATCCTCTGTGTTGCTCTCCTCTTTTAATCGTCCAGTTGACAAACTCAAATATTAAATTCCAGAGATTTCAGAGTCGCAACAAAACCAGAACTGTAAAATATAATACATTTAAAAAGCATGAATATTAATTTACGGGAGCCCTAAGTAGTCATGGGTTGAACATATTATTTCCTCCGTTTTCTCGTGATAGTGAGTTAAATTTTATTTGTTTGCTTGGCATCTCAGTAAACAAATTATTATATACATTATTAATGTCATTATCACAGAATAACAAATGTTTTCCGAGATAGCAAGATAAGTTTCTCGAAATCTAAAACTACGATCTTGTAATGTCAGGAAACCAACACTTGTTATTTTGTGATAATTACATAAATAGCTCGTCGTCTTGAAAAGACAAATAAAGTTTAACTCGTCAACCTTAGCTTGCATATAGTAGAGCCCAACTGATAGGGCTGATGCCAATATGCCAGCTGTCGATGTATCGGATGATATGCACATACATTTTGCAACGATCCCTTAAAATTTGGTTATCAAACATATCACAAAAGATATGTAACGGAGGCATGATATTTTACAGTTTAACATTAAACTTGATCATCAACAGTTATTCATACTGTGTAGGAGAGCAGGAGGCATGTGCATGGAATTAATTTTGATTTAAAGACCTGTATACTCTTTTCTGTCAGGTGGAAGCGCCTCGAGTTACACAGAGCGACCAGAGCTTCTTGATGATCCACAGAAGTCTAATCAGAGCACTGGAGAACGTATGTTCAGGAAACAAACACCCCAAAAGTATACAGTAATTATAATCTAATTACTAAGCCTTGAAATTGAAGACACTTTGCTTTTTTTGAGAAGTAATATCACTTGAAAAAATGGTATTTCAACAAAGTAAATTTGATCTGTCATAAATGCATAAAGGTTGGCCTGAGCTCATGTTAAGACTCCCAACCTGAGGTATTGTTCCTGGGTTGAGTCGGTAGAAAATTGTTCTCCTGGCCTTGATTTGAACAACATGCAGCTGATTGATCTCAAACAGAGAGCTCCACTGAACTTCAATGACAGCAAAAATGCTCACATCTTAAAATCATTAGTGGCCTAATGCGATAAAACCCTGCAATCCTGCCAACGCCCATCCCATAATGGCCTTTCAGTGACCACAATCACTGGATATTACTGCACATATTTGTGAGTCGGTGCTTTTCAAGGTTTGAGAATAAATTATGAAGCATATCAAACCACAAAGACTAATGTACTTCATTCCTTCTGCAATTAAGAGCTCCTACAGTAACATAAGAGCAGAAAAACATAAAAGCCCTGAAGAAAAACAAGAGCATGGAAGTCGGTATTTCTCAATTGTACCCCTTTACCTTGACAGACAATGTGTCTTGATATTTTTTGCAGTACATGGGGAGCACACTGAGGGTAACTGCAGTTACCAGGATCTGTTTAGATACCTGCACCTGACCAAAAACAATGAGCTGTTCACCATGGTCCGGCCTGTTAAACACTACAATGTGACGACATGGGTATACCTCAAAATGGTGATCTATGCCATCTTAGATGTGGTGAGTTTTAAATCGTTTTAAAAACGTAGTCGCTGTAGGTACTCTGTTGATCCTTTACTCAGAAGAATAAAGGCGAAAGTGAAGATAAATCCAATATATAATAATTTTATATTAAAACCAGAACAGTGTTTTGTTTTATGACTCTTCTGCTGTCTGTTTGGTCAGCTACAGTAATTATGATAATGTTAATTGTGCTGCTGGAAAGGTTTTCACACATGCTGTTCTGCTTTGCTCGTAGCGAGAGGTTGACCAAACTTTGATTCTTTACACTTGGATTTATATGGTGAGTTATCGCTGAGATACACAGCAGCATTTTTGATCATTCTCACCTGTCTTGTCTTGAGTGAACACCCACATTATTTCCTTTAAATTGTATCTTGACATTGTGTTTCTCGCCTTCCTCCTTGCTTTCTTATCTCCTCCCTTGTTTTCCTGTGTAGAGCTGGAAGAATCACCACATTTTGTGGGATCCGAATGATTTCTGTGGACTAAATCATGTAGTATTTCCTACTGAAGCAATGTGGAAGCCAGATCTATTTATCGAAGAGATGTAAGTGTGAATATACAGTATGTGCATGCTGTAATCCTGTCAAATCCTCAAACAGTACGCCATCAGCAGTGGAGGTGACAGAACATTGTGTTACTGTGTGGAAAGGAAACAAAAACTGACGCATTTGGATGCCAAAACAATTAACAGTTAATAATATTATTTCATACATATATGTATTGTACGTTTAATGTGTGTTGGTTTCCAAAAGTCTGAAAGAGATAGCCATTTTAAAGCTGCTCATGTTTTGTCCATTGGAAAGGCACCTCTAGTGCCACCATGAGGATAACATATGAATTTTGAGTCAAATGTCTAAACAACTATGTGTGTGTGTTTGTTCTCATACAGGACAGAGAAGGATAAGGCCCCTCCGAGTCCTTATATCAGTGTTACGTATGAAGGAATTGTTGACTTAAGGAACGACCAGGTGCTGGTCACCACCTGCAGAATGCAAGTTTACAAATTCCCCTTCGACATTCAGCGCTGCAACATCTCTTTCAAGTCTGCCTTACACTGTGGTAAACTTTAACTCGTTACCTGTACTTACTTACCTGTAGTGATATTTGTTCAACTAGATAGTTTTAGTGTGAGCTGTGGAGTTTTGGAGATATGATAGAGATGTTTACTTTCTCTCTAATATAATGCAAACCCTACCCCTCACCTGTTAAGACACCTCTCTGCATCATTTTTCTTCCACTGCAGATGATGAAATAAAGTTTGAAGCCATCCGCGATGCCTCAAAGATCACAGAGTGGTCCCATGAGGCGATGCAGAGTCAGTACGAGTGGCTGTTCATCAGCCTGACAGTCATGGACAAAACTGTCAACCATTTTGGCTACAATCAAAGCATGATCATTTACACTGTGGGTATTTCTGGATACACTGCACAACAAAATGTGACAGTGTCAGCGACATAAGATTCTCCAGACATTAAAGGAAAGTGATGAGCAACACTTTTATTGTGTCAAAAATGCTTCATTTCAGACGAGGGACTCATCAAGGGTGTTGAGGCTCAACCATGAATCATGCTTACTTAATAAAATATATAGAAAGTCAAAAAACTCCAATACTTGATAGTTTTTCTTTGTCAAAAGTATATGAGACTTTTTTCTCACAGATTACCATGAAGAGGCGTCCTATCCTCTACATTGTCAACTTCTTGCTGCCCATCCTGTTCTTCCTGTGTCTGGACTTGGCCTCCTTCCTGATCTCAGACAGCGGTGGCGAGAAGCTCGGCTTCAAAGTCACTGTGCTGCTTGCTGTCACCGTATTACAACTTATTCTGAATGAAATCCTGCCAGCCTCTTCAGACCGGATTCCACTGATAGGTAAAGAAGCTCAGAGTCAGTCCTCACTGGGCTGCAGAGGTCGTATTGTTGACTCAATGTGTAGTTATTTGTCCACATTAATGATGAAGTCTTCCCCCTTTAGCCGCCTTCTGTATTGGGATCTTTGGTCTCATGATGCTCAGCCTCCTGGAGACGATTTTTGTGATGTATCTGATAAGGAAAGACTTGGAAAACAACGAGGCAGACGAAGACCAAAGCCTGAGTGAGGACTGTGGGGACAAAGTCAGCTTCAAGAACTGTTTTAGAGGTGAGATTAAGCAAAGATTCAGGATCTGAACTCAGTCCCCCATTGCTGTTTCAGTTTGTGACTGCTGCTTTAATATTTGACTGCCTTTGCCCCAGTGTCAGCTGGGATCAGCTCCAGCCCCCTGCGACCCTTTTTTGTGGACACATTGAAGTATGTGGGTAGTGACGGTTATATAATTTGAAATGGACATGTCTTTTTTGTACGTAAAAGAAGCATAAATGAGCCTTAAGAGTGGAAATCAGTGGGGAGGTTCACTGGGGAGTGATATTTTTCGGTGCTTGGCAGGACTAGTGTTTGTAACAGATCTGACGCACAGACGGCACTTTAAAAGCCTTAGCTTAGATCGCTAAGCAATAAAAATCATGTTAATAGCATTCACTCGAGGAAATTGCAAACCTACACCTAGATTAGTGTCCTGTTACAATGGAAAACACTGGTTCTGGTAATGTGACAAGATGCACCGGAGGTCGCACCCATAATTCACGCAAGGTATCACTGGGGCTCGGAATAAGGTGGATAATGGTGTGCGCCCTATCATTGTATTGTATCATAACTGTCTTCGTGTCAAACTCACTGTATCCTTTCAGACAAGAAGAAATGGACCCACTGTGTTTGTGTCCGTGACGAGTCTGCTGATGAAACTCCATCTGAACTGATGACCAAACAGGTTAGAGTTAGGTTTCACTTAAAAAAAATGACACGGACCAGACTGGCATGGCGTCATCCAGCACTAAAGCTCTGTTGGGAAAGAATCGCACTTCCACATACTGTTAGGAACAACTGTGAGTCGAGAATAGATCTAGATAGAATAGATAGAATCTGTTCCACATTTCTAGGTGTGACCTTTGGGCATTTTCAGCCGTTTCTGTGGCGACAAAATCGGGTGTTTTTTTAAAGGGGGGACATTTGGAGCTGTTTTAGTGTGTTTGTGGTTAATGTTTTGTGAGGTAACCATGTGTGCCGGTCTGGTCTATTCCCCCCTGTTGTATTTAACTGATATATTTGGATAAACTGACCATTTCATTCTCATTGTGATGGACACACATTTGCAATCATACATGGTCCATATTCTCCTTAATTAACAGTCCACTAACAACTTCTGCAGGGAAGCAGCAACCAACTGACGGAGGAGTCCCACGCCTTGGAGAAGGTCTCAGATGAGCTGAGGGAGGTGGAGAAAACACTGTCTCTGGTCCTCAAAAGCAGGAAGCAAGAGGCGAAGCCTGCTGGCTACTGGACCAGAGTGACTAAAAGAATCAACAAAGCTTTCTTCATTTTCTACGCCACAGTGGCCAGTGTGTTTTTAGTTGTTATCTTTTCAGAATGGAACAATCCAGCCGACGTTTAAAAACACGATAATGATTAATTTTCCATTCACATATAAGCAGGCTATGCTCACACCTGGGGCCAGATGTATGAACAATGTATATGTGCAATAGAGTGCTGCAAAGGATTACTTAGTTTTGGAGGCCAACCCTGAAATTAGCATCGCTCTGGTTCCTGAGACAATTTTTAATTGGAATTATTTGGATTATTGCAGAAAATAATCTCTGTGGCAAACACAAGTACATCCATGTTTTGTTCAGCAAGATAATATTCACACATGATAAATGAAATCTCTAAAAGTAAAAAGCTAATGTTAGGCTGTAACTGCATGACGATCACATGATGTCACCACCACTAAGCATCTTACTACACAATTACTATGCACGTTTTCTATAAATTGATCGATCTGCAGGTTGTAAAGTTAGAGTAAGAATAGTTTGTAACTGAAGTCTGAATGGAAAGACGGACTAGTGAGTAGATGAGACTCCGTAGACTCTATAAATAAAGTGTAATACCCTCAACTCTCCTCTTACACAATGTAGTGTGACTATTCTGCTTTAGGCACAGCACGTCCTTTTGCTTCTGGCGTCAGCTCCACATTATACGTCTATAGTTATCATCATCACGGACTGCTTGATGAGCTTTATGAATGCTGGAGAAACATCGTTATTACATTCTATGTCTCTTCAAAAGGAGGATAGCCTGTCAGCTAGTCTAACTGGCTGCTAAAATTAAGATCACTATAATTTTAAATCCATTATCCAGCAATGAGGTCAGACTATTATTACTTACTTTTCATTTTTATTTCCTCCTTACATACATGTTGTTCAGTGCTTCACACTGAATGCATATTTTCTGTATGAGCTTAATCTGGTTGTATTATGGACTTCTAGTGATATATACTGTATACCTTTGATTTGTAATATGCACAATGTTCAAAATGTCCATTAAATACATAACAAAAATAAGGAAAGTGTAGCTCTTTTAAGATTCATATCATGTGTGTTTGTGTTTGCTCATTCATTATACTGAGCATATATTATATACTCATATACTCTTATATAACTCTGGTTTGAGGAATTTCATTTGTCTTTTGATGTGGTTGTTCTACATCTGCATCTGCATTTAGGCTGAATTATGTTGATGTTATGTATGTATTCTGGTGTATGTGGTCTGGTTCTGGAAATATCAGACTTTGTACGACAGAATAAAATAATAGAGACAAACCTTGTTCTACTCTTTTGTATGACTGTTGTATAGTGAGCAGCTGTACAGAAGTGGATTATACAGATCGGGTAACAACTGAATAAATGGGGTTTTATCATAACGATGGTCCCCCAACATGGTGATTTTAATTGCGTGAGTGGAAAATGGTAAACTTTAACCTGTAGAAACATCTGAAAATTGATGTAAAGTTATCCTAAAGCACCTATCCTATTCTTGTCAAAAGCTGTCATTGAACCATTTTGTGGACAGACATAGTTTTAGGCTCCTTTAAAAGGTTATAAGCAAGTTTTTCCCCCCAAGCTCACAGAAACTGGAAAATACAATGGGCCCACGTTTATAAATACACCTTCCAGGTTCAAATTTAATAACAATATAATTGAAAATGAGTACTTAACACGTGCTTTTCTAAGGAAATATCAAGGCACCTGGCAAAAACAAACAGCCTACACTACATTTACATAAACTTGTGCAATTTCCAAGTTTAGTCTTTAGAAAACTGATATAATCTATATATTGCTGCACTTGGAATTTCATTGGTTACATGATGCATCAATTATCATCATCAATCAGAGGAGAAAGAAGAGGAAGTGGGTCCCTTTTCTACATGATCACTCATTGGCTGTTGTAGGCTCTAGAGAGGGCATAGAAGCTTGTATCTGGTCTGATGAAGTGTCAATCAAACGACTGCCATCTCAAGGATTATGTCGTCTGCTGTGAAATGAGAGGAGTTTTTTGTTGATAAAAGCATTAAAAAGCATCAATGGTTAGACATTCAAATTTACAGGCTGCAAATATAGAAGAGAGAAGTTGCCTTCTCACTAGGAGCAAATCCCTACGAGCTATTCAGTTTGTGCCTTTACTCAACAGCATCAGCAGTCAAACGACAGGAAACAAGGGAGACAGAGTTGCATCAAGGGTCCTTACCCAGACTCGGGGACATTTGTTACTCATGGTTGGCGTCTTAATCCTGAGGCCTAAGTCTTAATTACCAGGCTTAACTCAACAACAACATTGTAAGCACGCTGTTAATTGCATTTATTGTGACGGTAAAATGAATCTGCCCACAGTGTGGCAGACATCAGCGGCTCCTGGTGTTTCCCGTATTCGGCGTGTCACCAGTTTAAAAAAAACAAAAAACACAAAGGGTTGGTCACCCAGTTTGCCCAACCCTTTCCCAGAGTGAGGAAATGGTATTTTTTTACTGCAACGTAATATTATTAGACAGCAAGGAGAGTGCAGGGATGCACATTTGCTGGGTGGATCTCGTACAGACTTTGGATTCTCACTCACGATGCTTGTTGGTTTCCTGGTTCTGCTCCTCCTCACAGGTAAAGTCTCTCACGTCTTGAAGAGACCTTTCATTGGAATTATTTCTACCTGTGACTAATCAAGAGTAAGTGTAAGTGTAAGTTTTACATTTTTATGCTTCATGCCACAAAAAAAAATCAATCTAGGTCATTTGAATTTGGATAGAAATAGAAATTTAACCTATCTGCACGACTAGAGCTATGAGCAAAAAATGTGCAATGCATGTAAGTATTTAATCAAAGACGGATATGAGCTTGATAAATCCTGGGAGAGCTGTTGCCAACACCTCTTTAAGTTGCTACAAGTGAGTCAGGTTTTCAGACACATTTCTGAGTGCTGCCGGTTAGTGATTTTATTAGCATGCATTTGGTGGTATATATATATAGCAGATGGATCTGAAACGGAGAGCCTATTTAGACTCAGATGACTGTAAAAATCATTTAGTGGTTGAGTGGATGAGCTGGTACTCACACAACCTGCCAGCGTCCATCTGAGACCACAAGCACCGGATATTACTGCTGCTGGTTTTTGATTACGGACTTAAAAAGCTCAGTTCAGAAGCAGTGGATAATCAGAAATTAATACAATAATGGCTCGGAAGAGGTATAATCCTGTATTACTTCTTCTTCTCATGGTGAATGTGTCTTGATGTTCTTAGCAGTGGATGGAGAGGCCTCTGGGAAAGTGTGCAGTTATCAGGATGTTTTAAACTACCTGAACTTGAGCAAAAGCAATGAGCTGTTCTTCATGACCCGGCCTGTTAAAGACCACAAACAGGCCACAAAAGTATCCCTGGAACTGCTGCTGTATGCCATCCTAGATGTGGTAAGTTGTAAAGGCTTTAATATTTGTGTTAGGTATCATTTATCTGCTAATTTCCAAGAGATGTCGATGAAATGTGGGGAAAGTTATAGCAGGCTAACATGTTAAGGAGCTACAGTAGATGATGTTGCAATCTTGGCATTTATAAAGCATTGAGCGTCTTACTGAGATCTGTGGCATCTGCAAGGTTGTTGAGAAAACTATGAAGCTGGCATCCTTTGATTCTTTTCGACAAAAGCCATTTTACCGGAAATGGATCTAAACATTTACCAGATTATGTACCTGTGCAGCATTCAGCGTAGATCTATTAAAAAAATAGGTCACATTTAATGGAGCCACTTTTGAGATATGGCCAGAGTTATGGTTGGAACCATTGAAAAAATTAACTAACGTTTGTAACACGTGTTGACGTTATGCCAAAGACGTTGCAGAGATGTCTACTGAAATTGGCATGCTAACCAGCAAGCCTGTCTTTGTCCTGTCTTGTGATACCACTTTGTGCCAGTCCGATAGTCCCCGCAGTTTGTCAAGAAATGAAATCCTTTTCTAATTTCCTTACTAAAAAGAAAAATACAACCTTACACCTTCTGAATTCAAGTTTCTCCTTTTTACCAAACTAAGATAAACTTAATTGGCTGATTAACTCAACGTGAAACACACTTAACTCAACCGAAATATAAATAAATCTCACCAACACAGTCTTGGTTTGTCTTTCCACAATCACCTTTGGTTTGGTCAAAATAATCAATTCACTGAATAAGATGTGAAAATGCATGCCTCCACTGTCCCCGCCTCTCGCGTCTTGTCATCCTAGAAGTAAAAATCTTTTTTGCGAGCTTTAGCACAACACAACAGTATAAATGCAAAAACCCAGGTTGCTTCACTCCGCATCAATGATTTTCTCGATCATATGACCCCTGTAGCTGACCTACAAATATTGTCTTCAGAAAGTTTATGATTATGCTAATGACTTTTTTTTTGTTTGAGGCTTTATGAAAGTTTTGCTGTGATGGTTGTGCCGTCATGTTCTGTGGCTGGAAAGATTTTCATGCATATTTCTTTGCTTGTTCATAGAGAGAGATCGACCAGACGTTCATTCCTTACGTTTGGATTATCGCGGTGGGTTCAGCAGTTGAATTACTCTTTTTGTTCTTACCCAGACGTTTATTTTCTAACAGCGTCTCCCGATGTCTCCTTTGTTTGCCTCTGTAGAGCTGGCAGAATCAACACATTCGATGGAAACCAGATGACTTTTGCGGTATTGAGACGGTTTCCCTTCCTGTTGAAGTTTTGTGGAAGCCAGATATAACTATTGAAGAAATGTATGTATGAATGTACATTCATGCACTGACACTCACAGGACCACATGCAGTCACAACAGTAATTACAGTAATTGGTGTTATAGGGATTCATGTTACTGCTGATGCATTCAGCTTCGAATGTTGGAAGAGTAATGATGATAAAATGGATTCTCGCTCCTACAAAACTGTTAAATAAACGCTGCATATTTACAGCAGATTATTTAGAGGAAACTATTTTACAAATTGGCAGAATTTGAAGATTTGAAGTCGGTCACAGTTCTTAACAAACTTTCCTGTTTAGGGTAATAAAGCTGCTACAGAAACTCTCATAGGAAAACTCATGAAACTAAATATTGGCTTCAACAGCTGGAAGAGGCAGAGGTGGAGGAGAGGAGGTTGTCATTGTGCGTTTCCACAGGGGTGTTTTTGTTTTTGGGCACGTGGCGCTTCCCGGCTTTGCACACTCAACCAAAACAGGCTACAACCTCCGACACAAACACTTACTGGCTGAGAATATATAATATATAAGAGAATATTAAGCATTTGTGATCGAAATGACATAAACAAGTATTTCTCGAACAAAATCGTTGCCAATTATTTTTCTGTCGACTGACTTATCAATTAAAAGCCTCATTATTTCAGCTGTATACTCAAACTAATCTGTTCGAGTAGGGTCTCTGTGTCCATATGTCTCATACCTGAGGGGAGTTTGAGAGAATATTCCAGGAAATGACATTTAAATTACGCCTAAAAGTTTGTCTAGAATAGAAGAATATGTATGTTTTGCTGTGTATCATGTTTGCATGTGTGTTTCTCTGTGTGTTTTCATACAGGACAGAAAAAGACAAAGCCCCTCCAAGTCCTCTTCTCACCATCCACAGTGACGGTTTAGTCAGCGTTCAGAACGACCAGGTGCTGGTCAGCACCTGCAGGATGCACGTTTACAAATTCCCCTTCGACATCCAGAGCTGCAACCTCTCCTTCAAGTCTGTCGTACACTCTGGTGAGCCTGTAACCTACCGTCTTCTGTTATGTGTTCCTGTGGGACTTTTCTCGTCACGTGAACAGACACCACCACATACCTCACAGCTTGTTTTTTATTTCCCACACCAGTCAATGAAATACAGCTTGTTCACGATGCCCACTCTTCAGAGGACACACACACAATGATGCGAACCCAGTACGAGTGGCTGTTCATCGACATGACCGTCACCAACAAAACTGTCAACATGTTCGGCCTCAAACAAGACGTGCTGATCTACACTGTAAGTATTACTGGATACAGAGCAGTGTTTGAAGCTAGAACGGTGGCTACTTTTATATTATTGTAAATTAGAAGGTCCTGCAAATATACACAAAGCAAAAAAGTATGAAATTCAAAGTTCAAAGTTCACAGGACAGGTTGAGATCTGTCCACAGTACAGACCTTTATCAAAAGACATTTCACAGTAGAAACATGGCAGACTGCGTGGAAGAGGAGCCACTCCCTCCCTCTGGAGATATAAAAGGCCTTTGCACACCAAGCTGATATCTTTCCTTCTTTTTTGCCTCACTTCCTTTAATTCTTATTTATTCTTATTTCTTTTCAATTTCTTTCTCTTTCTTTCCTTTTTCTCGAAGTATCCCTGCAGCATAACTAGAGATACATAGTTTTCATCCAAAACTGTTTTACTCAAATCAAATTTTGACTTCTAATGTTCCACTCTTTTATGAGCAGATCGATTGATTGTGCTGTTGCTTCGAGCTGTGTATTATGTGGTTGCTGTAGTTTTTCTCAGATGTGCAGGAGTAGGACGATCAATCACGTGACACATAATTCCACAGATCTCCATGAAGAGGCGTTCGGTCCTCTACATCGTCAACTTCATGCTGCCCATCCTGTTCTTCTTGGGTCTGGACTTGGCCTCCTTCCTGATCTCAGACAGCGGCGGCGAGAAGCTCGGCTTCCAGGTCACAGTGCTGCTTGCCGTCACTGTGATGCAGCTTATCCTGAATGAAATACTTCCTTCTTCTTCAGACAGGATTCCACTCATAGGTAAAGAAGAGTCTACTCTAGCTGATGTGAATTTAATTTACACATTAAAAAGTATTGGATATCTTTCCAGGATCACCAACGTTATTTAACTTTATCCTGAATTGGTAAGACTCATCCTCTGGGGACTATGAATGTCTGTACAAATGTTAATCTTCTTCAGTTCTTCATCAATCAAAGTCTGGCCTTTTTTGACTGTAATTCATGTGAGTAGGAACAGCCCAAGCTGATCATGTAACTATTCTTTCTTCGTTAGTGGTCTACTGCATTGGGATTTTTGGTTTGATGATGCTGAGCCTCCTGGAGACAATTTTGGTGTTGCACCTAATGGCGAAAGACTCCCAAGACAACGAGACAGATAAAGAGGAATGTAACAAACAGGACGAAGCCACCTGTAAAGGAGGTGAGAGTCATTGCAGCAAAGAGGGAAGAGGGAGTTAAAATCTACGGCCAGTAGATGACCGTCAGTTCTCCCCGTGTGGAGAAGCAGTGCATAGTGTCAGCAGGAAGCAGGTTAAGGGAATGTAATGCCAAAGGTGTGTATATACACCTATATACAGCCATGTTTGAACTTACACCACAGTGTAACAGGCCAATGTGTCAATCTCTTCAAAGACAAAGAAGCTACTCTGTTAAAATGTTACTATTATTGTGCACATCGATAAATGCTAATACTGGTTTAATAATAATTTTGAATATGCTGCAACCGTCTTTTGTGTCCTTCCAGACAAGAAGAAATGGACAGCGTGCATCTGTGATGTGTCAGCAGATGAAACGCCAAATGAGCTGCTGAAGGTTGGGTTTACTTTTTACTTTAAAGGGATAGTTTAGCTAAAAGTATAAACATAAAAAACAAGTTTTCTCACTGAAGTGCTCTATCTAGCCGTGGAAATAGCTTCGGTTTTACTCATTAAGAATTTGAGGTTTACTTCTCTGACATTTCAGTCAATGCACGACAAGATAATGTATGCAAATCATAAACACACTAGTTAACCAGCATCTCCTACCCCTCTGCAGAGGAGCAGCAGCCAGCTGATGGAGGAGTCCCAGGCCTTTGAAAAGCTCTCAGACGAGCTGAGGGAGGTGGTGAGAGCACTGACACTGCTCCTCGACAGCAGGAAGGGAGAAGGGAAGCCTGGCTACTGGACCAGAGTGACTAAAACAATCAACAAAGTTTTCTTCACTTTCTATCTCATAGCTGCCATTGTGTTTTTACTCTGTATGTCTCTCAGTTGGAATAACACACTAGACTAATGGTGCTTCGTAATGACACATATAATGCACTTTTGATGACCTGTCCTGCATCATCACAACTTTTAAAGGTATATGTAGTCCTTCAGTAGTGGTGTTTGCATGTTCTACACACTGCTACAGACCGTATCTAACACATACTCAGTATTAGCCCACGACACTGGTCGGGTTGTGTGATAAAATTACAATGTGCAATGCTAATGTTCAGTGAATCCACTAGATGCATGAATAAACATACAGAAAATAAAGCATGCAAGTGATTAATTTCTGGTGTTTGACTGATCCAAAGGTTACTTTTGCCAATGATTTATCTGCTGTGTGAATCGAGGTTCCTTGCAGGTTCAGATCCTCCACAGTCATCTCCATCAGTTTCTAGTGTTGTCTGCATTGTTGGGCTGCTGGCTGAAGGCTCGGCCTCTCTGTTGTCCTCAGTTTGGCTTCGATGAAGCTGTGAGGACTGAGGTTTCTCTTCATCCTGACTCTTCATGGTGACCTGATGACATCAACCTCCTGTAGTCCGTTAAGCTGCTCTCCCTCCTGACCAATCAAGAGCTCTTCCTGTTCCTCGCTTTAGTTTATGTTGCTTCAAACCTACATACAACATCCTGCTGCTGGAAATACTCTCCTGAGCACCAAATGTGGATCAATCCGCTGCTCAGAATAGTCCAACGTAAACTTATAGATAATAGATAATACTGATAGAAACTACATTGGCCAGTTGTTGGTTTATTTATATTAATTATAAATTCAAGAATCAATCAGTTGGAGCCAGTGGGCTTGATATGAGGAAGGGAAGGACAGTAATAAGAGATGGACTAATACATTTTGAGTCAACAGCCACCACTGTTAAAAACCCTCTTATATTGGTTGGAAAATGCACTCCCACAGCTGAAAACTGGGCTGTTTGTTAACTGAGCCATTAAATCTGTCCACATACTTCCTTGCAGAGTGTCCCCTGGAGTACAGCTACATGTGGTTGGAAATCACTGCCTAGATTACTGAAAAAAACAAAAACAAAACAAGGATTGGTCATTGAATTTGCCCAGCCCTCTTCCAGTGTGAGGTTATATTTCAGCAAGTCGACAGAGATGCACATTTGCTGTACAAACCTCTCACAGACTGGATCCTCACACTCATGATTCCTGCCGGCTTCCTCTTTCTGCTCCTCCTCACAGGTAAGGTTTCTCTCGTCCTCACAGCTCTGGATAATTCACAGACCTCACTATGAACGGCTTTCTTCTGAATTTGAGGCTGTTAATTTTTACTGAATCACCAGATACCATTAGGGGTTAAAGGAAAAATTAGCTTTCATTATTATCTTTTAACCGTATATCCACTCAGTTTCCAGTTTGTTGGGCACACCTGGCTAAAACTAGTTAAGTCTTAAACAACAGTGCTGTAATCAATCCAACCACTGAGTAGACAGGTTCCCACAATATTTAAGAGCACAATTGCAATATTGTTTTTATATTTTTTTAAATCAATCAATCAGTCAAACTTTATTCATATAGCACCTTTCAAACAAATCAAAGTGCTTTACAAGTGACTGAAAAAAATGGGATGATTTGAAGAATAATTCAAGATTTAAAGAATTTAGAGACTAGTGCACACCAATTGCAGTGTGTTGATGTGTTTAAAATAATAAAATAGCATAATAAGTAACATGACAATATAAAATGTTGCCTGTAAAAGTTGATTTAATAAATGTGAATACAACAAAAAAGAATAAAATATAATTATATCAACAGTAAAATTTAGATAAAACAGAATAAAGGATTATGACACAAACAAATAAAATAAAATAAGTGTAAACATTCAAGCCATAAAATTAGAAGAGGCTAGACTTGTAAGACCACCTAAACCGAGACCAAGACACTACCAAGACCAGAGAGTATCAAGATCAAGACAAGACCAAGACCAAGACTAGTTCAACTCGAGACCGAGACAAAAAAAAAACTATTTTTTTTTGCCATTTTGCATGAGTTGTAGAACATAAGCACCATACTGGGTTCAGCTGCTTAGTATAAATATGAGATTGTATTATTTCAACTACAGGCACAATAATACAGAGACAGTGCATGTCTTGTGTGTGAACTCACTATAAATGTTTTCATCAATTGGCTGAAATCAAATATATGTAGCAATTGCATGCCCGCTATTTCTACACTGTTTGAGGATTCTTCTTCTTCTTCTTCTTCTTCTTCTTATTGCCTCCTCCTCCATGGATCCGTGACCGTGCTTTAGAGGGGGGAGGGGGGAGGGGGGGAGTGAGAGGATGAGCGCCAACACCGTCTGTGTCACAAAATGCATGTGATTGGTGCCACTTGAAGGAGGTGTATAATAATATATATACATAAAAAAAGACCGGAGACTGAGACAAGACCGAGACCAAAGACTGTCGAGGCCGTGACAAGACCAAGACCACAAAAAAGTGGTCTTGAGACCAAGACCGGTCTCAAGAACTACAAGTCTAGAAGAGGCTATATAAAAGCCAGACTATAGGTCTTTAGTTTACTTCAGTATCAATATTTCCAGCTGCTCTCAGATCAGTGTTTTAGTTGTGCTCAAAGAGCTAAAAGAGAAGAGCCGGAGGATCTGAGGGGCCCTCCTGACTCATAAGCTAAAAGCATGTGTGAGATGTAGCCTGGTGGTGTAGTGCCTTATTAGCTAATAAACTAAAAAAGCCGTGGTATACTTAATGTATAATGATGAGAGAACTTTTGTTAAAAGCTTTCTAAATGGCTGGAAGTGGCTGGCGTGCTGCTGGCCATGATATTACCAACATGCATTTGGTGGATTATCTCAGATGGATCCCACGTTGAGAGCCTAATTAGACTCAGTGTACCGTAACAATCATGTAGTGGTTGAGCAGAGCGAGGCCGTATGTCTGACAGCACCAATCTCATGATGACTTTTGTGTGACCATAACCATATAACTGCCTATATTTGTGAGCTGGGTTGAATTACTGCAACTTTAACTAGCTGAGATGACGATAATCAAACGTGGAGTAGCTCAGACTTTCAAATGTCAAAGTAATCAGCATCACATTTCCTGATTTGTTTCCTTCTCAGAGTAAACTCTCTGATGTGTCTTTATGTTTCTGCTGCAGATGGGGAGTCCTCTGAGCGTAACTGCACTTATCTGGATGTTGTAAAGCACTTGAACTTGACCGAAAACAAAGAGCAGTTCACCATGATCCGACCTGTTAAAAACTACAAAAAACACACAACAGTAACACTGGATGTACTACTTTATGCCATTCTAGACGTGGTAAGTGGTTGTTTATAATACAACTTCAGATTACATTGGTTTAAATTCTCTCTTGTTCTGTGACGTAACAGGATATCAAAGTCACACTACATCTGCTGTGAAGTTAGGACATGGCCAAACAATTCATGAAACATTCGACCTGAGGTATCAGCTGCCTGGCTCTGTTTGCCCTTAATATTCCCGTCACATAATATACTGTCACATTTATTAAAATAGGGCCCAAATGAAAAACACTCAAGGCAGGCAGGTAGAAAACAAAAACTAAATACGATACAAATCAAAGAAGCACAGGGAAGACATGGAGGAACACAAGGAACACGATGAACGCTAGAGACCCGAGGAACATCAGGAACACTCCAGACACGGGATGGACGTGACAAAGAGTGAGGGAACAACACAGGCTAAAATACAAACTAAACTAATGAGGGCATGAGGTGCAGGCTGAGAGACACTGGGAACAGGCCGGTGCTAACGAGGCTGATGTGAGACAGGCGTGTTGGAACGATCAGACTAGTCAGGAGCACAGGTGAGAATGAAGTAGAAAGTAACCAGAGACAACACACAGGATATAACTACAAACTAAAACAGGAAACCGACAAACCAAAAAGCCTAAACCATGACAGATATTCTTTTGAAAGCATGGTTGCCGTATCAAACGTAGAGGCTACTGTATTTTATGCAGCCTTGGTGGAGGTTTGTGCCCTGAGTGCTTCTTGGTTGAATTTTTGTTAACTAAAGTGCTGTTTGTTTACACATATTTATGATTCTGGTGCGCTTGTTTAAAACTTTGTCACTTAAACTTGCATTAACACTGATTCTGGAGAGAATTTAAGACATATTTTCTTTGCTCTTAGAGAGAGAAGGACCAGCAATTGGTTCCTTACGTTTGGATTGATATGGTGAGTTCTGTCTGAAAGAAGAAATCCATGAATACATTTCCACCTCTCACTCACTTGGGAAACTCACGTTGCATTTGTTTAAAAATAATTTTCTCCTTGTTTTCATCTGTAGTGGTGGACAAATGAGTTTATTAGTTGGGTCCCAGATCAATTCTGTGGCATTCAGAATTTTTCTTTCCCCACTGCACAATTGTGGAAGCCGGATATAACTATTGAAGAGATGTAAGTTTGAATGTGGATGCACGTTCTGACACTCACAACTGTAACTTGTTACTGGTCATTATGTGATTATTAAGAAATTACACAGAAACTGAAGCACTTAGATGCCAAAACAATTGACAGTTTAGCAACAGGATTGAAACATGTTTTGGTTATTTACTGTACAATTACATTTCTAGCGTGTACAATATTTATTGTATTTTTACTCTGGAATGACTCATCAGGATCAAACTAATGTATCTGACACAAACATTCGGGAGGCCTTTTCTGTGTAGCTTAATAGAAATAACCCAAAATCTTAGACAACTGCCACTGCCACTTTAACAGCAGAATTAAACATCATAAAGGCAGAAAACAACACAGAGATGTACAAATAATATAAAGTAGAGCAGCTGCAGCAACTATCTTAAGTTAGGATATGAACATTGACTTAGGAACTGTTCATCTGTGATGATGTTTTGAACACATCCAGTATTTAACCAGAGATATTGTGGTTACATATGTGTCGTAGATCATTGTTACTTTCAGTATTTAATGGTATAATACACTATGTGAAATTTGATCTAATACATACTCCTGTGTTCTCACACAGGACAGAGAAGGACAGGGCCCCTCCCAATCCCTTTCTCATCATTCACAGCAATGGTGAAATCGAAATAACGGACGACCAGGTGCTGGTCAGTACCTGCAGGATGCGCCTTCACAAATTCCCCTTCGACACTCAGACCTGCAATCTCTCCTTCAAGTCTATTGTACATACTGGTGAGTCTGTTGCGTTTAACAGTTCCATACGCCCCAGAGGAGAACATACAACATAATTTACAGCACAACCTGCGGTGTTACACGACCCATTTTCAAACAGAATGGAGACTTTCAACAAACTGCATCATACTATATCTGCATCTACCACTGCTCACTTCGTCTTGTAAAAGACACCAAACACACGCATAATACTGCGGCAAACACTTACTGGAAGTTGAATTTCCTCCAACAAAATGAAAAGCATGCAGGTCACAGTTAAATCTTTGAAGAGCACGTCACTGATGAAGTCAGGTGAAAGGTCATCATGTGACTTAAACTCACCGACTGCAGTCAGTTCATTTAATTCATAAATAAAACTACTCCATGACATATTTCAAACTGATCTGCTACAACAACAAAAAAGCTAATAATGTTGTTTTCGCTCAGTAGACACACTTTTGATTAAACAAAACACGGCCTACTTCATAATAAAAGTCAAAGTGAGTTTAAATACATGTGTGCTTTAATGACTTTAACAGTTTATTGTCACCTGAACACACACATCATACATTCCTTTCTTTGTTAACCTGAAAGGAAACGTCACAGTTTTAATTTTATCTCCCACCTCAGACATTGAAATACAGCTCGTTCCAAGACCCAACACTTCAGATATCGTCGAGCGGACCCTCAAGTTGATGCACAACGAGTACGAGTGGCTGTTTGACAACATGACAGTTCACGAAAAAACCGTCAATGTCTTCAACGACTTCCGCCAAAGTATGGTCATTTACACTGTGAGTACTGTTGGACACAGACACGCAGAGGCGGAAAGTAAACATTTTCCAATTATTTTTTCCACCTCTGTGTCTTAGGTAATTACATCTAAGTATATCCTTCCAATACATTTCAGAGGGAAGCACTGTTTCTGCCAAGATTCATTTATTATTTCCCCTTGGTTTTATTGATGACAGGCTTGAAATGCAAACGTACAGCAAAATTACTTTCAGCTTTTCTGTTAAAAGTTTTCCATTCCCCATTTTTGCTCTGAGCGCTCTAAAACTGGAACTGTGAATTTTTCTGAACAACCATTTCAGATTGGATTTTTGAACGCACCCTTATTTATCACTAAACCATCAGTGGGCTGATGGTTACTTTTAATCATTAACTCACGTTTGTTCACTTTACTCCATGTGGGCGAAAGACTTTGCTGCACATTTGAGCGCACTGTCATCAGAGCAGGGTCTCTGTCTGTGTGAAGTGTGAGGGAGCTTTCATGCCTCTTGCACATCGCACAGATGACAAGATCATGAGAAGGAGTGATTTCTCTTCAGTTCAACCTCTGCCAGATGTACAGTACAGGTCAATCACCTGACCCTTGAACATCATTTCACAGATCTCCATCAAGAGGAGGTCTGCCCTCTACATTATCAACTTCATGCTGCCCATCCTGTTCTTCTTGGGTCTGGACTTGGCCTCCTTCCTGATCTCGGACAGCAGTGGCGAGAAGCTCGGCTTCAAGGTCACTGTGCTGCTTGCTGTCACTGTGATGCAGCTTATTCTGAATGAAATACTGCCAGCTTCTTCAGACAGGATTCCACTCATAGGTAAAGAAACTCATTCTTGAGTCGTACTGGACAGTACTTTATATGCGATTTTCTGACACACTGTGTTGTAATTTGTCCACATTAATGACAATGCCTTCCCCCTTTAGCGTCCTACTGTATTGGGATTTTTAGTTTGATGATGCTCAGCCTCCTGGAGACGGTTTTGGTGATGTATCTGTTGCATAGATACGCGAAAGAAGAGGCAGAAAAAGAACAAAGCCTGAGAGAGGACTGTGGGTATAAACGAGGCAACGTCAGCATCAAGAATTATTACAGAGGTGAGACTCCCACAGGGAAGTCAGACATCTGGTGAATATGCGAAGCAGCATATAAATTACTCCAGATGTTTAATTTCTATGAAAACAGTCACTTATAAAATGTCTAATACAAAGCACTTGTGTTATTTTGAATATGCACCAACATGTTTTTTGTTAGTTAGTTGAATGTATTCACTGTGCCTGTCTGTGATGTTTCTCCAGGTCAAACACCATCTGAACTGCTGCCTGTGGCCAAAGAGGTTAGGCTTAAGTTTCACTTTTTTCTCAATCAATCTAGAAGGTTATATTTTTTGTTAGTTTGTTTTCGCATAATTGGAAAGAAAGTTGTGTGTGCTTCCTCCTGCAGAAATAGTCCATACAAAAAAGTGTTGGCATTGTGTTCTTTGGGCTGTAAAATGACTTTTAAATCTACAATAAGGAACTTTCTTTTTTTTCTTGTTGTGAAAAATAGTGAAACAAAGATTACTTTGTTTTGTTTAAGTGTCGTACCACCACGCTACCACCAGAGTGTCTTCTTTCCTCAGGCTGTGAGACTCCTCAATGTCCCCAGCACTTCGCTATTAAAAAATAGACCCAGTGACAGGCATTAAGAATAATTATATTAATGACACAGATAATAGCCAACCTTCTCACTAACGGTCCCAACTGCTTATAGGTCATAGAGGCTTTAGTATTGAATTTGGACTGTTACGTAACCAGTTATCTTTGCATTTTCAAAACTTTATTAAAACAACAGGCCACTTAGACATATGTCAGCATTTGCTAGCCAACACCATATTCTAGTGTAGCAGTGACTACACAAATTTTGTAACATTATCATTATTATTTGCTATGTCATACACATTTACATGCATGAAAGTCCTGCTGCATGCGTCAGATGTATTGTGTTACATCCCTCATCTCACGGTAGCCTGATGCACTGATGAGTTGCATCCCTTCTGTCAACATAATGAGTTGTTCTGTGTCTGATACAAAATTTGAGGTAATATTTATTTTGCATATAACAATAAGATGTACTATTTGACATATAAGATATATATCATGTAGAATGTAAGTATATTATGTATAACGCTGTTTCCTTCGCTTCGTCTTTGTTTTTTTCTTGCTTTTCTTGTTCTGCCATAAATTTAGTTTGTTGTGACATTTTGATGCATGTATATGTATATATGCAAATATGTGTGTGTGTGTGAGAGTATGACTGTATATATGTATATATATATGATATATAACAACTGAAACAAAGATGTGAATTTCAAACGTAGCAGCTGAATTAACAAAAATCACGTTCTTTAACCAAAGTTTATTAAACTACTTTCTCAGGAAAGCAGCAGCCAGCTGACGGAGGAGTCCCCTGATTTTGAAAAGCTGTCAGATGAGCTGAGGGAGGTGGTGAAAGTGCTGTCTCTGCTCCTCAACAGGGAGGAAGTACAGAAGCCTGGTGGCGGCTACTTGAAGCGCGTGTGTAATAGGATCAACAGAGGGTTCTTCATCTTCTATGTCATGTCTATAACTGTGTTTTTTGTCTACATGTATTTCAGGTGGAATGCACAGTAATCATTGTTCAATAATTGAGTTATAGTTACCAGAACTTGTCAACAGTCACTGGATCACATTAATCACACATGTTGTACTATCCCAGTGCACTAATATGACCTGAGGTGGTTCATGCTGAGCACAGTCCTTATGTACAAGAAATCCACCTCTACAAATATTAAAAAATACAAATAAAAAGAGCATGCAGGTGTCAGAATATGCATGTTGTCCTACATAAACATATCTTTCACATGTAATATGGGCAATTCTTATAATCCAACCTAAAGCATATTAACAACATTTAAACAAATGAAGCATTTACTGAAGTGCAAGCAAATTAACATCATACCATCAGCCACTCTACACGGCAATAAATCTCACAGCACGCTCAAATCAAATGTTGGCAGCCATAGCTAACACTAACATGCACATGTTGACAATACTGAAATTTTAATGTGATTTCATGGCATAGTCCTTCAAAAAGTTTTCCAGACATTCATCACATGTAACCGTCTCCTTGGGTAAGACTTGCTATCTTTTTTTGTTTTGGGCTGAATTTCACAATCCCTCTGGACTGACTGCAGTGGATTCAGATCACCTGTGCACAGATTGAGGAGACTGACTCCTAATTAATGAGTGGAAGCAGCTTGGGGCGTTCCCCTACCAGCCAATCAGGGTGTGACGACGTCCTTTTGGGAAGGCTTCCTATACACCTTCAGTTTTTAACATTTTATTTCACTGGGGACTTGGGAACTTGTAAAAGCACATTTCAGTTTGATTATCCCTGAAGAAGCATGTGTTTATTATCCAAGTAGTTGAACTTGGGCATTCCCTGTAGATGTACATATTTTTTGTTTATATTTTAATGTAGGTTGGGGCTGGTTTGTAAGCCACACACGAAACCCCAATTGTAAACCTGATAGTGACGCTAGAGGAAACAACAGGTGATCAACAAAGTCAGTATTAAGCATCTGGGAACCATGAATGTCTGTTGAAGACTGTGTGCCAATCGATCAGGTACATGTTGAGATATTTCAGTCAGAACTAAAGCGGTGGACCAACTAACACCACTCGTCTCCTCCAGAGCACGAAAGTCATCTCCAACTCTTCAAAAAGACGGCGTAGGTGGTCACTTCCTGTGAGACAAATTGATCAAAAGATTGATCCAGTGGCCCTTGAAACACATAATATTCTAAAATATATAAAATGTGTCCTCCTAAAGAAGTTATGAAGAAATGTATGAGACTCTTTCTAACGCAGAAATAAAGAAAAACAAAGCCATTCTGTTCGTTTTGTCTATGCATGTGTTTGTAAGAGTGATAAGAGTGAACCGAAACAGAAAACTCCCCAGAGCCGAGGGGAGCTGCAGAGTTGAGTTATACCTCTCTGAGTTCATCAGTCAGAGCGAGCACTTTCTCATAAGTAGTCACAAGATCCATCGTTAATATGATTATATTGATCAGAACCACTTCAAATAAAACAGCAGTGGAGAAACTGCAGCTGATCCGGAAAGCTCTAATCTCTTCTGTGGTTTTGAAGTGATGAGACTTATGAATGTGGATTATACTTGGCGTTGCAGCTCAACACACATGACCAGTTGTTGATTAAAGTGGGCATGATGTGAGGCGTTAAGTTCTTGGTCCTCTTACATTCTAATATATTGTTTATTTTTTAGGTGAACTGTAAAAAGCGAAGCTGCAATCATTTAATGATGCATGCATCTCACTTCCTGTGAATCGCTAAATCGACAATCTTGATGGAATCGACTGGGTACAGTATGTGCTGAGACCACAAATTACTCTTATCATAAAAAAATAATAATATAACATAATATATAAAAAATAACAAAGGGTTGGTCTGGTTGGTTTACTGGACCCTCTTCCAGTGAGAAGATAAGTGCAAGGTCATATTATGAACTGCACTGAGCTGACAGGGATGCACATCTGCTGTTTAAACCTTTCATCAGATTTACAGTCTGACCAATGATTCCTAAGTTGGAGGCCAGTTGTTCGTATAGTCCACTTATTTATTTTCCTTGCTATATTTTTGAACATTAAACCAGTGTCACTTTAAAATAGCTGTAGCACCATGATGTAATCATTATCTCAAAATGTTATCATGTAATAAAATTATAGTGATACCCAATAATATAATAACTTCTCACTAATGCCTTGAAATCTGATATTGTAATGACATTTTACTAATAATTATTGGGAATGTATAATATTTTCAGGCAGGTCAGATCCCCTCGATCTAATCTCTAATTGAGTTAAGTTTCTACTTTAGTATTATGTCAACTTTTTGTCTTAATTTCAAGTTCAATTTGAATTCCTTAAATGAAATTTCATAAAATCGTTTGAGGCAAAGCAGAATCACTGTTCAACAGTCCTCATAGTGTCTCGTGTGTCCTGATGTTTTCACTGTAGATGGGGAGTCCTCTAACAGAACCTGCAGTGATCGGATGTTGTAAAGCATTCAAAGTTAAAAAGTAAGGAGGAGAACTCCATGGCCCGGCCTGTTAGTGACCACAAGTCGTCCATCGAGGGAGCCCTGTGGCTACTTATTTATGCCATTCTAGATGTGGTAAGTTGTTGCTTATAATCGTAAATTACAATTAATATGTCTTCAATCCACCTTGTATCTGCTGTAAATTTTAGCCGTGGAACGACAAGGAAGGATTTGTTTCTGGCATTGACCTTTTTGGACACCTTGCCAAAGAGAAAAATCATTTAGGCCATTAACGTATATTGTTGTGTGTGTCTGTGAGCCAATAAGCAAGCAGTGTTCTTTTTGAGAAGTACCTAGAGAAGTTCTCATCACACTGTGGTAAATAGGTTCATATTTACTGTGATATGAAACTGCCTTGAGTCTGTAAAAATGTGGAGCTGCAAGTAAAACAACATTTTACCATAATGTGAAATGTAATCTTTTGATGTCCAGATTTGATAAAACTGGTATCAAAAAAAGTATTGTTCAGGAACGGGTATTGAAATCACATCTGCTGTGTTCACTGACAGTGGCTGGTCCTCTGGAGCCAGAGCCGGAGTAGTCATACTTCCTGTTCACATCCCGCCAAAGCTAAAGTAAAGTACTACAACTAACATAATCTTTTAATATAAACTGTTTCCTCTCACGCTATAATATAATATTTGGGAAATGTAGGGGTGAACAGTAAACAGTTAAGCACTAGTCATACAATGAGGTAAAATGACTGCATTATATGCATTCATCTAATTTCCTGTAAGTCGCTTCTGTGTGTGAAGACCAGTGATGGAATCAATACAGTTAATGCCTCAACCACAAATGACTCTAAAATCTTTCTAAAAACCATAACCCACTGAGATCAAGGACAAAGTAACAAATAGGGGGATGATCATTCTGTTTGTCCAGCCCTCTTCCAGTTTGAGCCAATATTTAGGGACAGCACTGAGTTGACTGGGATGCACAATAGCTGTACTCTGACAGACTTTGGATTCTCACTGGTCTGCAGTCATGATGCTTGCTGGCTTCCTCTTTCTGCTCCTCCTCACAGGTAAGGTTTCTCTCATCCTCACAGTGTCTCTGATGCTCTGGATAATCCACAAACCTCACTGTGAACAGCTTTCAGTGGAATTGATTTCTACCAAAGAAAACTGACTCAATGAAGAGAGGTCTGGCTAATCAAGAGTAACAGTTGCGGTTTCTGAAAAGAGGTGTAGTGTAATTTTTAAAATGCGATGCTTCATGCTGTGAGCACCTTGAAAGAAAGTCCATCCTCCAAATAAACTTAATTCGTGAGCACATCTTGTTGTTCACGTTGGTCGGATGACGCAGTTTTCAAACAGTGCCACACTGATTTGGAATCAGATTTGGCAATTTTAAAGCATTTACCTTTTTGTTGTTTAGCCACACCTGAGGTGTTTTTGACCTTGTGCTTGGTGTTATTGTGCTGCTGAGGGTGAGGGAAGCTTGAGTTTTTTGGTCGACTGAAACCATACTTGCCAACCTTAAGAGTCAAAAAGGTTCTGGGGGTCCTACCTTCCAAAAAATGTACAATTCAAGGACTGTCTTTCCTCTTTTCTGGTTGCTTTAAAGAATGAAAATGATAAAATAACAGGTATAATGCAACAGCATTTTTTGTCAATTTAAATTTTACTTAATTCTCAGAAAACAACGAAGAATACTTCATAAGCGTAACGTGCATAAATCTGAGGCTTAAAGTAATATTCATCACTTTTCATTCATTCAGTGTCTCACAGCTGGCGAATACTGCAAACAGCATGTAACTAAAATGTCCTGACGGTTATTGTAATAACATTTTTACTAACATTTCTTGAGAATGTCTGACATTATCAGGTGTGGCAGATCCCCACATCATAATCTTTGGGGTGCAATTGAGTAAAAATGTAGTTTTCAACATTTGAAATTGATTTGAACCCCTTTTGAAAGAAATGTCATAAGTCAAAAAAGGCAAAGGAGACACTGTTGACTCATAAACAAAAACATCTGATGGGGTTGAACTGAGTGTTTTGCTTTCATCGCTCATGTTCTGCAGCTTTTGTCATCTTATAATGGCGTCTAATTTAATATCCATTCTGGTCTAATGGACGATCCTTGCACAAGCAATCAGCGGGTGGGTGGGTTAATTCCCACTGAAAGGGATTTAAGTGTAATGCATCTAATAACTGCACACTTGCCATCTGTTTATAAAAGCCTAGAGTTTCCAAACATGGGATCAGTGTACATTAGATTATGTGTTATATTATTTGTAAAAATGTTCTCAGTTAGAAAATGTTATTACATTATTGGTCAAGGTAATACATTTTTGAGTTTTATTACATCGGCCCTTGCATAGAATTCATATGACGTATATTTTCAATAAGAAGTCAGTGATATAACTTAACTCAAACGTCACATTTTTCTGATTACTTTTTAAAAAAAATTAACCTCTCTCAGATAACGTGCCTTGATGTTTTCTCTGTAGGTGGAGAATCGTCCAACGGTAGCTGCAGCTATCAGGACCTTTTGATCCATTTAGACCTTAAAGGTCAAGGGCAGAACACCATGACCCGGCCTGTTAAAAACCACACAACACCCACTGTTGTAGAGCTGGATGTACTAATCTATGCCATTCTAGATTTGGTAAGTTGTATATTAAGAAACTACTTATTATTTCTTCTGATAATTTTCATATCTCTGTTTGTGACATGACAGGATATCACAAAATCACATTGTATCTGCTGAAAAGTCGGGACATGGGCTAACAAAGAAGTGAATAGTTTTTGTGTGTGTGTGTTTGCTTTTTTCTTGTTGTGTTAACCTCCGTACTGAAGAAACAAGATATATACTGTATGTATATTGTCTACTGGAAATTATATATGGGGAGAAAGACAATAAAGTCTACCTGATCTGGTTTAAATCAATCACAATATGAATAGACATCTATGTATGGCATTACAGTGATGTCTGCTAAAGTTACCTTGTTAACCAGCTAGCCCCAGCCCGTCCTTTCTCATAATGTAAGTCTTATAGCCCACAAAGTCTCAATTTGCAGATATATGCCAGATGTTAGCATTGTCACGTCTTGTCCCGCAGTTTAAAGTTGCCTTTTTTTTGACTGTCTTGTGCTTCCTGTTTTATGTTGATGACCTCTTGTCTTGTTTCAGGTCCTGCACTTCTTGCCCTCATGTGTTTCCCTCCTGTGTGATTTACTTACTGAACAGAAAAATACAACTGTACACCTTCTGAATTCAAGTTTCGCTGTTTTATCTAGGACAAGCTTAATTATCTTGTTAACTCATCATAAAACACGCTTCATCAATGTTGACATAAACTAAATTAAACTCACCAACACAGTCTTGGTTTAAATTCACAAAGTAATATATGAAAACATTGGTACTCTAGACTCTGATTCACCTGGTACTGATGTCCAACTCTCTGTCGCTCCATGCTCTCCTGTCCACACCTGCTGTGTCTTGTAGGCCCCAAAGTCTAACAACGTTAGACTACATCTAAGTCTACGTTAACTTCACTGATGTCAGGGCATTCACGAACAGCAATGGAGGAGAGGTACGAGCTGTACAATAATACATCTCCTTGCACCGAGACAGGACAAAAAAGGAGCTGGAGGAAAGTGAGTGAGGAAGCCGGACTACCTAGTAAGGCATGGGAATATGTCTCAGCACAGCATAGCCCTGATCGATCCAAACTCAATCCAGGGAACAAGCATTTTAAAAGTTTTTTTGCTTGTTGTCTATCTGACAGACCTGATGAAGCATGAATTCAGGCATTGACATGGCCTGCTGACTTTTGTTCATTGCAGTCAGATCAAAGCAAAATCTCTTTGTTTTGGGTTCAAACTGCCACTGACCGGGACAGATGGAAAGGTGCTACACAGCTGAGAACTGTGCACCAGTCAGCCTCAAGCAGTGCTGAGAGCTGCAGTCATCCAGACACGGCTCCATTCACCGGGCTGGGTGCCACATGAGTTGAATAAACGTTGATGTTTGCAAACTTGTAGTAACTTGTATTAACACTGAATGTGGACTTCAACACATGTTTCTTTACTTGCAGAACGAAAAGGACCAGAAATTTGTTTCGTACATTTGGATTGACATGGTGAGTTCTCTGTGAGGAAGAAAACATTTTTGACTGTTGGGAAAATCAAATTTCTTTTGTTTAAGTTAAGGGTTACGCTTTAGATTATTTTTTTTACAGCGCAAGTACTCCAGAGTTACCGTGTAATAATTTACTAGTACAGTATGTACATTACTATAGTTACCTTTTCTATTATTACAGGTCATGTACGTCTACTGAGCAATAAGTTGTGACAGTATCAATGACAATACAGTGTCCACTGGTCATTTATTGTGAAGTAAATACATGGATGTACCCCCTTGTTCATTTAAGTACCCCAAGTTTAATTTACTTTGCTTGTTTGACATAAAATCACAAGATTTGGGTTACTGAGTGATGCAGAAGTCATCACTCCATCTTTGCTGAAACATACATTTAATGGAATAGGTACCCAGTAGTTAATAAATAACTTCAGTAGAAATTCCCTGTAAATGAATCCCAAACGTCACACACTCTGTTATAATACAATAGGCACTCAGTTTTCAAATCTTGTTTTGGAACCTACTGTACTTGTACACCATTGGCACAAAAGATTGCACCATAACTCTGGATTTACGCTGTTATCTAAAGCTTTACCAACTCAAATTTTCTCCCTGTTTTCCTCTGTAGTCTTGGATTGATGAGAACATTGGTTGGAATTCTACAGATTTCTGTGGTATTGAGTCCATTACAGTCCCTACTAAACAATTGTGGAAGCCAGATCTAACCATTGAAGAGATGTAAGTTGGAATGTGTGTACTATGCTCATAAATCTATATACACTCACAACAGTTATCGGTCTTTGTTACTGTTAAGAAATAACACAATACTAAAGTGATTATATGCAAACTATATGCCTATACTGTATGTATTGTACTTCTATTGTTCAATGACTTTAAAAGCCAATCAAGATAAAGCTAATGCCACTACAAATTTCCCAACCAGGATTTAAACAGAGATCTTGCAGTTATATGGAATGTGTTGTAGTTTATTTTATACTTTCAGTGTATTTTACATTAAGTTATCGTGTTTAATATATAAGGTTATACACTGTAAAATTCAGCTTAAAAGACACGTGTGTTTGTTCTCATTCAGGACAGAGAAAGACAAGGCCTCTGAGAGTCCTTACATGACTGTTTTCAACTTTGGTCGAGTCTGGCTTAGGAACGACATGATGGTCATCAGCACCTGCAAGATGAATGTTTACAAATTCCCCTTTGACAGTCAGAGCTGCAACCTCTCCTTCAAGTCTGCCGTATATCACAGTGAGTCTTTCAGCTGTTTCATATAAAAGTTTTATGAATTCCTATTAGTTGTTCATGTTTTCTTTTGTCTTAAATTACTTTGAGTCTAGCTGAACACATACATTCCTTCTTTGCTAACCTGCAAGGAAACCTCACAGTTTTTTTTTTTTTATCTCCCACTTCAGAAAAGGAAATGCAGTTTATTCAGTTTGGTAGCTCTGCATACAACACTAATTGGTCTCTTAGGATGATGCGTTCCCAGTCTGAGTGGCTGTTCATCAACATGAACATCGACAACAACACTGTCGACAATTTTGGAGTCAAGCAGAGCAAGATGGTTTGCACTGTAAGTATTTATGGATTAGGGGTGTGCAGAGCAGCCGATATTTGTATCTGTATTTGTATTTGTTGAGGGGGGAAAAGTATTTGTATTTGTATTTGTATTCGAGTAAAATTCAAAATAGGCGTAAAAATATATATATTTTTTAGTTACACTTCTAATTTTCGTTATAGTGTAAGTATTCTTTAATTAGCCATTATAATAATTATGGATATGCAATATTGGTTGATGTCACTCACTCACTCATCCGGGCATGTACTGCGGTCTCATGAGGAAACGTAGCTTTTTGATATGATGTTTTTCTTGTTCCCAAATACAAATACTTTTTTAAGTATTTGTTTCGAAATAAGTATTCGTAAAAAACACGTTATTTGTGCCTTTCCGAATACCGTATTCGGGTTCGGCTCCACCCCTATTATGGATACAGACACACAGATGGAAAGGGAAGTTTTTCCATTCCACCTCTGTGTCTCAAGGCAGTACAAGTACTTTCCTTAAGTACTTCCATTTAGTGAGTCTTTATATTTTATTTCATTACATTTGCAGAGGGAAGCATTGTGTTGTCTCTTCACAAAAAATACCTGACAGCAATAATTTGCAGGTGAACATTTTACTGGTTGAGCACGAAGGGTTCTTTTCATCAACAATAAGTGTAACAGCAAGTGCAAAGACTGTCAGACTGCATGCCCAGACAGCTGAGTTCTCAACTCAATGGCCTTCAGTCGCATATGAGGACCATGAGCATCCCCACACCTGCCCAACTCTTTAAACCCCAGAAATCTTTTCTAGAGAAGGATTCAGTCCTTTTCCAGGAGTTTGGTTGCTGAACCAGTGCTGTGCTAAACTATATCATGTTGGTGCTACACCACCTCCAGCAGCAACTCCGGCCACCAGTCCACCATGTGCACTGTGGACGAAATGACCACACGGATAATCAAAGCACATTTCAAGATCAGGAAAATAACAAACCTTTCGAGAGCTGCATAGAAAATAGAGCGTGACGTCTTTAAAACCCCAAGAAATATTTGTCTTTCCCAATTTTCAGCCCTCTGACGAGTGATTTGAGTTTTTCTTGCACCAGTGTAGACGTGGGGGATTACCATGTTGTTGCAACTTGTGTACGACCATATACCTGTAATACCTGCAGTTGCTTCAGTTCAGCCTTTATTTGAATCAACCACCTGACCCTTCAGTATCTTTTCACAGATCAACATGAAGAGGCGCTCTATCCTCTATGTCGTCAACTTCATGCTGCCCATCCTGTTCTTCTTGGGTCTGGACTTGGCCTCCTTCCTGATCTCAGACAGCGGGGGTGAGAAGCTCGGCTTCAAGGTCACTGTGCTGCTTGCTGTCACTGTGATGCAGCTTATTCTGAATGAAATCCTGCCTTCTTCTTCAGACAGGATTCCACTTATAGGTAAAGAAGCTCAGAGTCACTGCACTTCATATGAGCAGGAACAGCACATGCTGAATCAATGTGTAGTTATTTGTCCACATTACTGATGATGTCCTCCCCTTTTAGCGACCTACATTATTGGGATTTTTGGTTTGATGATGTTCAGCCTCATGGAGACGATTTTGGTGATGTATCTGTTGGAGAAAGACTCGAAAGAAAATGAGCCAAACGGAGACCAAAGCCTGAGTGAGGACTGTGGGGACAAACGAGGCAAACTCAGCCTTGATGACTGTTTCAGGGGTGAGTTTTACAACAACTATTATGGAGGTTTGAATAATATCAATGATCTCATAAGTAGTTTAAAATATTCAAAAATAAACTAAATATATCAACAGAATGTGCAGAAGGAGAATAAGAAGTTTTGACATTACATATATGTCCAAAGCCGCTCCTCATCAGTGTTATCCTCCACTGCCCCGGGTCTGAAAACCTCCTTCTCCCAGCGGTGCTCTGAGCTCCCAGTCTGGGCAGAGTCAGCTAAGGACCAATAGCTGCACAGCTAACTCAGCTAACTAGCTAAGAGCAGCTACATTTAGCTGCAGTTATCAGTTACTCTAGTGATATACCGTCCCCTAATTGTCTTGAGTATGATTTCTACAGGTGGCCAGTTCTTACATAGTGCACCTTTAAGTTACTTTATGGTTTCTCTGAAACAGCTATATGTAAAATGTCTGGTACAAATCAGGTAACTGTGTTATTTTAAATATACACTAACCATGTTTTGTGTCTAATTCATCATTTCAGGCATTAATAAATGGATTCACTCTGCCTGTGTCTGTGATGTCTCTGCCGGTAAAACACCACCTGAAGTGCTGCCATTGCCCCAAGAGGTGAGGATTGAGTTTTACTTTTTAATATTTCACCCAAATTGACTACCTTCTCCTGCTGAAATATTGTGGCTTATCCAGATTCCTGGTGTAATTACATTTTGAAAAAAGCATGTGGAGTGATAAGGCCTTAAAACAACTTAAAACAGCAATTTCTTCCTGCAGTTTCAAAGCAAAACCATCATAAAATCCAAGGTTATGACCAGTGAATGGGAGCTATCCTTGACCATATTGGTCCTCTCATAATCAGAAAGAAAACGCCCAATCCATCTCCATGGCTCATTGATCACACTACCTAAAAAGGCATAGAAGAAAAGCTGAATTATATGGAAAGTTAATGAGTACGATTTGTGCAGTTTAAAGCACAAAAAACAATTGACACAACAATGGGAATGTCAAACTTGAAAGCAGTTAAAAATAGCAGCATAATCATGTTATTTAAACCACAGTTATTAAATCACTTTTTTCAGGGAAGCAGCAGCCAGCTGATGGAGGAGTCCAGTGACCCGGAAAAGCTGTCAGACGAGCTGAAGGAGGTGGTGAAACCACCGTCTCTGCTCCTCAACAGCAAGAAGGAAGAAGTGAAGCCTGCTGGCTACTGGAGGAGAGTGTGTAAAAGAATCAACAAAGTTTTCTTGATTATCTATATCGTAGCTGCCAGTGTGTTTTTAGTCTATATGGCTGTCTGTTGGAATGAAGAATAGTGCTAAAAAATGACACATCAAGATAAACAAGGTATGTATCAGAAGGTGTTGGTTGTACTCTGAACCCACAGGGGAATATAAAACAAAATGTCTTCTGATGACTGACAACGAGTCACGCTGCAGCTCAAGGCGAAGTCTCTGCCCCAACCTTTGGTGTCCGAACTTACGTCACTAACCACACGTTACGCTCACTCCAACCAGTTTAAGTACACAGTCCCTCGTAATTTGCATGTTTCACACAAGTTGTAGACTGATGTCTTTGCAATGTAATAATCATAATCCTTTTGTACAAGGAATCCACCAATACACATATTAAATAAAAAATTAAGCACGCAGGTGTAAACAAAATTGCATGTTGACCTACTTAAATATATCTGTGTAACATGGACAATCTTTATAATCCACCAAAAAGCATGTTAACATAAAATTTGAGGTTAAAGAGGTCATATTGTTAATTATATTGTAATTATTGCTGATTATCAGGTTCATACTTTTATTTGGGGGTCCTAGCAGAATAGGTTTGCATACTTTAATTATCAAAAAACACCTTTTTTCTCATATGGTGCTTTGCTGCAGTATCCCTTTTCACACTGTGTCTTGAATGCTCCATTTTAGTGACAGACTGAGACATCTCGCATCTGTTTAATCTTTGGTGAGAGCTGCACATGCACATTACTTAACAGGCAGATGTAGCCAATCAGAGGCAGAGAAGAGCAGGTCATGCCGAGCAAGGTAGTGTGATCTAAAATAACGCCGCTACAGCAGTAGCAACTGTATGTCTGCTGAATGACTGGAGTGTATATATTTTATAATAAATATATAAAACTATATTATTATAACGTCTGTTACATAGTGACGTACACAAGTTACAGAAGTAAAGTCTCGACTCCAAACCAGGCGATCCAGGCAGTGCAGGAGCTGTGTTTTCTGTGGGAGAGAGTAACTCCCTTTGGTGTGGACTTTGGGCTTTTTCACTTTCGTAACCTTTTACATGCACAAAAATGCTACATAACACAATAAAGGAAAGGCAAAAACTCAAAAAGCACAATATGACGTCTAAGACCTCTCAGCAAAAGCTGTCATGACTTTGTCTTTTTCTCTAGTACAGTATACATCAAGCCGCCTAGTTTGTAAAGCAAGTTACAAAGTTGTAGTCTACAAGTTTAGATACCAGGTGATGCACTGTATTTTATAATATGAGAAGAAAAAATGTCTTTTGATCTATTTGTCTATTCTATTCTGAAAACATAGAACATGTTCTTGTATATGTATTTAACAATATCATTATGTATTTCTGTGCTGTTCACATCTGCATTTTTCGGCTTCATGTATTCATAATCAAATGCTACTCTATACTGGCTCTGGGGAGACATGAGAGTCTTTCTAATCTGTGAATAAACAATAAAAAGAAAAAAAAACTATTGTGTCCAGATTTCAAGATGCATTTGCGCTCCATGTATAATTATTATAATGTATATTAGAAGTTAGGGTGGAGTATTATTTCATGTCATGTCATATTATTAGGAGAAAATTTCAAATTTCAGAAACAAATCCATAATAGGCTAGAACAGGTTTGAATCAGTCAACTATCATAATGCAGTTAAATCTAAACACACAGAAATGATATGTATTATCTCAAATAACATCCATAACTCCACATAAAAATAAAAAAGAAGCTTCTCATAAGTGCAGAAGTTGCCTGATAATGATCACGTTTGTAAGTTTTCTTCAATATCAAAGTAATCTATTGATAGGTGTCTGTTCATTCAGGGGTACATTAGAAACATAAATAGCAAATTCAGCATATTTTTAATGATCCAAGTTCTCTGGATGTCTGGCACTGCAGTCATGGGTGTACAGCAGACCTATTAAACTGGCAGCCCGTGGGCCAAATGCCTGGAAAGGGCAATGAAAAACAGGAGTCTCCTGAGAAAACGGGAGGGTTGGTAAGTATGACTGCAGCAGGTTCTCTTGTGGTTTCTTTCTGTAGTTTGCTCAATCCAATGTGGACATAACAAAGAAGTGGAAAGTTTTTGATATTCTCTTTTTCTTGTTGTGTAAACCCTGGTACTGAAGAAACAGAATATACTGTATGTGTACTGTTTACTGGATATTTATCTTTACTCTTAGCTGTGAATCTTCCTTTTCCTTCACTTTACAACATTTCTGATTCACCAAATGGCTTGAGGACCTTTTTCCTATATGACATCTCATGTGTTTCTGAAGAGACCCTTTGTAGTGAAATCCTTGACCACAATCAGAGCAGCTCAGGGTTTTTTCCCCCAACATTACATCCAACATCAGGGCCTTCCTTATATTTCAGATCATTCACTCCTGACTCAGGTGCCCTGGTCTCCTCACAACCACTGTCACTGTCTTCAGTTTCAGGTCCAGAATCTGACAAAGGTTCTTGCCAATCACCAGAACTGACAGCGGTCTCAGAACAGTCTGAAGCCTTTTCATCAGTGTGTTTTTTGTGATATGAAACTGCCTTGAGTCTGTAAAAATATCAAGGAGCTGAAAAATTAAACCAAAGATTTTTTACCATAATGTGTAACGTAATCTTTTGTGAAGACAGATTTCATAAAATTGGTATCAAAAAGTAACACAATCTATTAATATAAAGTGTTTTCCTCTCATGCTTTAATATAATATTTGGGAATTTTAGGGATGAACAGTAAACAGTTAAGCACTAGTCATACAATGAGGTTTAATGACACTGCATTAAATGCATTCCTGTGAATCGTTTCTGTGTGTCAAGACCATTGATGGAATCAATAGCCCTCATTACAGTTTGGGCCTCAACCAGAAATGACTCTAAAATCTTTCTACAGACTCCATTAAAACCGCAGAAGTACATCCTGTGGTTCAAGTATTGAGAAACATTGTCTGAGACTACTGAGATCAAGGACAAAGTATCAAAAAGGGGGATGATCATTCTCTTTGTCCAGCCCTCTTCCAGTTTGAGCTAATATTTACGGACAGCACTGAGTTGACTGGGATGCACAATAGCTGTACTCTGACAGACTTTGGATTCTCACTGGTCTGCAGTCATGATGCTTGCTGGCTTCCTCTTTCTGCTCCTCCTCACAGGTAAGGTTTCTCTCATCCTCACCGTATGGTAAACTTTAACTGTGTTTTTCATGCTAATATAAAAACAATTCTAAGAAATTCATGAGGCTTTCATTAATGTTCTTAAGCATTTTATAAACTGTTAAATTTCTCATTAGTAAACATGTTTATTATGCTATTATTAACACTTAAAGAGTATTATTAGTATTATAAGTTATGTTTGGATTACAAATGATACATTAGTTTCCCATTCAGCATTTTTTTTGCAAACACATAAGAACATTTTCATTATACATGGGCACGTCTTGTTGTTCAACTTGGTTGGATGATCCAAACAGTGCCACACTGATTTGTACTGACTTGGCCATTGTGTCACCTTTCTGTTTTTAACCACACATGAGTTGCTTTGGCCTTGTGTTTGGTGTTATTCTGCTATTGTGATATGTGCTACGTTTAAGTGTATGCTATGTTTTGAACATTATTGGAGCTTTCTTTTGTTTGTTTGTTGCTATCAAACAGCCTTTTCCTTTGGCACTACATTCTGCCTGTGCGCAGGAATACGGACATTATACGGTTAAAGAAATATAGTTTGTAATGTACTGTATTGTAATTGGACATTTTCAGGTGTGTCACATCCCCACATCATAATCTTGGGGGTGCAATTGAGTAAAACTCCAAAAGTTTCTACTTTCAAATGTACTTTTGTATTTGGGTAAACTCTTTTCATTTATAATTTATTTGAACCCCTTTTTGAATTAAATGCCATAGGTTCAAAAAAAGGCAAAGGAGACACTTCATTCAATTCAATAAGAATCACTGTTGACTCAGATAAACAAAAACATCTGATGGGGTTGAACTGAGTGTTTTGTTTTCATCGCTCACTTGTGTAATGTTATCCATCTTTTGCAGCTTTCGTCATCTTAAAATGATGTTTAATTTAAGATCCATTCTGGTCTAATGGACGATCCTTGCACAACTAATCAGCAGGGACACATGCGGGTTATTTTCCCACTGACAGGGATTTTAGTTTAATGCATCTTTGCCTAATAACTGTGTACTTGCCATCTGTTCATAAAAGCCTAGCGTTTACATTCCAAACATGAGATCAGTGTCAAATTATGGCATTTTAAAGGCTAACGAGACACAAACAGAATTGTTTGCAAGGTTGTTTTCGAAGGGTCGGACTACTTGTGCAGTAAACTTTTCCAGTTACTAGTCTGACCCTTGTATTTCCATGGAAACGTAGATAACACGAGCAAAAGCTTTTATATTTTGAGAGCTAGTTGCCTCGCAAAATGAACACATTTTGATAATATCTTTTGTTTTGTTGGTAATATTTGTAGAATTGCTCTCAAACCGGTCCTGGCTGTATCACTGTTGTGCCTCAAATGACCTTAAAGCACATCCTCTAGTGTTATAGGCCTATTACTTAATTAACATAACAAGAAATAAGAGGAAATGCCCTTTTGTTTTCTCATGACAACAGAATCATCCATTTATGATCTTGAGATAATGATACTAAAAAAACAACTGGTAGAACAGCTTTTCTGTATACTTCAGACAAATCTCATAACATATCTGTGCTAAGCAGGTGTAATACTTTCCATGTTAACCATCTCAGTTTTGCATGTCAGCATGCTAACATTTGCTATTTAGCACTAAACAGAAAGTCCAGCTGAGGGTAATGGGACTGTCACAAAGTTTTGGAGGTATTTGCTCATAAACCAATGTAAAGTTAAAGTTAAAGGCAAAATTAAGAGCACGGTAATCAGCATCACATTTCCGAATTTCTTTTTGTTTTAAAGTAACCTGTCCCATAGATAATGTGTCTTGATGTTTTCTCTGTAGATGGAGAATCATCCAACAGTAGCTGCAGCTATCGGGATCTTTATAGGTATTTGAACCCTAAAGGTAAGGGGGAGAACACCATGACCCGGCCTGTTAAAAACCACACAAAACCCATTGAGATCATCCTGGATGTACTAATCTATGCCATTCTAGATGTGGTAAGTTGTTGCTTATAATTATATTTATTTCCATTTGCCTGTTTGTGAAAAAAATCACATTGTATGTTCTGGAAAGTCAGGACATGGGCCAACAAAGAAATGAATAGTTTTTGGTGTTCACTTTCTTCTTGATGTGTAAACCTTGTTGTGGTGCTGAAGAAACAAAATATACTGTATGTGCACTATTGACTGGATATTATAAAGAATGACTTGATAGTAAATGAATGCTTAATGGGTAATTTCTGAATATGTGATTTGAGGAATATATAGTAGATAAGGATGAGTTACTGAGTTACTTATGAACTAATCATAACTTACTGACATACTGACCACTTTGTTCATGAGCTGTTCTTGATTAACTATCATCCAGCCACTGAGTGGACAAGAACTAGTGACAACTCATTGCAGACACATTATTTACTAATTAATTACTTA
This sequence comes from Pagrus pagrus, assembly GCF_965226575.1. Lineage (NCBI taxonomy): Eukaryota > Metazoa > Chordata > Actinopteri > Spariformes > Sparidae > Pagrus > Pagrus pagrus. Next base: position 7,185,594 of record NC_140208.1, on the reverse strand, counting down.
ATCATTAGTTACTTATTAACAATTCATAAACTATCAAGTCGTTCCTGATTTGTTCCTTACTTGTTCCTTACTTGTTCCTCAGTAACTAGTCATGTTTTTTTGTACATTATTGTAAAGTGTTATGCCTTTAAGAATGTCTAAACTTTGTTGGTTAATAAAACAACAATATATTTTGTGCAGCCTTGGTAGTTGTTTGTGAATTCGACATATGTTGTTTAGCCTACTGCCTGTTTAAAGCTGTGTCATATAAACTCTGATGTTTGCAAACTTGTAGTAACAAGTAACACATTTCTTTGCTCATAGAATGAGAAGGAACAGAAATTTGTTTCTTACATTTGGATTGACGTGGTGAGTTCTCTCTGAGGAAGAAAACATTTTTTGACTGAATGAATTCCCACTTCTCACTCTGTTGGGAAAGTCAAATTTATTTTGTTAAAATTACATTTTCTCCTTGTTTTCCTCTGTAGAAATGGGTTGATGAGTACATGTCTTGGAATCCTGAGGATTTCTGTGATATTGACGATATGATTCTCCCTACCAAAAAATTATGGAACCCAGATCTAGCTATTGAAGAGATGTAAGTTTGAATGTGTGTGCATGCTCTCATGCTCATAAAATCCATATACACTCACAACAGTAACTGGTTATCAGTATTTGTGTTACTGTAAAGAAATGACACAAAATTATAGCATTATTCAGTATGCCAAACAGTTTAGCAACAGGGTTTAGACATGTTTTATTTAAAATAATATTCATTGCCTATATGTATTGTATTTTCATTGTGCAATGACTTTTCAATGGCAGTCAAGATAAAAGTAATGCCACACAAATGGCTCCATCATCTCAAAACCTTGTTCTGCCGACAAATTGTTCAAGGTCTCTGAACAAATTTGATGTGTGATGTTATCATACACATCTATGGATAGTGTTTTCTATATTTAAAAGAGACAATTGTAGAAATTAGGCTATGAGCATTTAGCATTTAAATATTGATATTGCAGTTACATCGGATGCATCGTAGTTTATTTTATATTTCAGTGTATTTTACATGAAGTTATGTTCTATAATATATTAAGTTATACACTTTGTAAAATTCAGTTTAAAGGACACATGTTTTTTTTCTAATGCAGGACAGAGAGGGACAAGGCCACTGAGAGTCCATTTCTCGGTGTTTACAGCAACGGTACCGTCTGGCTTAGGAACGACATGATGGTGATCAGCACCTGCACGATGAACGTTTACAAATTCCCCTTTGACAGTCAGAGCTGCACCCTCTCCTTCAAGTCTAGCAGATACACTAGTGAGTCTTGTAGCTGATGTATTTAAAAGTTTTTATAAATTCCTATCAGTTGTTCATGTTTTCTTTTGTCTTAAATGACTTTGAGGTTTCCTTGCAGGTTAGCAAAGAAAAAATGTATATATGTGTTCAGCTAGACTCACAGTTTTTATTTTTTATCTCCCACTTCAGAAAAGGAAATGCACTTGGTTCAGTTGGCTGACTCTACACACAACACTAATTGGTCTCACAGGAAGATGCGGACGCAGTCTGAGTGGCTGTTCATCGACATGGACATCACCAACAAAACTTTTGACAATTTTGGACTCACCCAGAGCATGTTGGTTTGCACTGTAAGTATTTATGGATACAGACACACAGAGGTGGAATGGAAAGTGAAGTTTTTCCATTCCACCTCTGTGCCCTAACCCCAGAAATCTTTTCTAGAGAAGGATTCAGTCCCTTTCCAGGAGTTTGGTTGCTGAACCAGTGCTGTGTGCTAAACTATATCATGTTGGTGCTACACCACCTCCAGCAGCAACTCCGGCCACCAGTCCACCATGTGCACTGTGGACAAAATGACTACACAGATAATCAAAGCACATTTCAAGATCAGGAAAAAAACAAAACAATTCGAGAGCTGCATAGAAAATAGAGCGTGACGTCTTTAAAACCTCAAGAAATATTTGCGTCTTTCCTAATTTTCAGCCTTCTTCTTTCATAGCTACATTTACCTAACGAGTGATTTGAGTTTTTCTTGCACCAGTGTCGACGTGGGGGATTACCATGTTGTTGCAACATGTGTACGACCATATACCTGTAATACCTGCCTTTGCTTCAGTTCAGCCTTTATTTGAATCAACCACCTGACCCTTCAGTATCTTTTCACAGATCAACATGAAGAGGCGCTCTATCCTCTATGTCGTCAACTTCATGCTGCCCATCCTGTTCTTCTTGGGCCTGGACTTGGTCTCCTTCCTGATCTCAGACAGCGGGGGTGAGAAGCTTGGCTTCAAGGTCACTGTGCTGCTTGCTGTCACTGTGATGCAGCTTATTCTGAATGAAATCCTGCCTTCTTCTTCAGACAGGATTCCACTTATAGGTAAAGAAGCTCAGAGTCACTGCACTTCATATGAGCAGGAACAGCACATGCTGAATCAATGTGCAGTTATTTGTCCACATTACTGATGATGTCCTCACCTTTTAGCGACCTACATTATTGGGATTTTTGGTTTGATGATGTTCAGCCTCATGGAGACGATTTTGGTGATGTATCTGTTGGAGAAAGACTCGAAAGAAAATGAGCCAAACGGAGACCAAAGCCTGAGTGAGGACTGTGGGGACAAACGAGGCAAACTCAGCCTTGATGACTGTTTCAGGGGTGAGTTTTACAACAACTATTATGGAGGTTTGAATAATATCAATGATCTCATAAGTAGTTTAAAACATTCAAAAATAAACTAAATATATCAACAGAATGTGCAGAAGGAGAATAAGAAGTTTTAATGTTACATGTATGTCCAAAGGCGCTTCTCATCAGTGTTATCCTCCACTGCCCCGGGTCTGAAAACCTCCTTCTCCCAGCGGTGCTCTAAAGCTCTAAGAGGTAACTGTGTTATTTTAAATATACACTAACCATGTTTTGTGTCTAATTCATCATTTCAGGCGTTAATAAATGGATTCACTCTGCCTGTGTCTGTGATGTCTCTGCCGGTAAAACACCACCTGAAGTGCTGCCATTGCCCCACGAGGTGAGGATTAAGTTTTACTTTTTAATATTTTACCCAAATTGACTACCTTCTCCTGCTGAAATATTGTGGCTTATCCAGATTTCTGGTAGAATTAAATTTTGAAAAAAGCATGTGGAGTGGATAGGCCTTAAAACAACGTAAAACAGCAATTTCTTCCTGCAGTTTCAAAGCAAAACCATCATAAAATGCAAGGTTGTGACCAGTGAATGGGAGCTATCCTTGACCATATTGGTCCTCTCATAATCAGAAAGAAAACGCCCAATCCATCTCCATGGCTCATTGATCACACTACCTAAAAAGGCATCGAAGAAAAGCTGAATTATATGGAAAGTTAATAAATACGATTTGAGCAGTTTAATAGCAGCATAATCATGTTATTTAAACCACAGCTATTAAATCACTTTTTTCAGGGAAGCAGCAGCCAGCTGATGGAGGAGTCCAGTGACCCGGAAAAGCTGTCAGACGAGCTGAAGGAGGTGGTGAAACCGCCGTCTCTGCTCCTCAACAGCAAGAAGGAAGAAGTGAAGCCTGCTGGCTACTGGAGGAGAGTGTGTAAAAGAATCAACAAAGTTTTCTTGATTATCTATATCGTAGCTGCCAGTGTGTTTTTAGTCTATATGGCTGTCTGTTGGAATGAAGAATAGTGCTAAAAAATGACACATCAAGATAAACAAGGTATGTATCAGAAGGTGTTGGTTGTACTCTGAACCCACAGGGGAATATAAAACAAAATGTCTTCTGATGACTGACGAGTCACGCTGTTAAGTCTCTGCCCCAACCTTTGGGTGTCTGAACTTACATCACTAACCACACGTTACGCTCACTCCAACCAGTTTAAGTACACAGTCCCTCGTAATTTGCATGTTTCACACAAATTGTAGACTGATGTCTTTGCAATGTAATAATCATAATCCTTTTGTACAAGGAATCCGCCAATACACAGGTGTAAACAAAATTGCATGTTGACCTACTTAAATATATCTGTGTCATATGGATAATCTTTATAATCCACCAAAAAGCATCCTAACATATTTAACATTTCAAGTTAAAGAGGTCATATTATGCTAATTATCAGGTTCATACTTTTATTTGGGGGTCCTAGTAGAATAGGTTTACATACTAAAATTATCAAAAAGCATGTTATTTTTCTCATATGGTGCTTTGCTGCAGTATCCCTTTTCACACTGTCTTGAATGTTCTGTTTTAGCTACAGAGTGAGACATCTCGCCTCTGTTTAATCTTTGGTGAGAGCTGCACATGCACATTACTTAACAGGCAGATATAGCCAATCAGAGGCAGAGAAGAGCAGGTCATGCCGAGCAAGGTAGTGTGATCTAAAATAACACCGCTACAGCAGTAGCAACTGTATGTCTGCTGACTGACTGGAGTGTATATATTTTATAATAAATATATAAAAATATATATTTATATAACGTCTGTTACATAATGATGCACATAAGTTACAGAAGTAAAGGCTCGCCTCCAAACCAGGCGATCCAGGCAGTGCAGGAGCTGTGTTTTCTGTGGGACACCTTTGGTGTGGGCTTTTTCACTTACCAGACCTTTTACCTGCACAAAAATGCTACATAACCAACAAAGGAAAGGCAAAAACCCAAAAAGCATAATATGACCTCTCAGCATAAGCTATCATGACTTTATGTTTTCCCCTAGTACAGTATACATCAAGTCGCCCAGTTTGTAAAACAAGTTACAAAGTTGTAGTCTACAAGTTTAGATACCAGGTGATGCACTGGGGTAATTTATAATATGAAAAAAAAATGACTTTGATGTGTAATAGTTGTTCCAGAGTCCCTTTAACAATCCTGAAACACATCTATTCTATTCTGAAAACATAGATCATGTTCTTGTATATGTATTTAGTAATATCATTATGTATTTCTGTGCTTTATGTATTCATAATCAAATACTTCTCTATACTGGCTCTGGGGAGACATATGAGACTCTTTCTAATCTGTAAATAAACAATAAAAAGAAAAAAAAACTATTGTGTCCAGATTTCAAGATGCATTTGCACTCCATGTATAATTTTTGTAATGTACATTAGAATTATCTGTCAGGGTGGGGTATTATTTCATGTAATGTCATATTATTACGAGAAAATTTCAAATTTCAAAAACAAATTCATGATAGGCTAGAACAGGTTTGAATCATATGCTTAAAGGTTGGTGTAAATGTTCACGTTTTAGCATTTATAAGCAGTGTTGTACTTAGAAGTCATACTTGAATAAAAGTAAATATATTGCAGAATTACAAGTCCCCCATACAAATAGTGTGACGTGAATATCTTGATTTACTGGAATAAACAGGAAGTTATTTATTGTAGTTTGACCTGCTGAGTTCGCCGATTCACCAACACAGTTCCAGGCAGCAATAATGGACACACAGCTTATGGAGTCAACTGAGGCTTTTTAAAAAAAAACAAAAAAAAAAACATATAAGCACTCAATTATCATAACTCAGTTCAATCTAAACACACAGACATGAAATGCATTATCTCAAATAGCATCCATAACTCCACATGAAAATAAAAAAGAAGCTTCTCATAAGTGCAGAAGTTGCCTGACAATCATCACGTTTTTAAGTCTTCTTCAATATCAAAGTAATCTATTGATAGGTGTCTGTTCATTCAGGGGTACATTACAAACATAAATAAATATAATTCAGGGGTACATTACAAACATAAATAACAAATTCAGCATACTTTTAATGATCCGAGTTCTCTGGATATCTGGCACTGCAGTCATGGGTGTACAGCAGACCTGTTAAACTGGCAGACCGAGGGCCAATGCCGATTTTGACTGCAGGAGGAAACCTGGAGGTCTGTATGACTGAAGCAGGTTCTCTTGTGGTTTCTTTCTGTAGTTTGCTCCATCCGTTCTGGACATGAGCTAACAAAGAAGTGAAAAGTTTTTGGTATTCTCTTTTTCTTGTTGTGTAAACCCTGGTACTGATGAAACGGAATATACTGTATGTGTACTGTTTACTGGATATTATGTATGGAGAGAATGATGATAAATTCTAGCTGCGAGTGCACAAGAGTGCAGAGGCCATGCAGGACTAATGCCAGTTTGTGATGTCTCTAGTCAAGATGCTTTCTATTGCGACTGTGTATAAGCTGACAAGAATTTGGAAATCAGGAATTTAGCCTTCTGAAGAATCCAGAAAAAGTAGAGCTTTTTCTGTGCTTTTCTTTTTTTTTTTTACCAGGGCGGTGATGTGCACTGTACAGTCTCTATCCTGAGTGAGCTTTCATATGTAACCTCAGACTTCCCTGTTGTTTAAATCTCTTACCGCAAACACCACAACCAAATGGTTTCCCCCCTGTGTGGACCATCACATGTGCCCTCAGACTTCCCTGATGCGTAAATTTTTTACCACAAGTTTCACAACCAAATGGTTTTTCACCTGTGTGGACTCTACTGTGTATCTTAAGATGTGCTGTCCGATTAAATCTTTTCCCACATATATCACAACCAAATGGTTTGTCTCCTGAGTGGACTCGCATGTGTGACTTATGACTTCCCTGATGAGTAAATCTTTTACCACAAACATCACAACCAAATGGTTTCTCTCCTGTGTGAACTCGCATGTGTCTCTCAAAATTACTCTTAAGGCTAAATCTTGTCCCACAATCATCGCAACCAAATGGTTTCTCTCCTGTGTGGACTCTCGTGTGTGTGTTTAGATCTCCCTGTTGTGTAAATCTTTTACCACAAACATCACAACCAAAGGGTTTCTCTCCTGTGTGGACTCTCATGTGTGTCTTTAGATTTCCTTGTTGAGTGAATCTTTTACCACAAACATCACAACCAAAAGGTTTCTCTCCTGTGTGGACTCTCATGTGTGTCTTTAGATCTCCCTGTTGTATGTATCTTTTACCGCAAACATCACAACCAAATGGCTTCTCTCCTGAGTGGACTTGTTTTTTCCCAGCATTACATCCAACATCACTCACACAGTCTTCCTTATATTTCAGATCATTTACTTCTGACTCAGGTTCCCTGGTCTCCTCACAACCACTGTCACTGTCTTCAGTTTCAGATCCAGAATCTGACAAAGGTTCTTGCCAATCACCAGAACTGACATCAGTCTCAGAACAGTCTGAAGCCTTTTCGTCAGTATTTAGTGGTGGATGACTATCTGGATCTCGGTTCCTGGCAGGTTCAGATCCTCCACAGTCCTCTTCATCAGTTTCTGTTTTTATCTGTGTTGCTGAGCTGCAAGCTGGGGGCTCTGACTGTCTGTTGTCATCAGTTAGGCTTTGATGAAGCTGTGAGATTTGAGGTTTCTCTTCATCATCTTCACTCTTCACAGCTGCATCAAGGAATGAGAACCTGGTGATATCAGCCTCCCTCAGCCCATGAAGCGGCTTTCCCTCCTGACTGGTCCAGAGTTCCTCCTGTTCCTCCTTTATGTGTAGGGGCTCTGGGTCCTTCTGGTCCAGGCTGGCGCTCCACTCAGGGGAAACCTCTTCTTTAATCACCAACAGCTCCTGGACATCTGGAGGGAACATTAAAACACACACAAAAACAATGTTAGCATCCATTTTCAAGGGCATGAATTATATATAAAAAAAACTGAACATGACAATGAACTGATCTATAATGTGGAAGATGGAGTTCTACACAGACATGGAAGGATCCAGGAGAAGAATAAGTGTAATTTTAGTACTGTTAGTGAGCAGTGAGGTAGTTTTTACATTGTTTTACCCAAATCTCCTTCAAAATTTGATTGTTCTTTTTTATCATAATTTTCACTAGTATCATCAAGTCAGCATGAAGAAACATTATTTTTGTGTAAATCAAACAAACAACAGGGTAATTTATTGATGGTCCCTAAGTCAGCCTCCAGCGCAGCGCGAGGTTCTGGGAGGCGAGCTAACCGTCCTCCTGCTGCCAACACTGGGTGAAAGTCCGCGAGTCTGTAAGAACCGTAAAGTCCGGACATTTGGAGGCAGCCTGCGTCGCTTACCTCTGTACAACATGGTGGTGTAGGAGATGTGGATGGCGGTGTACCTGAGCTGGAGCGTGAACTCTCTCGGAGTCGTTTGTTGCTTGAAGTGGAGCTGGCTTTGGTCGTTTTCGCGTCGGCTGCATCGTCCTTGTTCATGATGCATACTCTGAAAACACTCGTCGGTCTATTGTTCCAGGTGGTTCAGGTCGTTTGGTGTTGTAGTCCGGTTTTGGAGTGAAAAGGGGAAACATCAGATGAAGAAAAATAGAAAGAAACAACAAGGTTTTATCTCCGAGGAGAGAAGTTTGTGTTGTTGACAGTCTGGTATAAGGGGGGCGCCATCTTGGTTCTCGCACTATCTCGTGAGAGTTGGGTTCACAGAAGGCTCGTTCGAGATGAAGTGCGCCTCGGGGCTGCAGGGGGCGGAGCCAATGAGCTGCGTTCAAGTCGGATAGTTTTCCAGCAGTCTGTACAGGAAGTGACAAACACTCACATCCTGTTAGATCTGAGTCCCATTGATTTAAATGTTATCAGACACATTTATCAGTTTGTACAAAGTCTGGTGATCTGTGACTTCTGTTCATGGATGAACCTCCATTTTACATAAATTCTCTCTTAAATCAGCTTCATATCAGTTTGCTGCTGTTTATAAATCATCTGAGCAGACCTGTCCCTCTCAGACTACATTAATTAATGGAATACATTAAAAGTCAAACACAAAGGGAAAAAATACAAGACATAGTTTTCATTGTTGATCTGTCACATATTTATACTGTCGGGGCTTCTTATCTGAAACCTCACATCCCACTTAGAAAGTTTTTGTGTTGTTAAATGTTTCACAGGCCGATTTAAATTAGTCCAATGTTAACAATGATTTATTGTGGGCTGTTTAGTCTCCACATCGGCCACACAGCATGTGTTCTGTTAACAGAATACCTTTCAAACAAATCAAAATCCATCAAAGTACTTTAGAAGTGACTGAAAAAAGAACATGGTATAAAAACACGTTTAGAGACTAATACACACCAATTGCAATGAAATAAATAGTTAAAAGAGTAAAAGATAGGAACAAGCAATTAAAATACTGATAAAAAAATTATTGCACATAAAATCTGATTTAATTTGAAGCAACATGGCTCAAAAAAACAAATCCAAAAACCGGCGACCGTAACGTGTGAGAGGGAGAGACCACTTGATCAGTTTGTACTCTATATACAGTATATGTATGGATTTAGACTTTCTGATTTATTATTTTTCTTCTTAACTGAGGAAATCAAACACCTAGCCAGCTACAAATGAGGAATGAATACATTAATTAATTATAATGAAGTCGCATATAATAAATTGACCAAATAGACCTGATAATAGACGGAATCATAAGGTTTGTTTACAATAACTTCCAGGTCCCACATCATGCATTAGCTTACATACAATCGATTTTTCTTTTTAAAGATGATCAGTGTATACATCTCATCATCTAATATGCATGTTTGATTCTATCACCTTATTAATTACTCAACTTTATTGATGCGTTGTGACTTTTGCATTTCAAGAGAAACAATTTCAAAAATACTGGAACTTGTGATTTTACATGTTCTTTTTCACAGAAATTAATCAAATACTCGAGGAACATGTCCAAAAAACTACAACCCGTGACTCCCGATATTTTGAAATTACTTCACAGAAAAACAAGCCCAAAGTTTCTTATGATACATGGACTTGGCAGCCAGTGCAGTGGCCTCGTTTGAGATGAACTGCACCTCGCCTGGAAAGTGGATGAGAGCAGGCGGCAGCAGCAGTGGACAGAGACAAATGGACAGTACTTTAGCAGCCTTCAGTCTGAACAGGAAGTCACAGAAACACTCACATCCTGTTAGATCTGATTGATTTATTAAAATAAACACAATATGTATTCTGTTCACTAAAAAGACATTCAAAATCAGACAAACAAAATCAGAACCTCGCAATCCAGCAAAATCGAAAACTTATATTGAGATCTAAACCAGTCAGCTCGTTGATCAGGCGACATCCAGCTGTTTCCCATCATGCCCCTGGTCTTGCAGTTGGTGGAGAGCAACTGTGTCACTTGGCTCTAATGCTGCGATCCATTTCATGTCAGATGTTGATATATCCGAGTCGATATTCTCAACTTCCCTTCTTTCTGGTTTAACATGGAAACCTGCAGCAAACTGACATTTGATTGGCAAGTTTTTGAAATTCACAAGTACAGCACCTGATTTAACAGATTAGCACATGTAAAAGGAGACAGGGGAAGGCTCAAACTGCATGTTCGCAAAGACATCTATCAAGCATCAATCAACTGAACGCCAGTGATCAGTGGATCCGTGCTTAATTGATAGATGTCTTTGCAAGTCTAAAGTATGAGCCTTCCTCCTGTCTCATTTTCTGCAGTTTCTGCCTAAAAATGAGTTGAATTCATTAATGAGGGTCATTTTGGACATACTACCAAAAGTTAAAAAGTTCATCTTCATAGTCATTTTACACTGAAAGGTTTCTATTCTGAGTGAACTTTCATATGTGACTTCAGACTTCCCTGTTGTTTAAATCTCTTACTGCAAACACCACAACCAAATGACTTCCCCCCTATGTGGACCGTCAAGTGTACCTTTAGACTTGCCTGATGCGTAAATCTTCTACCACAAGTTTCACAACCATATGGTTTTTCGCCTGTGTGGCCTCGCATGTGTGCCTTGAGACTTCCATGATGAGTAAATCTTTTACCACAAACATCACAACCAAATGGTTTCTCTCCTGTGTGAACGCGAACGTGTCTCTCAAAATTACTCTTAAGGCTAAATCTTGTCCCACAATAATCGCAGACAAATGGTTTCTCTCCTGTGTGGACTTTCATGTGTGTGTTTAGGTATCCCTGTTGTGTAAATCTTTTACCACAAACATCACAACCAACAGGTTTCTCTCCTGTGTGGACTCTCATGTGTGTCTTTAGATTTCCTTGTTGTGTAAATCTTTTACCACAAACATCACAACCAAAGGGTTTCTCTCCTGTGTGGACTCTCATGTGTGTCTTGAGAGCTCCTTGTCGTATACATCTTTTACCACAAACGTCACAAGCAAATGGCTTCTCTCCTGAGTGGACTTGCATGTGTCTTTCAAGATTTCTCTTAAGGCTAAATCTTGTCCCACAATCACTACAATCAAATGTTTTTTCTCCCATCTTTACTCTTAACTGTGAATCTTCCTTTTCCTTCACTCTACAATGTTTCTTTTTCACCAGATGGCTTGAGGACCTTTTTCCTATATGACAGCTCATGTGTTTCTGAAGAGACCCCTTGCAGGGAAATCCTTGACCACAATCAGAGCAGCTCAGGGTTTTTTTCCCAGCATTACATCCAACATCACTCACAGGGCCTTCCTTATTTTTCACATCATTTACTTCTGACTCAGATGCCCATGTCTCCTCACAACCAATGTCACTGTCTTCAGTTTCAGGTCCAGAATCTAACAAAGGTTCTTGCCAATCACCAGAACTGACGTCAGTCTCAGAACAGTCCGAAGCCTTTTCATCAGTATTTAGTGGTGGATGACTATCTGGATCTCGGTTCCTGGCAGGTTCAGATCCTCCACAGTCCTCTCCATTAGTTTCTGTTTTTATCTGTGTTGCTGACCTGCTGGCTGGAGGCTCTACCTCTCTGTTGCCCTCAGTTAGGCTTTGATGAAGCTGTGAGATCTGAGGTTTCTCTTCATCATCTTCACTCTTCACAGTGACAACAGTGAATGGGAACCTGGTGATATCAGCCTCCCTCAGCCCATGAAGCTGCTCTCCCTCCTGGCTGGTCCAGAGTTCCTCCTCTTCCTGTTTTATGTGTAGGGGCTCTGGGTCTTTCTGGTCCAGGATGGAGCTCCACTCAGTGGAATCCTCTTCTTTGATCACCAACAGCTGTTGGACATCTGGAGGGAACATTAAAACACACAAAAAAAATGTTGGCAGCCATTTTCAAGGAAATTGATTATAATAAAAAAAAAACTGAAAATGACTAAGAACTGATCTACAATGTGGAAGATGGGAGTTCTACACAGATATGGAAGATTCCAGGACAAGAGGGGTGGCTGTGGCTCAGGGGGTAGAGCCAGACTTGCTATCGGAAGGTCGCTGGTTTGATTCCCCTGGTCAAGATACTGAACCCCAAACTGCTCCTGATGTGCTGGTTGGCACCTTGCATGGCAGCCACCACCATCAGTGTATGAATGTATGTATGGATTACTGTAAGTTGCTTTGGACAGAAGCGTCTGCTAAATGCCCTAAATGTAAATGCAAACAAGAATATTTGTAATTTCAGTGATGCTAGTGAGCAGTGAGGTAGTCTTTACATTGTTTTACCCAAATTTCCGTCAAAATTTGCCCCCTTTATGCTCAACAAGTCTTCCAAATTCAGTCAACTGCATTTTAATGGCACTCTAAAATGACTTACAGAAGTGCTGTCTGATGATATAATCAAATATTCATAATCAAAACAAAAACCGACGTAGCGTGGGATCATGGAAGTTGTTGTCTTCATTGTAAACAACCACCATTGCTAAAAAAACAAACAAAAAAACTGGGGAAGCTAACATGACATGGAAGCTATTGAAAAGAAATGCTGAATAAATACATAACACATTAACAATGGAAGTACGTGTGCTACATGAAATCAGTTTAGTATTTTATCTTTTTTTTCACTGATATCATCAAGTCATTAGAAGAAACATTATTTTTGTGTAAATCAAACAAACAATACGGTGATTTGTTGATGGTCCCTAAGTCAGCCTCCAGAGCAGCGCGAGGTTGGCGAGCTAACCGTCCTCCTGCTGCCAACACTGGGCGAAACTGAGGAAGAGACGCCGCTGCTGGGTGTCTCCGGAGTGAATGTCTGTCCAATATAAAACCCAAAACTAACTTCACCTCGGTGGTTTGGACAGCCGTCAGTACTCGCAGACTTCCCGTGAACGCGTCCGCGAAGTCCGCGAGTCTGTAAGAACCGTACAGTCCGGACATTTGGAGGCAGCCTGTGTCGCTCACCTCTGTACAACATGGTGGTGTAGGAGATGTGGATGGCGGTGTACCTGAGCTAGAGGGTGAACTCTGTCGGAGTATGTTGTTGCTTGTAGTGGAGCTGGCTTTGCCCGTTTTCGCGCCGACAGTATTGTCCGTGTTCATGATGCAGACTCTCTGAAAACACTCGTCGGTCTATTGTTCCAGGTGGTTCGGGTCGTTTGGTGTTGCAGTCCGGTTTTGGAGTGAAAAGGAGAAAACATCAGATGAAGAAAAATAGAAAGAAACAACAAGGTTTTATGTCCGAGGACAGAAGTTTGTTTAGGTTGTAGTCGAGACGCCGGGAGCCGCCATTTTGGATCTCGCACTGTCTCGTGAGAGTTGCGTTCGCAGTGGCACGGTGTTGCCAGATTCGCGAGAGAAACAAGCAACCAGGTCCACGGAAAAAGTTAAATGACGAAATATGTTACTGAACAAATAGTCTTTTATTTGATGTACAGTCACAAAATGAAAACATCTTGTAATTAATGTCACTTCAGTTCTACATTCTGACTGAGTATGAATTATTATGCAGTAAAAGACCCAAACAATATGTAAGCACTGTAAAACTCAACCGACTGGCTTCTCTCCTGTATGACTTCTTATCTCTTCAGACCTTATGACTGTGCATGAACTATGTGTGAGCTTTGAACTGAACTCCTTTCCACAAATTGAAGGTAAAAATAAAAACAGTATAAATAACAAAAAGAAAAAAAACCCTAGTTTTTCTTAGTCTTATTTGTTATGTGCAAACCATAATCAGAGTAGTACTCTGTCAATTCTTAAAGTGCAAACAGAGGCTCACCACACTTTTCTTCAAGCATGATACAGAGCTAAGAACTGGCTACAACAACACTGCCCAGCCTGAGATATTCTAGGCTATTACGCACACTGTCAGTCACAATAGTAATGCCATGGTTTGGCCTTTTAAGCTCCCAGTCAGAGACAGCTGCTTGTAAAACTTTGGCTATGTTTGCCCCTGTGTGGGACTCGGAAAGAGGGCGAGTCTGCAGTACAACATTTGCAATTTCCCAGGCATTTGTCAGCGTTGTCCGGCCTTTCAGTGTTTTATTTACGGGTGTGGTTGATTTTTTTTAGAGAGCTGTGGTTCTGCAGGTGTCTTTGCATAGTGCTCATGTTAGCCGCAGTCTACAGCGTTTCTTACAGTGCTTACATATTGTCTGTCACTTTGTTGCCTTTATTGTTCACACCGAGTATCCAAAATGCTGCGACACAAATGATTTAAAAGTGGGAGGTCGACGCAAGGACGTTTTATTACATTGGTTCAATATCAGACTCTGTCATGCTGGCTGCTGCTCTGCCTCTGTAATGTACTGTAATGTAATGTAATTTACGTCTTCCGTTCTCCTCTCTAGTTTAATGGCGGATTGCAAACCAATATGTGGGGTGTGTAGCCTCAAGGTTTCAAGTACTTCAGTTAACATTCTACAAGTATATGATTCATAATCTGTAATCTGTATTGATGTCACAAGACAGCTTTTCACCCCAACGAGAAATATCGTCATGTTTTCCTATCGCAATATCTTGTCACACTCCTACTGTTTTATGTAAATCAGCTGGGCAGACATGTCTCAAATTACATGGAAAATTTAAAAATAATATGTATATATGGCCAAACACAGAAAGGAAATACAGCTTCATTATTGATCTGTTAGATATAGACTGTCAGAATCCTCACATACCAATTACCAGAAGTTTTTGTGCTGCTAAATACTTTAATCATAATGTCAGTCAAATGTTATACAATAGACTTTCATAAATGATATGTAGCACGCAGTTTACATTCTGTAAACATCACCATCAGATGCACAATATGTACTCTGTTAAATTAATCAAACAAAATCAAAATCTCTCCTATTCAGCAAAACTGAAAACTAATAAAAACATCATTTTGGAGTTCCTACCATGTCACAGCTCCTACATTTTGACTGAAAGATTGTTTCTGCCTCAAAATAACTTCATTCATTGGGTCATATTCAACATACTACCAAATGTTCAGAGGTTTGTCTTAATAGTCATTTTACAACACCAGGGTTTTAGAAATCTAAATGTATGCCCCTTTATGCCTTATAAAAAGATATATTTTTGTGGTGGAGTGCTGAGGAAGAGTTCAGGAGTATCACAGCCTGAGGAAAGAAGCTGCTTCATAGTCTGTTGGTATGGCAGCAGACACTGTATCTTTTGTCAGATGGCAGCAGGGTGAACAGACATTTTTTTTTTACCAGGGTGGTGATGTGTGAAGACCATGATCGGATTTTATTCACGACAACCCCCCACACTGTATAGTTTCTATCCTGAGTGAACTTTCACATGTGACTTTAAACTTCCCGCCTGTTTAAATCTCTTACCGCAAACACCGCAACCAAATGGTTTTTCACCTGTGTGGACTCTCTTGTGTGCCTTAAGACGTGCGGACCGGTTAAATCTTTTCCCACATGTATCGCAACCAAATGGTTTGTCTCCTGAGTGGACTCGCATGTGTGCCTTGAGACTTCCCTGACGAGTAAATCTGTTTCCACAAACATCACAACCAAATGGTTTCTCTCCTGTGTGGGCTCGCATGTGTCTCTCAAGATTACTCTTGAGGCTAAATCCCATCCCACAATCACCACAGCCAAATGGTTTCTCTCCTGTGTGGACTCTCGTGTGTGTGTTTAGATCTCCCTGTTGTGTAAATCTTTTACCACAGACATCACAACCAAAAGGTTTTTCTCCTGTGTGGACTCGCATGTGTGTCTTTAGATTTCCTTGTTGTGTAAATCTTTTACCGCAAACGTCACAACAAAAAGGTTTCTCTCCTGTGTGGACTCTCATGTGTGTCTTGAGATCTCCCTGTTGTATATATCTTTTACCACAAACGTCACAACCAAATGGTTTGTCCCCTGTGTGGACTTTCATGTGTAATTCAAGATGTTTCAGCCTCTTGAATCTATTACCACAAACAGAACAACGGAATGGCTTCTCTCCTGTGTGGATTTTCATGTGTCTGTCAAGATTTCTCTTAAGGCTAAATCTTGTCCCACAGTCACTACAATCAAATGGTTTTTCTCCCATCTTTACTCTCATCTGTGAATTTTCCCTTTCCTTCACTCTAAAACAATTGTTACTGACCAAACTAGTGGGGGACCTGTTGCCTAAATGGTACATAGTGTGTCCCTGAAGAGACCCCTTGCAGTGAAATCCTTGACCACAACTGAGGCAGCTACAGATTTTTTCCCCAGCATTACATCCAACATCACTCACACAGCCTTCCTTATATTTCACATCATTTACTCCTGACTCAGATGCCCTGGTCTCCTCACAACCACTGTCACTGTCACTGTCTTCAGTTTCAGGTCCAGAATCCCACGGAGGTTCTTGCCAATCACCAGAACTGACATCAGTCTCAGAACAGTCTGAAGCCTTTTCATCAGTATTTAGTAGTGGATGACTAGGGCTAGCTTCAGATCCTCCACAGTCCTCTCCATCAGTTTCTGTTTTTATCTGTGTTGCTGAGCTGCTGGCTGGAGGCTCTGCCTCTCTGTTGTCCTCAGTTAGGCTTTGATGAAGCTGTGAAGTTTGAGGTTTCTCTTCCTCATCTTCACTCTTCACAGTGACAGCAGTGAGGGGGTACCTGGTGATATTATCCTCCCTCAGCCCATGAAGCTGCTCTCCCTCCTGACTGATCCTGAGTTCCTCCTGTTCCTGTTTTATGTGTAAGTGCTCTGGGTGCTTCTGGTCCAGGCTGGGGCTCCACTCAGGGGATCCCTCTTCTTTGATCAACAGCTGCTGGACATCTGGAGGGAACATTAAACACACACAAAAACAGCTAATGAATAAATGTGACAGCAAATATACTAAGATTTTAGTATTTAACTATTAGTCATATTGCGATATCTATTATTTTGCGATTTATTGTGCAACCCTGTGGTGCATTATGTTTTTAGCGGGTCGTGCTGGGTACAGGTTGTTGATAAGAGCATATTTAAGCGGGTTTGTTGGGTGTGGTGATCAAAAACACATGACCCATGCATCAATAATAGAAACCAAAAGGAGGAGGACATTATATCAAGGATGATGTTCGGTCACACAGGTCTGAAAGTTACATAAAAAATTATGAATAAGCCTCCTACAGACAGATCTGAACATTGAGGACGACAGGAGAAAGTGGAACATGTATTTTTGGTGCATGGACGGAAAATACAGAGTTTTAATGCTAAACTCACAATCACACAATGCACGCTATTAGGGAAATATTGCAGAGGGGCTCAGGTGATGTGGGGTTCAGGGCTCTTTTTAGGTCCTTAGAAATCACAGTAAGTGCGAGGAGAATTTAATGTAGTAATGTAATAACCGTTGAGACCCACACTCCAGTCCAGAAGGTGGCGATGATGCACCTTAAAGCTGTTTGCCAACTGCTTTAGATGAAGGAAGAAGCAGAAGCAGAAGCAGAAGCAGAAGAAGAAGAAGAAGAAGAAGAAGGCTGGAAAACTGTCCGACTTGACCAAAACTTTGTCTCTGTGAGCTGCTGCTCCACCTTCCCTAGTCCACTTTAAAATCGAGGTTCGGTTCCTTTCGAACAAGCCTGCTGAAATGTGGGTCTGGACCCTCTGCAGTCACTGACTGCCCGCGAACGCGCCCGTAAGGACCGCGAGTCTGTAAGAACCGTACAGTCCGGACGTTTGGAGGCAGCCTGTGTCGCTCACCTCTGTACAACATGGTGGTGTAGGAGATGTGGGTGGTGGGTTACCTGAGCTGGAGGGTGAACTCTGTCGGAGTATGTTGTTGCTTGTTGTGGAGCTGCCTTCGTCCGTTTTCGTGCCGACTGTATCGTCCTTGTTCATGATGCAGATTCTGTAAAAAACGGTTGTTCCAGGTGGTTCAGGTCGTTTGATATTGTACTCCAGTCTGGGAGCGAAAGGGGGAAACATCAGATGAAGAAAAATAGAAAGAAACAACAAGGTTTTATCTCCGAGGAGAGAAGTTTGTGTTGTTGACTGTCTGGTAGCAGGGGGCCGCCATCTTGGGTCTCGCACTGTCTCGTGAGAGTTGGGTTCACAGAAGGCTCGTTCGAGATGAAGTGCGCCTCGGCTGCAGGGGGCGGAGCCAAAGAGCTGCGTTCAAGTCGGACAGTTTTATTTGATTTATTTAGTTTTATTGATTTAAATGTTATCAGACTCTTTTATCAGTTTGTACACAGTCTGGTGATCTGTGACTTCTGTTCATGGATCAACCTCCATTTTACATACACACACATTAATTACTACCAAGTTTTGGTAGGTACAATTATTTATTGTGTGCTGTTTGAAATATGAATGTGGGCTGTTGAGTCTCCAACCATCAAAATCAGACAAATGAGATAAAAATCTCTCCAATTCAGCAAAAAATAAAAGTTTCTATAAAATGTCATATTTTTGAGTCAACGTCTAAACCAATCAGCTCTAAGATCAGGCGACAGCTAGGCTTTAAACCACTAAACCAGACAGCGAAGCAGATGCAGATCCAGCTGTTAGCCTTTGAAAAACTAAAGTGATCATCCAACCGTTTTTCCGCTTTAATAACCAAAACGTATCCCCTTTGTCTTGAGGAATTCCACATGCTCCTGGGGCCAAATGTATAAACCATGCATACACACGAATAATGTGGAGATGCGCCTCTTGGCCTCTCACTAGAAATCAGACCACTTTTTTTTAACCCTTCCAAAGTCTGTGCCTCTGAATTTGCAGCATTCTCCACATCTGTCACTTTCTGCTATTTCACTTTCTTCATTTTGTTGCTAAAGCCAGAACCTAAGCCTCCGAAAAATACTCTTTTCCATCCTTCAGTTTGATCAATCCTTACTTCAAGTTCACTGTCCGTTAAATGACGCCCACTGTTCTTCAGCTGCTTCTTTGCTTATGAATTTTCTTCTCAACACTAAATTCTGGCCCTTTATATGCAAACCGGGTAATTGAGGGCGTTTAGAACCATTTTTAGTAAATTGTGGAGATGGGCAGACCTGTCGTGCATGTGTGTAAAATGTCAGAATGATTGAGATGTATAAGGAAAGACACGTAGGAAGAGACATGCATGGGGTGTTATAAATCTGATGAAAAGACTGCATATGCATGTTTCCCCACATGTCCAGAAAATTTAACTTTCATGAGTGGAACCCTTAAGAAAAAGGAAGTAAGTCTAACTGCTTTTGACTTAAACATGATTTAGAAATCCCTACATCCTAAATGAGGACACGCATTTATTGGAAATGTGGTAAATACACACAAATCTTCGGTAAGCAACCAAGGTAGAGTTTCTTTTACATATTTTATGGTTAACACAAAGGAAAGACATAAACAAGATACAGTGATTTAATAACAGACTTAGTATACTGCTGTCGTTCTGACTAACAATCTGAAAAGTTGTTATCCTGTGTGGGCTCTCATGTGTGTCTTTAAATTTCCTTGTCGTATAAATCTTTTACCACAAACGTCACAAACAAATGGTTTCTCTTCCGTGTGGTCTCTCATGTGTCTGTTAAGATTTGCTGGCTGACTAAATTTCCCCCCACAAACATCACAACCAAATGGCTTTTCTCTTGTGTGGACGCTCCTGTGTTTCTGTAGTTTTCCCCGATCGTTAAACTTTTTCCCACAAACATCACAACCAAATGGTTTTTCTCCCGTGTGGATTCTCATGTGTCTGTGATAATGTGACAGCTGGGAATATTTTTTCCCACAAGGCTCACAGCCAAATGGCTTCTCTCCTGTGTGGACTCGCTGGTGTTTTTTGAGATCAGACCGTTCTGAGAATTTTTTCCCACAAACATCACAACCAAATGGTCTATTTCCTGTGTGGGTTCTCTTGTGTGTATGGAGTGAGCCCTGTCTTTTGAATCTTTTCCCACAAACATCACAACCAAATGGTTTCTCTTCTGTGTGGACTCTCCTGTGTTGCTGTAAATTTCCACGATCGTTAAACTTTTTCCCACAAACATCACAACCAAATGGTTTTTCTCCCGTGTGGACTCTCATGTGTCTGTTAAAGTGTGACAGCTTGAAAAATCTTTTCCCACAAGGCTCGCAACCAAATGGCTTCTCTTCTGTGTGGACTCGCTTGTGCCTTTTGAGATCATACCGTTCTGAGAATTTTTTCCCACAAACATCACAACCAAATGGTTTCTCTCCCATGTGGGTTCTCTTGTGTGTATGGAGAGTGCCCTGTCTTTTGAATTGTTTCCCACAAACATCACAACCAAATGGTTTCTCTTCTGTGTGGACTCTCATGTGTTGCTGAAGATTTCCCCGATCGTTAAATTTTTTCCCACAAACATCACAACCAAATGGTTTTTCTCCTGTGTGGATTCTCGTGTGTCTGTTAAAATGTGACAGCTTGGAAAAACTTTTCCCACAAGGCTCACAGGTAAATGCCTTCTCTCCCGTGTGGACTCGCTTGTGTGTTTTGAGATCAGACTGTTCTGAGAATTTTTTCCCACAAACATCACAATCAAATGGTTTCTCTTCTATGTGGACCCTCCTGTGTTGCTGCAGATTTCCCCGATCGTTAAATTTTTTCCCACAAACATCACAACTAAATGGTTTTTCTCCTGCGTGGACTCTGATGTGTCTGTGAAGATGTGACAGTTGGGTAAAATTTTTCCCACAAATCTCACAACCAAACGGCTTCTCTCCTGTGTGGACTCGCTTGTGTGCATTGAGAAGACACTGTCTTGAGAATTTTTTCTCACAAACATCACAACCAAATGGTTTCTCTCCCGTGTGGACTCGCATGTGTACCGTGAGACTACCCTTATGTGTAAATCGTTTACCACAAACATCACAAACAAATGTTTTTTCTCCAGTGTTGACACTCATCTTGGAATCTATCTTTTGATTTACTCTACATTTCATATTCACCAAAGTGGAGGATCTGTTGCCCAAATTACACATTGCATGTTCCTCAAGAGACGCCTTACAGTGAAATCCTTTATCACACTCAAAGCAGCCACAGGATTTTTTTGCACTGTTACAAACCACATCACTTACAGGGGCCTCCAGAGCATTTACACCAGACTCAGGTACCCTGGTCTCCTCCCAACCACTGTCACTGTCTTCAGTTTCAGGTCCAGAATCAGATAAAGGCTCTTGCCAATCACCAGAACTGACATCAGTCTCAGAACAGTCTGAATCCTTTTCATCAGTATTTAGTGGTGGATGACTATCTGGATCTCGGTTCCTGGCAGGTTCAGATCCTCCGCAGTCCTCTCCATCAGTTTCTGTTTTTATCTGTGTTGCTGAGCTGCTGGTTGGAGGCTCTGTCTCTTTGTTTTCCTCAGCTTGGCTTTGATGAAGCTGTGAAGACTGAGGTTTGTCTTCATCATCTTCACTCTTCACAGTGACAGCAGTGAATGAGAACCTGGTGATATCAGCCTCCTCAACCCCACGAAGCTGCTCTCCATCCTGACTGGCCCAGAGTTCCTCCTGTTCCTGTTTTATGTGTAGGGGCTCTGGGTCCTTCTGGTCCAGGCTGGGGCTCCAGTCATGGGGAACCTCTTCTTTAATCACCAACAGCTGCTGGACACCTGCAGGGAACATTGGAACACACACAAAGACAATTTGGTGGCCATTTTCTCAGAAACCTATCACATTGGTAACATAAAAGATGGACTTCCCTTGGGAAATGTTAGGATTCTGGAGAAAAACTTAAGTAACTAGAGAAGGCAATTTCTGAAGAACATGTGGTTGTGAGCACTGGTTCTTGAAAAGCTGATGCTACATTGACTAATTTTTAATGATGCAAAAGATGTTTGAAAAATGTGGAATATTTCAAGATTTGGGAAACTGAACTGGTGGCTTTCATATATTTAACGTTGCATCTGAAGGAGTAAGATAATTCATAATAGTTAGATGAGAATGAAGGAATCAAAATATATTATTATCTTGACTGTACATGTTTGTCTGTCAAGCTTCACACTTTGGTAAATCTTTCTTAGCTGTCTTATCCCGGTCGTAATCAGATGTTGCAAGGGTGATGGTAACTCCTTCAGTGGCCGTAAATTTCATGTAGATTTTAGCTGAGGATCACCAGAAAGGCTGTTCATGCCTCCATTCTGTTTGAGAGAGATTACTGACCATTAGACAGGAAGAAACACTGACTGGAGGGGGGGCTTCAAAGACAAGACTTTGGGAATATCTTAGAGCTCCCATTCATTCTGTCAGATGTTAATAAAAGTGATAAAACTCATCGCTCATAAATAATTTAAAATTCAGTTTATAAAGATGCCTCTGATGACACAATCAGTGAACCTGAATCGTCTTCAGTGTACACTGGTCGGAAATGTGTGTGAGGTACACACTTTCTGTGTTTATAAATACTAACTTAAGTGCGGGAAATGGCATGGGCATGGGTTTTGAGCGTACACATGGCCCTGTACATATATATATAGATGGATATATCTGGCTGCTGGTGTGCTTATTTAAAGCTGGGGGCTCAATCTGCTGAGGTGTAAAGAGTTAATAAATGATTCCACAAAGCCAAATTTTTTGCAACGTTGTGCAGCATTTACGGCACTGAAGGCTTTTTCTGCATCTACGGTGACTATGAGAGTTCCTATGTGTTCTAGTGATAAATAATCCATTAAATGGTTCTGCATCGATACAGAGACAGAGCATAATCGAGAGTCTGCAGCTTGTTTTGATTGTTGATTGTCCGGCCTCAGCTGGACAATAAAGTTACGTCGCAACATTGCTCCCATGCTTTGAATTGTGGGCAGACATTAGGCTAACGAGGTATGTCGGAGGGAGGCAGAGATCATCCGCGAGTGAAAAAAAAGACTCACCTAGTATTTTCTTAAAACGGACATCTTGAGGCACATTGGATTTTAAGAACTTGCTGGGAAGCGCGAACTGGACGAGACTTCTGCCTCACAACTATTACTAATCATGTTAGCCATTTTCACCTGAAGCTAACGTCTGCAGCCAACATTAATATCATTTACAGCAAGCGCAGCTAATCAGCCGAGATCCGAGGAGGCATGTCGCTAACTTCTGTACAACACGGTGGTGCTGGAGGTGTGGTTGGTGGTGTACCTGGGCTGGAGGGTGAACTCTGTCGGAGTATTTTGTTGCTTGGAGTGGAGCTAGCTTTATCCGTTTTCGCGCCGACTGTATCGTCCTTCTTCATGATGCAGATTCTGTGAAAACACTCGTCGATCTATTGTTCCTGACGGTACAGGTCGTTTGGTGTTGTAGTCCGTTTTTTAAAAAGGGAAACATCAGATAAAGAAAATCAGAAGGAAAAAAAAAACGTCTGAGGAGAGAAGTTTGTTTAGGTGGTAGTCTGCGAGCAGTGGGCCGCCATCTTGGGTCTCGCACCGTCTCGTGAGAGTTGCGTTCACAGTGCAACAGTGTTGCCAGATATCGCGAGAGAAACATGCAACAGGTCCGTGGAAACCAACGATGCATTTTGAGAGTTAAAACAACTTAAGCCAAAGCACATAGAGGAAAACTGAACTAGCATTCAACAGGATATAAGTGTGGATGGATAATTTTAATTATTTCATTAATTTAATTTAATTTTCGGTTGAGTTTCTTGTTGCATTGAAACCACATCTGAGCAGAGGAGCAGAACTGCAGTGGCTGTTCAGTTTGGTGCCAGAACACCGCTTACCTGATTAACTGGAGCCTACTGACTATTATTGCCACATTTTGATTTGAACTTAAAATTGCATCATGAGCCATGTAGTATAAAACTGTTGAAAAGATACAAAGGCCTAATTTGTCTACCAATACGTATACAGTATGTATACCAATAATATGCCCTTGAAATTAAGAAAATGCTGTAAATGTAATTCTTATTGACAATACAATATAAAGAAGAGTTACTTCTCATTAGTGATCAATGGTATGGTTAAAATGAAGTCACTGTTACATTTTGGTAATAATCACTGGGCACTAGAGATCCGCAGGTCATGTTTTTGATTACCGGCACCCAGCCAATCTGTTATGAGACCCAACCCACTAAAATGTGCGCCAATCAACAACCCGTACCCAGCCTGACCTGCAAAAACACACGATGCACCATATGAGAGCTAGACTGATGAATGAGACAGAGGACCAGACTGAGAGCAGCCGCTGTCCATGGTGCTGATTCTGCCGCTGGGAGCAGAAGAGACCAAAACAGAGTCGTCTCTCAGAAGAGGGAGGATCTAGGCTGAACAAATTAAATGAAAAATTAAAAGAATAAAGTAATTGTTCCAAACTTTGGTATTTATTGTTGATTAAAGGAGCGAAAGAGGTCTGAACATTTCAACGAGTTCAAACTTTCAAATTGAATTCTGCCTTTTTTTCCTCTCTCACACATGAACAAAGCATTTTGTCACATCGTAACGGTGAACCGTTACAAAATAGTAGCCTTATGTGATGGACTACTCAGTGTTTTAGCATACTGTCTGGCTGCACTGTGCGAGTACACAACCATCAGAAGTGAAGGCGCTCACTGGATGTGCTTGTTGCTGGAATGTACAGAAGCACTCAGGCCAGCATGGAGAGGAGAGAGTATGTGCAACGGTGATCCCTCCAAAAAACGAGGACATCCTCCTGGCACTCGTCCACAGTGAAGTGAGTCTGCAGGTCACGCTGTCATTCATCTGGCTCAGTTTCATCTGGGTTTCTTCCCATTCTGTGAACATTCTCCGTCGGTGGTGCAAATAAAAGTACAGATACCACTTACTTTGTTTCACTTGTTAACTTACCTGGCACATTCAAAAAGGGATTGTTTATTCCTGCAATGGTACACACTGAGTAAGACCAGATGGCTGAAAACATTCTGTATATTTGCCAGACAGATGGTTAAGTAAATTCATCATTATTCTTTATGAGTGGAGTCTTAAAGAATAAAACATTAATCCAGCTTTCTTAGACTTAGTACTTTTAGTAATCAAACAACTTGGATGAGGAAAAACATAAATTAGAAACAAGTTAGTGACAAAGACAAAAATAGACAAAGAACAACCAAGACAGGGTTTCTTTTACATATTTCATAATTTACACAAGAGATAGTCAGTGTCAAACCAAAATGATGCAATATTGCATACATTTCTGTGGCTCTTACCAATCATTTTTTAGCCAACCCCCCAAGAAAACAAAAACACTGCAACTATAAAGTTTCTATCCTCAGTGAAGTTTCATGTGTTTCTTCAAATTTCCCCGTTGTGTGAATCTTTTACCGCAAACTTCACAACCAAATGGTCTCTCTCCCGTGTGGACTCTCATGTGTGTCTTAAGAATTGTCTTCTGTCTAAATCTTTTCCCACAATCAGCACAGCCAAACGGTTTTTCTCCTGTGTGTACTCTCATGTGTTTCTCAAGATTTGTCTTAAACGTAAATCTTATACCACAAAGATCACAACCAAATGGTTTATCTCCTGTGTGGACTCTCATGTGCGCCTTAAGATTTGTCTGCTGGGAGAATCTTTTCCCACAATCATCGCAGCCAAATGGCTTCTCTCCTGTGTGGACTCTCATGTGGTTCTGAAAATTTCCCAGAAAGGTAAATCTTTTTCCACAAACATCACAACCATGTGGTTTTAATCCTGCGTTGACTTTAGTCAATGAATCATCCTTTCTAGTCACTCCACAACATTTATCGTCCTCCAAACAGCTGGAAGACCTTTTTTCTAAATGACTCACGTGTCTCTGAAGAGACCCCTTGTAGTAAAATCCTTTACTTGACTCAAAGCAGCTAAAGGATTTTTTTCCAGTGTTACATCCCATTTCACTTGCAGGGGCTTCATTATATTTCAGGGCATCTACTCCTGACTCAGGTGCCCTGGTCTCCTCCCAACCAATGTCTGTCTCTTCAGTTTCAGATCCAGAATCTGACAAAGGTTCTTGCCAATCTTCAGAACTGACATCAGTCTCAGAACAGTCTACAGCCTTTTCATTAGTATTCTGTTGTGGATGACTATCTGGATCTCCGTTCCTGGCAGGTTCAGATCCTCCACAGTCCTCTCCATCAGTTTCTGTTTTTATCTGTGTTGCTGAGCTGCTGGCTGGAGGCTCTGCCTCTCTGTTGTCCTCAGTTAGGCTTTGATGAAGCAGTGAAGGCTGAGGTTCGTCTTCATCATCTTCACTCTTCACAGTGACAACAGTGAATGGGAAGCTGGTGATATCAGCCCCCTCCAGTCCAAGTTGCCCTCCCTCCTGACTGACCCCGAGTTCCTCCTGTTCCTCCTTTATGTGTAGGGGCTCTGGGTCCTTCTGGTCCAGGCTGGGGCTACACTCAGGGGAAACCTCTTCTTTAATCACCAACAGCTCCTGGACACCTGCAGGGAACACCACAACAGACAGAGAAATGTTGGCAGCTGTTTTTTAGGAAATCAATAAAAACTATCACCTCAGGTTTAAATGTTAGGTTACAAGACAAGAACATGTGTAACTGTTGTGATGGTGCACACCAGCAATGACAAGCAGTGAGCAATGAAGCTTGAAAGTATTTTTTTCCACAGGCTGCATCAAAGTTTTGGTCAAAATTATTATACACTACTCAAAATGAGTTGCAGCCCTCCATCTAACAGCTCCTTCTTGCTCCATTACTCCCACATACTGTATAAAACTACACCCTGATATATTTAAAATGTCATCAAATGCCCAAAATGACCATTGTTTTGTTTTGTAGATGATTCATTGATGAATGATAGCAGTAAGTGCTAAACTCACTGAACACATTGCACTGCATGTGACTAGTTTACTTCAAAGTCAGTGAGTGTTTCACAAGTTCAATGTTTTAAATGTGAAGCTGCAGCTGAGCGACAGGTTTGGTTTGCATTAGCAGTAAACTAACACAGCAACACTACAGTTAGTGAGCGTCTTCTCTTGTACTGCTCACCTGTTGATTCAGTTTATTTTCTGCACAGTCGGCAGCACTTTTAACCAATCAGTTTGGTGTTTTACTCAAGGGAAGAGGGAAATAAAGTGTATCTCTGAATATCCTTGATTACAAATAATTTATTGATCCCACTTAAATTGTGCCATGGATCACACATATTTTTTCTGAAATAAGGTCCCATGGGGTCCACCGGAAGTGGGGTGACTTCTGCTCTCTAGAGTTGTTTCAGTCCATTTTAACGCAGAATAACACTTATTTTCTTGTGCAGGTGTTAAAAACACACTGCAGTCATTAAATGTCACACTGTGAGTGCCGTGTGTCAAAATAGATATCAACCTCTTACTTTCCGTTACAGCTGTTATCCACTGAAGGCCACCAGGAGTACACCTGAGGCCAGATGCACAAAACTCTGTGTAGATTCACCACTAAATACTTCGTGCATAACCTACGAGAACAGAAACAGGCACAGACGTCTTTTTTGTGTCAGATTTACACAGCTGTACATGCGTCTGATTCAGTTTCAGAAATCTTAAAAGCATTTCTGGAAACGGGCGCACACGAGTTTCATTTCCGCTCCCACGTTTATTCATAAATAGATGTAGAAAAGCCAGCTGGAGGCAGCGTATGTCGCTAACTTCTGTACAACACGGTGGTGTAGGAGATGTGCATGGTGGTGTACCTGAGCTGGAGGGGGAACTCTGTCGGAGTCTTTTGTTGCTCGGAGTGGAGCTGGCTTTGGCTGTTTTCACGTCCTCGTTCATGACGCAGATTCTGTGAAAACACTCGTCGTTCCTGCGGGTCCAGGTCGTTTAGTACGTGGTCCGGGTTTGGAATGAAAACTGGAAACAGCAGGTGAAGACAAATATGACAGGAACAAAAAGGTTTTACGTCCGAGGAGAGAAGTTTGTTTAATAGTTGTAGGGGGCCGCCATCTTCGATCTCGCAGTGTCTCGCGAGAATTGCGTTTTACGGTGGCGCACTGTTGCCACATCTCGCGAGAAAAACAAGGAACCGGATCCATTGAAACAAGCTCAAAAGAAGTGACCTGGATCTAAAAAAAAGGAAATAATTAAAAAAAAAAAAAAATTAAACGTACCTATATGTGAGAGGGAGAGTTCACTTGATGATTAGACTGCAACTAAAGAGGCATTTTTGCTCTGTTAGGCAGGAGACATGGGAGTAAACCCAGAGAAGCA
Organism: Pagrus pagrus; assembly: GCF_965226575.1. Taxonomy (NCBI): domain Eukaryota; kingdom Metazoa; phylum Chordata; class Actinopteri; order Spariformes; family Sparidae; genus Pagrus; species Pagrus pagrus. The sequence continues at coordinate 7,157,484 of NC_140208.1, read as the reverse complement.
ACTGGACTTGAGAAACTAGCCCAATAAACTGCAACCCGTGACAACCAATATTTGTCAGTGACTTATGATAAGAGGACTTGGCAACCCTGTAATTACATGTTCTACAGGGTAGCCTATTACAGTGCTACATAGTTTATCTGTGATTTCTGTTTGTCATTTTGATATACACTACATTGGGGAGAAAAAAAAGTACAAAGACAATATATTTATTGATTCACCCCATCAACTTCATTGATTTTTGTAAATGTATGCACACACGCTTGGAACATTCTTCAGATAAACAGGTTCATTGGTAACAGTTTAAATCATTCATGGGCTGGGAAAAAAACATGTAAAGATAGTAGAGTGAAGATAAACATAACAAGGCCCCTTAACTACAAGAGAGGTGAACTTAAATACTTTTAAAATACATCCTCCTGCAGTGCAACTGCGGGCTTGAAAGGATAACTACCGTTTTTTACAACCTGGACCTTATTTCTAGCATAAAATATTATCATTTACTCACCCAGATAACTTTGGTGTCATTTGAAGTCGTTTGGACGAAAATAGATCCAGAGTAGCGCCGGTATATCCATATAATGCAAGTGACGGGGCACTGAAACACAGCCTCTATATAACGCACTATCTGCCACGAAACTAGTTCATTCCACCAATATTTTGTCATGATACGCTAGTGCTATTCCCCTCTGAGTCCGGGCTCATCTGTTATCAACATCCAGTGTCAAACTAGCAGCAGCAGCTACAGGTAAACAAGCCGGCTGTCGCGGGTGCGCGCGCAGCTCAGAGACGACATCTTCCAGGTCAGAGGTAGTAGGTCAGCCTACAGACCCCGAATGATGACAACAGACAAGCCCAGACTCAGAGGGGAATAGCGCTAGAATATCGTAACAAAATATTGGTGAAATGAACTAGTTTCATGGCAGATAATGCTCATAGAGGCTGTGCTTCGGTGCCCGGATCACTCGCATTATATGGATATACCGGCGCTCCACTGGATCTAATTTCGTCCGAACGACGCCAAATGACACCAAAGTTATCTGGGTGAGTAAATGATCCTTTTTTATGCTAGAAATAAGGTCCAGGTTGTAAAAAACGGTAGTTATCCTTTAAGGTCCTGGCTTCAAAGAGAAAACACATTTCCAACCTGCACAACAAATGGTTAACCATTTCTCCTAAAGGTCAATTCCATTCACAGGCTCATTAAAGAATTTGCACAAGCTAACAAAAAAACCTTCTTGTGTGCCATATGTTTCAATGTTGGCAGGAAAGCAGAGAATAGAACGACCACATACTGTACCAACGGTATACAATGCTTAGAACAGTGATATGAAAAACAACTTTGCTTTGTATTAACATAAATGGAAAAAAGATGTTTGATATAAATATATGCTGAGAGATTGTCAAACATTAAAACAAAAATCACAAAATACTCTGCTCAACACAGATTTATGCAATTAAATATATATATATATTAAATATATAATACTGTGTGTATTACACCCCACAAAGGCTACAGAAGATCAACCCTGTGTTTCTTCTTGCTGCCTAAGATTTAATTCAGATAATGGGGATCTCATATGTTTTGAGAGTGCACACACTTGAGATATTTCTGGAACAATATTCACAAACGTGTCTGAAATACTACAGACAGTATTTACACTGGACCCAATTTATATTAGAAGACACAGAAATACTGGAAGAGATGATAAAAAGAAACTTAACAGGCCCTGTGGTGGAGGTGTATTTTTAACAACTATGCAAAATTAAATTGGATAAAAATTGAAAGATGTATCATGATTGGGTGTGAAAGGGACATCTTCAAAAGACGTTCACACGTTCACAAGCAAGGATGGAGGATGTTTGAGAAACATTATTACATAAAGGATATTACTACACTTCATAAAACCGTTGTCAGTAAACGATGACTGCATGATTGCAAATGATCACACTCTGTTTTATGTTATCCGCAGTCTCATAACATTTTAGGCACTTGGCCTTAATGCACATGTGTGGACAACCCAACGAGGAATGGCAATGAAAATATGCCCCCAGAAAAAAAAAATGGATGAATGAATAGCTGCCGTATTGAGTCTGATAACTAGTTCTCATGGTCTATTCATGATTCATGATTTCTAGGACTCTGAAGAGACCTTCTGAGTGGAGGCTGGAATCTTAAAACTTGGCTGAGAAAGAAGTATAAAGAAAGTAAACCGAAAAACAAACAAGAAAGGTAGTTTTGGTATGTAAAGGTATGTTTAAAAAAAACAACTATAGAATAGACAAATAAAACAAACTGCAATAAAACAATACCATTCAATGAAATGTTTGATCAACAACCCCTGCGACTCCAGAGTGGACTTTCATATGTATCTTCAGACTTCCCTGTTGTGTAAATCTCTTACCACAAACATCACAACCAAATGGTTTTTCACCTGTGTGGACTCTCTCATGTGTAGTAAGATGTGACTGCCGTTGGAATCTTTTCCCACAAACATCACAACCAAATGATTTCTCCACTGTGTGGACTCTCAAGTGTTTCTTGAGACTTTCCTCTTGTATAAATCTTTTCCCACAAACTTCGCAACCAAATGGTTTTTCACCCGTGTGGACTCTCTTGTGCGCATTGAGATGTGTCTGCCGGTTAAATTTTTTCCCACAAACATCACAATCAAATGGTTTATCTCCTGTGTGGATTCTCATGTGTGTCTTGAGATCTCCCTGATGTGTAAATCTTTTCCCACAAACGTCACAACCAAAGGGTTTCTCTCCTGTGTGGACTTTCATGTGTGTCTTCAAAATTCCTGGTTGTGTAAACCTTTTACCACAAACATCACAGCCAAATGGTTTTTCACCTGTGTGGACTCTCGTGTGTTTCTTCAGATCACCCTGTTCAGTAAATCTTTTGCCACAAACACCACAACCAAATGGTTTCTCTCCTGTGTGGACTCTAATGTGTTTCTTTAGATGGCCCTTTTCTGAAAATCTTTTTCCACAATCACCACAGCCAAACGGTTTTTCTCTTGTGTGGACTCTCATGTGTGTGTTTAGATTTCCCTGTTCTGAAAATCTTTTTCCACAATCACCGCAGCAAAATGGTTTTTCCCCTGTGTGAACTCTCATGTGTGTCTTCAGATGGCCCTTTTCTGAAAATCTCTTTCCACAATCACCACAGAGAAATGGTTTCTCTCCTGTGTGAACTCTCATGTGTGTCTTCAGATTCCCCTGTTGTGTAAATCTATTACCACAAATATCACAAGCAAATGGTTTCTCACCTGTGTGGACTCTCATGTGTGTCTTAAGATGATGTAGCTGATTATATCTTTTCCCACAAATATCACAACCAAATGGTCTTTCTCCTTCCTCAACTCTATATTCTGAATCTGACAAAGGTTCTTGCCAATCATCAGAACTGACATCCGTGTCAGAACAGTCTGAAGCCTTTTCATCAGTATTTAGTTGTGGATGATTATCTGGATCTCGGTTCCTGGCAGGCTCAGATCCTCCACAGTCCTCTCTATCAGTTTCCATTTTGGTCTGTGTTGCTGAGCTGCTCGTTGGAGGCTCTGTTTCTCTGTTGTCCTCAGTTTGACTTTGATGAAGCTGTGAAGTCTGAGGCTCCACTTCATCTTCTTCACTCTTCACAATAACAACAGTGAATGGAAAGCTGGTATCGTCAGCCTCCTCCAGCCCAGAGTCGTTGCAGTGTTCCTCCTGTTCCTCTTTCCTGTGAAGTGGTTCAGGTTCCTCCTGCTCCAGGCTGGGGCTCCACTCAGGGGAAACCTCTTCTTTGATCACCAACAGCTGGTGGACACCTGCAGGGAACATTGAAACACACAGAGAAACGTAAGCAGCCATTTTTTAGGAAATTAATTATAAAAAACTGAAAACGAATCCAAATTAATCAATAATGTGAAAGTGAAAGATGAAGTTCACCCAAGAAATGTTAGGATTCAAAACAAGAACATGTGTAATTATAGTGGCCAGTGAGGTAGTTAAGATATTTTTAAGATATTTTCTACCTCCAATTTTCCAACATGCACCCTTTATTCTCAACAACTCTTCCAAATTAAATAAACTGCATCATTTTTAACAGCACTCTGGAATGACTGACAGAAATGCAGTCTGATCTGATGACAACAGTTACAAATCTCATACATCTTTTTTATTCCTAATTCTATACGGCTATGATTAAATGCACAATATGTAATGACTTTCACTGTGCATCATCAAATTCACAGTTTCCATGCGTGTGGTTCTGTACCATAAAGAACATATATGAATATCAATTAGATATGAAGGATTACATGAACACAAACATTGCAGCTGTTCTCTACACTATAAAGCAGAATGGTGTGCATAAATCCCAAATATAAAGAATATTATTAATATACAGGATATATTTTATTCCTCAGAACTGCAGAATCTGATGAAGGGTCTTGCCAATCATCATTCGTCAGTATTTGGTTGTGAATGAGTACCTGGATCTCGGTTCCTGGCAGGTTCAGATCCTCCACAGTCCTCTCTGTCAGTTACTGTTTTTATCTGTGTTGTTGAGCTGCTGACTGGAAGCTTTTCCTCAGTTTGGCTTTGATGAAACTGTGAGGTCTGAGGTTTCACTTCATCATCTTCAATCTTCACAGTGACAACAGTGAATGGGAACCTGGTGATAGCAGCATCTCCATCCTGACAGGTCCAGTGTTCCTCCTGCTCCTCTTTTATATGTGGGGACTCTGGGTCCTTCTGGTGCAGCTGCTGGACACCTGCAGGGAACACTGAAACACACACACACAAATGTTGGCAGACCATTTTCTAGGAAATTATCAAACATTGAAAATTAACATAAACTAATCAGTAATGTAAAAAATTGAGTTCTCCTCAAAAATGGTAGATCCACACAATAACATGTTTAATTATATTGATGGCAGTGAGCAGTGAGGTACTATTGACATTTTTCCCCCAAAATTTCTATCCAAAGTAACAATGTCCAAGTTAACAACACTCTGGAATGACTTATGAAAGTAGTCACTTTAAAAAGATCTAGGCTATTGAATTGTTCTATATAGGTTATTTGGGCAATTTGTTTAAAGTATCTGAAAAGTAGTTCAATAAGTAATATATTACTCTACGCAGACAGTAATATTGTAATGTATATATCACTTTAAAATGAAGGTAACTAGTAACATGTAATATATTGCACTTTGAAAGCAACTTGCCTTACACTGACAGTGACTGGTTCCTGCTTGTTGCAGTGATAAATAATCCATTAGGTTCAGGCAGGTTGGACCTGGACCTGGACGTACTGTGACGTGTTCACTGTCATCACGTCAAGTCTGCACGGCTGATAAAAGCCGCTGGCAGACAGGCTTTAAACTACATTAATGATATACATTGTTAAACCTCTATAACCTATACGTCTATATATTTATGTGTCATGATTTACTCAATAGTGTTTTTGTAGGTGTAGCAGAGGTGGATGGTGTTGCACCTGAGCTGGAAGGTGAACACGGTCGGAGTAATTTGTTGCTTGGAGTGGAGCTGGCTTTATCCGTTTTCGCAGCGACTGTATCGTCCTTGTTCATGATGCAGATTCAGGTTTGTCAGGTCGTTTGGTGTCGTAGTCCAGTTTCTTAAAAAAGGGGAGGAAACAGCAGATGAAGAAAAACAGAAACGAAACAACGAGGTTTTATGTCCGAGGAGAGAAGTTTGTTTAGGTTGTAGTCTCGTAGCAGGGGGCCGCCATCTTGAGTCTCGCACCGTCTCGTGAGAGTTGCGTTCACAGTATTGCCAGATCCCGCGAGAAAAACAAGCAACCAGACGTATGCATACAAGCTCAAAAGAAGCCACCTGGCTCTAAAAAAAAATCAAATAAAAATGAATAAAAGCCGAAAACAGTAGACCTTATCTAATATGTGAAAGGAGACGTCACTTGATCAATTTATGTATGAATTTTTTTGCATTGCTTGCATGGCATTTGAGTGGGCTTAACTGCATCCAGAGCAGAAGAGATGGTACTGCAGCTGAATCTGTATGCTGATCGGAAGAAATGGTCTAAACAGGTCGCAGATGTGGACAGATTGCTTATTTTGGGCTTGCTTCCATCAGTCTAGGCCCGTATTCACAAACAATCAGAGAATATTCTCAGAGAACTCATAACTTAGCCTAAAAACATCTAGCAAGGAGTCTTAGCCCATTGCTAGGTGCATAGACAACACAGTTTTATGCATGGGCCATCTTTCCAGTGGTGAAATACTTCCTTAAGTCGAGGCATCTTACTATTTTCCAGAGTCCTGGTCTCTTTTGTATCAAGGCACCATGTGAATGCAGAGTTTTTATCATTACCACAGAGTTAGTGTATTATTACTGTAACATCATTATACTTTGCCTATGTATTAAAAGCAAAATTGTATTGGTTTGGCATTGATCCTAAAGATACTGTAATTCAGTAAACCTTCCAGGAGTTAAGTGAAACTTAACAAGTAAACACGGGAAGTTTGTCCAGATAACGAGAGACACAATTATATGGACTGTAATAGAAAAAAAAAAAGAACTTAACAAAGACAGAAGCAGCAGTAGCATTTATTATTTGTTGAAAGTCTCTTATCATCCTGACAGCAATCAAAATATCAAATGCTTTGAAAAGAAAAAAAAAATCCATTGTCTGTGGCTGCAGGGCTGTAATAGCGTTATCCAACCAATTTCAGCGGACCAAAGATATTCTATGGACAGCCTAACTGTCTAGAGAAAAAGAAGAAAGAAGTTGGATAGCTCAAGAGGTGAAACAAGAGTCAACATTGGAGTTGCTTTTCAACGATGGCTACAACTGACAGAGTCAAAGGCCTGAAAACGGATGCCATGGTAGCTGTGTCTCTGTTGGACAGGTTATGAGCTGGTTTGTTTTGGTTGTAATGATTGTAATAAATTGAAAGTATTTTCAAGGTCCTTTAAAAGCTTTTGACTGTCAGATAAGTAACTGTGCTATTCTTTCTACATGAAAATTATTGCCAAAACAGTGGAGCATTGCGAAGGCACCAACATCAACTGCCTAACACTGACCAACACTGATCTGTGTTCATAATCAGTCAAGAAACCTCTGGACATCCTTCCTGTATATAGTTGTTTATACTAATTGTACAGTATATGGTCTAAATGATGAAAGGTATACTGTTTTTGTAGTTTTATTTATTTACATGTATCCCAAAAAATTATTTTCTTACCTAATTCAGTTGTTAATGCATCGTGTAAAGTGTAAGAACTGTAATGGGTTGGTTGTTTATGCTGGAGGTGTAAAGAAAAGGCATTTATCATTTTCAAGACTTTATTCAAACAAGTTAGAGATCATGCAAAATAAAGAATAAATACAGACTGAGAAATAAATTTGTGTCAGGCAGAGTTCCAGCACTTCGAATTCTGGCCTGTAAAGCAATAAATGAGCAACATGATTAGATATTTTTATGGAACAGAGCTTGACTGTCCTTAGCATACTGTGAACATATTTATTATTTATTTATATGTCGTCTTTTTCGAGAACATCTGCTCCTTGACCTGTTGCACTCCCACGTTCACGGCCTCTGCCTCCACTTCCTAAGGCAATGCTGGTTGCCCTCCCGTCGTCCTCTCTGACGTGATGATGTGCTTCGCTCTGGCGTGTCCTCGTCATCAGAGTCAACGATGCTCTCATCATGGAAGCTCTAACATTCAAAACATTGTATTATCATGAGTCTAATACAATATTCACCTTTGTCAGTGAATCATTGAGGGGGTCAGGGGGTGTAGCAGGCCCACAACTGATCTTGATGTTTTAGCTTTGCCATATCTAGCGTGACCATAGCAAGCTGTTGCTAGCTAAACAGCAATAAGTGACAACATCAAAATACACTTTCAAAACAATTTCTGAATAGTGACAAAGCTTGCTTGACAGCTATCAGTACTAGCAATGGCTATCTTGGTTTTTTACGCTCAATATGATAATATTAGGTCTTTACTTACAGGCAAATGAGACATGAGGTAGCTATTTGTAGTTAGATGTTGTGTTGAAAAAGATGCACCAATACACTCTTCTTCCCACCGGGCATTTATGGTTTTGGGGAAGTGGCTTTGGAGACAGACCTGAGTGCAGGGGGTGGGATTTGTTGGTCGGATACTTTCAAAATCTATCCTGGGCTTAGATCAAACCCTAGCTTTAACTGATGATAAAAAAATTAACATTAAGTGCACACCTCATGCATTTTTCTGAGTGAGGGAAACTGGAATGGGGAGAAAAGGCATGTAATGACAAAGGTTCAGTTAGCTTTGCACGTTAATGGCCGGTAGAAATTTCCCTCAGAGGGATACTTTCTACTTTAATACATTGCGTACATTACAGAGCCTGTCCTTTCTCACTTTTACTTGAGTAAAGAAGTTGAATCAATACTTTTACTATAATCAGTGTCACATGAGTGTTCCACATCCTAAGAATTACATTTTTTATTCGAAGAACTACATTTTTCATTGTAAGAACTACATTTTTTTCCTGTATTCAGTCAGTTGTCAGTATTACATCACAGGTGGCATCCCAGTGTGACATGTATGCCTGATTTGATCTAAGATGAAAGACATTTTGGAACTTTTGCTGAAAGAGAGTTCCATATTCAAAAGGCTACATCTGAATTCAGTCAGTTGTCAGTATGACATCACAGGTGACATCACGGTGTGACTCGTGCGCCTGCTTTGATCTAAGATGAAAGACATTTTGGAACTGGCTGAAAGAGAGTCCTATATCTTAAGACTGCATCTGAATTTAGTCAGTTACATTCGGGATACGATCACAGAAAGGACACAAGTGACTTTAACTGCGTTGAGAAAGTAACAATCGAGTTACCATCACAGTGAGGACACGCGTGACTTACACTGCGTTGAGAAAGTAACAATCGAGTTACCATCACAGTGTGGACACGCGTGACTTACACTGCGTTGAGAAAGTAACAATCGAGTTACCATCAAAGTGAGGACATCGGTGACTTACCCTGCGTTTAGAAAGTATTTTACAACATTCGACTGCAAAAATGTCATACAACAGTGAGGCAGACAATATTAAGCCAAGAGGGACATTTCAGGTGCAGAAGAGTGACATTCTTGTCAGCAACTCAACCCGTTACCTGGTAATGGACTTTATTGGAGAGGGATCTTTTGGCAAAGTTGCCAAGTGTCTCAATTTAACAACTTGCTTTACAGTAGCAGTGAAGATCTACACACAGAAAGAAGACTTAATTCAGGAGGTGGACATGCTAGAAGCAATCAGGACTCTTGAGCCAGATAAAAACAACATAGTAAGATTTGTGGAAAGTTTCAGGTTCAACGACCTCTCCTGCCTGGTCGTTGAGATGCTGGACATGACTCTTATGGACCTAATGAGGGATCAATCTCCTGTTGGTCTCTGTGAAAAAGATGCACTTACTGAGAATTTCAGTGGTAGAAATGCAGCCATTGAAAGGTTCAATGCTCAAGATCATGTAGAACCAGTTAACATCATTAATATCTGTGATGGAGACACTGGAGACTTGGACACTGGATCTCACAATGCATACAACACTGAATCAGACAATATTGAGCCAATTGGGACATTTCAGGCACAGAAATATGACATACTCGTCAGTGACTCAACCCGTTATCTGGTCATGGACTTCAGTGGAGAGGGACCTTTTGGCAAAGTTGCCAAGTGTCTCAATTTAACAATGGCCGAAATGGTAGCAGTTAAGCTCCACACACAGAAAGAAGAAGAATTCATTCAGAGGGAGGACTACATACTTGACGAAATCAGGGCTTTTGAAGAGAAAAACAACATAGTAAGATTCGTGGAATATTTCTGGTTCAATGGCCTCTCTTGCCTGGTCTTTGAGATGCTGGACAGGAGTCTTTTTGATCTGATGATTGAGAGGAAGGAAGCACCATTCAGAATTATTTCTCTCACCCACACTAAAACTGACATGGAGCTCACAGAAAAGTCACTAACTGACCTATTCAGGGGTTTCAATGCAGACTTTGATATGTACAGTTCTGATTATTCTATACAACGATTCGCCCATGACAACTATGGTTTCTTGTCCGTGGACGATGATTATTTTGATTCAGACATCAATCTTTCATTTGATGAAGACACTGGAGACTTGGACACTGGACCTCACAGTACATACAACAGTGAGGCAGACAACATTAATCCAAGCCAGACATATCAGGTACAGAAGGATGACATACTCGTCAGTGACTCAACCCGTTACCTGGTAATGGACTTCAATGGAGAAGGAGCTTTTGGCAAAGTTGCCCAGTGTCTCAATTTAGCAACGAACGAAAGGGTAGCAGTAAAAATCCACATACAGAATAAAGAGCACGTCATTCAGAGGGAGGTGTATATGCTAGAAGCAATCAGGGCTCTTGATCCGGAGAAAAACAACATTGTAAGATTTGTGGAAAGTTTCAGGTTCAACGGCCTCTCTTTTCTGGTCTTTGAGATGCTGGACAGGAGCCTATGGGACCTTGTGATAGAGAGCAGGACACCACTGAGACTTAATGAAATCCGCCCTGTGATTCACCAGCTACTGGTAGCATTTGATGCCCTGAAGGGTATCAGTGTGATTCACACAGACTTGAAACCTGATAACATAATGCTTGTCAATCACAAGGATCAGCCCTACAGGGTGAAGCTGATTGACTTTGGTGTGGCGATTCCAGCAAACCTGTTGAAGACTGGGAACACAGTTCAGCCTTGTGGATACAGGGCTCCAGAGGTCATTTTGGGCCTCCCTTTATCTGAAGCTATTGATATGTGGGGAGTCGGATGTATCATGGCATTTCTGTGCTTTGGTCAGCACCTCTTCCCTGTTCGCTGTCTATATCATTGCATGACAACTATGGTGCAGATGCTGGGTCAACCAGAGGACCACTTGCTGAGTGCTGGGATAAAAAGCTTGCAGTATTTCAACAAAGAAGAGGACTCCAGCACTCCAGGGTGGAGACTGAAATCACTAGAGGAATTCAGGAAGACAACAGGTGTCAACCCCCGTTTGTCTTCCAATTTCTTCAACAAGTATGAGGATTTGGAGTTTGCTGTACAAAGATGCCATCCGAGCAGAGACGCTGTTGAGTATACAGATTCAATGGCATTTTTAAGTCTCCTAAAATCATTTCTACATCTGGATCCTGGCAAGAGAATCACACCAAAGCAAGCCCTAAAACACCCCTTCATTACAATGGCTCACCTACTAAATGAAAAAGACACTCACTCATATGCATGTGAGGCCCATCAGTTCATGGCTGCTTGCCACATGCATCATTCAGATGAAGCATGCAATTCTCTCACCTACACTAAAACTGACATGGAGCTCAGAAATAACCAGCCTTTTGACTTCAATGATGGACTTGACACTCTAATGCAAGTGCCATTTGACCAGTTGGTGTTTAAGACAACAGGACGGGAGAAAAGCAGATTCTGTTTCCGATGACCTGCTCTAACAGGCCCAGCGACACTCTTGCTGCACACTTTAAATGCCAGAGACCTAATGTGTTATCTGAACATATGTCTTTGACATTCAGCAGGGCAGCATGGTGGCTCAGTGGTTAGCACTGTTGCCTCACAAGGTCCTAGGGCCTTTTGGCGTGAAGAATAAATGGGTTTACTCCGGGTGCTCCGGTTTCTCCCGCATCAACAAATGTTAAAAAAAAATCAATACAAAACAGTATTAAAATAAATTCAGTAAAACATGACAATAAAAATGAGAACATATCGTTTTTGTTGAGAATGTTTGTTATATTAATTATGGAGATAACATTTACATTTAAGTTGTAATCTGTTTCTAAAGCTTTGCAGTGAACGAAGATAAAGTCAGAATAATTAATTACTCGAGTTGAGGACTAAGGTGCATCATGCACAGCCATTTAAGTATCACTGCAGTGAGATTCAGCATAATTTCTTCCTACATGGGCAAAAAATCTTAAACCTGATGCTAGAGTTGGGGTTTTAATACATTTATTGGAAAGAGAAGCTATAAGATGATTTTCAGATTTTGTAAGAAGCTCAGCTGGATTGTATATCAGCGAATATTTTAGATCTCGAAACACAACTACAGTCGCTGATCTGTCTTTAAATTGTGAGGTGACTGCAGATAGAAAATAATTGATTTGAAAGAAGAACAGGAGTGAGCAACATCAGATCACAATGTTACAGTCATTGGGGCACATTCACAGATGTGATGTTTTCTGATGTTAACTAGATCAATATGTTTTTATAATTCTATACTGTTTTCTACTAATAGCAAAACATACCTCTGCCATTGGGGTTAATGTAAGTCTAATTTTCTGCAGAGCTTCCTTTCTTCCTGAACACTTGCTGAGCAGTGTGTTGATCAAGGAACCATAATGTTCACAAACACAGCATATTAGGGTACCCTTTAAGTGACTCAATCTTATATGAATGTTTTCCTACATTCTGCCATGTTTCTAAATTGTGTGCAATCTCGTAACTAAGTACTCAGAGACTTAAACAGAGATGCTCTCACAAGTGGAAAATTGTTAAAATCAGTAACAATCACATATTCAAAAAGGAACCTTAAGTAACTCTTTTCATCTGTCAAGTCTGATGGTAAACATATCACATGTAAGTTCAGCTCAGGTCACCGCATCAGTGAGGGAGGGAGCTGACAAAGGTGGTCACAGCAGGATCTGAAAATCAGCACTTTAGGCCATCAATATAAATTCCCTACTAAGGGATCTACAAATAAAAAGCTATTCAGAACCAGAAATAGAAAATGAAGCTGTCCTCTGACAAATGTTTCAAAAAATAAAAATACTGACAACCAGATTCCTAGGATTTAACGTAGCTATGTTTTTTAATCATACCTGTTATGTGTACAGTGCCTTGGCCAGACAGGAGGGAGCATCAATCGTCAATGAACCATCATTCAGGACCTGAAATATTACAAAATGATAATTACAAAAAGAGATAGAAAAATAATTTTAAGGATGTTAATAGAATAATTATTGGTGCACTTATTACAGTGTCCTCTACAGATACAATAGATACATTTCATTTAACCAGCTCCATTCCTTATCATGACTTCTATGCTTTCAAGCCAATTAAATTGTTTTTTAAATTGTACTGATTGGGCTGGGGGCATTTCATATTTCTGTATAAATAAATGTGCAAAGTAAACTTTTAAGTTGACCACAAATATAAGGATGAGTCCTTCTGTTTTGAAACAGAAGATGAGCCCTGTGCAGTATCACAAATAGTTACATATTCCAGTGTTCATCTCTGTTAAATGTAGAAAATTAGCTTCAATTAGTTTATGCTATTTTATAGGGAAATATGATATGATTAACATTATTTTGGGCTAAAGATACTTTGGTCACCTCAACATAGGTGCTTGATTTCTGTAGCTGTAATTAAAAATAAAATCCATACCAATGTTGAAATGTGAAACACTGTAGGACCACAATACATTCTCATTCTCATTAAAGCACTGACTGTCTGTCACACTTGAAAAATAAGCCCATTTAGCTGAGCACTGTACAAAGAAATGTGTGTTGCACCTTGTTACGTGTGGCCAGGTAGCAGTACCTGTGTGTCTGTGTGTCCTCTGTCTCCGCCCTGCTCAGGTGCTGGCAATCACCTGAGCAGGCTAAAAGGAGGCAGCAGCAGGGCGTGTCTCTCTCTCTCTCTCTCTCTCACTCTCACTCTCACTCTCTCATTCTCACTCTCACTCTCACTACAGGTGTGGTGCCGGAGGAGGGAGGCAGTGCTGGCTGCGCAGTCTTTTGCTGTTTTCCTTTGTACCTGAGTTGTGTTTGATTTCAGTTCCCCGGCCTGTTAGAGCGCCTTTGTTATTTTCATTTGGGTTTGAGTTCCTGGTAGTCCTGTTTTCATACCCTTCTTGTTTTCTCTTTATAGATTAGTTATTTTGGTTAGGCAGCTTTAGTTGGGAGGAGCCCAGGATACGACGGTCGTGGCAGGCTAGTCTGGAGTCTCCTCTCTCCTTTTGTTCATTTTGGCCAAGAACTCCTGCCTTTTTCTTTTTTTTCTCTTTTGTTTGGGTTATCTTTCTTATTGGGGCTTGTTGAGTTCGGCTACGGCCGTTTGTTTGCCTTTAATAAACACCCATATTCGAATTGACTGTGCTGAGTCGGTGTCCTTCATGTGTTACTGGCCTCCTTGTGTTCGAGTCTTTGTTTTTGCTTACTTTAGGACCTCCTATGAGAATGTGTTTTTAAAACAAATCAAACAGTTAGTTTACAGTTAATATACTTGCATTATAATGTTATGGCCTGTCATGAACTCTAAAATAAATATAAGGTTAAAAAGCGCAGCCTTGAAATACTTTCTTCATTGGCAAAAGGGGAGAGGGTAAGGTAGAAACTTACCTCAAGCCTACAGTCACTTGCTGGTACTTTATTTCAGTACCTGTAACATAAATGGAGTAATGTTATTAGTCCGCTAACTGAATAGTCCCATGTGATGCTTGAATTTATCAGTTTTATTTGCATGCTACTTGTTGCACTTCCTGTACAAGCTTCACAAGCTAGCTTCTTCATGTCTGAATACCTGCAGTTGAACTGGCCTCAGTCACCAGACACCTCTCCTACCCTGTGCCTCTGTCTGTCTGCATGTGCCAGCCCGGTGAGGTTTTACTAACATGACAGACAGGGAGAATAATGCTGGAGCATTTCCTCAAGAACAGCAACAAAGCAAGACATTGTGAATAAGAAAAAAAGCCTGTTGTTTGTTTTTATGTTTTATTACTTTTCCCATGTCTACCTGTATCTGTCTCTGTCATTGTCTGCAGCTCTCTGTCTGCCACCTCCGCCCACCTCTTTTTCCTCATCTTCCTCTCTTTCTCTGTTCGTAGTCATCACGGCAGCAGCAGAGACATGTTTGTGCTCTCTATGGATGCAAAGTCCCACCTTTATTTTCACAATGAGCAACAAAAGAAAAACAAAAAATCCAACTTGCAGTGAAGACAGCAAATTTTCTATAGGAACATATGCATATATTTGAGCCTATAAATATCTAAACAAGATACACTGAACAAGTTTCAATATTCAGTCAATAGTTTGGTCAGACAGTATATGTGTTAAAATTTAGTTTAGTTTATCAGATTAGTTTACTGTCTTCTTTGATGAACCATTTTGGATTAACGTATGAACTTCTGGATTCACAGTATATCAATTGGTTGCTCTCAGATTTCTACCCAAGTTGAGATTGGTTGATCAGTAAAAGAAATAAAGATGCATTTTTGTTCATGTTTGGCAAAGAATGGTGCGTGAAACTGATATTCCTAATCATAGTTGTGTGAGAGGATGTTGTATCAGAGCTAAAGTAGCACATTTTAAAACATTTTTATTTTTATCAACAACCTGACAGAAAAATTACTGATTTAATAACCACTGTTATTGTGTTGAGTTGGAGATGTGAGCGTATTTCTTGAGATCGACCAAAAACATTATCCCTACACCATGTAAACCGTAGTGTTTCATGAACTCACTGTCTCAGTTCTGCTGTTGGTAGAATTTTCTCCTTCCTCTTTGTCATTCCACCATTTTCTCCTGTGCTTAATAATTTCTTAAGGCTCTTAAAAGTCCTCCTCCCTACTCCTAACAGAGCTCACCTGAGGGGCTGAGATGCTTTGTGAGTAACGGTTTTATTTACAATGATCTAGTCTAATAAATTTTAAGGAAAAATCTTAATGAACGCCATAATTCCGAGGATCTTCTTCATCACTTGGAGCAACTTTTAGTACGCTTGTTTCTCTCGCGAGATCTGACAACAACGTGCCACTGTGAACCCAACTCTCACGAGGCGGCGCGAGATACAAGATGGCGGCCCCCTACTACTAACTACAAAGTATACAAACTTCCTCGGACAGACAGTCTTGTTTTTTCTTTTCTGTTTCCTCGTCTGCGGTTTTCCATCTTTTCACCCTAAAACCGGAATACAACACCAAACGAACTGGACCACCCGGAACAATCCACCCACGAGTGTTTTCACAGAATCTGCACCATGAAAAAGGACAATACAATCGGCGCGAAAACGGATAAAGCAAGCAACAACATACTCCGACAGAGTTCACCCTCCAGCTCAGGTACACCGCCGTCCACATCTCCTACACCACCATGTTGTACAGAGGTAAACGACATAGGCTGCCTCCAGATGTCCAGAGTCGCGGACTGTCCAAACAGACAATTCATTCAGTCCAAAGAGCTCCTAACTCAGCTTCAAGAGGGCTGCAGATTTCGCTTCGCTTAGTTTATTGAAATACAGACTTGCTTACAGATTACACACATCTCTCTACTCTTTAACTGTATTTGAATTGTATTTGCTGTACACCAGAACCACCAGCCCTCTTTAACCTATTATTACTTGACTAGTTTACAATACCACTCTATCTAGCTGCACTGCTAAATGCTAACAGATAGGAATTTAGCCAATGAGGCAAATGCTGAGTAACGTGAAAAAACACACAAGCTAACCAAAGCTATAATACACCCGCAAACTTTAAAAAATGGATTCATGAAAATAAACCAACAGTTTTCCAGTCTTCCCTCATTACTAGTGTAATACAACATGTGTGATACCTCCATGTGTCCTCCTTTCTCCTTCTACACGAAGACATCTTGTACTAAGCTTGACCTGAGCCAAACAAGACATTTGAAAGTTTTCTCACCATTCGTCAGGATTTCATAGATAAAGATCATCCCAACTGTCCCTGGTTCCTCTTGGCCTCACCAGCCAAACAATGGGGCTCCACGTGAGGCTGATAACTAGTAGTAACATTATAAAATGCAGAACTTAACTGCAAAACACCTATTACTACGAGCAGCACTCGTAATTGATTATCTATGTTGCATGAAACACAAGTCTTGGAGGCTGATGTCTGCTGTTGTTTTCTTTTTGAAAGGGCCAAACGGCCCTTGAGTTTTCAAACGAGAAGAGGGCCACTAGCATTTCCAAACATCTCCCTTTTAGGGCTCCTAAAACATCAGATCAGTGTCCAGGAATGATGAGCTGACGTTTGTGCTGACAAGCAGCTGCTAGACTGCTCTCATAAACACAAAGTTAACTCTTAATGAGTTTCAATTTTTAGTAATTCATTTCATAGAAAATAGCTGCAGACATTTTTTGTGTGTGTTTCAGTGTTCCCTGCAGGTGTCCAGCAGCTGTTGGTGATTAAAGAAGAGGTTTCCCCAGAGTGGAGCCCCAGTCTGGACCAGGAGGACTCAAAGCCCCTACACATAAAAGAGGAACAGGAGGAACTCTTGACCAGTCAGGAGGGCAAGCAGGTTAATGGACTGGAGGACCCGTTCACCACTGTCACTGTGAAGAGTGAAGATGATGAAGAGAAACCTCCGACTTCACAACCTAACCCAAGGCAAAGTAAGTAGAACAGAAAGGAAGAGCCTCCAGTCGGCTGCTGGTATAAAGGATGGAATGGTGAAGCAAATTGTCATAAAAACATGTAAAGTCTACCTCCCAATTTACTGCTTGTCATCAATGGTGTGCAGCATCAATATAATTACACACGTTCTAGTCTTGTATTATAAAATTTCTTAAGGGAACTCCACCTTTTGATATTTGAATTAATTAAGTTATTGATGTGACCGTTTTTATTAATTTCCTACTTTTTTCCATTAAATTCCAAGAAAATAGTAACCATTTTTTACGTGTGTTTCAGGGTTTCATGTAGGTGTTCAGCAGCTGTTGGTGATTAAAGAAGAGGTTTCCCCAGAGTGGAGCCCCAGTCTGGACCAGGAGGACTCAAAGCCCCTACACATAAAAGAGGAACAGGAGGAACTCTGGACCAGTCAGGAGGGCAAGCAGGTTAATGGACTGGAGGACCCGTTCACCACTGTCACTGTGAAGAGTGAAGATGATGAAGAGAAACCTCCGACTTCACAACTTCACCCAAGGCAAAGTAAGTAGAACAGAAAGGAAGAGCCTCCAGTCGGCTGCTGCTATAAAGGATGGAATGGTGAAGCAAATTGTCGTAAAAACATGTAAAGTCTACCTCCCAATTTACTGCTTGTCATCAATGGTGTGCAGCATCAATATAATTACACACGTTCTAGTCCTGTATCATAACATTTCTTAAGGGAACTCCACCTTTTGATATTTGAATTAATTAAGTTATTGATGTGACCGTTTTTATTAATTTCCTACTTTTTTCCATTAAATTCCAAGAAAATAGTAATCATTTTTTACGTGTGTTTCGGGGTTTCATGTAGGTGTTCAGCAGCTGTTGGTGATTAAAGAAGAGGTTTCCCCAGAGTGGAGCCCCAGTCTGGACCAGGAGGACTCAAAGCCCCTACACATAAAAGAGGAACAGGAGGAACTCTGGACCAGTCAGGAGGGCAAGCAGGTTAATGGACTGGAGGAGGCTGATATCACCATGTACCCATTTACTGCTGTCACTATGAAGAGTGAAGATGATGAAGAGAAACCTCCAACTTCACAACTTCACCCAAGGCAAAGTGAGTAGAAAAGAAAGGAAGAGCCTCCAGTTGGCTGCTGGAATAAAGGATGGAATGTTGAAGCAAATTGTAGTAAAAACATGTAAAGTCTACCTCCCAATTTACTGCTTGTCATCAATGGTGTTGATCTCTCCATGGGGTGTCTGCTCTAGGGCTGCACCTAACGATAATTTTTTTGATTAATGTAACTATTATTTTTCACTCAGTTAATATAAAAACACATTTACCAGGTTATACATCAGCTCATGTTACACACTGTTTTTGTAGCCTGCAGTACGGAGCCTGATTTTGATCTGCTGCCCCCATTTGCCACGTTAACACTAGAATGGCCAAGGCCGTCATTTTGACCGTTTTCAAATTTATATGTGCATGAAAAAATGCAATACTCCTGTTACCTGACTTTTCCTAAAAGTGTCTGTATTTTAATTTAAAATAGTTTTTTATATAAATTACACAAAAGACAAAGAAAATATGTTTTACCTATTTCGGCAATAAGCGGTCAGATTGACTGCATGTCATTTTGCGGGGTTTCATTGTTACATTTTTCGCGCAGTTTGCTGCTTTCATTGTCTCTCTTGTCTCCAACTTTGTCAGCGGTCTCCAGCTGTGCTTCTTTGCGAATTTACTTGTAAGTTAGTTAATATAGTTGTACCCTTTTTTTATTGATTAGTTGTTATTGATATGTCTGCGATGGAGTCGAGCCTTCACAACATGTCCAAAAAGGAAGGGATGAAGAGGAATTTGAATACTGCCGAAGCCCTAAAGATGTTTCATAACTTGGACAGTGGTGATTCTGATGGAGGGGATCCATCAGAGCTCGGAAATGAAAGCGATCTTTCCTGGGTACATGAGAACACCTCCTCAGAGAGTGACTCAGAGTCTGTACCGAGGAAAAAGAGACGGCTTTCCCCGGCGGCTACGGCGTACAACACTCAAGGTGAGCTCCGCTCTGTTATAGCCTGGGCTATTCACTTATTCTGCTGCTCATATTATTACTATTATTATTATTATTATTATTATCATAAGGCTATTATTATTAGGCTATTATTCTTGTTCTAGGCCTCCCCAAACCAGCTCTTGAGCCCACTGGAGCGCTCAGCCCGCTGTTGGTGGCATCTCAGCCGGAGGCAGCTGTGGAAAAGGGGAAGGATGGGACGGTGTGGATAGTCCTTCAGCCAGATGGACGTCCAGGGAGAAGGCAGAGCCAAAATGTCCTGACAGAAGCTGCTGGCCCAACAGCACACGCAAAGCGCAACGTTGAGAATGCGCTCACTGCCTTTCTGTGTTTGTTTGATGATGGTATGCTGAAGCACATCAAGGACTGCACTGTGGCTGAGGCTCGTCGGGACCACGGCAACAGCTCGTGGGACCTGACAGTGGCTGAACTCAAAGCGTTCATTGCGCTGTTGTATGTCCGTGGCGCACAGTGCGCCAAAAACATCGAACTCAACAGTCTGTGGTCTGAGAAATGGGGCATCCCATTTTTCAGACAAACGATGGCAAGAAATCGCTTCAGGGACATAATGAGGTTCCTGCGCTTTGATAGGAAGGAGACCCGACGTGTGCGTCTGCAGGATGACAAGTTTGCCCTGGTGCGGGCCACTTGGGACCGGTTCATCCAGAACAGTGTAGCCTGCTACAAACCCGGCGCCAACATCACGATTGATGAGCAGCTGTTCCCCACAAAGGCCCGCTGCAAGTTCACCCAATATATGGGGAATAAGCCCGGTAAATTCGGCATCAAATTTTGGTTGGCTGCAGATGTCGACTCAAAATACATGGTGAACGGGTCTCCGTATCTGGGGAAGGAGGAGACGCAGAATGCAGGTTGGCTCGTGGGAGAGAGTGTGGTGCTGAGACTGGCGGAGCCATTCCTGGGGAAGGGAAGAAACATTACCACAAACAATTTCTTCACGTCCCTAAAACTGGCCACCGCCTTACAGGCAAAGAAGACCAGCCTGGTTGGCACCATGGGCAAACAAAAACAGGAGTTGCCCCCCTCCGTGAAACAGCAAGAGGAGCTTTTCAACACGAAGGTGCTGAAGTGTGGTGATGCGACTCTGACTGTGTACCAGGGAAAGCCGAAGAAGAATGTCTGCATACTGAGCACCATGCACACAGGTGTGGGCACCTTTAGTGGGGCGAAGGCAAAGCCAGACTCTGTGATGTACTACAACAATACGAAGTACGGCGTGGGCCACCTGGACCAGATGGCGAGAGCGTACTCTGTCAAAGGTGGTACGCGAAGATGGCCAGTGGCAGTCTTCTATAACATCCTCGACCTGGCTGGGATCAATGCCCACATCTTATTCAAGGAGTGCACCAGCAGTAGGATAGCCCGGAGGACATTCCTGCAGCAACTGGCAGAGGAGCTGAGGGCAGAATACATGGAGGGGAAAGGGGCAGCACGGCAGTCGGCACAAGGTGGGCAGCAGTGGAAGCAACCACCGCAGCAGCAGCAGACACAGAAACGGAGGCAGTGCCAGGTCCGAAGGAACTGCAAACAGAACAAAACGTCGGACACTTGCAGCAAATGCCACAAGCCCGCGTGTGGCAATTGTGCGAGGAGAGCGGAGGTCATCTGCGTAAACTGTGACCATTGATCGCAACGGTATTGTCCCTAAAAGTACTAAATGTAATTAGTTTATAAAATGTGTATTATATAGTTGTATGTTCTTTTATTGTTCTATTGCCTAAACTTGTTTCTTGGCTCTTTTTTTGTTTTTGTTTTAGATCAGCTAATTTCCAGCTTTTTCGATTATTATTTTTTTATTATATATTAATTGTTAAAATAAAATGTTTCATTGTCAAATAAGATACTTTTAATTGTTGATTTTCTTGTTCTGAGTTTTATCTATTAAAATTTTGCGTAAATATATGCAATAATTACGGTTTACTATGTGTGATGATATGAATATTGATAAATGTATAATTAAACTTGTTAAAATGTACATTTCGGTGTTATTTTGTTTTTTAAAAAAATATCATGACACAATGAATGCATTCATCACTCAATTGGGTATTTACATGAGAGATTATAGAGTTTAAAATCTAGCGGCCAAAAGTTCCGGCCCTTCTAGTGTTAAAGGAGTAGTTCACTCTAAAACAAAATTTGGTCATTATCGACTCACCCACATGCTGATGAGAAGTCCGGTGTAGTTTCTTATTCCTCAAAGTGCAGCTGGAGACCTGCGGTTCTTCCTTCCAGCAGGAGTAATCCATATAACGAGCATAGGTGGCAACCCAGAGGACAATGTCAATAAAACTACGCAAAAACTTTGTAATATTCCTCCATATTGCTCATCCGCTGCAATCCAAGTGTCCTGAAGTGGCAACATCAAGAGTTTACCCGAAACGACGTCATTTAGTACATTTTTACAGCCTAAACAGTCACTATGCTATGTTTACACTGAGGCACGCTCCGCGAGTCTCCCTCACAGCCGATTGCACTACGGGAGCCGCGCCATACAAGATGAACGAGACTCGCGATAGATACACAACGGTATTTACATCCTGCTGTGAGTGTCAAAGTTTCAAATCAGTGCAGGCAGATCCCTCTTGTGTTTGTGTGTCGCTCGGTCGCTGGAGCAGAGCGTGCCTCCGTGTAAACATAGCATAGTGACTGTTTAGGCTGTAAAAATGTACTAAATGACGTTGTTTCGAGTAAACTCTTGATGTCGCCACTTCAGGACACTTGGATTGCAGCGGACGAGCAGTATGGAGGAATATTACAAAGTTTTTGTGTAGTTTTATGGACATTTTCCTCTGGGTCACCACCTATGCTCGTTATATGGATTACTCCTGCTGGAGGGAAGCACCGCGGGTCTCCAGCTGCACTTTGAGGAATAAGAGACTACACCGGACTTCTCATCAGCATGTGGGTGAGTCGATAATGACCGAATTGTGTTTTAGAGTGAACTATTCCTTTAAGCTACTGCATTACACTGTAATACAAGCCCAGCACTTCCGTTTTGAGTTAAAAGCCCTCTAGGGTTTTAGTGTACAAAAAGTAATTCCTTAACAGGGCCTTTTATTGAGCATCATTTGAAGGAATGTTAATTTACTTGCTAGATTCATGTATTTGGAGGATGCAAGGATGCAAATTTGAAAGGAAACTGAGGTTAAAACCATTTGTAAAGACTAGCTCACTGTTCACATTTTGTCAATGCTGTGTACAATCACTGTAGTTAAACAGAAAAATGCAAGCAAAGAAAAAATGTGTGTCTTTTCAGGGTTTCATGTAGGTGTTCAGCAGCTGTTGGTGATTAAAGAAGAGGTTCCCCCAGAGTGGAGCCCCAGCCTGGACCAGGAGGACCCAGAGCCCCTACACATAAAAGAGGAACAGGAGGAACACTGGACCAGTCAGGGTGGAGAGCAGCTTGATGGGCTGGAGGAGGCTGATATCACCAGGTTCCCATTCACTGCTGTCACTGTGAAGAGTGAAGATGATGAAAAGAAACCTCAGACTAAAAGAGAGACAAAGCTTCCAGGCAAGAACTCAGTTACACAGATAAAAACAGAAACTGATGGAGAGGACTGTGGAAAATCTGAACTTGCCGGGAACCATGATCCAGATAGTCATCCACAATCAAATACTGATAAAATGGCCTCAGACTGTTCTGAGACACAAGTCAGTTCTGATTGGAAACTTTTGTCAGATACTGGATCTGTAACTGAAGACAGTGATGATAACACCTGGCTACCAGAGCCAGGTGTAAATGCTCTGAAATATAAGGAAGCCCTTGTAAGTAATGTAGGATGTACTGCTGGGAAAAAAAAGTTTAGCTGCTTTGAGTGTAGGATAGGATTTCGCTGCAAGTGGTCTCTTCAGAGACACATGCGGTCATCCACCTGTTTGGTTAATAAGAAATCTTATACAGAAACACAAAGCGTAAATTCACACATCAGAGTAGAAACAGGAGAAAGATCAGTTAGTTGTGATGATTGTGGGAAAAGATTTGAAACACCTAGTCAATTGAGGAAACACATGAGATTCCACACAGGAGAGAAACCATTTGGTTGTGATGTTTGTGGTAAAAGATTTACACAAAAGGGAGATCTCAACGCACATACGATTCTCCACACAGGAGAGAAACCATTTGCTTGTGATGTTTGTGGGAAAAGATTCCCCCTAAAGAAATATGTGAAGACCCACATGATAGTCCATACAAGAGAGAAACAATTTGGCTGTGATGTGTGTGGAACAAAATTTTCTCTTATGCAGACCCTGAAAAGGCACATGCTTGTCCACAATGAAGGAAAACCATTTGGTTGTGATGTTTGCGGGAAAAGATTTCCCCGTAAGAAACATGTGACCATCCACATGAGAGTCCACACAGGAGAGAGACCATTTGGCTGTGCTGATTGTGATAAAAGATTTGCAGAACAGGGAAATCTGAAAAGACACATGCGAGTCCACACAGGAGAAAAAACATTTTGTTGTCCTGTTTGTGGGATAAGATTTAAAAAGCCGGTGCATCTTAGGAAACACATGAAAGTCCACACAGGAGAAAAACCATTTGCCTGTGATGAATGTGGGAAAAGATATAACTTCAAGCAAGCTCTTGACAAACACATGCGAGTCCACACAGGAGAGACACCATTTGTTTGTAATGTTTGTGGTAAAATATTTCAGGGTCCGGCACGGCTTAAGTCACACATGAGAATACACACAGAAGAGAAACCATATTTTTGTCATGTTTGTGGTAAAAGCTGCTCACAACCTGGAAATCTTAAGAAACACATGCGAGTGCACACAGAAGCAAAAACATATACTTGTGATGTGTGCAGTAAAAAATTTAGACAATTGTATACTCTCAAGCAACACATGACAGTCCACACAGGAGAGAAACCATATGGTTGTGATCTATGCCGTAAAAGATTTAGGCTACAGGAAAGTCGCAGGAAACACCGGAGAGTCCACACAGGAGAGAAACCATATGGTTGTGGTGTTTGTTGCAAAAGTTTTACACAACAGCAAAGTCTCAAGAAACACATGAGAGTCCACTCAGGATAGAAACCATTTAGATGTGATGTTTGTGATGAAAGATATAAAGACCAAAGTAGTCTGAAGATACACATGCATAGTGGACTAAATAAAGGATTATAAGAAGAAAATAAATTCTTTCATAACATTAAGATGCTTTCATCTAAAGGCTTGCTGTGCCTGGGTTGGAGTGCACACAGACACACACCCAAACCCAGTGACCTCTGACCTCAAGGATGAAGGATGTCAGTGAAGATATGGAACAGACCTAAGAAATCCCACCTCATCCCACCAAACAGGAGTAATGACTGTTTTGTATAATTGTTAGAATTGGCTATTAAAATGAGTAAAAATGTTGTTGTGTGTTACTTGTGTGTTTGAGAACGTAATCATTAAAATGCAATGAAAAGAAGACCGTGCTTCAAATTTTGCAAATTCACAGCATACTATGTTATCTAATGAGTTTTGGTAATACGAAACGAACGCATGAGCATCCAATTTGCAAGCTCTTAACCTTTATTCATCATTCTACAGCAATGAAATCGTTCCCCTTTAAATTAGAAGGCCAGTTCTCTCTTCGCATAAAGCAACCAATTATTAGTCAATGCTGTCCACAAAAGATCGCCATGGCTCTCTTTCTTCCGAAACATGCCACAGGACTGTATTACGTATAACTCATGCCGGTCATATCTCTGATATGCTTCTTACAGCCCATTCTCTTTTGTCTCCTCATTTGCTTTTGGCCCTTCATTCCTTTTTGGTGGTTCTTTTACTATTACTTATTCTCTTACAGAGAGCTAAACAAAGCTCTAGAATGAACCCTGAACTGAAAAAAAGACTGATACTGAGAGCTGATTCTGAAAGGAGTTTTGTTTTTATTAGTGAGTTATTTTGCATATTGCATTTTTCAATTGTTTTGGATAACATTCATATATTGTTTCATTCACTTTGTCCGAAATGGCTACTTTACTAAAGTCACGCTTTCTTGTTACAATGTAAACATGCTTAGTGTTCCCTTTTCAACGCTGTTCCTTAGTTGAATAAAGATCTTAAAATAAGTCATTGTATTTGGTGTTTTCTTTTATGACAGAGTTGGTGGTCAATGTAATAAGAATTTACAAAATTCAAATGTATGACTGATTCATTTGTAGTGATTAATTGTCCACCTAATTAATGAATCAATTCATTAATTCATCAACGGAGGTGGTGCCCCCCCCCCCCCCCCCCCCCCCCCCTTTTTTTTTAAGAAGTGCATATATGTAATGAATGCTACAGAAGATAAATCCACCTCAAGAGCATTTTTACCAATGTCCCACTGATCACACTGACTGACCAGTAACTTAGTTAGTGTTAGTCAAGTGCATATGGGTCAGTGACATATGCACCAGAAAAACTCTCATCTTTATAGAAACATATGTTGTTTTTAGATTTTCAATTGGAATCAGAATTTATGTGACAATTTGTTGTATTAGTGCCTAAAATCATCATATGGTGTGACATGAAAATAATTGTATATAAAATGAAAATAGATTATACCTTTCTTAAGTTACTCACTTTATCAAAGTCCTTTATCATAACTAAACTGTGATCCATTATAGTTTTGTGAAAATTAATTAAATTTGTGTATTATTTTCTAAATCATTGCTCAATGTGAGACCTATGTCGTAAGTCTTTCAACGTATTTTCTATTTATTGTGACAAACCTTGCTATAAAATTATAAAAATATTTGTGACTCTTGCTCATACTATTTTCTATGTATTCCATGAACATTTTCACGTTTTATAATTAATAACGGTATGTTATTTTCACAATTTGGAATGTCACACCACATGATATAGTGTCACACCATATGATCATGTCGCCATGTGTCAATGCAAAACATGTATTAACCTACCTATTGGTGAGTACTGATCACTCATATGGCAGGAAATATTAATTAGGGTTATTCTCTGCATTTCATAACTGCGTTCCTCTTAGTTGCACTGCCTACAGTGTTCTAGTCCAATGATATTTTAGATATGATGTATTGCCAGGCTTCAAGAAATCTGCCCCAAGGCCTTTTGAATCAACAATGAAGGCACCCTCTAAAACCCTCCCTCAGACCTTCCTATTGGTCAGCGAATGGAAACACAGTTGTCGTTTACTTTTCTTTGCCTCAGCAACTCCTCTCTCCTCGCAGGGTGTCATTATTTGCCTCAAGCTGACAAAAGAAAAGGGAATGTATGGTTTAAGACGAAGACAAAACATTGTTTAGACTTAAACAGCATTCTAAGGTTTCTGTGAAGGGGTCTGCTGTGTCTGTCTGATAAACTAGAAATCTGTATCACTGAATAAAACTAAACTAAACTAAACACAATCTATTGTGGATAATTACAGCTTTTATGTGATGATGGATGCAAACAAATGTTTAAAAGGACAAAACATACATTGGACTTTGTTATTTATTGTTGTATCTGCAGGAAATTACAATTCGTATCATATGGTGTGACAATCAAAATCATATGGCGTGACAGGCAGACATGTCACACCATATGATGAAGTGTCACACCATATTATGTTTTCTGCACTTAGCACAACCTTGTGTCTTGTAGCTACACATTAACTTGCTGACAAGATGCTAGCTATAACAAAGCAACGTAGATTTACATGTAATTATGACAAAAAATATAACATTTCTTTTGCATTTCTATGAAAAATGTGCCACACCAAAAGACATCCGGAAGTGGGACTTTTGTCAGAGTGCCAACAAAATCTGATTTATTGAAAACATAAAAATGATAACTCAACTCAGAAGCCTGTCATGGTCTGGTATAAATAGTACTGAACAACCTTGCTGAAGAAGGACCTCTCATTCCCAAGGGTGTCAAAACAGTTGCCCGTTGAAATATCCCAAAATAGTGTCACACCATATGATTTTGATTTGTGGGACAAAATCTTTTTGATCAGAACTGACTCAAAACATTATGCTTGGACTTTGAAAAGAGTAGGCCCACAAATAGACATCTGTATTATTTTTCTGTATTGTTTTGAGAATTTTTGCATTTATTTTTCTTAGCTTTATTCAAGTTCTTACTTTGAGAAACAAGTGTCGGACAGTCACACCATATGAGTTTTGCTATGTTTGGTTGAAAATTCTGAAAAAATGAGTGATGAACTGGTTTAATGTTGAGTATGTTCACATAAAGCATAGTTTTCTGCACAATATTGAGGAGGTTTTTGACAAATATATTTTTTATTTATACATGTTTGACACTGAAGACAGCAAAACTGCCATGTCACGTCACACACCTCATCTTCTCTGATTTAACAGTATGGTGCATTTAATTTGCTCACGTGTCACAATGTCTTCACGGAGAGGGTCAGACAGTGAGAAGGGAAGTTGGCCTACAAGACCGAACAGCTTGAATAAATAATTACGTAATAATTACGTAATTTCTTCTAAAGAGAAATGTGTATTTCTCTTTAGTGCCAACTGCCCCTCTATTTTCTGTATATTGTTAACAAGCTATATTCTGTGAAATGTCATTGTTTGCCCTTTAACATTATACATTGTTTTTTCTGGGGTGCGATTTGACCACATGTGAATAGTTCTCTTCACCATTGTTTTATTGAAGGTGTGTCCTTGGATTTCCATTTGACAAATATACTTTTATTTTTTGCTGCTGTCATTATTATTAGTGTCACTTTGTTCATCATTGTTGATCTCTCTGAGCATTTCTGCATCTCCTAATGTAAAATAGTGCAAATCTGGGCTTGTAACTTAACTTTCACACTAATGAAACATGAGTAAAGAAAATAAAATAAAAATAACCTCATAAAAGTAAGCACATCAAATTGCAGATTTGAAAGGAAAAACAGAAAAAATAATTAATAAATAGCACATTTTTTAAGCTACTTGACTAACAATGCCAGGGACAAAGTGGGTGAAATATGAGAAAAATATAACAAAAAGTGGGAGAAAGAGATTGTATGGAAGGACTGGATTCAACCTGAAGAGGGAGACAACACTCTGCGGATACTGTAAGTTTGGTGTGAAATATGTGCACATCATGCAGATCTTTTTCAATATGGCAGCAAAGATTCCCCCACCAATGTCCACTGATACAAATTCTTCATTTCATCATATGGACCTTCTTTACTTTCATTTGATCATTCATTAACTCATTTATTCGTCATTGCTTATTGAGCAGGTTATTTAATTTCAGTAGATTGAAAAAGAAAAATGTAAAATTACAAGATCCTGTGTCTTTTCTTATGAAATGTGAAATAAATTCATACTTTAAACAGAATAAATTGATCAAGTGGCCTTCTTCTGGGCTTGCTTCCATAGACCTGTTTGCTTGCTTCTCTCGCGAGATTTGGCACCACTGTGAATGCAACTCTCGCGAGACGCAGCGAGACCCAAGATGGCGGCCCCCTGCGACTAGACTACTAAATAAACAAACTTCTGTCATCGGTAGGAAAACCTTTTGTTTCTTTTCTGTTTTTCTTCATCTGCTGGTACACATTTTCGCTTCAAAACCGGACTACAACACCAAACGACATCGACGAGTGTTTTCACAGCGTCTGCATCATGAACACAGACGATGCAGCCGACGCGAAAACGGGCAAAGCCACATTCACTACAAGCAACAGTCAACTCCGACAGAGTTCACCCTCCAGCTCAGGTACACCGCCATCCACATCTCCTACAGCACCTTGTTGTGCAGAGGTGAGCGACACAGGCTGCCTCCAAGTGTCCGGACTGTACGGTTCTTACACAGTCGGCACGTTTGCGGGATGTCTGACAGTGCTGAGGGCTACCGAGGTGAGGACAGACATTCACTCCGGAGACACCCAGCGGCGTCTCTTCCTCAGTGTCACCCAGTGTTGGCAGCAGGAGGACGGTTAGCTCGCCTCCCAGAACATCGCGCTGCGCTGGAGGCTGACTTAGGGACCATCGATAAATTACCCTATTGTTTGTTTGATTTACACAAACATAATGTTTATTCATGCTGACTTGATGATATGGGTGGAAATTATGATTAAAAAAACAGAATATTCATGTAGTATGTTATGTATTTATTTGCAAAACATTTTTTTGTAAGACAATGGCTTTTTTTTTTCAATAGCTTCCAGGTCATTTGACCCAGTGGCTCAAATTCAATGCAGAAATGTCTTCCTGTACTGGTTAAATGAGACACATCTCTTTCTATTGGATTTTAGTGGAATTTCTTTTTTTCATGTATCTGCCGACTGTGCTGGCCACTCCATTATAGAGAGAATAGCTGCTGACTGTGAATATTTTTGGTCTCACAAAATAATGCAACACATTTCATATGACTTTCATTGCATATCCTTGCACATGTGAGTAGTGTATATATTGTCATTTCTGAAGGGAGTTCCCTAGAAAACAGCTGCCAACATTTCTTTGTGTGTGTTTCAGTGTTCCCTGCAGGTGTCCAGCAGCTGTTGGTGATTAAAGAAGAGGTTTCCCCTGAGTGGAGCCCGAGCCTGGACCAGGAGGACCCAAAGCCCCTACACATAAAAGCAGAGCAGGAAGAACTCTGGACCAGTCAGGAGGGAGAGCAGCTTTGTGGGCTGAAGGAGTATAATATCACCAGGTTCCCATTCACTGCTGTCACTGTCAAGAGTGAAGATGATGAAGAGAAATCTCAGTCTTCACAGCTTCTTCAAAGTCAAATTGAGGACAACAGAGAGGCGGAGCCTCCAGTCAGCAGCTCAGAAACACAGATAAAAACAGAAACCAATGGAGAGGAATGTGGAGGATCTGAACCTGCCAGGAACCGAGATCCAGATAGTCAACCACAAGCAAATACTGAGGAAGAGGCTTCAGACTGTTCTGAGACTGAACTCAGTTATGATTGGCAAGAACCTTTGTCAGATTCTGAATCTGAAAGTGGATCACAAATGAGAGAAAAACCATTTGTTTGTGATGATTGTGGGAAAAGATTTACCCTTAAGAAATACCTGACACTCCACGTAAGAATCCACACAGGAGAGAAACCATTTGGTTGTGATATATGTGGGAAAAGATTTAACCAGTTGACTCATCTAAAGACACACCTGACAGTCCACACAGGTGATAAACCATTTGTCTGTGTTGAATGTGGAAAAAGCTTTAGCCTCAAGAAAAATTTCAACAGACACATGCGAATCCACACAGGAGAGACATTGTGTTGTGATGTTTGTGGTAACAGATTTCAGTGTCAGGCACATCTTAAAACACACATGATAGTCCACACAGGAGAGAAACCATTTGACTGTGGTGACTGTGGGAAAACATTTAGCCTCAAGAAAAATCTTGACCGGCACATGCGAGTCCACACAGGTGAGACACCATTTAGTTGTGATGTTTGTGGTAATATATTTCAGTGTCAGGCACATCTTGTGGCACACATGAGAGTCCATACAGGGGAGAGACCATTTGGCTGTGTTGATTGTGGGAAAAGATTCAGCCTAAAAAAAAATCTTGACAGACATATGAGAGTCCACTCAATAGATAAACCATTTGGTTGTGATGTTTGTGGAAAGCGATACAAAGACCCAAGTAGTCTGAAAACACACATGAAAGTGCACTCTGGATAGAAACGTGTCAGTTGCGGGATTTCTTGAGAAAAATTAATTGCCTTAGTGTGTTGTTCAGACCCACAGCAGTTTACATTATCTTGTATTGAATCCTTGCATTTTGTTTTTGTCTTTTCTTGTGTTTATACCTTAAAATCTTGACACATGTCTGTCAAGATTTTAAGGTATTTTTAATAAAAACATGGCTGTTTACTTTGTAAATGTGTGCCTTGGTCAAAAAACTGTCAGTAAAGGTTCTTTCTCATCCAAGTCGTGGGATTTCTAAAAGTACTAAATTAAAGACAGCTGGACATTGTTTCTAACAGACTCCACTCATAAAATGTCCACTCGGTTCTCCAGACTTGTCCCACAAATTAGCTTTGAATGGAGCAATAAAACTGTCAACCAGGCTTAAGATGGGCGTCATCCATATGAATTAAAGTTGCTTACTGGGTGCATATTTCCATTGTTATTCTCTACTTGTAATTCTCTTCTGTGTAAACCGTAGCATTAGTTTGATTTTCAAAGTCAGACTGGTTTAGTGCCAGTTTATTTTTTACTCCATTTCAATTCTACGCTAAAAACAACACATGCAACTCATGCAGACTGACTGACTCAGTGCAGCAAGTAATCAAAATGTCACGGGTACCAACAGCATCTGGTATTGTCCTGTGACAACCCTTAGATAAAGATAATCATAAAGTTTACCACAGCAACTCCTCTACCTGCTGTGTGATTATCAGCCAACGGTGTCAATTGTATATTTTCTGCCTCATATGACACCTGCACTCCATTTAACATCACACTCCACGTAAAGCTCTGCAGCAGTTTTGCCCTGCAGTTTTGAAGTAGTGAACCTGGGGGGTATTCCAGAAAGCGGGTTTTGTGAAAACTCTGAGTTTGTTAACCCTGAGATGAGAGAAACTCTGAGTCTTCAGTTCCAGAAAGAGAGGTAACTTAAACTCTGGGTCTGTTACTGCGGTAACTTACTCTGTGAACCTAACCTGCTCACTAGCAGGTTCACCTGAAGAAACCCTGAGTCTGACGGAGCTGTCTGACAGCGGCTGTCCTTTCCTTCTCAGTCCGATCATGTTGAAGCAGAAATAATTCAGTTTTGCACCAGGAGGAGAATTTAGATTCATTTAGATGAGCTCTCACTCCCTGACGAGGACTGAACCGAACAGTAGACCGCTTCTCATCAGTCCGTCATTTATATTCTCCACAGCGAATATCAGGCTACACGTCATCGCTGATGTGCTCTCAGGTCTAAACAATCCTCTTTAATCACTTCGCAGGTTAATCAATCACCTTCCAACAGCCAGAAAAAGAGAAATAACTCACATTTCATTTGGCTTTCTTTATTTCCCACAGATAGCTACAAAAGTAACCATCAATAGGCCTATAGCCTATTGTATTTTTTCCAACAACGTAGTTTCAAAGTCCGTGTTTCTAGTTTGCCGCCGCATTGAGTAGGAGATTAAATGACTTCTAGTTCAGTCTGTAGACAGTAAGTGTGTGTCTGCCTCTAATGTTGGGTCCTGGGGGTGAGTGACGCCCTCATCCTCTGGTCACCCAGCGACCTGACTCAGGACCAGCTCCTCTGCCTCTGGCGGACGTGGTGGAGGTGGAGGTGAGCACCACTTCATGTTCATCTACTCAGCAGGATGTTAGGACACAGATGTGTGTTAAACAGCATCTGTTGGTGGTAAAGGCTACTACAAGTTAAAATATTCACTGAATAAACTTTTACTTTGTTTAATATGTGAAATAAAATCAAAGTGAGGAGCCATCGTGAGACTGTTTTTATATTTCATTTTCAGCCGATTTAAATGAAATAAAATAGCCTAAAATAGCCTAAAATAAAATAAAACATTGAACAACATTCAACCACTTCCTCAAAGGCTAATATAAAATAAAGTGATGTTACATTCAAAATGAAAAGAAGACCGCATCTAAAACTCTGTCAGTGATTTTTGTTACGGCCGCAGCTGTGTTACTTTTTTTCCCCCAGAAAATGTCTGCTTCCTGTTTTCCCCCGTTGCCATGGTGAATCACAGTATCGGAGCTCCTTTGATGATGGCTTTTTACTAGTCGTCAGGCACGAGCTCAACTCAGAGTTAACATACTCAGAGTCGACTTACCTAACTCAGATCAGCTGTTCTGGAACTGAAAACTCAGAGTTTCACTTCACAGGGTAAGTCAACTCAGAGTTCAGGGTTAGACTCAGAGTTTGTTGAACCTCCTTTCTGGAATACCCCCCAGGTGTACTCCTGATGGCCTGAGTTGGATAACACTTGCACCTTGATAACACAATGATAAAAGTTGAAAGAAAAGTAAAAGGGTGATGTTATCAGTGTTGCGACAGACACCTCTCAGAAAGTATGTCATTTAATGACAATAAGACCATTTTAACACCTGCAAAAATTAATAATTTTATATTGAAATGGAAAGAAGCAAAAACACTCAAAGATCTTATCTTTGTCTCTTCCCCCAAGTCAAAGAATAAGCAAGGACATTAAAAGAATCCTTGGATAAATGTACATTCAAAAATTCGAATTATTGTTAACATTCTGTAACAATTATTTATTTTAAGGGTTTCCTGGATGATCAGTACAAATTTCAGCCCAATCCAGTGAAAGAGAAGCATTTGGTGAGGCTTCAAATACACAAAGAATGGCAAATGATGAAATATAGTTCAGGGGGCCACATTTCAATAATTCATAACTAAAAGTTTTTGGAGCTACAAGATTATATAAAAGTTAAATAAAATAAAGTCTCAATACAATTCTTTTCCAGAAAATTCATGACATGAAGTGGGAGACTCTAGGTGAGTTGGTCTGGGATGAAAAGGAGTGTGTATTGGGATTGGGCCAAAGTCTGGAAAGTTTTCACAATGTAGCTTCAATTGAATGTCAATAATGCAAATGGAATTTGCTGAGGAAGCTGAACATTTGCTAATGCTGCGTTTACTTTGGGTGTAGGGCCCTTTGAAACCTGCACAACATCTGGTAACTACCTAACTGCCAGATAAAGAAAACCTGTGACACCTAGTGGTGATAACAGGTCACTGCACCAGAGAGGACCAAATGTAAGAAGGCTCCTCATCTCTGTAGTCAGTGTCCATCAGATCATACATCTTTGATTATGGCCTCGACATCCTCCTCAAAGAGGAAAGTTACCTACAAAATGCAAGTTATTAATAGCTTTAATACTACATATAAAATATAAACTGCCTGGATTTATTTATATTACACTTCTTTAAAACACAATTACGCAGTTAACAAGACTTAGACTTTATTATTCCCAGGGAAAATTCTTTTTCACAGCAATACCTCTGTCGTTGTTTTCAATAGCTTCCAGGTCTTTTGACCCATTGACTCAAAATCAATGCAGAAATGTCTTCCTATATTGGTAGAATGAGACACACCCGCTTTGATTGGAGTTTAGTGGAATATCTATTTTTCATGAATATTTTTAAGAAAAATCACCATTTTTCATTAATACCTCTGCCATTTTGTTCAATAGTGTTAGGACCCCAGAGGTCATATGAACATTTCTATTGTATATGAATGAGACACAGCAGTCCCCATTGGATTCGGGTGGAATTTGTATTTTTGGTGAATATTTTAGTGAGAGGGACAATGTTTCATGAGGCTGGCTTAAGGCTGGGGTTAGGGTTAGGGTTACGCTTAGGGCTACGGATTTGGCTGGACCGATTGACTCGAAATCGATCACGCATGTCCTCCTCACCGGTGGAAATGAGGCTCGCCGGTTTGGTTGGATTCCGGCGCAATTTGTATTTTCTATGAATATTTAAAAAAAATGGCTTTCAGGTCTTTGGGCCGATTGACTCGAAATTTCTCCCAGATGTGGTCCTAAACTGGCTGAACGAGACACAGCAGTCCCCGTTGGATTCCGGTGAAATTTGTATTTTTGGTGAATATTTTAGTGAGAGGGACAATGTTTCATGAGGCTGGCTTAAGGCTGGGGTTAGGGTTAGGGTTATGGGGCTAGGGTTAGGGTTACGGTCGTCTTTTGACCGATTGACTCGAAATTGCACACACATGTTGTCCATGCTGGCATAAGAAAGGCCAGCAGTTTTTATGGGATTCCGGTGGAATTTGTATTTTTGGTGAATATTTAAAAGAAAAGCCGCCTTTTTCATGAAAACGTCGGCCGTTTTTTTTCAATAGCTTCCAGGTCTTTGGACCGATTGACTCGAAATTTCTCCCAGATGTGGTCCGAAACTGGCTGAACGAGACACAGCAGTCCCCATTGGATTCCGGTGAAATTTGTATTTTTGGTGAATATTTTAGTGAGAGGGACAATGTTTCATGAGGCTGGCTTAAAGGATAAGTACCGTTTTTTACAACCTGGACCTTATTTCCAGCAAAAGATATGGTCATTTACTCACCCAGATAACTTTGGTGTCATTCGGCGTCGTTCGGACGAAATTAGATCCAGTGTAGCGGCGATATATCCATATAATGCGAGTAACGGGGCACCGACACACAGCCTCTATATAACACATTATCTGCCACGAAACTAGTTCATTTCACTAATATTTTGTTATGAAATGCTAGCGCTATTAGCCTCTGAGTCCGGGCTCGTCCGTTATCAACATCCGGGGTCAAACTAGCAGTAGCAGCTACAGGTAAACAAGCTCGGCTGTCGCGGGTGCGCGCGCAGCTCAGAGACGACATCTTCCAGGTCAGAGGTAGTAGCTCAACCTACAGACCCCGGATGTTGACAATAGACGAGCCCGGACTCAGAGGCTAATAGCGCTAGCATATCGTAACAAAATATTGGTGAAATGAACTAGTTTCGTGGCAGATAATGCGTTATATAGAGGCTGTGTGTCGATGCCCCGTTACTCCCATTATATGGATATATCGCCGCTACACCGGATCTAATTTCGTCCGAACGACGCCGAATGACACCAAAGTTATCTGGGTGAGTAAATGACCATATCTTTTGCTGGAAATAAGGTCCAGGTTGTAAAAAACGGTACTTATCCTTTAAGGCTGGGGTTAGGGTTAGGGTTAGGGTTATGGGGCTAGGGTTAGGGTTACGGTCGTCTTTTGACCGATTGACTCGAAATTGCACACGCATGTCCTCCTCACTGGTGGAATGAGGCTCGCCGGTTTTGGTTGGATTCTGGTGGAATTTGTATTTTTGGTGAATATTTTAAAGAAAAAAATGGCCTTTTTCATGAAACTGTCGGCCGATTTTTTCAATAGCTTCCAGGTCTTTGGACCGATTGACTCGAAATTTCTCCCAGACGTGGTCCTATACTGGCTGAACGAGACACAGCAGTCCCCATTGGATTCGGGTGAAATTTGTATTTTTTGGCGAATATTTTAGTGAGAGGGACAATGTTTCATGAGGCTGGCTTAAGGCTGAGGCTAGGGTTAGGGTTAGGGTTAGGGTTATGGGGCTAGGGTTAGGGTTACGGTCGTCTTTTGACCGATTGACTCGAAATTGCACACGCATGTCCTCCTCACTGGTGGAATGAGGCTCGCCGGTTTTGGTTGTATTCTGGTGGCATTTGTATTTTTGGTGAATATTTTAAAGAAAAAATGGCCTTTTGCATGAAAACGTCGGCCGATTTTTTCAATAGCTTCCAGGTCTTTGGACCGATTGACTCGAAATTTCTCCCAGACGTGGTCCTATACTGGCTGAACGAGACACAGCAGTCCCCATTGGATTCGGGTGAAATTTGTATTTTTGGCGAATATTTTAGTGAGAGGGACAATGTTTCATGAGGCTGGCTTAAGGCTGAGGCTAGGGTTAGGGTTAGGGTTAGGGTTATGGGGCTAGGGTTAGGGTTATGGGGCTAGGGTTAGGGTTACGGTCGTCTTTTGACCGATTGACTCGAAATTGCACACGCATGTTCTCCTCACTGGTGGAATGAGGCTCGCCGGTTTTGGTTGCATTCTGGTGGAATTTGTATTTTTGGTGAATATTTTAAAGAAAAAAATGGCCTTTTTCATGAAAACGTCGGACAATTTTTTCAATAGCTTCCAGGTCTTTGGACCGATTGACTCGAAATTTCTCCCAGACGTGGTCCTATACTGGCTGAACGAGACACAGCAGTCCCCATTGGATTCGGGTGAAATTTGTATTTTTGGTGAATATTTTAAAGAAAAAAATGGCCTTTTTCATGAAAACGTCGGCCGATTTTTTCAATAGCTTCCAGGTCTTTGGACCGATTGACTCGAAATTTCTCCCAGACGTGGTCCTATACTGGCTGAAAGAGACACAGCAGTCCCCATTGGATTCGGGTGAAATTTGTATTTTTGGCGAATATTTTAAAGAAAAAATGGCCTTTTTCATGAAAACGTCGGCCGATTTTTTCAATAGCTTCCAGGTCTTTGGACCGATTGACTCGATATTTCTCCCAGACGTGGTCCTATACTGGCTGAACGAGACACAGCAGTCCCCATTGGATTCGGGTGAAATTTGTATTTTTGGCGAATATTTTTAAAAAAAAATGGCCTTTTTCATGAAAACGTCGGCCGATTTTTTCAATAGCTTCCAGGTCTTTGGACCGATTGACTCGAAATTTCTCCCAGACGTGGTCCTATACTGGCTGAACGAGACACAGCAGTCCCCATTGGATTCGGGCGAAATTTGTATTTTTGGCGAATATTTTGAAGAAAAAATGGCCTTTTTCATGAAAACGTCGGCCGATTTTTTCAATAGCTTCCAGGTCTTTGGACCGATTGACTCGAAATTTCTCCCAGACGTGGTCCTATACGGGCTGAACGAGACACAGCAGTCCCCATTGGATTCGGGTGAAATTTGTATTTTTGGCGAATATTTTAAAGAAAAAATGGCCTTTTTCATGAAAACGTCGGCCGATTTTTTCAATAGCTTCCAGGTCTTTGGACCGATTGACTCGAAATTTCTCCCAGACGTGGTCCTATACTGGCTGAACGAGACACAGCAGTCCCCATTGGATTCGGGTGAAATTTGTATTTTTGGCGAATATTTTAGTGAGAGGGACAATGTTTCATGAGGCTGGCTTAAGGCTGAGGCTAGGGTTAGGGTTAGGGTTATGGGGCTAGGGATAGGGTTATGGGGCTAGGGTTAGGGTTATGGGGCTAGGGTTAGGGTTACGGTCGTCTTTTGACCGATTGACTCGAAATTGCACACGCATGTTCTCCTCACTGGTGGAATGAGGCTCGCCGGTTTTGGTTGTATTCTGGTGGAATTTGTATTTTTGGTGAATATTTTAAAGAAAAAAATGGCCTTTTTCATGAAAACGTCGGCCGATTTTTTCAATAGCTTCCAGGTCTTTGGACCGATTGACTCGAAATTTCTCCCAGACGTGGTCCTATACTGGCTGAACGAGACACAGCAGTCCCCATTGGATTCGGGTGAAATTTGTATTTTTGGCGAATATTTTAGTGAGAGGGACAATGTTTCATGAGGCTGGCTTAAGGCTGAGGCTAGGGTTAGGGTTAGAGTTAGGGTTATGGGGCTAGGGTTAGGGTTATGGGGCTAGGGTTAGGGTTACGGTCGTCTTTTGACCGATTGACTCGAAATTGCACACGCATGTTCTCCTCACTGGTGGAATGAGGCTCGCCGGTTTTGGTTGCATTCTGGTGGAATTTGTATTTTTGGTGAATATTTTAAAGAAAAAAATGGCCTTTTTCATGAAAACGTCGGCCGATTTTTTCAATAGCTTCCAGGTCTTTGGACCGATTGACTCGAAATTTCTCCCAGACGTGGTCCTATACTGGCTGAACGAGACACAGCAGTCCCCATTGGATTCGGGTGAAATTTGTATTTTTGGCGAATATTTTAGTGAGAGGGACAATGTTTCATGAGGCTGGCTTAAGGCTGAGGCTAGGGTTAGGGTTAGGGTTATGGGGCTAGGGTTAGGGTTATGGGGCTAGGGTTAGGGTTACGGTCGTCTTTTGACCGATTGACTCGAAATTGCACACGCATGTTCTCCTCACTGGTGGAATGAGGCTCGCCGGTTTTGGTTGTATTCTGGTGGAATTTGTATTTTTGGTGAATATTTTAAAGAAAAAAATGGCCTTTTTCATGAAAACGTCGGCCGATTTTTTCAATAGCTTCCAGGTCTTTGGACCGATTGACTCGAAATTTCTCCCAGACGTGGTCCTATACTGGCTGAACGAGACACAGCAGTCCCCATTGGATTCGGGTGAAATTTGTAATTTTGGCGAATATTTTAGTGAGAGGGACAATGTTTCATGAGGCTGGCTTAAGGCTGAGGCTAGGGTTAGGGTTAGGGTTAGGGTTATGGGGCTAGGGTTAGGGTTATGGGGCTAGGGTTAGGGTTACGGTCGTCTTTTGACCGATTGACTCGAAATTGCACACGCATGTTCTCCTCACTGGTGGAATGAGGCTCGCCGGTTTTGGT
Organism: Pagrus pagrus; assembly: GCF_965226575.1. Classification (NCBI taxonomy): domain Eukaryota; kingdom Metazoa; phylum Chordata; class Actinopteri; order Spariformes; family Sparidae; genus Pagrus; species Pagrus pagrus. The sequence continues at coordinate 7,118,043 of NC_140208.1, read as the reverse complement.
TGTATTCTGGTGGAATTTGTATTTTTGGTGAATATTTTAAAGAAAAAAATGGCCTTTTTCATGAAAACGTCGGCCGATTTTTTCAATAGCTTCCAGGTCTTTGGACCGATTGACTCGAAATTTCTCCCAGACGTGGTCCTATACTGGCTGAACGAGACACAGCAGTCCCCATTGGATTCGGGTGAAATTTGTGTTTTTGGCGAATATTTTAGTGAGAGGGACAATGTTTCATGAGGCTGGCTTAAGGCTGAGGCTAGGGTTAGGGTTAGGGTTAGGGTTATGGGGCTAGGGTTAGGGTTATGGGGCTAGGGTTAGGGTTACGGTCGTCTTTTGACCGATTGACTCGAAATTGCACACGCATGTTCTCCTCACTGGTGGAATGAGGCTCGCCGGTTTTGGTTGTATTCTGGTGGAATTTGTATTTTTGGTGAATATTTTAAAGAAAAAAATGGCCTTTTTCATGAAAACGTCGGCCGATTTTTTCAATAGCTTCCAGGTCTTTGGACCGATTGACTCGAAATTTCTCCCAGACGTGGTCCTATACTGGCTGAACGAGACACAGCAGTCCCCATTGGATTCGGGTGAAATTTGTATTTTTGGCGAATATTTTAGTGAGAGGGACAATGTTTCATGAGGCTGGCTTAAGGCTGAGGCTAGGGTTAGGGTTAGGGTTATGGGGCTAGGGTTAGGGTTATGGGGCTAGGGTTAGGGTTACGGTCGTCTTTTGACCGATTGACTCGAAATTGCACACGCATGTTCTCCTCACTGGTGGAATGAGGCTTGCCGGTTTTGGTTGTATTCTGGTGGAATTTGTATTTTTGGTGAATATTTTAAAGAAAAAAATGGCCTTTTTCATGAAAACGTCGGCCGATTTTTTCAATAGCTTCCAGGTCTTTGGACCGATTGACTCGAAATTTCTCCCAGACGTGGTCCTATACTGGCTGAACGAGACACAGCAGTCCCCATTGGATTCGGGTGAAATTTGTATTTTTGGCGAATATTTTAGTGAGAGGGACAATGTTTCATGAGGCTGGCTTAAGGCTGAGGCTAGGGTTAGGGTTAGGGTTAGGGTTATGGGGCTAGGGCTAGGGTTATGGGGCTAGGGTTAGGGTTACGGTCGTCTTTTGACCGATTGACTCGAAATTGCACACGCATGTTCTCCTCACTGGTGGAATGAGGCTCGCCGGTTTTGGTTGTATTCTGGTGGAATTTGTATTTTTGGTGAATATTTTAAAGAAAAAAATGGCCTTTTTCATGAAAACGTCGGCCGATTTTTTCAATAGCTTCCAGGTCTTTGGACCGATTGACTCGAAATTTCTCCCAGACGTGGTCCTATACTGGCTGAACGAGACACAGCAGTCCCCATTGGATTCGGGTGAAATTTGTATTTTTGGCGAATATTTTAGTGAGAGGGACAATGTTTCATGAGGCTGGCTTAAGGCTGAGGCTAGGGTTAGGGTTAGGGTTAGGGTTATGGGGCTAGGGTTAGGGTTATGGGGCTAGGGTTAGGGTTACGGTCGTCTTTTGACCGATTGACTCGAAATTGCACACGCATGTTCTCCTCACTGGTGGAATGAGGCTCGCCGGTTTTGGTTGTATTCTGGTGGAATTTGTATTTTTGGTGAATATTTTAAAGAAAAAAATGGCCTTTTTCATGAAAACGTCGGCCGATTTTTTCAATAGCTTCCAGGTCTTTGGACCGATTGACTCGAAATTTCTCCCAGACGTGGTCCTATACTGGCTGAACGAGACACAGCAGTCCCCATTGGATTCGGGTGAAATTTGTAACTTTGGCGAATATTTTAGTGAGAGGGACAATGTTTCATGAGGCTGGCTTAAGGCTGAGGCTAGGGTTAGGGTTAGGGTTAGGGTTATGGGGCTAGGGTTAGGGTTACGGTCGTCTTTTTACCGATTGACTCGAAATTGCACACGCATGTTCTCCTCACTGGTGGAATGAGGCTCGCCGGTTTTGGTTGTATTCTGGTGGAATTTGTATTTTTGGTGAATATTTTAAAGAAAAAAATGGCCTTTTTCATGAAAACGTCGGCCAATTTTTTCAATAGCTTCCAGGTCTTTGGACCGATTGACTCGAAATTTCTCCCAGACGTGGTCCTATACTGGCTGAACGAGACACAGCAGTCCCCATTGGATTCGGGTGAAATTTGTATTTTTGGCGAATATTTTAGTGAGAGGGACAATGTTTCATGAGGCTGGCTTAAGGCTGAGGCTAGGGTTAGGGTTAGGGTTAGGGTTATGGGGCTAGGGTTAGGGTTACGGTCGTCTTTTGACCGATTGACTCGAAATTGCACACGCATGTTCTCCTCACTGGTGGAATGAGGCTCGCCGGTTTTGGTTGTATTCTGGTGGAATTTGTATTTTTGGTGAATATTTTAAAGAAAAAAATGGCCTTTTTCATGAAAACGTCGGCCGATTTTTTCAATAGCTTCCAGGTCTTTGGACCGATTGACTCGAAATTTCTCCCAGACGTGGTCCTATACTGGCTGAACGAGACACAGCAGTCCCCATTGGATTCGGGTGAAATTTGTATTTTTGGCGAATATTTTAGTGAGAGGGACAATGTTTCATGAGGCTGGCTTAAGGCTGAGGCTAGGGTTAGGGTTAGGGTTAGGGTTATGGGGCTAGGGTTAGGGTTATGGGGCTAGGGTTAGGGTTACGGTCGTCTTTTGACCGATTGACTCGAAATTGCACACGCATGTTCTCCTCACTGGTGGAATGAGGCTCGCCGGTTTTGGTTGTATTCTGGTGGAATTTGTATTTTTGGTGAATATTTTAAAGAAAAAAATGGCCTTTTTCATGAAAACGTCGGCCGATTTTTTCAATAGCTTCCAGGTCTTTGGACCGATTGACTCGAAATTTCTCCCAGACGTGGTCCTATACTGGCTGAACGAGACACAGCAGTCCCCATTGGATTCGGGTGAAATTTGTATTTTTGGCGAATATTTTAGTGAGAGGGACAATGTTTCATGAGGCCGGCTTAAGGCTGAGGCTAGGGTTAGGGTTAGGGTTAGGGTTGTGGGGCTAGGGTTAGGGTTATGAGGCTAGGGTTAGGGTTACGGTCGTCTTTTGACCGATTGACTCGAAATTGCACACACATGTTGTCCATACTGGCGGAAGAAAGGCCAGCAGTTTTTATGGGATTCCGGTGGAATTTGTATTTTTGGCGAATATTTTAAAGAAAAAAATGGCCTTTTTCATGAAAACGTCGGCCGATTTTTTCAATAGCTTCCAGGTCTTTGGACCGATTGACTCGAAATTTCTCCCAGATGTGGTCCTATACTGGCTGAACGAGACACAGCAGTCCGCATTCGATTCGGGTGGAATTTGTATTTTTGGCGAATATTTTAAAGAAAAAAATGGCCTTTTTCATGAAAACGTCGGCCAATTTTTTCAATAGCTTCCAGGTCTTTGGACCGATTGACTCGAAATTTCTCCCACATGTGGTCCTATACTGGCTGAACGAGACACAGCAGTCCGCATTCGATTTGGGTGGAATTTGTATTTTTGGCGAATATTTTAAAGAAAAAAATGGCCTTTTTCATGAAAACGTCGGCCAATTTTTTCAATAGCTTCCAGGTCTTTGGACCGATTGACTCGAAATTTCTCCCACATGTGGTCCTATACTGGCTGAACGAGACACAGCAGTCCGCATTCGATTCGGGTGGAATTTGTATTTTTGGCGAATATTTTAAAGAAAAAAATGGCCTTTTTCATGAAAACGTCGGCCAATTTTTTCAATAGCTTCCAGGTCTTTGGACCGATTGACTCGAAATTTCTCCCAGACGTGGTCCTATACTGGCTGAACGAGACACAGCAGTCCCCATTGGATTCGGGTGAAATTTGTATTTTTGGCGAATATTTTAGTGAGAGGGACAATGTTTCATGAGGCTGGCTTAAGGCTGAGGCTAGGGTTAGGGTTAGGGTTAGGGTTATGGGGCTAGGGTTAGGGTTGTGGGGCTAGGGTTAGGGTTACGGTCGTCTTTTGACCGATTGACTCGAAATTGCACACGCATGTTCTCCTCACTGGTGGAATGAGGCTCGCCGGTTTTGGTTGTATTCTGGTGGAATTTGTATTTTTGGTGAATATTTTAAAGAAAAAAATGGCCTTTTTCATGAAAACGTCGGCCGATTTTTTCAATAGCTTCCAGGTCTTTGGACCGATTGACTCGAAATTTCTCCCAGACGTGGTCCTATACTGGCTGAACGAGACACAGCAGTCCCCATTGGATTCGGGTGAAATTTGTATTTTTGGCGAATATTTTAGTGAGAGGGACAATGTTTCATGAGGCTGGCTTAAGGCTGAGGCTAGGGTTAGGGTTAGGGTTAGGGTTATGAGGCTAGGGTTAGGGTTACGGTCGTCTTTTGACCGATTGACTCGAAATTGCACACGCATGTTCTCCTCACTGGTGGAATGAGGCTCGCCGGTTTTGGTTGTATTCTGGTGGAATTTGTATTTTTGGTGAATATTTTAAAGAAAAAAATGGCCTTTTTCATGAAAACGTCGGCCGATTTTTTCAATAGCTTCCAGGTCTTTGGACCGATTGACTCGAAATTTCTCCCAGACGTGGTCCTATACTGGCTGAACGAGACACAGCAGTCCCCATTGGATTCGGGTGAAATTTGTAATTTTGGCGAATATTTTAGTGAGAGGGACAATGTTTCATGAGGCTGGCTTAAGGCTGAGGCTAGGGTTAGGGTTAGGGTTAGGGTTATGGGGCTAGGGTTAGGGTTGTGGGGCTAGGGTTAGGGTTACGGTCGTCTTTTGACCGATTGACTCGAAATTGCACACGCATGTTCTCCTCACTGGTGGAATGAGGCTCGCCGGTTTTGGTTGTATTCTGGTGGAATTTGTATTTTTGGTGAATATTTTAAAGAAAAAAATGGCCTTTTTCATGAAAACGTCGGCCGATTTTTTCAATAGCTTCCAGGTCTTTGGACCGATTGACTCGAAATTTCTCCCAGACGTGGTCCTATACTGGCTGAACGAGACACAGCAGTCCCCATTGGATTCGGGTGAAATTTGTAATTTTGGCGAATATTTTAGTGAGAGGGACAATGTTTCATGAGGCTGGCTTAAGGCTGAGGCTAGGGTTAGGGTTAGGGTTAGGGTTATGGGGCTAGGGTTAGGGTTACGGTCGTCTTTTGACCGATTGACTCGAAATTGCACACGCATGTTCTCCTCACTGGTGGAATGAGGCTCGCCGGTTTTGGTTGTATTCTGGTGGAATTTGTATTTTTGGTGAATATTTTAAAGAAAAAAATGGCCTTTTTCATGAAAACGTCGGCCGATTTTTTCAATAGCTTCCAGGTCTTTGGACCGATTGACTCGAAATTTCTCCCAGACGTGGTCCTATACTGGCTGAACGAGACACAGCAGTCCCCATTGGATTCGGGGGAAATTTGTATTTTTGGCGAATATTTTAGTGAGAGGGACAATGTTTCATGAGGCTGGCTTAAGGCTGAGGCTAGGGTTAGGGTTAGGGTTAGGGTTATGGGGCTAGGGTTAGGGTTACGGTCGTCTTTTGACCGATTGACTCGAAATTGCACACGCATGTTCTCCTCACTGGTGGAATGAGGCTCGCCGGTTTTGGTTGTATTCTGGTGGAATTTGTATTTTTGGTGAATATTTTAAAGAAAAAAATGGCCTTTTTCATGAAAACGTCGGCCGATTTTTTCAATAGCTTCCAGGTCTTTGGACCGATTGACTCGAAATTTCTCCCAGACGTGGTCCTATACTGGCTGAACGAGACACAGCAGTCCCCATTGGATTCGGGTGAAATTTGTATTTTTGGCGAATATTTTAGTGAGAGGGACAATGTTTCATGAGGCTGGCTTAAGGCTGAGGCTAGGGTTAGGGTTAGGGTTAGGGTTGTGGGGCTAGGGTTAGGGTTGTGAGGCTAGGGTTAGGGTTACGGTCGTCTTTTGACCGATTGACTCGAAATTGCACACACATGTTGTCCATACTGGCGGAAGAAAGGCCAGCAGTTTTTATGGGATTCCGGTGGAATTTGTATGTTTGGCGAATATTTTAAAGAAAAAAATGACCTTTTTCATGAAAACGTCGGCCAATTTTTTCAATAGCTTCCAGGTCTTTGGACCGATTGACTCGAAATTTCTCCCACATGTGGTCCTATACTGGCTGAACGAGACACAGCAGTCCGCATTCGATTCGGGTGGAATTTGTATTTTTGGCGAATATTTTAAAGAAAAAAATGGCCTTTTTCATGAAAACGTCGGCCAATTTTTTCAATAGCTTCCAGGTCTTTGGACCGATTGACTCGAAATTTCTCCCACATGTGGTCCTATACTGGCTGAACGAGACACAGCAGTCCGCATTCGATTCGGGTGGAATTTGTATTTTTGGCGAATATTTTAGTGAGAGGGACAATGTTTCATGAGGCTGGCTTAAGGCTGAGCCTAGGGTTAGGGTTAGGGTTAGGGTTATGGGGCTAGGGTTAGGGTTACGGTCGTCTTTTGACCGATTGACTCGAAATTGCACACGCATGTTCTCCTCACTGGTGGAATGAGGCTCGCCGGTTTTGGTTGTATTCTGGTGGAATTTGTATTTTTGGTGAATATTTTAAAGAAAAAAATGGCCTTTTTCATGAAAACGTCGGCCGATTTTTTCAATAGCTTCCAGGTCTTTGGACCGATTGACTCGAAATTTCTCCCAGACGTGGTCCTATACTGGCTGAACGAGACACAGCAGTCCCCATTGGATTCGGGTGAAATTTGTAATTTTGGCGAATATTTTAGTGAGAGGGACAATGTTTCATGAGGCTGGCTTAAGGCTGAGTCTAGGGTTAGGGTTAGGGTTAGGGTTATGGGGCTAGGGTTAGGGTTATGGGGCTAGGGTTAGGGTTACGGTCGTCTTTTGACCGATTGACTCGAAATTGCACACGCATGTTCTCCTCACTGGTGGAATGAGGCTCGCCGGTTTTGGTTGTATTCTGGTGGAATTTGTATTTTTGGTGAATATTTTAAAGAAAAAAATGGCCTTTTTCATGAAAACGTCGGCCGATTTTTTCAATAGCTTCCAGGTCTTTGGACCGATTGACTCGAAATTTCTCCCAGACGTGGTCCTATACTGGCTGAACGAGACACAGCAGTCCCCATTGGATTCGGGTGAAATTTGTAATTTTGGCGAATATTTTAGTGAGAGGGACAATGTTTCATGAGGCTGGCTTAAGGCTGAGGCTAGGGTTAGGGTTAGGGTTAGGGTTATGGGGCTAGGGTTAGGGTTATGGGGCTAGGGTTAGGGTTACGGTCGTCTTTTGACCGATTGACTCGAAATTGCACACGCATGTTCTCCTCACTGGTGGAATGAGGCTCGCCGGTTTTGGTTGTATTCTGGTGGAATTTGTATTTTTGGTGAATATTTTAAAGAAAAAAATGGCCTTTTTCATGAAAACGTCGGCCGATTTTTTCAATAGCTTCCAGGTCTTTGGACCGATTGACTCGAAATTTCTCCCAGACGTGGTCCTATACTGGCTGAACGAGACACAGCAGTCCCCATTGGATTCGGGGGAAATTTGTATTTTTGGCGAATATTTTAGTGAGAGGGACAATGTTTCATGAGGCTGGCTTAAGGCTGAGGCTAGGGTTAGGGTTAGGGTTAGGGTTATGGGGCTAGGGTTAGGGTTACGGTCGTCTTTTGACCGATTGACTCGAAATTGCACACGCATGTTCTCCTCACTGGTGGAATGAGGCTCGCCGGTTTTGGTTGTATTCTGGTGGAATTTGTATTTTTGGTGAATATTTTAAAGAAAAAAATGGCCTTTTTCATGAAAACGTCGGCCGATTTTTTCAATAGCTTCCAGGTCTTTGGACCGATTGACTCGAAATTTCTCCCAGACGTGGTCCTATACTGGCTGAACGAGACACAGCAGTCCCCATTGGATTCGGGTGAAATTTGTATTTTTGGCGAATATTTTAGTGAGAGGGACAATGTTTCATGAGGCTGGCTTAAGGCTGAGGCTAGGGTTAGGGTTAGGGTTAGGGTTGTGGGGCTAGGGTTAGGGTTGTGAGGCTAGGGTTAGGGTTACGGTCGTCTTTTGACCGATTGACTCGAAATTGCACACACATGTTGTCCATACTGGCGGAAGAAAGGCCAGCAGTTTTTATGGGATTCCGGTGGAATTTGTATGTTTGGCGAATATTTTAAAGAAAAAAATGACCTTTTTCATGAAAACGTCGGCCAATTTTTTCAATAGCTTCCAGGTCTTTGGACCGATTGACTCGAAATTTCTCCCACATGTGGTCCTATACTGGCTGAACGAGACACAGCAGTCCGCATTCGATTCGGGTGGAATTTGTATTTTTGGCGAATATTTTAAAGAAAAAAATGGCCTTTTTCATGAAAACGTCGGCCAATTTTTTCAATAGCTTCCAGGTCTTTGGACCGATTGACTCGAAATTTCTCCCACATGTGGTCCTATACTGGCTGAACGAGACACAGCAGTCCGCATTCGATTCGGGTGGAATTTGTATTTTTGGCGAATATTTTAGTGAGAGGGACAATGTTTCATGAGGCTGGCTTAAGGCTGAGCCTAGGGTTAGGGTTAGGGTTAGGGTTATGGGGCTAGGGTTAGGGTTACGGTCGTCTTTTGACCGATTGACTCGAAATTGCACACGCATGTTCTCCTCACTGGTGGAATGAGGCTCGCCGGCTTTGGTTGTATTCTGGTGGAATTTGTATTTTTGGTGAATATTTTAAAGAAAAAAATGGCCTTTTTCATGAAAACGTCGGCCGATTTTTTCAATAGCTTCCAGGTCTTTGGACCGATTGACTCGAAATTTCTCCCAGACGTGGTCCTATACTGGCTGAACGAGACACAGCAGTCCCCATTGGATTCGGGTGAAATTTGTAATTTTGGCGAATATTTTAGTGAGAGGGACAATGTTTCATGAGGCTGGCTTAAGGCTGAGTCTAGGGTTAGGGTTAGGGTTAGGGTTATGGGGCTAGGGTTAGGGTTATGGGGCTAGGGTTAGGGTTACGGTCGTCTTTTGACCGATTGACTCGAAATTGCACACGCATGTTCTCCTCACTGGTGGAATGAGGCTCGCCGGTTTTGGTTGTATTCTGGTGGAATTTGTATTTTTGGTGAATATTTTAAAGAAAAAAATGGCCTTTTTCATGAAAACGTCGGCCGATTTTTTCAATAGCTTCCAGGTCTTTGGACCGATTGACTCGAAATTTCTCCCAGACGTGGTCCTATACTGGCTGAACGAGACACAGCAGTCCCCATTGGATTCGGGTGAAATTTGTAATTTTGGCGAATATTTTAGTGAGAGGGACAATGTTTCATGAGGCTGGCTTAAGGCTGAGGCTAGGGTTAGGGTTAGGGTTAGGGTTATGGGGCTAGGGTTAGGGTTATGGGGCTAGGGTTAGGGTTACGGTCGTCTTTTGACCGATTGACTCGAAATTGCACACGTATGTTCTCCTCACTGGTGGAATGAGGCTCGCCGGTTTTGGTTGTATTCTGGTGGAATTTGTATTTTTGGTGAATATTTTAAAGAAAAAAATGGCCTTTTTCATGAAAACGTCGGCCGATTTTTTCAATAGCTTCCAGGTCTTTGGACCGATTGACTCGAAATTTCTCCCAGATGTGGTCCTATACTGGCTGAACGAGACACAGCAGTCCGCATTCGATTCGGGTGGAATTTGTATTTTTGGCGAATATTTTAAAGAAAAAAATGGCCTTTTTCATGAAAACGTCGGCCAATTTTTTCAATAGCTTCCAGGTCTTTGGACCGATTGACTCGAAATTTCTCCCACATGTGGTCCTATACTGGCTGAACGAGACACAGCAGTCCGCATTCGATTTGGGTGGAATTTGTATTTTTGGCGAATATTTTAAAGAAAAAAATGGCCTTTTTCATGAAAACGTCGGCCAATTTTTTCAATAGCTTCCAGGTCTTTGGACCGATTGACTCGAAATTTCTCCTACATGTGGTCCTATACTGGCTGAACGAGACACAGCAGTCCGCATTCGATTCGGGTGGAATTTGTATTTTTGGCGAATATTTTAGTGAGAGGGACAATGTTTCATGAGGCTGGCTTAAGGCTGAGGCTAGGGTTAGGGTTAGGGTTAGGGTTATGGGGCTAGGGTTAGGGTTATGGGGCTAGGGTTAGGGTTACGGTCGTCTTTTGACCGATTGACTCGAAATTGCACACGCATGTTCTCCTCACTGGTGGAATGAGGCTCGCCGGTTTTGGTTGTATTCTGGTGGAATTTGTATTTTTGGTGAATATTTTAAAGAAAAAAATGGCCTTTTTCATGAAAACGTCGGCCGATTTTTTCAATAGCTTCCAGGTCTTTGGACCGATTGACTCGAAATTTCTCCCAGACGTGGTCCTATACTGGCTGAACGAGACACAGCAGTCCCCATTGGATTCGGGTGAAATTTGTAATTTTGGCGAATATTTTAGTGAGAGGGACAATGTTTCATGAGGCTGGCTTAAGGCTGAGGCTAGGGTTAGGGTTAGGGTTAGGGTTATGGGGCTAGGGTTAGGGTTATGGGGCTAGGGTTAGGGCTACGGTCGTCTTTTGACCGATTGACTCGAAATTGCACACGCATGTTCTCCTCACTGGTGGAATGAGGCTCGCCGGTTTTGGTTGTATTCTGGTGGAATTTGTATTTTTGGTGAATATTTTAAAGAAAAAAATGGCCTTTTTCATGAAAACGTCGGCCGATTTTTTCAATAGCTTCCAGGTCTTTGGACCGATTGACTCGAAATTTCTCCCAGACGTGGTCCTATACTGGCTGAACGAGACACAGCAGTCCCCATTGGATTCGGGTGAAATTTGTAATTTTGGCGAATATTTTAGTGAGAGGGACAATGTTTCATGAGGCTGGCTTAAGGCTGAGGCTAGGGTTAGGGTTAGGGTTAGGGTTAGGGTTATGGGGCTAGGGTTAGGGTTATGGGGCTAGGGTTAGGGTTACGGTCGTCTTTTGACCGATTGACTCGAAATTGCACACGCATGTTCTCCTCACTGGTGGAATGAGGCTCGCCGGTTTTGGTTGTATTCTGGTGGAATTTGTATTTTTGGTGAATATTTTAAAGAAAAAAATGGCCTTTTTCATGAAAACGTCGGCCGATTTTTTCAATAGCTTCCAGGTCTTTGGACCGATTGACTCGAAATTTCTCCCAGACGTGGTCCTATACTGGCTGAACGAGACACAGCAGTCCCCATTGGATTCGGGTGAAATTTGTATTTTTGGCGAATATTTTAGTGAGAGGGACAATGTTTCATGAGGCCGGCTTAAGGCTGAGGCTAGGGTTAGGGTTAGGGTTAGGGTTGTGGGGCTAGGGTTAGGGTTATGAGGCTAGGGTTAGGGTTACGGTCGTCTTTTGACCGATTGACTCGAAATTGCACACACATGTTGTCCATACTGGCGGAAGAAAGGCCAGCAGTTTTTATGGGATTCCGGTGGAATTTGTATTTTTGGCGAATATTTTAAAGAAAAAAATGGCCTTTTTCATGAAAACGTCGGCCGATTTTTTCAATAGCTTCCAGGTCTTTGGACCGATTGACTCGAAATTTCTCCCAGATGTGGTCCTATACTGGCTGAACGAGACACAGCAGTCCGCATTCGATTCGGGTGGAATTTGTATTTTTGGCGAATATTTTAAAGAAAAAAATGGCCTTTTTCATGAAAACGTCGGCCAATTTTTTCAATAGCTTCCAGGTCTTTGGACCGATTGACTCGAAATTTCTCCCACATGTGGTCCTATACTGGCTGAACGAGACACAGCAGTCCGCATTCGATTTGGGTGGAATTTGTATTTTTGGCGAATATTTTAAAGAAAAAAATGGCCTTTTTCATGAAAACGTCGGCCAATTTTTTCAATAGCTTCCAGGTCTTTGGACCGATTGACTCGAAATTTCTCCCACATGTGGTCCTATACTGGCTGAACGAGACACAGCAGTCCGCATTCGATTCGGGTGGAATTTGTATTTTTGGCGAATATTTTAAAGAAAAAAATTGCCTTTTTCATGAAAACGTCGGCCAATTTTTTCAATAGCTTCCAGGTCTTTGGACCGATTGACTCGAAATTTCTCCCACATGTGGTCCTATACTGGCTGAACGAGACACAGCAGTCCGCATTCGATTCGGGTGGAATTTGTATTTTTGGCGAATATTTTAGTGAGAGGGACAATGTTTCATGAGGCCGGCTTAAGGCTGAGGCTAGGGTTAGGGTTAGGGTTAGGGTTGTGGGGCTAGGGTTAGGGTTATGAGGCTAGGGTTAGGGTTACGGTCGTCTTTTGACCGATTGACTCGAAATTGCACACGCATGTTCTCCTCACTGGTGGAATGAGGCTCGCCGGTTTTGGTTGTATTCTGGTGGAATTTGTATTTTTGGTGAATATTTTAAAGAAAAAAATGGCCTTTTTCATGAAAACGTCGGCCGATTTTTTCAATAGCTTCCAGGTCTTTGGACCGATTGACTCGAAATTTCTCCCAGACGTGGTCCTATACTGGCTGAACGAGACACAGCAGTCCCCATTGGATTCGGGTGAAATTTGTATTTTTGGCGAATATTTTAGTGAGAGGGACAATGTTTCATGAGGCTGGCTTAAGGCTGAGGCTAGGGTTAGGGTTAGGGTTAGGGTTATGGGGCTAGGGTTAGGGTTACGGTCGTCTTTTGACCGATTGACTCGAAATTGCACACGCATGTTCTCCTCACTGGTGGAATGAGGCTCGCCGGTTTTGGTTGTATTCTGGTGGAATTTGTATTTTTGGTGAATATTTTAAAGAAAAAAATGGCCTTTTTCATGAAAACGTCGGCCGATTTTTTCAATAGCTTCCAGGTCTTTGGACCGATTGACTCGAAATTTCTCCCAGACGTGGTCCTATACTGGCTGAACGAGACACAGCAGTCCCCATTGGATTCAGGTGAAATTTGTATTTTTGGCGAATATTTTAGTGAGAGGGACAATGTTTCATGAGGCTGGCTTAAGGCTGAGGCTAGGGTTAGGGTTAGGGTTAGGGTTATGGGGCTAGGGTTAGGGTTATGGGGCTAGGGTTAGGGTTACGGTCGTCTTTTGACCGATTGACTCGAAATTGCACACACATGTTGTCCATACTGGCGGAAGAAAGGCCAGCAGTTTTTATGGGATTCCGGTGGAATTTGTATTTTTGGCGAATATTTTAAAGAAAAAAATGGCCTTTTTCATGAAAACGTCGTCCAATTTTTTCAATAGCTTCCAGGTCTTTGGACCGATTGACTCGAAATTTCTCCCACATGTGGTCCTATACTGGCTGAACGAGACACAGCAGTCCGCATTCGATTTGGGTGGAATTTGTATTTTTGGCGAATATTTTAGTGAGAGGGACAATGTTTCATGAGGCCGGCTTAAGGCTGAGGCTAGGGTTAGGGTTAGGGTTAGGGTTGTGGGGCTAGGGTTAGGGTTGTGAGGCTAGGGTTAGGGTTACGGTCGTCTTTTGACCGATTGACTCGAAATTGCACACACATGTTGTCCATACTGGCGGAAGAAAGGCCAGCAGTTTTTATGGGATTCCGGTGGAATTTGTATGTTTGGCGAATATTTTAAAGAAAAAAATGACCTTTTTCATGAAAACGTCGGCCAATTTTTTCAATAGCTTCCAGGTCTTTGGACCGATTGACTCGAAATTTCTCCCAGACGTGGTCCTATACTGGCTGAACGAGACACAGCAGTCCCCATTGGATTCGGGTGAAATTTGTATTTTTGGCGAATATTTTAGTGAGAGGGACAATGTTTCATGAGGCTGGCTTAAGGCTGAGGCTAGGGTTAGGGTTAGGGTTAGGGTTATGGGGCTAGGGTTAGGGTTACGGTCGTCTTTTGACCGATTGACTCGAAATTGCACACGCATGTTCTCCTCACTGGTGGAATGAGGCTCGCCGGTTTTGGTTGTATTCTGGTGGAATTTGTATTTTTGGTGAATATTTTAAAGAAAAAAATGGCCTTTTTCATGAAAACGTCGGCCGATTTTTTCAATAGCTTCCAGGTCTTTGGACCGATTGACTCGAAATTTCTCCCACATGTGGTCCTATACTGGCTGAACGAGACACAGCAGTCCGCATTCGATTCGGGTGGAATTTGTATTTTTGGCGAATATTTTAAAGAAAAAAATGGCCTTTTTCATGAAAACGTCGGCCAATTTTTTCAATAGCTTCCAGGTCTTTGGACCGATTGACTCGAAATTTCTCCCACATGTGGTCCTATACTGGCTGAACGAGACACAGCAGTCCGCATTCGATTCGGGTGGAATTTGTATTTTTGGCGAATATTTTAGTGAGAGGGACAATGTTTCATGAGGCCGGCTTAAGGCTGAGGCTAGGGTTAGGGTTAGGGTTAGGGTTGTGGGGCTAGGGTTAGGGTTATGAGGCTAGGGTTAGGGTTACGGTCGTCTTTTGACCGATTGACTCGAAATTGCACACACATGTTGTCCATACTGGCGGAAGAAAGGCCAGCAGTTTTTATGGGATTCCGGTGGAATTTGTATTTTTGGCGAATATTTTAAAGAAAAAAATGGCCTTTTTCATGAAAACGTCGGCCGATTTTTTCAATAGCTTCCAGGTCTTTGGACCGATTGACTCGAAATTTCTCCCAGATGTGGTCCTATACTGGCTGAACGAGACACAGCAGTCCGCATTCGATTCGGGTGGAATTTGTATTTTTGGCGAATATTTTAAAGAAAAAAATGGCCTTTTTCATGAAAACGTCGGCCAATTTTTTCAATAGCTTCCAGGTCTTTGGACCGATTGACTCGAAATTTCTCCCACATGTGGTCCTATACTGGCTGAACGAGACACAGCAGTCCGCATTCGATTTGGGTGGAATTTGTATTTTTGGCGAATATTTTAAAGAAAAAAATGGCCTTTTTCATGAAAACGTCGGCCAATTTTTTCAATAGCTTCCAGGTCTTTGGACCGATTGACTCGAAATTTCTCCCACATGTGGTCCTATACTGGCTGAACGAGACACAGCAGTCCGCATTCGATTCGGGTGGAATTTGTATTTTTGGCGAATATTTTAAAGAAAAAAATGGCCTTTTTCATGAAAACGTCGGCCAATTTTTTCAATAGCTTCCAGGTCTTTGGACCGATTGACTCGAAATTTCTCCCACATGTGGTCCTATACTGGCTGAACGAGACACAGCAGTCCGCATTCGATTCGGGTGGAATTTGTATTTTTGGCGAATATTTTAGTGAGAGGGACAATGTTTCATGAGGCCGGCTTAAGGCTGAGGCTAGGGTTAGGGTTAGGGTTAGGGTTGTGGGGCTAGGGTTAGGGTTATGAGGCTAGGGTTAGGGTTACGGTCGTCTTTTGACCGATTGACTCGAAATTGCACACACATGTTGTCCATACTGGCGGAAGAAAGGCCAGCAGTTTTTATGGGAAATACGGTGGAATTTGTATTTTTGGCGAATATTTTAAAGAAAAAAATGGCCTTTTTCATGAAAACGTCGGCCGATTTTTTCAATAGCTTCCAGGTCTTTGGACCGATTGACTCGAAATTTCTCCCAGATGTGGTCCTATACTGGCTGAACGAGACACAGCAGTCCGCATTCGATTCGGGTGGAATTTGTATTTTTGGCGAATATTTTAAAGAAAAAAATGGCCTTTTTCATGAAAACGTCGGCCAATTTTTTCAATAGCTTCCAGGTCTTTGGACCGATTGACTCGAAATTTCTCCCACATGTGGTCCTATACTGGCTGAACGAGACACAGCAGTCCGCATTCGATTCGGGTGGAATTTGTATTTTTGGCGAATATTTTAAAGAAAAAAATGGCCTTTTTCATGAAAACGTCGGCCAATTTTTTCAATAGCTTCCAGGTCTTTGGACCGATTGACTCGAAATTTCTCCCACATGTGGTCCTATACTGGCTGAACGAGACACAGCAGTCCGCATTCGATTCGGGTGGAATTTGTATTTTTGGCGAATATTTTAAAGAAAAAAATGGCCTTTTTCATGAAAACGTCGGCCAATTTTTTCAATAGCTTCCAGGTCTTTGGACCGATTGACTCGAAATTTCTCCCACATGTGGTCCTATACTGGCTGAACGAGACACAGCAGTCCGCATTCGATTCGGGTGGAATTTGTATTTTTGGCGAATATTTTAGTGAGAGGGACAATGTTTCATGAGGCCGGCTTAAGGCTGAGGCTAGGGTTAGGGTTAGGGTTAGGGTTGTGGGGCTAGGGTTAGGGTTATGAGGCTAGGGTTAGGGTTACGGTCGTCTTTTGACCGATTGACTCGAAATTGCACACACATGTTGTCCATACTGGCGGAAGAAAGGCCAGCAGTTTTTATGGGATTCCGGTGGAATTTGTATTTTTGGCGAATATTTTAAAGAAAAAAATGGCCTTTTTCATGAAAACGTCGGCCGATTTTTTCAATAGCTTCCAGGTCTTTGGACCGATTGACTCGAAATTTCTCCCAGATGTGGTCCTATACTGGCTGAACGAGACACAGCAGTCCGCATTCGATTCGGGTGGAATTTGTATTTTTGGCGAATATTTTAAAGAAAAAAATGGCCTTTTTCATGAAAACGTCGGCCAATTTTTTCAATAGCTTCCAGGTCTTTGGACCGATTGACTCGAAATTTCTCCCACATGTGGTCCTATACTGGCTGAACGAGACACAGCAGTCCGCATTCGATTTGGGTGGAATTTGTATTTTTGGCGAATATTTTAAAGAAAAAAATGGCCTTTTTCATGAAAACGTCGGCCAATTTTTTCAATAGCTTCCAGGTCTTTGGACCGATTGACTCGAAATTTCTCCCACATGTGGTCCTATACTGGCTGAACGAGACACAGCAGTCCGCATTCGATTCGGGTGGAATTTGTATTTTTGGCGAATATTTTAAAGAAAAAAATGGCCTTTTTCATGAAAACGTCGGCCAATTTTTTCAATAGCTTCCAGGTCTTTGGACCGATTGACTCGAAATTTCTCCCACATGTGGTCCTATACTGGCTGAACGAGACACAGCAGTCCGCATTCGATTCGGGTGGAATTTGTATTTTTGGCGAATATTTTAGTGAGAGGGACAATGTTTCATGAGGCCGGCTTAAGGCTGAGGCTAGGGTTAGGGTTAGGGTTGTGGGGCTAGGGTTAGGGTTATGAGGCTAGGGTTAGGGTTACGGTCGTCTTTTGACCGATTGACTCGAAATTGCACACACATGTTGTCCATACTGGCGGAAGAAAGGCCAGCAGTTTTTATGGGATTCCGGTGGAATTTGTATTTTTGGCGAATATTTTAAAGAAAAAAATGGCCTTTTTCATGAAAACGTCGGCCAATTTTTTCAATAGCTTCCAGGTCTTTGGACCGATTGACTCGAAATTTCTCCCACATGTGGTCCTATACTGGCTGAACGAGACACAGCAGTCCGCATTCGATTCGGGTGGAATTTGTATTTTTGGCGAATATTTTAAAGAAAAAAATGGCCTTTTTCATGAAAACGTCGGCCAATTTTTTCAATAGCTTCCAGGTCTTTGGACCGATTGACTCGAAATTTCTCCCACATGTGGTCCTATACTGGCTGAACGAGACACAGCAGTCCGCATTCGATTTGGGTGGAATTTGTATTTTTGGCGAATATTTTAAAGAAAAAAATGGCCTTTTTCATGAAAACGTCGGCCAATTTTTTCAATAGCTTCCAGGTCTTTGGACCGATTGACTCGAAATTTCTCCCACATGTGGTCCTATACTGGCTGAACGAGACACAGCAGTCCGCATTCGATTCGGGTGGAATTTGTATTTTTGGCGAATATTTTAAAGAAAAAAATGGCCTTTTTCATGAAAACGTCGGCCAATTTTTTCAATAGCTTCCAGGTCTTTGGACCGATTGACTCGAAATTTCTCCCACATGTGGTCCTATACTGGCTGAACGAGACACAGCAGTCCGCATTCGATTCGGGTGGAATTTGTATTTTTGGCGAATATTTTAGTGAGAGGGACAATGTTTCATGAGGCCGGCTTAAGGCTGAGGCTAGGGTTAGGGTTAGGGTTGTGGGGCTAGGGTTAGGGTTATGAGGCTAGGGTTAGGGTTACGGTCGTCTTTTGACCGATTGACTCGAAATTGCACACACATGTTGTCCATACTGGCGGAAGAAAGGCCAGCAGTTTTTATGGGATTCCGGTGGAATTTGTATTTTTGGCGAATATTTTAAAGAAAAAAATGGCCTTTTTCATGAAAACGTCGGCCAATTTTTTCAATAGCTTCCAGGTCTTTGGACCGATTGACTCGAAATTTCTCCCACATGTGGTCCTATACTGGCTGAACGAGACACAGCAGTCCGCATTCGATTCGGGTGGAATTTGTATTTTTGGCGAATATTTTAGTGAGAGGGACAATGTTTCATGAGGCCGGCTTAAGGCTGAGGCTAGGGTTAGGGTTAGGGTTAGGGTTGTGGGGCTAGGGTTAGGGTTGTGAGGCTAGGGTTAGGGTTACGGTCGTCTTTTGACCGATTGACTCGAAATTGCACACACATGTTGTCCATACTGGCGGAAGAAAGGCCAGCAGTTTTTATGGGATTCCGGTGGAATTTGTATTTTTGGCGAATATTTTAAAGAAAAAAATGGCCTTTTTCATGAAAACGTCGGCCGATTTTTTCAATAGCTTCCAGGTCTTTGGACCGATTGACTCGAAATTTCTCCCAGATGTGGTCCTATACTGGCTGAACGAGACACAGCAGTCCGCATTCGATTCGGGTGGAATTTGTATTTTTGGCGAATATTTTAAAGAAAAAAATGGCCTTTTTCATGAAAACGTCGGCCAATTTTTTCAATAGCTTCCAGGTCTTTGGACCGATTGACTCGAAATTTCTCCCACATGTGGTCCTATACTGGCTGAACGAGACACAGCAGTCCGCATTCGATTTGGGTGGAATTTGTATTTTTGGCGAATATTTTAAAGAAAAAAATGGCCTTTTTCATGAAAACGTCGGCCAATTTTTTCAATAGCTTCCAGGTCTTTGGACCGATTGACTCGAAATTTCTCCCACATGTGGTCCTATACTGGCTGAACGAGACACAGCAGTCCGCATTCGATTCGGGTGGAATTTGTATTTTTGGCGAATATTTTAAAGAAAAAAATTGCCTTTTTCATGAAAACGTCGGCCAATTTTTTCAATAGCTTCCAGGTCTTTGGACCGATTGACTCGAAATTTCTCCCACATGTGGTCCTATACTGGCTGAACGAGACACAGCAGTCCGCATTCGATTCGGGTGGAATTTGTATTTTTGGCGAATATTTTAGTGAGAGGGACAATGTTTCATGAGGCCGGCTTAAGGCTGAGGCTAGGGTTAGGGTTAGGGTTAGGGTTGTGGGGCTAGGGTTAGGGTTATGAGGCTAGGGTTAGGGTTACGGTCGTCTTTTGACCGATTGACTCGAAATTGCACACGCATGTTCTCCTCACTGGTGGAATGAGGCTCGCCGGTTTTGGTTGTATTCTGGTGGAATTTGTATTTTTGGTGAATATTTTAAAGAAAAAAATGGCCTTTTTCATGAAAACGTCGGCCGATTTTTTCAATAGCTTCCAGGTCTTTGGACCGATTGACTCGAAATTTCTCCCAGACGTGGTCCTATACTGGCTGAACGAGACACAGCAGTCCCCATTGGATTCGGGTGAAATTTGTATTTTTGGCGAATATTTTAGTGAGAGGGACAATGTTTCATGAGGCTGGCTTAAGGCTGAGGCTAGGGTTAGGGTTAGGGTTAGGGTTATGGGGCTAGGGTTAGGGTTACGGTCGTCTTTTGACCGATTGACTCGAAATTGCACACGCATGTTCTCCTCACTGGTGGAATGAGGCTCGCCGGTTTTGGTTGTATTCTGGTGGAATTTGTATTTTTGGTGAATATTTTAAAGAAAAAAATGGCCTTTTTCATGAAAACGTCGGCCGATTTTTTCAATAGCTTCCAGGTCTTTGGACCGATTGACTCGAAATTTCTCCCAGACGTGGTCCTATACTGGCTGAACGAGACACAGCAGTCCGCATTCGATTCGGGTGGAATTTGTATTTTTGGCGAATATTTTAGTGAGAGGGACAATGTTTCATGAGGCCGGCTTAAGGCTGAGGCTAGGGTTAGGGTTAGGGTTGTGGGGCTAGGGTTAGGGTTATGAGGCTAGGGTTAGGGTTACGGTCGTCTTTTGACCGATTGACTCGAAATTGCACACACATGTTGTCCATACTGGCGGAAGAAAGGCCAGCAGTTTTTATGGGATTCCGGTGGAATTTGTATTTTTGGCGAATATTTTAAAGAAAAAAATGGCCTTTTTCATGAAAACGTCGGCCAATTTTTTCAATAGCTTCCAGGTCTTTGGACCGATTGACTCGAAATTTCTCCCACATGTGGTCCTATACTGGCTGAACGAGACACAGCAGTCCGCATTCGATTCGGGTGGAATTTGTATTTTTGGCGAATATTTTAAAGAAAAAAATGGCCTTTTTCATGAAAACGTCGGCCAATTTTTTCAATAGCTTCCAGGTCTTTGGACCGATTGACTCGAAATTTCTCCCACATGTGGTCCTATACTGGCTGAACGAGACACAGCAGTCCGCATTCGATTTGGGTGGAATTTGTATTTTTGGCGAATATTTTAAAGAAAAAAATGGCCTTTTTCATGAAAACGTCGGCCAATTTTTTCAATAGCTTCCAGGTCTTTGGACCGATTGACTCGAAATTTCTCCCACATGTGGTCCTATACTGGCTGAACGAGACACAGCAGTCCGCATTCGATTCGGGTGGAATTTGTATTTTTGGCGAATATTTTAAAGAAAAAAATGGCCTTTTTCATGAAAACGTCGGCCAATTTTTTCAATAGCTTCCAGGTCTTTGGACCGATTGACTCGAAATTTCTCCCACATGTGGTCCTATACTGGCTGAACGAGACACAGCAGTCCGCATTCGATTCGGGTGGAATTTGTATTTTTGGCGAATATTTTAGTGAGAGGGACAATGTTTCATGAGGCCGGCTTAAGGCTGAGGCTAGGGTTAGGGTTAGGGTTGTGGGGCTAGGGTTAGGGTTATGAGGCTAGGGTTAGGGTTACGGTCGTCTTTTGACCGATTGACTCGAAATTGCACACACATGTTGTCCATACTGGCGGAAGAAAGGCCAGCAGTTTTTATGGGATTCCGGTGGAATTTGTATTTTTGGCGAATATTTTAAAGAAAAAAATGGCCTTTT
This sequence comes from Pagrus pagrus, assembly GCF_965226575.1. Lineage (NCBI taxonomy): Eukaryota > Metazoa > Chordata > Actinopteri > Spariformes > Sparidae > Pagrus > Pagrus pagrus. The sequence goes on along the minus strand of NC_140208.1, from coordinate 7,096,840 downwards.
TCATGAAAACGTCGGCCAATTTTTTCAATAGCTTCCAGGTCTTTGGACCGATTGACTCGAAATTTCTCCCACATGTGGTCCTATACTGGCTGAACGAGACACAGCAGTCCGCATTCGATTCGGGTGGAATTTGTATTTTTGGCGAATATTTTAGTGAGAGGGACAATGTTTCATGAGGCCGGCTTAAGGCTGAGGCTAGGGTTAGGGTTAGGGTTAGGGTTGTGGGGCTAGGGTTAGGGTTGTGAGGCTAGGGTTAGGGTTACGGTCGTCTTTTGACCGATTGACTCGAAATTGCACACACATGTTGTCCATACTGGCGGAAGAAAGGCCAGCAGTTTTTATGGGATTCCGGTGGAATTTGTATTTTTGGCGAATATTTTAAAGAAAAAAATGGCCTTTTTCATGAAAACGTCGGCCGATTTTTTCAATAGCTTCCAGGTCTTTGGACCGATTGACTCGAAATTTCTCCCAGATGTGGTCCTATACTGGCTGAACGAGACACAGCAGTCCGCATTCGATTCGGGTGGAATTTGTATTTTTGGCGAATATTTTAAAGAAAAAAATGGCCTTTTTCATGAAAACGTCGGCCAATTTTTTCAATAGCTTCCAGGTCTTTGGACCGATTGACTCGAAATTTCTCCCACATGTGGTCCTATACTGGCTGAACGAGACACAGCAGTCCGCATTCGATTTGGGTGGAATTTGTATTTTTGGCGAATATTTTAAAGAAAAAAATGGCCTTTTTCATGAAAACGTCGGCCAATTTTTTCAATAGCTTCCAGGTCTTTGGACCGATTGACTCGAAATTTCTCCCACATGTGGTCCTATACTGGCTGAACGAGACACAGCAGTCCGCATTCGATTCGGGTGGAATTTGTATTTTTGGCGAATATTTTAAAGAAAAAAATTGCCTTTTTCATGAAAACGTCGGCCAATTTTTTCAATAGCTTCCAGGTCTTTGGACCGATTGACTCGAAATTTCTCCCACATGTGGTCCTATACTGGCTGAACGAGACACAGCAGTCCGCATTCGATTCGGGTGGAATTTGTATTTTTGGCGAATATTTTAGTGAGAGGGACAATGTTTCATGAGGCCGGCTTAAGGCTGAGGCTAGGGTTAGGGTTAGGGTTAGGGTTGTGGGGCTAGGGTTAGGGTTATGAGGCTAGGGTTAGGGTTACGGTCGTCTTTTGACCGATTGACTCGAAATTGCACACGCATGTTCTCCTCACTGGTGGAATGAGGCTCGCCGGTTTTGGTTGTATTCTGGTGGAATTTGTATTTTTGGTGAATATTTTAAAGAAAAAAATGGCCTTTTTCATGAAAACGTCGGCCGATTTTTTCAATAGCTTCCAGGTCTTTGGACCGATTGACTCGAAATTTCTCCCAGACGTGGTCCTATACTGGCTGAACGAGACACAGCAGTCCCCATTGGATTCGGGTGAAATTTGTATTTTTGGCGAATATTTTAGTGAGAGGGACAATGTTTCATGAGGCTGGCTTAAGGCTGAGGCTAGGGTTAGGGTTAGGGTTAGGGTTATGGGGCTAGGGTTAGGGTTACGGTCGTCTTTTGACCGATTGACTCGAAATTGCACACGCATGTTCTCCTCACTGGTGGAATGAGGCTCGCCGGTTTTGGTTGTATTCTGGTGGAATTTGTATTTTTGGTGAATATTTTAAAGAAAAAAATGGCCTTTTTCATGAAAACGTCGGCCGATTTTTTCAATAGCTTCCAGGTCTTTGGACCGATTGACTCGAAATTTCTCCCAGACGTGGTCCTATACTGGCTGAACGAGACACAGCAGTCCCCATTGGATTCAGGTGAAATTTGTATTTTTGGCGAATATTTTAGTGAGAGGGACAATGTTTCATGAGGCTGGCTTAAGGCTGAGGCTAGGGTTAGGGTTAGGGTTAGGGTTATGGGGCTAGGGTTAGGGTTATGGGGCTAGGGTTAGGGTTACGGTCGTCTTTTGACCGATTGACTCGAAATTGCACACACATGTTGTCCATACTGGCGGAAGAAAGGCCAGCAGTTTTTATGGGATTCCGGTGGAATTTGTATTTTTGGCGAATATTTTAAAGAAAAAAATGGCCTTTTTCATGAAAACGTCGTCCAATTTTTTCAATAGCTTCCAGGTCTTTGGACCGATTGACTCGAAATTTCTCCCACATGTGGTCCTATACTGGCTGAACGAGACACAGCAGTCCGCATTCGATTTGGGTGGAATTTGTATTTTTGGCGAATATTTTAGTGAGAGGGACAATGTTTCATGAGGCCGGCTTAAGGCTGAGGCTAGGGTTAGGGTTAGGGTTAGGGTTGTGGGGCTAGGGTTAGGGTTGTGAGGCTAGGGTTAGGGTTACGGTCGTCTTTTGACCGATTGACTCGAAATTGCACACACATGTTGTCCATACTGGCGGAAGAAAGGCCAGCAGTTTTTATGGGATTCCGGTGGAATTTGTATGTTTGGCGAATATTTTAAAGAAAAAAATGACCTTTTTCATGAAAACGTCGGCCAATTTTTTCAATAGCTTCCAGGTCTTTGGACCGATTGACTCGAAATTTCTCCCAGACGTGGTCCTATACTGGCTGAACGAGACACAGCAGTCCCCATTGGATTCGGGTGAAATTTGTATTTTTGGCGAATATTTTAGTGAGAGGGACAATGTTTCATGAGGCTGGCTTAAGGCTGAGGCTAGGGTTAGGGTTAGGGTTAGGGTTATGGGGCTAGGGTTAGGGTTACGGTCGTCTTTTGACCGATTGACTCGAAATTGCACACGCATGTTCTCCTCACTGGTGGAATGAGGCTCGCCGGTTTTGGTTGTATTCTGGTGGAATTTGTATTTTTGGTGAATATTTTAAAGAAAAAAATGGCCTTTTTCATGAAAACGTCGGCCGATTTTTTCAATAGCTTCCAGGTCTTTGGACCGATTGACTCGAAATTTCTCCCACATGTGGTCCTATACTGGCTGAACGAGACACAGCAGTCCGCATTCGATTCGGGTGGAATTTGTATTTTTGGCGAATATTTTAAAGAAAAAAATGGCCTTTTTCATGAAAACGTCGGCCAATTTTTTCAATAGCTTCCAGGTCTTTGGACCGATTGACTCGAAATTTCTCCCACATGTGGTCCTATACTGGCTGAACGAGACACAGCAGTCCGCATTCGATTCGGGTGGAATTTGTATTTTTGGCGAATATTTTAGTGAGAGGGACAATGTTTCATGAGGCCGGCTTAAGGCTGAGGCTAGGGTTAGGGTTAGGGTTAGGGTTGTGGGGCTAGGGTTAGGGTTATGAGGCTAGGGTTAGGGTTACGGTCGTCTTTTGACCGATTGACTCGAAATTGCACACACATGTTGTCCATACTGGCGGAAGAAAGGCCAGCAGTTTTTATGGGATTCCGGTGGAATTTGTATTTTTGGCGAATATTTTAAAGAAAAAAATGGCCTTTTTCATGAAAACGTCGGCCGATTTTTTCAATAGCTTCCAGGTCTTTGGACCGATTGACTCGAAATTTCTCCCAGATGTGGTCCTATACTGGCTGAACGAGACACAGCAGTCCGCATTCGATTCGGGTGGAATTTGTATTTTTGGCGAATATTTTAAAGAAAAAAATGGCCTTTTTCATGAAAACGTCGGCCAATTTTTTCAATAGCTTCCAGGTCTTTGGACCGATTGACTCGAAATTTCTCCCACATGTGGTCCTATACTGGCTGAACGAGACACAGCAGTCCGCATTCGATTTGGGTGGAATTTGTATTTTTGGCGAATATTTTAAAGAAAAAAATGGCCTTTTTCATGAAAACGTCGGCCAATTTTTTCAATAGCTTCCAGGTCTTTGGACCGATTGACTCGAAATTTCTCCCACATGTGGTCCTATACTGGCTGAACGAGACACAGCAGTCCGCATTCGATTCGGGTGGAATTTGTATTTTTGGCGAATATTTTAAAGAAAAAAATGGCCTTTTTCATGAAAACGTCGGCCAATTTTTTCAATAGCTTCCAGGTCTTTGGACCGATTGACTCGAAATTTCTCCCACATGTGGTCCTATACTGGCTGAACGAGACACAGCAGTCCGCATTCGATTCGGGTGGAATTTGTATTTTTGGCGAATATTTTAGTGAGAGGGACAATGTTTCATGAGGCCGGCTTAAGGCTGAGGCTAGGGTTAGGGTTAGGGTTAGGGTTGTGGGGCTAGGGTTAGGGTTATGAGGCTAGGGTTAGGGTTACGGTCGTCTTTTGACCGATTGACTCGAAATTGCACACACATGTTGTCCATACTGGCGGAAGAAAGGCCAGCAGTTTTTATGGGAAATACGGTGGAATTTGTATTTTTGGCGAATATTTTAAAGAAAAAAATGGCCTTTTTCATGAAAACGTCGGCCGATTTTTTCAATAGCTTCCAGGTCTTTGGACCGATTGACTCGAAATTTCTCCCAGATGTGGTCCTATACTGGCTGAACGAGACACAGCAGTCCGCATTCGATTCGGGTGGAATTTGTATTTTTGGCGAATATTTTAAAGAAAAAAATGGCCTTTTTCATGAAAACGTCGGCCAATTTTTTCAATAGCTTCCAGGTCTTTGGACCGATTGACTCGAAATTTCTCCCACATGTGGTCCTATACTGGCTGAACGAGACACAGCAGTCCGCATTCGATTCGGGTGGAATTTGTATTTTTGGCGAATATTTTAAAGAAAAAAATGGCCTTTTTCATGAAAACGTCGGCCAATTTTTTCAATAGCTTCCAGGTCTTTGGACCGATTGACTCGAAATTTCTCCCACATGTGGTCCTATACTGGCTGAACGAGACACAGCAGTCCGCATTCGATTCGGGTGGAATTTGTATTTTTGGCGAATATTTTAAAGAAAAAAATGGCCTTTTTCATGAAAACGTCGGCCAATTTTTTCAATAGCTTCCAGGTCTTTGGACCGATTGACTCGAAATTTCTCCCACATGTGGTCCTATACTGGCTGAACGAGACACAGCAGTCCGCATTCGATTCGGGTGGAATTTGTATTTTTGGCGAATATTTTAGTGAGAGGGACAATGTTTCATGAGGCCGGCTTAAGGCTGAGGCTAGGGTTAGGGTTAGGGTTAGGGTTGTGGGGCTAGGGTTAGGGTTATGAGGCTAGGGTTAGGGTTACGGTCGTCTTTTGACCGATTGACTCGAAATTGCACACACATGTTGTCCATACTGGCGGAAGAAAGGCCAGCAGTTTTTATGGGATTCCGGTGGAATTTGTATTTTTGGCGAATATTTTAAAGAAAAAAATGGCCTTTTTCATGAAAACGTCGGCCGATTTTTTCAATAGCTTCCAGGTCTTTGGACCGATTGACTCGAAATTTCTCCCAGATGTGGTCCTATACTGGCTGAACGAGACACAGCAGTCCGCATTCGATTCGGGTGGAATTTGTATTTTTGGCGAATATTTTAAAGAAAAAAATGGCCTTTTTCATGAAAACGTCGGCCAATTTTTTCAATAGCTTCCAGGTCTTTGGACCGATTGACTCGAAATTTCTCCCACATGTGGTCCTATACTGGCTGAACGAGACACAGCAGTCCGCATTCGATTTGGGTGGAATTTGTATTTTTGGCGAATATTTTAAAGAAAAAAATGGCCTTTTTCATGAAAACGTCGGCCAATTTTTTCAATAGCTTCCAGGTCTTTGGACCGATTGACTCGAAATTTCTCCCACATGTGGTCCTATACTGGCTGAACGAGACACAGCAGTCCGCATTCGATTCGGGTGGAATTTGTATTTTTGGCGAATATTTTAAAGAAAAAAATGGCCTTTTTCATGAAAACGTCGGCCAATTTTTTCAATAGCTTCCAGGTCTTTGGACCGATTGACTCGAAATTTCTCCCACATGTGGTCCTATACTGGCTGAACGAGACACAGCAGTCCGCATTCGATTCGGGTGGAATTTGTATTTTTGACGAATATTTTAGTGAGAGGGACAATGTTTCATGAGGCCGGCTTAAGGCTGAGGCTAGGGTTAGGGTTAGGGTTGTGGGGCTAGGGTTAGGGTTATGAGGCTAGGGTTAGGGTTACGGTCGTCTTTTGACCGATTGACTCGAAATTGCACACACATGTTGTCCATACTGGCGGAAGAAAGGCCAGCAGTTTTTATGGGATTCCGGTGGAATTTGTATTTTTGGCGAATATTTTAAAGAAAAAAATGGCCTTTTTCATGAAAACGTCGGCCAATTTTTTCAATAGCTTCCAGGTCTTTGGACCGATTGACTCGAAATTTCTCCCACATGTGGTCCTATACTGGCTGAACGAGACACAGCAGTCCGCATTCGATTCGGGTGGAATTTGTATTTTTGGCGAATATTTTAAAGAAAAAAATGGCCTTTTTCATGAAAACGTCGGCCAATTTTTTCAATAGCTTCCAGGTCTTTGGACCGATTGACTCGAAATTTCTCCCACATGTGGTCCTATACTGGCTGAACGAGACACAGCAGTCCGCATTCGATTTGGGTGGAATTTGTATTTTTGGCGAATATTTTAAAGAAAAAAATGGCCTTTTTCATGAAAACGTCGGCCAATTTTTTCAATAGCTTCCAGGTCTTTGGACCGATTGACTCGAAATTTCTCCCACATGTGGTCCTATACTGGCTGAACGAGACACAGCAGTCCGCATTCGATTCGGGTGGAATTTGTATTTTTGGCGAATATTTTAAAGAAAAAAATGGCCTTTTTCATGAAAACGTCGGCCAATTTTTTCAATAGCTTCCAGGTCTTTGGACCGATTGACTCGAAATTTCTCCCACATGTGGTCCTATACTGGCTGAACGAGACACAGCAGTCCGCATTCGATTCGGGTGGAATTTGTATTTTTGGCGAATATTTTAGTGAGAGGGACAATGTTTCATGAGGCCGGCTTAAGGCTGAGGCTAGGGTTAGGGTTAGGGTTGTGGGGCTAGGGTTAGGGTTATGAGGCTAGGGTTAGGGTTACGGTCGTCTTTTGACCGATTGACTCGAAATTGCACACACATGTTGTCCATACTGGCGGAAGAAAGGCCAGCAGTTTTTATGGGATTCCGGTGGAATTTGTATTTTTGGCGAATATTTTAAAGAAAAAAATGGCCTTTTTCATGAAAACGTCGGCCAATTTTTTCAATAGCTTCCAGGTCTTTGGACCGATTGACTCGAAATTTCTCCCACATGTGGTCCTATACTGGCTGAACGAGACACAGCAGTCCGCATTCGATTCGGGTGGAATTTGTATTTTTGGCGAATATTTTAGTGAGAGGGACAATGTTTCATGAGGCCGGCTTAAGGCTGAGGCTAGGGTTAGGGTTAGGGTTAGGGTTGTGGGGCTAGGGTTAGGGTTGTGAGGCTAGGGTTAGGGTTACGGTCGTCTTTTGACCGATTGACTCGAAATTGCACACACATGTTGTCCATACTGGCGGAAGAAAGGCCAGCAGTTTTTATGGGATTCCGGTGGAATTTGTATGTTTGGCGAATATTTTAAAGAAAAAAATGACCTTTTTCATGAAAACGTCGGCCAATTTTTTCAATAGCTTCCAGGTCTTTGGACCGATTGACTCGAAATTTCTCCCACATGTGGTCCTATACTGGCTGAACGAGACACAGCAGTCCGCATTCGATTCGGGTGGAATTTGTATTTTTGGCGAATATTTTAAAGAAAAATATGGCCTTTTTCATGAAAACGTCGGCCAATTTTTTCAATAGCTTCCAGGTCTTTGGACCGATTGACTCGAAATTTCTCCCACATGTGGTCCTATACTGGCTGAACGAGACACAGCAGTCCGCATTCGATTCGGGTGGAATTTGTATTTTTGGCGAATATTTTAAAGAAAAATATGGCCTTTTTCATGAAAACGTCGGCCAATTTTTTCAATAGCTTCCAGGTCTTTGGACCGATTGACTCGAAATTTCTCCCACATGTGGTCCTATACTGGCTGAACGAGACACAGCAGTCCGCATTCGATTCGGGTGGAATTTGTATTTTTGGCGAATATTTTAGTGAGAGGGACAATGTTTCATGAGGCCGGCTTAAGGCTGAGGCTAGGGTTAGGGTTAGGGTTAGGGTTGTGGGGCTAGGGTTAGGGTTATGAGGCTAGGGTTAGGGTTACGGTCGTCTTTTGACCGATTGACTCGAAATTGCACACACATGTTGTCCATACTGGCGGAAGAAAGGCCAGCAGTTTTTATGGGATTCCGGTGGAATTTGTATTTTTGGCGAATATTTTAAAGAAAAAAATGGCCTTTTTCATGAAAACGTCGGCCGATTTTTTCAATAGCTTCCAGGTCTTTGGACCGATTGACTCGAAATTTCTCCCAGATGTGGTCCTATACTGGCTGAACGAGACACAGCAGTCCGCATTCGATTCAGGTGGAATTTGTATTTTTGGCGAATATTTTAAAGAAAAAAATGGCCTTTTTCATGAAAACGTCGGCCAATTTTTTCAATAGCTTCCAGGTCTTTGGACCGATTGACTCGAAATTTCTCCCACATGTGGTCCTATACTGGCTGAACGAGACACAGCAGTCCGCATTCGATTTGGGTGGAATTTGTATTTTTGGCGAATATTTTAAAGAAAAAAATGGCCTTTTTCATGAAAACGTCGGCCAATTTTTTCAATAGCTTCCAGGTCTTTGGACCGATTGACTCGAAATTTCTCCCACATGTGGTCCTATACTGGCTGAACGAGACACAGCAGTCCGCATTCGATTCGGGTGGAATTTGTATTTTTGGCGAATATTTTAAAGAAAAAAATTGCCTTTTTCATGAAAACGTCGGCCAATTTTTTCAATAGCTTCCAGGTCTTTGGACCGATTGACTCGAAATTTCTCCCACATGTGGTCCTATACTGGCTGAACGAGACACAGCAGTCCGCATTCGATTCGGGTGGAATTTGTATTTTTGGCGAATATTTTAGTGAGAGGGACAATGTTTCATGAGGCCGGCTTAAGGCTGAGGCTAGGGTTAGGGTTAGGGTTAGGGTTGTGGGGCTAGGGTTAGGGTTATGAGGCTAGGGTTAGGGTTACGGTCGTCTTTTGACCGATTGACTCGAAATTGCACACGCATGTTCTCCTCACTGGTGGAATGAGGCTCGCCGGTTTTGGTTGTATTCTGGTGGAATTTGTATTTTTGGTGAATATTTTAAAGAAAAAAATGGCCTTTTTCATGAAAACGTCGGCCGATTTTTTCAATAGCTTCCAGGTCTTTGGACCGATTGACTCGAAATTTCTCCCAGACGTGGTCCTATACTGGCTGAACGAGACACAGCAGTCCCCATTGGATTCGGGTGAAATTTGTATTTTTGGCGAATATTTTAGTGAGAGGGACAATGTTTCATGAGGCTGGCTTAAGGCTGAGGCTAGGGTTAGGGTTAGGGTTAGGGTTATGGGGCTAGGGTTAGGGTTATGGGGCTAGGGTTAGGGTTACGGTCGTCTTTTGACCGATTGACTCGAAATTGCACACGCATGTTCTCCTCACTGGTGGAATGAGGCTCGCCGGTTTTGGTTGTATTCTGGTGGAATTTGTATTTTTGGTGAATATTTTAAAGAAAAAAATGGCCTTTTTCATGAAAACGTCGGCCGATTTTTTCAATAGCTTCCAGGTCTTTGGACCGATTGACTCGAAATTTCTCCCAGACGTGGTCCTATACTGGCTGAACGAGACACAGCAGTCCCCATTGGATTCGGGTGAAATTTGTAATTTTGGCGAATATTTTAGTGAGAGGGACAATGTTTCATGAGGCTGGCTTAAGGCTGAGGCTAGGGTTAGGGTTAGGGTTAGGGTTATGGGGCTAGGGTTAGGGTTATGGGGCTAGGGTTAGGGTTACGGTCGTCTTTTGACCGATTGACTCGAAATTGCACACGCATGTTCTCCTCACTGGTGGAATGAGGCTCGCCGGTTTTGGTTGTATTCTGGTGGAATTTGTATTTTTGGTGAATATTTTAAAGAAAAAAATGGCCTTTTTCATGAAAACGTCGGCCGATTTTTTCAATAGCTTCCAGGTCTTTGGACCGATTGACTCGAAATTTCTCCCAGATGTGGTCCTATACTGGCTGAACGAGACACAGCAGTCCGCATTCGATTCGGGTGGAATTTGTATTTTTGGCGAATATTTTAAAGAAAAAAATGGCCTTTTTCATGAAAACGTCGGCCAATTTTTTCAATAGCTTCCAGGTCTTTGGACCGATTGACTCGAAATTTCTCCCACATGTGGTCCTATACTGGCTGAACGAGACACAGCAGTCCGCATTCGATTTGGGTGGAATTTGTATTTTTGGCGAATATTTTAAAGAAAAAAATGGCCTTTTTCATGAAAACGTCGGCCAATTTTTTCAATAGCTTCCAGGTCTTTGGACCGATTGACTCGAAATTTCTCCCACATGTGGTCCTATACTGGCTGAACGAGACACAGCAGTCCGCATTCGATTCGGGTGGAATTTGTATTTTTGGCGAATATTTTAAAGAAAAAAATTGCCTTTTTCATGAAAACGTCGGCCAATTTTTTCAATAGCTTCCAGGTCTTTGGACCGATTGACTCGAAATTTCTCCCACATGTGGTCCTATACTGGCTGAACGAGACACAGCAGTCCGCATTCGATTCGGGTGGAATTTGTATTTTTGGCGAATATTTTAGTGAGAGGGACAATGTTTCATGAGGCCGGCTTAAGGCTGAGGCTAGGGTTAGGGTTAGGGTTAGGGTTGTGGGGCTAGGGTTAGGGTTATGAGGCTAGGGTTAGGGTTACGGTCGTCTTTTGACCGATTGACTCGAAATTGCACACGCATGTTCTCCTCACTGGTGGAATGAGGCTCGCCGGTTTTGGTTGTATTCTGGTGGAATTTGTATTTTTGGTGAATATTTTAAAGAAAAAAATGGCCTTTTTCATGAAAACGTCGGCCGATTTTTTCAATAGCTTCCAGGTCTTTGGACCGATTGACTCGAAATTTCTCCCAGACGTGGTCCTATACTGGCTGAACGAGACACAGCAGTCCCCATTGGATTCGGGTGAAATTTGTATTTTTGGCGAATATTTTAGTGAGAGGGACAATGTTTCATGAGGCTGGCTTAAGGCTGAGGCTAGGGTTAGGGTTAGGGTTATGGGGCTAGGGTTAGGGTTATGGGGCTAGGGTTAGGGTTACGGTCGTCTTTTGACCGATTGACTCGAAATTGCACACGCATGTTCTCCTCACTGGTGGAATGAGGCTCGCCGGTTTTGGTTTTATTCTGGTGGAATTTGTATTTTTGGTGAATATTTTAAAGAAAAAAATGGCCTTTTTCATGAAAACGTCGGCCGATTTTTTCAATAGCTTCCAGGTCTTTGGACCGATTGACTCGAAATTTCTCCCAGACGTGGTCCTATACTGGCTGAACGAGACACAGCAGTCCCCATTGGATTCGGGTGAAATTTGTATTTTTGGCGAATATTTTAGTGAGAGGGACAATGTTTCATGAGGCTGGCTTAAGGCTGAGGCTAGGGTTAGGGTTAGGGTTAGGGTTATGGGGCTAGGGTTAGGGTTATGGGGCTAGGGTTAGGGTTACGGTCGTCTTTTGACCGATTGACTCGAAATTGCACACACATGTTGTCCATACTGGCGGAAGAAAGGCCAGCAGTTTTTATGGGATTCCGGTGGAATTTGTATTTTTGGCGAATATTTTAAAGAAAAAAATGGCCTTTTTCATGAAAACGTCGTCCAATTTTTTCAATAGCTTCCAGGTCTTTGGACCGATTGACTCGAAATTTCTCCCACATGTGGTCCTATACTGGCTGAACGAGACACAGCAGTCCGCATTCGATTTGGGTGGAATTTGTATTTTTGGCGAATATTTTAGTGAGAGGGACAATGTTTCATGAGGCCGGCTTAAGGCTGAGGCTAGGGTTAGGGTTAGGGTTAGGGTTGTGGGGCTAGGGTTAGGGTTGTGAGGCTAGGGTTAGGGTTACGGTCGTCTTTTGACCGATTGACTCGAAATTGCACACACATGTTGTCCATACTGGCGGAAGAAAGGCCAGCAGTTTTTATGGGATTCCGGTGGAATTTGTATGTTTGGCGAATATTTTAAAGAAAAAAATGACCTTTTTCATGAAAACGTCGGCCAATTTTTTCAATAGCTTCCAGGTCTTTGGACCGATTGACTCGAAATTTCTCCCACATGTGGTCCTATACTGGCTGAACGAGACACAGCAGTCCCCATTGGATTCGGGTGAAATTTGTATTTTTGGCGAATATTTTAGTGAGAGGGACAATGTTTCATGAGGCTGGCTTAAGGCTGAGGCTAGGGTTAGGGTTAGGGTTATGGGGCTAGGGTTAGGGTTATGGGGCTAGGGTTAGGGTTACGGTCGTCTTTTGACCGATTGACTCGAAATTGCACACGCATGTTCTCCTCACTGGTGGAATGAGGCTCGCCGGTTTTGGTTTTATTCTGGTGGAATTTGTATTTTTGGTGAATATTTTAAAGAAAAAAATGGCCTTTTTCATGAAAACGTCGGCCGATTTTTTCAATAGCTTCCAGGTCTTTGGACCGATTGACTCGAAATTTCTCCCAGACGTGGTCCTATACTGGCTGAACGAGACACAGCAGTCCCCATTGGATTCGGGTGAAATTTGTATTTTTGGCGAATATTTTAGTGAGAGGGACAATGTTTCATGAGGCTGGCTTAAGGCTGAGGCTAGGGTTAGGGTTAGGGTTAGGGTTATGGGGCTAGGGTTAGGGTTATGGGGCTAGGGTTAGGGTTACGGTCGTCTTTTGACCGATTGACTCGAAATTGCACACACATGTTGTCCATACTGGCGGAAGAAAGGCCAGCAGTTTTTATGGGATTCCGGTGGAATTTGTATTTTTGGCGAATATTTTAAAGAAAAAAATGGCCTTTTTCATGAAAACGTCGTCCAATTTTTTCAATAGCTTCCAGGTCTTTGGACCGATTGACTCGAAATTTCTCCCACATGTGGTCCTATACTGGCTGAACGAGACACAGCAGTCCGCATTCGATTTGGGTGGAATTTGTATTTTTGGCGAATATTTTAGTGAGAGGGACAATGTTTCATGAGGCCGGCTTAAGGCTGAGGCTAGGGTTAGGGTTAGGGTTGTGGGGCTAGGGTTAGGGTTGTGAGGCTAGGGTTAGGGTTACGGTCGTCTTTTGACCGATTGACTCGAAATTGCACACACATGTTGTCCATACTGGCGGAAGAAAGGCCAGCAGTTTTTATGGGATTCCGGTGGAATTTGTATGTTTGGCGAATATTTTAAAGAAAAAAATGACCTTTTTCATGAAAACGTCGGCCAATTTTTTCAATAGCTTCCAGGTCTTTGGACCGATTGACTCGAAATTTCTCCCACATGTGGTCCTATACTGGCTGAACGAGACACAGCAGTCCGCATTCGATTCGGGTGGAATTTGTATTTTTGGCGAATATTTTAAAGAAAAAAATGGCCTTTTTCATGAAAACGTCGGCCAATTTTTTCAATAGCTTCCAGGTCTTTGGACCGATTGACTCGAAATTTCTCCCACATGTGGTCCTATACTGGCTGAACGAGACACAGCAGTCCGCATTCGATTCGGGTGGAATTTGTATTTTTGGCGAATATTTTAGTGAGAGGGACAATGTTTCATGAGGCCGGCTTAAGGCTGAGGCTAGGGTTAGGGTTAGGGTTAGGGTTGTGGGGCTAGGGTTAGGGTTATGAGGCTAGGGTTAGGGTTACGGTCGTCTTTTGACCGATTGACTCGAAATTGCACACACATGTTGTCCATACTGGCGGAAGAAAGGCCAGCAGTTTTTATGGGATTCCGGTGGAATTTGTATTTTTGGCGAATATTTTAAAGAAAAAAATGGCCTTTTTCATGAAAACGTCGGCCGATTTTTTCAATAGCTTCCAGGTCTTTGGACCGATTGACTCGAAATTTCTCCCAGATGTGGTCCTATACTGGCTGAACGAGACACAGCAGTCCGCATTCGATTCGGGTGGAATTTGTATTTTTGGCGAATATTTTAAAGAAAAAAATGGCCTTTTTCATGAAAACGTCGGCCAATTTTTTCAATAGCTTCCAGGTCTTTGGACCGATTGACTCGAAATTTCTCCCACATGTGGTCCTATACTGGCTGAACGAGACACAGCAGTCCGCATTCGATTTGGGTGGAATTTGTATTTTTGGCGAATATTTTAAAGAAAAAAATGGCCTTTTTCATGAAAACGTCGGCCAATTTTTTCAATAGCTTCCAGGTCTTTGGACCGATTGACTCGAAATTTCTCCCACATGTGGTCCTATACTGGCTGAACGAGACACAGCAGTCCGCATTCGATTCGGGTGGAATTTGTATTTTTGGCGAATATTTTAAAGAAAAAAATGGCCTTTTTCATGAAAACGTCGGCCAATTTTTTCAATAGCTTCCAGGTCTTTGGACCGATTGACTCGAAATTTCTCCCACATGTGGTCCTATACTGGCTGAACGAGACACAGCAGTCCGCATTCGATTCGGGTGGAATTTGTATTTTTGGCGAATATTTTAGTGAGAGGGACAATGTTTCATGAGGCCGGCTTAAGGCTGAGGCTAGGGTTAGGGTTAGGGTTGTGGGGCTAGGGTTAGGGTTATGAGGCTAGGGTTAGGGTTACGGTCGTCTTTTGACCGATTGACTCGAATTTGTATTTTATTTTAAAGAAAAAAATGGCCTTTTTCATGAAAACGTCGGCCAATTTTTTCAATAGCTTCCAGGTCTTTGGACCGATTGACTCGAAATTTCTCCCACATGTGGTCCTATACTGGCTGAACGAGACACAGCAGTCCGCATTCGATTCGGGTGGAATTTGTATTTTTGGCGAATATTTTAAATTCTCCCACATGTGGTCCTATACTGGCTGAACGAGACACAGCAGTCCGCATTCGATTCGGGTGGAATTTGTATTTTTGGCGAATATTTTAACATTGATCGAAATTTCTCCCACATGTGGTCCTATACTGGCTGAACGAGACACAGCAGTCCGCATTCGATTCGGGTGGAATTTGTATTTTTCTGAACGAGACACAGCAGTCCGCATTCGATTCGGGTGGAATTTGTATTTTTGGCGAATATTTTAAAGAAAAAAATGGCCTTTTTCATGAAAACGTCGGCCAATTTTTTCAATAGCTTCCAGGTCTTTGGACCGATTGACTCGAAATTTCTCCCACATGTGGTCCTATACTGGCTGAACGAGACACAGCAGTCCGCATTCGATTCGGGTGGAATTTGTATTTTTGGCGAATATTTTAAAGAAAAAAATGGCCTTTTTCATGAAAACGTCGGCCAATTTTTTCAATAGCTTCCAGGTCTTTGGACCGATTGACTCGAAATTTCTCCCACATGTGGTCCTATACTGGCTGAACGAGACACAGCAGTCCGCATTCGATTCGGGTGGAATTTGTATTTTTGGCGAATATTTTAGTGAGAGGGACAATGTTTCATGAGGCCGGCTTAAGGCTGAGGCTAGGGTTAGGGTTAGGGTTAGGGTTGTGGGGCTAGGGTTAGGGTTATGAGGCTAGGGTTAGGGTTACGGTCGTCTTTTGACCGATTGACTCGAAATTGCACACACATGTTGTCCATACTGGCGGAAGAAAGGCCAGCAGTTTTTATGGGATTCCGGTGGAATCTGTATTTTTGGCGAATATTTTAAAGAAAAAAATGGCCTTTTTCATGAAAACGTCGGCCGATTTTTTCAATAGCTTCCAGGTCTTTGGACCGATTGACTCGAAATTTCTCCCAGATGTGGTCCTATACTGGCTGAACGAGACACAGCAGTCCGCATTCGATTCGGGTGGAATTTGTATTTTTGGCGAATATTTTAAAGAAAAAAATGGCCTTTTTCATGAAAACGTCGGCCAATTTTTTCAATAGCTTCCAGGTCTTTGGACCGATTGACTCGAAATTTCTCCCACATGTGGTCCTATACTGGCTGAACGAGACACAGCAGTCCGCATTCGATTTGGGTGGAATTTGTATTTTTGGCGAATATTTTAAAGAAAAAAATGGCCTTTTTCATGAAAACGTCGGCCAATTTTTTCAATAGCTTCCAGGTCTTTGGACCGATTGACTCGAAATTTCTCCCACATGTGGTCCTATACTGGCTGAACGAGACACAGCAGTCCGCATTCGATTCGGGTGGAATTTGTATTTTTGGCGAATATTTTAAAGAAAAAAATGGCCTTTTTCATGAAAACGTCGGCCAATTTTTTCAATAGCTTCCAGGTCTTTGGACCGATTGACTCGAAATTTCTCCCACATGTGGTCCTATACTGGCTGAACGAGACACAGCAGTCCGCATTCGATTCGGGTGGAATTTGTATTTTTGGCGAATATTTTAGTGAGAGGGACAATGTTTCATGAGGCCGGCTTAAGGCTGAGGCTAGGGTTAGGGTTAGGGTTGTGGGGCTAGGGTTAGGGTTATGAGGCTAGGGTTAGGGTTACGGTCGTCTTTTGACCGATTGACTCGAAATTGCACACACATGTTGTCCATACTGGCGGAAGAAAGGCCAGCAGTTTTTATGGGATTCCGGTGGAATTTGTATGTTTGGCGAATATTTTAAAGAAAAAAATGACCTTTTTCATGAAAACGTCGGCCAATTTTTTCAATAGCTTCCAGGTCTTTGGACCGATTGACTCGAAATTTCTCCCACATGTGGTCCTATACTGGCTGAACGAGACACAGCAGTCCGCATTCGATTCGGGTGGAATTTGTATTTTTGGCGAATATTTTAAAGAAAAAAATGGCCTTTTTCATGAAAACGTCGGCCAATTTTTTCAATAGCTTCCAGGTCTTTGGACCGATTGACTCGAAATTTCTCCCACATGTGGTCCTATACTGGCTGAACGAGACACAGCAGTCCGCATTCGATTCGGGTGGAATTTGTATTTTTGGCGAATATTTTAGTGAGAGGGACAATGTTTCATGAGGCCGGCTTAAGGCTGAGGCTAGGGTTAGGGTTAGGGTTGTGGGGCTAGGGTTAGGGTTATGAGGCTAGGGTTAGGGTTACGGTCGTCTTTTGACCGATTGACTCGAAATTGCACACACATGTTGTCCATACTGGCGGAAGAAAGGCCAGCAGTTTTTATGGGATTCCGGTGGAATTTGTATGTTTGGCGAATATTTTAAAGAAAAAAATGACCTTTTTCATGAAAACGTCGGCCAATTTTTTCAATAGCTTCCAGGTCTTTGGACCGATTGACTCGAAATTTCTCCCACATGTGGTCCTATACTGGCTGAACGAGACACAGCAGTCCGCATTCGATTCGGGTGGAATTTGTATTTTTGGCGAATATTTTAAAGAAAAAAATGGCCTTTTTCATGAAAACGTCGGCCAATTTTTTCAATAGCTTCCAGGTCTTTGGACCGATTGACTCGAAATTTCTCCCACATGTGGTCCTATACTGGCTGAACGAGACACAGCAGTCCGCATTCGATTCGGGTGGAATTTGTATTTTTGGCGAATATTTTAGTGAGAGGGACAATGTTTCATGAGGCCGGCTTAAGGCTGAGGCTAGGGTTAGGGTTAGGGTTAGGGTTGTGGGGCTAGGGTTAGGGTTGTGAGGCTAGGGTTAGGGTTACGGTCGTCTTTTGACCGATTGACTCGAAATTGCACACACATGTTGTCCATACTGGCGGAAGAAAGGCCAGCAGTTTTTATGGGATTCCGGTGGAATTTGTATGTTTGGCGAATATTTTAAAGAAAAAAATGACCTTTTTCATGAAAACGTCGGCCAATTTTTTCAATAGCTTCCAGGTCTTTGGACCGATTGACTCGAAATTTCTCCCACATGTGGTCCTATACTGGCTGAACGAGACACAGCAGTCCGCATTCGATTCGGGTGGAATTTGTATTTTTGGCGAATATTTTAAAGAAAAAAATGGCCTTTTTCATGAAAACGTCGGCCAATTTTTTCAATAGCTTCCAGGTCTTTGGACCGATTGACTCGAAATTTCTCCCACATGTGGTCCTATACTGGCTGAACGAGACACAGCAGTCCGCATTCGATTCGGGTGGAATTTGTATTTTTGGCGAATATTTTAGTGAGAGGGACAATGTTTCATGAGGCCGGCTTAAGGCTGAGGCTAGGGTTAGGGTTAGGGTTAGGGTTGTGGGGCTAGGGTTAGGGTTATGAGGCTAGGGTTAGGGTTACGGTCGTCTTTTGACCGATTGACTCGAAATTGCACACACATGTTGTCCATACTGGCGGAAGAAAGGCCAGCAGTTTTTATGGGATTCCGGTGGAATTTGTATTTTTGGCGAATATTTTAAAGAAAAAAATGGCCTTTTTCATGAAAACGTCGGCCGATTTTTTCAATAGCTTCCAGGTCTTTGGACCGATTGACTCGAAATTTCTCCCAGATGTGGTCCTATACTGGCTGAACGAGACACAGCAGTCCGCATTCGATTCGGGTGGAATTTGTATTTTTGGCGAATATTTTAAAGAAAAAAATGGCCTTTTTCATGAAAACGTCGGCCAATTTTTTCAATAGCTTCCAGGTCTTTGGACCGATTGACTCGAAATTTCTCCCACATGTGGTCCTATACTGGCTGAACGAGACACAGCAGTCCGCATTCGATTTGGGTGGAATTTGTATTTTTGGCGAATATTTTAAAGAAAAAAATGGCCTTTTTCATGAAAACGTCGGCCAATTTTTTCAATAGCTTCCAGGTCTTTGGACCGATTGACTCGAAATTTCTCCCACATGTGGTCCTATACTGGCTGAACGAGACACAGCAGTCCGCATTCGATTCGGGTGGAATTTGTATTTTTGGCGAATATTTTAAAGAAAAAAATTGCCTTTTTCATGAAAACGTCGGCCAATTTTTTCAATAGCTTCCAGGTCTTTGGACCGATTGACTCGAAATTTCTCCCACATGTGGTCCTATACTGGCTGAACGAGACACAGCAGTCCGCATTCGATTCGGGTGGAATTTGTATTTTTGGCGAATATTTTAGTGAGAGGGACAATGTTTCATGAGGCCGGCTTAAGGCTGAGGCTAGGGTTAGGGTTAGGGTTAGGGTTGTGGGGCTAGGGTTAGGGTTATGAGGCTAGGGTTAGGGTTACGGTCGTCTTTTGACCGATTGACTCGAAATTGCACACGCATGTTCTCCTCACTGGTGGAATGAGGCTCGCCGGTTTTGGTTGTATTCTGGTGGAATTTGTATTTTTGGTGAATATTTTAAAGAAAAAAATGGCCTTTTTCATGAAAACGTCGGCCGATTTTTTCAATAGCTTCCAGGTCTTTGGACCGATTGACTCGAAATTTCTCCCAGACGTGGTCCTATACTGGCTGAACGAGACACAGCAGTCCCCATTGGATTCGGGTGAAATTTGTATTTTTGGCGAATATTTTAGTGAGAGGGACAATGTTTCATGAGGCTGGCTTAAGGCTGAGGCTAGGGTTAGGGTTAGGGTTAGGGTTATGGGGCTAGGGTTAGGGTTATGGGGCTAGGGTTAGGGTTACGGTCGTCTTTTGACCGATTGACTCGAAATTGCACACACATGTTGTCCATACTGGCGGAAGAAAGGCCAGCAGTTTTTATGGGATTCCGGTGGAATTTGTATGTTTGGCGAATATTTTAAAGAAAAAAATGACCTTTTTCATGAAAACGTCGGCCAATTTTTTCAATAGCTTCCAGGTCTTTGGACCGATTGACTCGAAATTTCTCCCACATGTGGTCCTATACTGGCTGAACGAGACAGAGCAGTCCGCATTCGATTCGGGTGGAATTTGTATTTTTGGCGAACATTTTAAAGAAAAAAATGGCCTTTTTCATGAAAACGTCGGCCAATTTTTTCAATAGCTTCCAGGTCTTTGGACCGATTGACTCGAAATTTCTCCCACATGTGGTCCTATACTGGCTGAACGAGACACAGCAGTCCGCATTCGATTCGGGTGGAATTTGTATTTTTGGCGAATATTTTAGTGAGAGGGACAATGTTTCATGAGGCCGGCTTAAGGCTGAGGCTAGGGTTAGGGTTAGGGTTAGGGTTGTGGGGCTAGGGTTAGGGTTATGAGGCTAGGGTTAGGGTTACGGTCGTCTTTTGACCGATTGACTCGAAATTGCACACACATGTTGTCCATACTGGCGGAAGAAAGGCCAGCAGTTTTTATGGGATTCCGGTGGAATTTGTATTTTTGGCGAATATTTTAAAGAAAAAAATGGCCTTTTTCATGAAAACGTCGGCCGATTTTTTCAATAGCTTCCAGGTCTTTGGACCGATTGACTCGAAATTTCTCCCAGATGTGGTCCTATACTGGCTGAACGAGACACAGCAGTCCGCATTCGATTCGGGTGGAATTTGTATTTTTGGCGAATATTTTAAAGAAAAAAATGGCCTTTTTCATGAAAACGTCGGCCAATTTTTTCAATAGCTTCCAGGTCTTTGGACCGATTGACTCGAAATTTCTCCCACATGTGGTCCTATACTGGCTGAACGAGACACAGCAGTCCGCATTCGATTTGGGTGGAATTTGTATTTTTGGCGAATATTTTAAAGAAAAAAATGGCCTTTTTCATGAAAACGTCGGCCAATTTTTTCAATAGCTTCCAGGTCTTTGGACCGATTGACTCGAAATTTCTCCCACATGTGGTCCTATACTGGCTGAACGAGACACAGCAGTCCGCATTCGATTCGGGTGGAATTTGTATTTTTGGCGAATATTTTAAAGAAAAAAATT
Source organism: Pagrus pagrus (assembly GCF_965226575.1). Classification (NCBI taxonomy): domain Eukaryota; kingdom Metazoa; phylum Chordata; class Actinopteri; order Spariformes; family Sparidae; genus Pagrus; species Pagrus pagrus. The sequence goes on along the minus strand of NC_140208.1, from coordinate 7,076,166 downwards.
GCCTTTTTCATGAAAACGTCGGCCAATTTTTTCAATAGCTTCCAGGTCTTTGGACCGATTGACTCGAAATTTCTCCCACATGTGGTCCTATACTGGCTGAACGAGACACAGCAGTCCGCATTCGATTCGGGTGGAATTTGTATTTTTGGCGAATATTTTAGTGAGAGGGACAATGTTTCATGAGGCCGGCTTAAGGCTGAGGCTAGGGTTAGGGTTAGGGTTAGGGTTGTGGGGCTAGGGTTAGGGTTATGAGGCTAGGGTTAGGGTTACGGTCGTCTTTTGACCGATTGACTCGAAATTGCACACGCATGTTCTCCTCACTGGTGGAATGAGGCTCGCCGGTTTTGGTTGTATTCTGGTGGAATTTGTATTTTTGGTGAATATTTTAAAGAAAAAAATGGCCTTTTTCATGAAAACGTCGGCCGATTTTTTCAATAGCTTCCAGGTCTTTGGACCGATTGACTCGAAATTTCTCCCAGACGTGGTCCTATACTGGCTGAACGAGACACAGCAGTCCCCATTGGATTCGGGTGAAATTTGTATTTTTGGCGAATATTTTAGTGAGAGGGACAATGTTTCATGAGGCTGGCTTAAGGCTGAGGCTAGGGTTAGGGTTAGGGTTAGGGTTATGGGGCTAGGGTTAGGGTTATGGGGCTAGGGTTAGGGTTACGGTCGTCTTTTGACCGATTGACTCGAAATTGCACACGCATGTTCTCCTCACTGGTGGAATGAGGCTCGCCGGTTTTGGTTGTATTCTGGTGGAATTTGTATTTTTGGTGAATATTTTAAAGAAAAAAATGGCCTTTTTCATGAAAACGTCGGCCGATTTTTTCAATAGCTTCCAGGTCTTTGGACCGATTGACTCGAAATTTCTCCCAGACGTGGTCCTATACTGGCTGAACGAGACACAGCAGTCCCCATTGGATTCGGGTGAAATTTGTATTTTTGGCGAATATTTTAGTGAGAGGGACAATGTTTCATGAGGCTGGCTTAAGGCTGAGGCTAGGGTTAGGGTTAGGGTTAGGGTTATGGGGCTAGGGTTAGGGTTATGGGGCTAGGGTTAGGGTTACGGTCGTCTTTTGACCGATTGACTCGAAATTGCACACACATGTTGTCCATACTGGCGGAAGAAAGGCCAGCAGTTTTTATGGGATTCCGGTGGAATTTGTATTTTTGGCGAATATTTTAAAGAAAAAAATGGCCTTTTTCATGAAAACGTCGTCCAATTTTTTCAATAGCTTCCAGGTCTTTGGACCGATTGACTCGAAATTTCTCCCAGATGTGGTCCTATACTGGCTGAACGAGACACAGCAGTCCGCATTCGATTCGGGTGGAATTTGTATTTTTGGCGAATATTTTAAAGAAAAAAATGGCCTTTTTCATGAAAACGTCGGCCAATTTTTTCAATAGCTTCCAGGTCTTTGGACCGATTGACTCGAAATTTCTCCCACATGTGGTCCTATACTGGCTGAACGAGACACAGCAGTCCGCATTCGATTCGGGTGGAATTTGTATTTTTGGCGAATATTTTAGTGAGAGGGACAATGTTTCATGAGGCCGGCTTAAGGCTGAGGCTAGGGTTAGGGTTAGGGTTAGGGTTGTGGGGCTAGGGTTAGGGTTATGAGGCTAGGGTTAGGGTTACGGTCGTCTTTTGACCGATTGACTCGAAATTGCACACACATGTTGTCCATACTGGCGGAAGAAAGGCCAGCAGTTTTTATGGGATTCCGGTGGAATTTGTATTTTTGGCGAATATTTTAAAGAAAAAAATGGCCTTTTTCATGAAAACGTCGGCCGATTTTTTCAATAGCTTCCAGGTCTTTGGACCGATTGACTCGAAATTTCTCCCAGATGTGGTCCTATACTGGCTGAACGAGACACAGCAGTCCGCATTCGATTCGGGTGGAATTTGTATTTTTGGCGAATATTTTAAAGAAAAAAATGGCCTTTTTCATGAAAACGTCGGCCAATTTTTTCAATAGCTTCCAGGTCTTTGGACCGATTGACTCGAAATTTCTCCCACATGTGGTCCTATACTGGCTGAACGAGACACAGCAGTCCGCATTCGATTTGGGTGGAATTTGTATTTTTGGCGAATATTTTAAAGAAAAAAATGGCCTTTTTCATGAAAACGTCGGCCAATTTTTTCAATAGCTTCCAGGTCTTTGGACCGATTGACTCGAAATTTCTCCCACATGTGGTCCTATACTGGCTGAACGAGACACAGCAGTCCGCATTCGATTCGGGTGGAATTTGTATTTTTGGCGAATATTTTAAAGAAAAAAATGGCCTTTTTCATGAAAACGTCGGCCAATTTTTTCAATAGCTTCCAGGTCTTTGGACCGATTGACTCGAAATTTCTCCCACATGTGGTCCTATACTGGCTGAACGAGACACAGCAGTCCGCATTCGATTCGGGTGGAATTTGTATTTTTGGCGAATATTTTAGTGAGAGGGACAATGTTTCATGAGGCCGGCTTAAGGCTGAGGCTAGGGTTAGGGTTAGGGTTGTGGGGCTAGGGTTAGGGTTATGAGGCTAGGGTTAGGGTTACGGTCGTCTTTTGACCGATTGACTCGAAATTGCACACACATGTTGTCCATACTGGCGGAAGAAAGGCCAGCAGTTTTTATGGGATTCCGGTGGAATTTGTATTTTTGGCGAATGTTTTAAAGAAAAAAATGGCCTTTTTCATGAAAACGTCGGCCAATTTTTTCAATAGCTTCCAGGTCTTTGGACCGATTGACTCGAAATTTCTCCCACATGTGGTCCTATACTGGCTGAACGAGACACAGCAGTCCGCATTCGATTCGGGTGGAATTTGTATTTTTGGCGAATATTTTAGTGAGAGGGACAATGTTTCATGAGGCCGGCTTAAGGCTGAGGCTAGGGTTAGGGTTAGGGTTAGGGTTGTGGGGCTAGGGTTAGGGTTGTGAGGCTAGGGTTAGGGTTACGGTCGTCTTTTGACCGATTGACTCGAAATTGCACACACATGTTGTCCATACTGGCGGAAGAAAGGCCAGCAGTTTTTATGGGATTCCGGTGGAATTTGTATGTTTGGCGAATATTTTAAAGAAAAAAATGACCTTTTTCATGAAAACGTCGGCCAATTTTTTCAATAGCTTCCAGGTCTTTGGACCGATTGACTCGAAATTTCTCCCACATGTGGTCCTATACTGGCTGAACGAGACACAGCAGTCCGCATTCGATTCGGGTGGAATTTGTATTTTTGGCGAATATTTTAAAGAAAAAAATGGCCTTTTTCATGAAAACGTCGGCCAATTTTTTCAATAGCTTCCAGGTCTTTGGACCGATTGACTCGAAATTTCTCCCACATGTGGTCCTATACTGGCTGAACGAGACACAGCAGTCCGCATTCGATTCGGGTGGAATTTGGATTTTTGGCGAATATTTTAGTGAGAGGGACAATGTTTCATGAGGCCGGCTTAAGGCTGAGGCTAGGGTTAGGGTTAGGGTTAGGGTTGTGGGGCTAGGGTTAGGGTTATGAGGCTAGGGTTAGGGTTACGGTCGTCTTTTGACCGATTGACTCGAAATTGCACACACATGTTGTCCATACTGGCGGAAGAAAGGCCAGCAGTTTTTATGGGATTCCGGTGGAATTTGTATTTTTGGCGAATATTTTAAAGAAAAAAATGGCCTTTTTCATGAAAACGTCGGCCGATTTTTTCAATAGCTTCCAGGTCTTTGGACCGATTGACTCGAAATTTCTCCCAGATGTGGTCCTATACTGGCTGAACGAGACACAGCAGTCCGCATTCGATTCGGGTGGAATTTGTATTTTTGGCGAATATTTTAAAGAAAAAAATGGCCTTTTTCATGAAAACGTCGGCCAATTTTTTCAATAGCTTCCAGGTCTTTGGACCGATTGACTCGAAATTTCTCCCACATGTGGTCCTATACTGGCTGAACGAGACACAGCAGTCCGCATTCGATTTGGGTGGAATTTGTATTTTTGGCGAATATTTTAAAGAAAAAAATGGCCTTTTTCATGAAAACGTCGGCCAATTTTTTCAATAGCTTCCAGGTCTTTGGACCGATTGACTCGAAATTTCTCCCACATGTGGTCCTATACTGGCTGAACGAGACACAGCAGTCCGCATTCGATTCGGGTGGAATTTGTATTTTTGGCGAATATTTTAAAGAAAAAAATGGCCTTTTTCATGAAAACGTCGGCCAATTTTTTCAATAGCTTCCAGGTCTTTGGACCGATTGACTCGAAATTTCTCCCACATGTGGTCCTATACTGGCTGAACGAGACACAGCAGTCCGCATTCGATTCGGGTGGAATTTGTATTTTTGGCGAATATTTTAGTGAGAGTGACAATGTTTCATGAGGCCGGCTTAAGGCTGAGGCTAGGGTTAGGGTTAGGGTTAGGGTTGTGGGGCTAGGGTTAGGGTTATGAGGCTAGGGTTAGGGTTACGGTCGTCTTTTGACCGATTGACTCGAAATTGCACACACATGTTGTCCATACTGGCGGAAGAAAGGCCAGCAGTTTTTATGGGAAATACGGTGGAATTTGTATTTTTGGCGAATATTTTAAAGAAAAAAATGGCCTTTTTCATGAAAACGTCGGCCGATTTTTTCAATAGCTTCCAGGTCTTTGGACCGATTGACTCGAAATTTCTCCCAGATGTGGTCCTATACTGGCTGAACGAGACACAGCAGTCCGCATTCGATTCGGGTGGAATTTGTATTTTTGGCGAATATTTTAAAGAAAAAAATGGCCTTTTTCATGAAAACGTCGGCCAATTTTTTCAATAGCTTCCAGGTCTTTGGACCGATTGACTCGAAATTTCTCCCACATGTGGTCCTATACTGGCTGAACGAGACACAGCAGTCCGCATTCGATTCGGGTGGAATTTGTATTTTTGGCGAATATTTTAAAGAAAAAAATGGCCTTTTTCATGAAAACGTCGGCCAATTTTTTCAATAGCTTCCAGGTCTTTGGACCGATTGACTCGAAATTTCTCCCACATGTGGTCCTATACTGGCTGAACGAGACACAGCAGTCCGCATTCGATTCGGGTGGAATTTGTATTTTTGGCGAATATTTTAGTGAGAGGGACAATGTTTCATGAGGCCGGCTTAAGGCTGAGGCTAGGGTTAGGGTTAGGGTTAGGGTTGTGGGGCTAGGGTTAGGGTTATGAGGCTAGGGTTAGGGTTACGGTCGTCTTTTGACCGATTGACTCGAAATTGCACACACATGTTGTCCATACTGGCGGAAGAAAGGCCAGCAGTTTTTATGGGATTCCGGTGGAATCTGTATTTTTGGCGAATATTTTAAAGAAAAAAATGGCCTTTTTCATGAAAACGTCGGCCGATTTTTTCAATAGCTTCCAGGTCTTTGGACCGATTGACTCGAAATTTCTCCCAGATGTGGTCCTATACTGGCTGAACGAGACACAGCAGTCCGCATTCGATTCGGGTGGAATTTGTATTTTTGGCGAATATTTTAAAGAAAAAAATGGCCTTTTTCATGAAAACGTCGGCCAATTTTTTCAATAGCTTCCAGGTCTTTGGACCGATTGACTCGAAATTTCTCCCACATGTGGTCCTATACTGGCTGAACGAGACACAGCAGTCCGCATTCGATTTGGGTGGAATTTGTATTTTTGGCGAATATTTTAAAGAAAAAAATGGCCTTTTTCATGAAAACGTCGGCCAATTTTTTCAATAGCTTCCAGGTCTTTGGACCGATTGACTCGAAATTTCTCCCACATGTGGTCCTATACTGGCTGAACGAGACACAGCAGTCCGCATTCGATTCGGGTGGAATTTGTATTTTTGGCGAATATTTTAAAGAAAAAAATGGCCTTTTTCATGAAAACGTCGGCCAATTTTTTCAATAGCTTCCAGGTCTTTGGACCGATTGACTCGAAATTTCTCCCACATGTGGTCCTATACTGGCTGAACGAGACACAGCAGTCCGCATTCGATTCGGGTGGAATTTGTATTTTTGGCGAATATTTTAGTGAGAGGGACAATGTTTCATGAGGCCGGCTTAAGGCTGAGGCTAGGGTTAGGGTTAGGGTTGTGGGGCTAGGGTTAGGGTTATGAGGCTAGGGTTAGGGTTACGGTCGTCTTTTGACCGATTGACTCGAAATTGCACACACATGTTGTCCATACTGGCGGAAGAAAGGCCAGCAGTTTTTATGGGATTCCGGTGGAATTTGTATTTTTGGCGAATATTTTAAAGAAAAAAATGGCCTTTTTCATGAAAACGTCGGCCAATTTTTTCAATAGCTTCCAGGTCTTTGGACCGATTGACTCGAAATTTCTCCCACATGTGGTCCTATACTGGCTGAACGAGACACAGCAGTCCGCATTCGATTCGGGTGGAATTTGTATTTTTGGCGAATATTTTAGTGAGAGGGACAATGTTTCATGAGGCCGGCTTAAGGCTGAGGCTAGGGTTAGGGTTAGGGTTAGGGTTGTGGGGCTAGGGTTAGGGTTGTGAGGCTAGGGTTAGGGTTACGGTCGTCTTTTGACCGATTGACTCGAAATTGCACACACATGTTGTCCATACTGGCGGAAGAAAGGCCAGCAGTTTTTATGGGATTCCGGTGGAATTTGTATGTTTGGCGAATATTTTAAAGAAAAAAATGACCTTTTTCATGAAAACGTCGGCCAATTTTTTCAATAGCTTCCAGGTCTTTGGACCGATTGACTCGAAATTTCTCCCACATGTGGTCCTATACTGGCTGAACGAGACACAGCAGTCCGCATTCGATTCGGGTGGAATTTGTATTTTTGGCGAATATTTTAGTGAGAGGGACAATGTTTCATGAGGCCGGCTTAAGGCTGAGGCTAGGGTTAGGGTTAGGGTTAGGGTTGTGGGGCTAGGGTTAGGGTTATGAGGCTAGGGTTAGGGTTACGGTCGTCTTTTGACCGATTGACTCGAAATTGCACACACATGTTGTCCATACTGGCGGAAGAAAGGCCAGCAGTTTTTATGGGATTCCGGTGGAATTTGTATGTTTGGCGAATATTTTAAAGAAAAAAATGACCTTTTTCATGAAAACGTCGGCCAATTTTTTCAATAGCTTCCAGGTCTTTGGACCGATTGACTCGAAATTTCTCCCACATGTGGTCCTATACTGGCTGAACGAGACACAGCAGTCCGCATTCGATTCGGGTGGAATTTGTATTTTTGGCGAATATTTTAAAGAAAAAAATGGCCTTTTTCATGAAAACGTCGGCCAATTTTTTCAATAGCTTCCAGGTCTTTGGACCGATTGACTCGAAATTTCTCCCACATGTGGTCCTATACTGGCTGAACGAGACACAGCAGTCCACATTCGATTCGGGTGGAATTTGTATTTTTGGCGAATATTTTAGTGAGAGGGACAATGTTTCATGAGGCCGGCTTAAGGCTGAGGCTAGGGTTAGGGTTAGGGTTAGGGTTGTGGGGCTAGGGTTAGGGTTATGAGGCTAGGGTTAGGGTTACGGTCGTCTTTTGACCGATTGACTCGAAATTGCACACACATGTTGTCCATACTGGCGGAAGAAAGGCCAGCAGTTTTTATGGGATTCCGGTGGAATTTGTATTTTTGGCGAATATTTTAAAGAAAAAAATGGCCTTTTTCATGAAAACGTCGGCCGATTTTTTCAATAGCTTCCAGGTCTTTGGACCGATTGACTCGAAATTTCTCCCAGATGTGGTCCTATACTGGCTGAACGAGACACAGCAGTCCGCATTCGATTCGGGTGGAATTTGTATTTTTGGCGAATATTTTAAAGAAAAAAATGGCCTTTTTCATGAAAACGTCGGCCAATTTTTTCAATAGCTTCCAGGTCTTTGGACCGATTGACTCGAAATTTCTCCCACATGTGGTCCTATACTGGCTGAACGAGACACAGCAGTCCGCATTCGATTTGGGTGGAATTTGTATTTTTGGCGAATATTTTAAAGAAAAAAATGGCCTTTTTCATGAAAACGTCGGCCAATTTTTTCAATAGCTTCCAGGTCTTTGGACCGATTGACTCGAAATTTCTCCCACATGTGGTCCTATACTGGCTGAACGAGACACAGCAGTCCGCATTCGATTCGGGTGGAATTTGTATTTTTGGCGAATATTTTAAAGAAAAAAATGGCCTTTTTCATGAAAACGTCGGCCAATTTTTTCAATAGCTTCCAGGTCTTTGGACCGATTGACTCGAAATTTCTCCCACATGTGGTCCTATACTGGCTGAACGAGACACAGCAGTCCGCATTCGATTCGGGTGGAATTTGTATTTTTGGCGAATATTTTAGTGAGAGGGACAATGTTTCATGAGGCCGGCTTAAGGCTGAGGCTAGGGTTAGGGTTAGGGTTAGGGTTGTGGGGCTAGGGTTAGGGTTATGAGGCTAGGGTTAGGGTTACGGTCGTCTTTTGACCGATTGACTCGAAATTGCACACACATGTTGTCCATACTGGCGGAAGAAAGGCCAGCAGTTTTTATGGGATTCCGGTGGAATTTGTATTTTTGGCGAATATTTTAAAGAAAAAAATGGCCTTTTTCATGAAAACGTCGGCCGATTTTTTCAATAGCTTCCAGGTCTTTGGACCGATTGACTCGAAATTTCTCCCAGATGTGGTCCTATACTGGCTGAACGAGACACAGCAGTCCGCATTCGATTCGGGTGGAATTTGTATTTTTGGCGAATATTTTAAAGAAAAAAATGGCCTTTTTCATGAAAACGTCGGCCAATTTTTTCAATAGCTTCCAGGTCTTTGGACCGATTGACTCGAAATTTCTCCCACATGTGGTCCTATACTGGCTGAACGAGACACAGCAGTCCGCATTCGATTCGGGTGGAATTTGTATTTTTGGCGAATATTTTAAAGAAAAAAATGGCCTTTTTCATGAAAACGTCGGCCAATTTTTTCAATAGCTTCCAGGTCTTTGGACCGATTGACTCGAAATTTCTCCCACATGTGGTCCTATACTGGCTGAACGAGACACAGCAGTCCGCATTCGATTCGGGTGGAATTTGTATTTTTGGCGAATATTTTAAAGAAAAAAATGGCCTTTTTCATGAAAACGTCGGCCAATTTTTTCAATAGCTTCCAGGTCTTTGGACCGATTGACTCGAAATTTCTCCCACATGTGGTCCTATACTGGCTGAACGAGACACAGCAGTCCGCATTCGATTCGGGTGGAATTTGTATTTTTGGCGAATATTTTAAAGAAAAAAATGGCCTTTTTCATGAAAACGTCGGCCAATTTTTTCAATAGCTTCCAGGTCTTTGGACCGATTGACTCGAAATTTCTCCCACATGTGGTCCTATACTGGCTGAACGAGACACAGCAGTCCGCATTCGATTTGGGTGGAATTTGTATTTTTGGCGAATATTTTAAAGAAAAAAATGGCCTTTTTCATGAAAACGTCGGCCAATTTTTTCAATAGCTTCCAGGTCTTTGGACCGATTGACTCGAAATTTCTCCCACATGTGGTCCTATACTGGCTGAACGAGACACAGCAGTCCGCATTCGATTCGGGTGGAATTTGTATTTTTGGCGAATATTTTAGTGAGAGGGACAATGTTTCATGAGGCCGGCTTAAGGCTGAGGCTAGGGTTAGGGTTAGGGTTAGGGTTGTGGGGCTAGGGTTAGGGTTATGAGGCTAGGGTTAGGGTTACGGTCGTCTTTTGACCGATTGACTCGAAATTGCACACACATGTTGTCCATACTGGCGGAAGAAAGGCCAGCAGTTTTTATGGGATTCCGGTGGAATTTGTATTTTTGGCGAATATTTTAAAGAAAAAAATGGCCTTTTTCATGAAAACGTCGGCCGATTTTTTCAATAGCTTCCAGGTCTTTGGACCGATTGACTCGAAATTTCTCCCAGATGTGGTCCTATACTGGCTGAACGAGACACAGCAGTCCGCATTCGATTCGGGTGGAATTTGTATTTTTGGCGAATATTTTAAAGAAAAAAATGGCCTTTTTCATGAAAACGTCGGCCAATTTTTTCAATAGCTTCCAGGTCTTTGGACCGATTGACTCGAAATTTCTCCCACATGTGGTCCTATACTGGCTGAACGAGACACAGCAGTCCGCATTCGATTCGGGTGGAATTTGTATTTTTGGCGAATATTTTAGTGAGAGGGACAATGTTTCATGAGGCCGGCTTAAGGCTGAGGCTAGGGTTAGGGTTAGGGTTAGGGTTGTGGGGCTAGGGTTAGGGTTATGAGGCTAGGGTTAGGGTTACGGTCGTCTTTTGACCGATTGACTCGAAATTGCACACACATGTTGTCCATACTGGCGGAAGAAAGGCCAGCAGTTTTTATGGGATTCCGGTGGAATTTGTATGTTTGGCGAATATTTTAAAGAAAAAAATGACCTTTTTCATGAAAACGTCGGCCAATTTTTTCAATAGCTTCCAGGTCTTTGGACCGATTGACTCGAAATTTCTCCCACATGTGGTCCTATACTGGCTGAACGAGACACAGCAGTCCGCATTCGATTCGGGTGGAATTTGTATTTTTGGCGAATATTTTAAAGAAAAAAATGGCCTTTTTCATGAAAACGTCGGCCAATTTTTTCAATAGCTTCCAGGTCTTTGGACCGATTGACTCGAAATTTCTCCCACATGTGGTCCTATACTGGCTGAACGAGACACAGCAGTCCGCATTCGATTCGGGTGGAATTTGTATTTTTGGCGAATATTTTAGTGAGAGGGACAATGTTTCATGAGGCCGGCTTAAGGCTGAGGCTAGGGTTGGGGTTAGGGTTAGGGTTGTGGGGCTAGGGTTAGGGTTATGAGGCTAGGGTTAGGGTTACGGTCGTCTTTTGACCGATTGACTCGAAATTGCACACACATGTTGTCCATACTGGCGGAAGAAAGGCCAGCAGTTTTTATGGGATTCCGGTGGAATTTGTATTTTTGGCGAATATTTTAAAGAAAAAAATGGCCTTTTTCATGAAAACGTCGGCCGATTTTTTCAATAGCTTCCAGGTCTTTGGACCGATTGACTCGAAATTTCTCCCAGATGTGGTCCTATACTGGCTGAACGAGACACAGCAGTCCGCATTCGATTCGGGTGGAATTTGTATTTTTGGCGAATATTTTAAAGAAAAAAATGGCCTTTTTCATGAAAACGTCGGCCAATTTTTTCAATAGCTTCCAGGTCTTTGGACCGATTGACTCGAAATTTCTCCCACATGTGGTCCTATACTGGCTGAACGAGACACAGCAGTCCGCATTCGATTTGGGTGGAATTTGTATTTTTGGCGAATATTTTAAAGAAAAAAATGGCCTTTTTCATGAAAACGTCGGCCAATTTTTTCAATAGCTTCCAGGTCTTTGGACCGATTGACTCGAAATTTCTCCCACATGTGGTCCTATACTGGCTGAACGAGACACAGCAGTCCGCATTCGATTCGGGTGGAATTTGTATTTTTGGCGAATATTTTAAAGAAAAAAATGGCCTTTTTCATGAAAACGTCGGCCAATTTTTTCAATAGCTTCCAGGTCTTTGGACCGATTGACTCGAAATTTCTCCCACATGTGGTCCTATACTGGCTGAACGAGACACAGCAGTCCGCATTCGATTCGGGTGGAATTTGTATTTTTGGCGAATATTTTAGTGAGAGGGACAATGTTTCATGAGGCCGGCTTAAGGCTGAGGCTAGGGTTAGGGTTAGGGTTAGGGTTGTGGGGCTAGGGTTAGGGTTATGAGGCTAGGGTTAGGGTTACGGTCGTCTTTTGACCGATTGACTCGAAATTGCACACACATGTTGTCCATACTGGCGGAAGAAAGGCCAGCAGTTTTTATGGGATTCCGGTGGAATTTGTATTTTTGGCGAATATTTTAAAGAAAAAAATGGCCTTTTTCATGAAAACGTCGGCCGATTTTTTCAATAGCTTCCAGGTCTTTGGACCGATTGACTCGAAATTTCTCCCAGATGTGGTCCTATACTGGCTGAACGAGACACAGCAGTCCGCATTCGATTCGGGTGGAATTTGTATTTTTGGCGAATATTTTAAAGAAAAAAATGGCCTTTTTCATGAAAACGTCGGCCAATTTTTTCAATAGCTTCCAGGTCTTTGGACCGATTGACTCGAAATTTCTCCCACATGTGGTCCTATACTGGCTGAACGAGACACAGCAGTCCGCATTCGATTCGGGTGGAATTTGTATTTTTGGCGAATATTTTAGTGAGAGGGACAATGTTTCATGAGGCCGGCTTAAGGCTGAGGCTAGGGTTAGGGTTAGGGTTAGGGTTGTGGGGCTAGGGTTAGGGTTATGAGGCTAGGGTTAGGGTTACGGTCGTCTTTTGACCGATTGACTCGAAATTGCACACACATGTTGTCCATACTGGCGGAAGAAAGGCCAGCAGTTTTTATGGGATTCCGGCGGAATTTGTATTTTTGGCGAATATTTTAAAGAAAAAAATGGCCTTTTTCATGAAAACGTCGGCCGATTTTTTCAATAGCTTCCAGGTCTTTGGACCGATTGACTCGAAATTTCTCCCACATGTGGTCCTATACTGGCTGAACGAGACACAGCAGTCCGCATTCGATTCGGGTGGAATTTGTATTTTTGGCGAATATTTTAAAGAAAAAAATGGCCTTTTTCATGAAAACGTCGGCCAATTTTTTCAATAGCTTCCAGGTCTTTGGACCGATTGACTCGAAATTTCTCCCACATGTGGTCCTATACTGGCTGAACGAGACACAGCAGTCCGCATTCGATTCGGGTGGAATTTGTATTTTTGGCGAATATTTTAGTGAGAGGGACAATGTTTCATGAGGCCGGCTTAAGGCTGAGGCTAGGGTTAGGGTTAGGGTTAGGGTTAGGGTTGTGGGGCTAGGGTTAGGGTTATGAGGCTAGGGTTAGGGTTACGGTCGTCTTTTGACCGATTGACTCGAAATTGCACACACATGTTGTCCATACTGGCGGAAGAAAGGCCAGCAGTTTTTATGGGATTCCGGTGGAATTTGTATTTTTGGCGAATATTTTAAAGAAAAAAATGGCCTTTTTCATGAAAACGTCGGCCGATTTTTTCAATAGCTTCCAGGTCTTTGGACCGATTGACTCGAAATTTCTCCCACATGTGGTCCTATACTGGCTGAACGAGACACAGCAGTCCGCATTCGATTCGGGTGGAATTTGTATTTTTGGCGAATATTTTAGTGAGAGGGACAATGTTTCATGAGGCCGGCTTAAGGCTGAGGCTAGGGTTAGGGTTAGGGTTAGGGTTGTGGGGCTAGGGTTAGGGTTATGAGGCTAGGGTTAGGGTTACGGTCGTCTTTTGACCGATTGACTCGAAATTGCACACACATGTTGTCCATACTGGCGGAAGAAAGGCCAGCAGTTTTTATGGGATTCCGGTGGAATTTGTATTTTTGGCGAATATTTTAAAGAAAAAAATGGCCTTTTTCATGAAAACGTCGGCCGATTTTTTCAATAGCTTCCAGGTCTTTGGACCGATTGACTCGAAATTTCTCCCACATGTGGTCCTATACTGGCTGAACGAGACACAGCAGTCCGCATTCGATTCGGGTGGAATTTGTATTTTTGGCGAATATTTTAAAGAAAAAAATGGCCTTTTTCATGAAAACGTCGGCCAATTTTTTCAATAGCTTCCAGGTCTTTGGACCGATTGACTCGAAATTTCTCCCACATGTGGTCCTATACTGGCTGAACGAGACACAGCAGTCCGCATTCGATTCGGGTGGAATTTGTATTTTTGGCGAATATTTTAGTGAGAGGGACAATGTTTCATGAGGCCGGCTTAAGGCTGAGGCTAGGGTTAGGGTTAGGGTTAGGGTTGTGGGGCTAGGGTTAGGGTTATGAGGCTAGGGTTAGGGTTACGGTCGTCTTTTGACCGATTGACTCGAAATTGCACACACATGTTGTCCATACTGGCGGAAGAAAGGCCAGCAGTTTTTATGGGATTCCGGTGGAATTTGTATTTTTGGCGAATATTTTAAAGAAAAAAATGGCCTTTTTCATGAAAACGTCGGCCGATTTTTTCAATAGCTTCCAGGTCTTTGGACCGATTGACTCGAAATTTCTCCCAGATGTGGTCCTATACTGGCTGAACGAGACACAGCAGTCCGCATTCGATTCGGGTGGAATTTGTATTTTTGGCGAATATTTTAAAGAAAAAAATGGCCTTTTTCATGAAAACGTCGGCCAATTTTTTCAATAGCTTCCAGGTCTTTGGACCGATTGACTCGAAATTTCTCCCACATGTGGTCCTATACTGGCTGAACGAGACACAGCAGTCCGCATTCGATTCGGGTGGAATTTGTATTTTTGGCGAATATTTTAGTGAGAGGGACAATGTTTCATGAGGCCGGCTTAAGGCTGAGGCTAGGGTTAGGGTTAGGGTTAGGGTTGTGGGGCTAGGGTTAGGGTTATGAGGCTAGGGTTAGGGTTACGGTCGTCTTTTGACCGATTGACTCGAAATTGCACACACATGTTGTCCATACTGGCGGAAGAAAGGCCAGCAGTTTTTATGGGATTCCGGCGGAATTTGTATTTTTGGCGAATATTTTAAAGAAAAAAATGGCCTTTTTCATGAAAACGTCGGCCAATTTTTTCAATAGCTTCCAGGTCTTTGGACCGATTGACTCGAAATTTCTCCCACATGTGGTCCTATACTGGCTGAACGAGACACAGCAGTCCGCATTCGATTCGGGTGGAATTTGTATTTTTGGCGAATATTTTAGTGAGAGGGACAATGTTTCATGAGGCCGGCTTAAGGCTGAGGCTAGGGTTAGGGTTAGGGTTAGGGTTGTGGGGCTAGGGTTAGGGTTATGAGGCTAGGGTTAGGGTTACGGTCGTCTTTTGACCGATTGACTCGAAATTGCACACACATGTTGTCCATACTGGCGGAAGAAAGGCCAGCAGTTTTTATGGGATTCCGGTGGAATTTGTATTTTTGGCGAATATTTTAAAGAAAAAAATGGCCTTTTTCATGAAAACGTCGGCCGATTTTTTCAATAGCTTCCAGGTCTTTGGACCGATTGACTCGAAATTTCTCCCAGATGTGGTCCTATACTGGCTGAACGAGACACAGCAGTCCGCATTCGATTCGGGTGGAATTTGTATTTTTGGCGAATATTTTAAAGAAAAAAATGGCCTTTTTCATGAAAACGTCGGCCAATTTTTTCAATAGCTTCCAGGTCTTTGGACCGATTGACTCGAAATTTCTCCCACATGTGGTCCTATACTGGCTGAACGAGACACAGCAGTCCGCATTCGATTCGGGTGGAATTTGTATTTTTGGCGAATATTTTAGTGAGAGGGACAATGTTTCATGAGGCCGGCTTAAGGCTGAGGCTAGGGTTAGGGTTAGGGTTAGGGTTGTGGGGCTAGGGTTAGGGTTATGAGGCTAGGGTTAGGGTTACGGTCGTCTTTTGACCGATTGACTCGAAATTGCACACACATGTTGTCCATACTGGCGGAAGAAAGGCCAGCAGTTTTTATGGGATTCCGGCGGAATTTGTATTTTTGGCGAATATTTTAAAGAAAAAAATGGCCTTTTTCATGAAAACGTCGGCCGATTTTTTCAATAGCTTCCAGGTCTTTGGACCGATTGACTCGAAATTTCTCCCACATGTGGTCCTATACTGGCTGAACGAGACACAGCAGTCCGCATTCGATTCGGGTGGAATTTGTATTTTTGGCGAATATTTTAAAGAAAAAAATGGCCTTTTTCATGAAAACGTCGGCCAATTTTTTCAATAGCTTCCAGGTCTTTGGACCGATTGACTCGAAATTTCTCCCACATGTGGTCCTATACTGGCTGAACGAGACACAGCAGTCCGCATTCGATTCGGGTGGAATTTGTATTTTTGGCGAATATTTTAGTGAGAGGGACAATGTTTCATGAGGCCGGCTTAAGGCTGAGGCTAGGGTTAGGGTTAGGGTTAGGGTTAGGGTTGTGGGGCTAGGGTTAGGGTTATGAGGCTAGGGTTAGGGTTACGGTCGTCTTTTGACCGATTGACTCGAAATTGCACACACATGTTGTCCATACTGGCGGAAGAAAGGCCAGCAGTTTTTATGGGATTCCGGTGGAATTTGTATTTTTGGCGAATATTTTAAAGAAAAAAATGGCCTTTTTCATGAAAACGTCGGCCGATTTTTTCAATAGCTTCCAGGTCTTTGGACCGATTGACTCGAAATTTCTCCCACATGTGGTCCTATACTGGCTGAACGAGACACAGCAGTCCGCATTCGATTCGGGTGGAATTTGTATTTTTGGCGAATATTTTAGTGAGAGGGACAATGTTTCATGAGGCCGGCTTAAGGCTGAGGCTAGGGTTAGGGTTAGGGTTAGGGTTGTGGGGCTAGGGTTAGGGTTATGAGGCTAGGGTTAGGGTTACGGTCGTCTTTTGACCGATTGACTCGAAATTGCACACACATGTTGTCCATACTGGCGGAAGAAAGGCCAGCAGTTTTTATGGGATTCCGGTGGAATTTGTATTTTTGGCGAATATTTTAAAGAAAAAAATGGCCTTTTTCATGAAAACGTCGGCCGATTTTTTCAATAGCTTCCAGGTCTTTGGACCGATTGACTCGAAATTTCTCCCACATGTGGTCCTATACTGGCTGAACGAGACACAGCAGTCCGCATTCGATTCGGGTGGAATTTGTATTTTTGGCGAATATTTTAAAGAAAAAAATGGCCTTTTTCATGAAAACGTCGGCCAATTTTTTCAATAGCTTCCAGGTCTTTGGACCGATTGACTCGAAATTTCTCCCACATGTGGTCCTATACTGGCTGAACGAGACACAGCAGTCCGCATTCGATTCGGGTGGAATTTGTATTTTTGGCGAATATTTTAGTGAGAGGGACAATGTTTCATGAGGCCGGCTTAAGGCTGAGGCTAGGGTTAGGGTTAGGGTTGTGGGGCTAGGGTTAGGGTTATGAGGCTAGGGTTAGGGTTACGGTCGTCTTTTGACCGATTGACTCGAAATTGCACACACATGTTGTCCATACTGGCGGAAGAAAGGCCAGCAGTTTTTATGGGATTCCGGTGGAATTTGTATTTTTGGCGAATATTTTAAAGAAAAAAATGGCCTTTTTCATGAAAACGTCGGCCGATTTTTTCAATAGCTTCCAGGTCTTTGGACCGATTGACTCGAAATTTCTCCCAGATGTGGTCCTATACTGGCTGAACGAGACACAGCAGTCCGCATTCGATTCGGGTGGAATTTGTATTTTTGGCGAATATTTTAAAGAAAAAAATGGCCTTTTTCATGAAAACGTCGGCCAATTTTTTCAATAGCTTCCAGGTCTTTGGACCGATTGACTCGAAATTTCTCCCACATGTGGTCCTATACTGGCTGAACGAGACACAGCAGTCCGCATTCGATTCGGGTGGAATTTGTATTTTTGGCGAATATTTTAGTGAGAGGGACAATGTTTCATGAGGCCGGCTTAAGGCTGAGGCTAGGGTTAGGGTTAGGGTTGTGGGGCTAGGGTTAGGGTTATGAGGCTAGGGTTAGGGTTACGGTCGTCTTTTGACCGATTGACTCGAAATTGCACACACATGTTGTCCATACTGGCGGAAGAAAGGCCAGCAGTTTTTATGGGATTCCGGCGGAATTTGTATTTTTGGCGAATATTTTAAAGAAAAAAATGGCCTTTTTCATGAAAACGTCGGCCGATTTTTTCAATAGCTTCCAGGTCTTTGGACCGATTGACTCGAAATTTCTCCCAGATGTGGTCCTATACTGGCTGAACGAGACACAGCAGTCCGCATTCGATTCGGGTGGAATTTGTATTTTTGGCGAATATTTTAAAGAAAAAAATGGCCTTTTTCATGAAAACGTCGGCCAATTTTTTCAATAGCTTCCAGGTCTTTGGACCGATTGACTCGAAATTTCTCCCACATGTGGTCCTATACTGGCTGAACGAGACACAGCAGTCCGCATTCGATTCGGGTGGAATTTGTATTTTTGGCGAATATTTTAGTGAGAGGGACAATGTTTCATGAGGCCGGCTTAAGGCTGAGGCTAGGGTTAGGGTTAGGGTTAGGGTTGTGGGGCTAGGGTTAGGGTTATGAGGCTAGGGTTAGGGTTACGGTCGTCTTTTGACCGATTGACTCGAAATTGCACACACATGTTGTCCATACTGGCGGAAGAAAGGCCAGCAGTTTTTATGGGATTCCGGCGGAATTTGTATTTTTGGCGAATATTTTAAAGAAAAAAATGGCCTTTTTCATGAAAACGTCGGCCGATTTTTTCAATAGCTTCCAGGTCTTTGGACCGATTGACTCGAAATTTCTCCCACATGTGGTCCTATACTGGCTGAACGAGACACAGCAGTCCGCATTCGATTCGGGTGGAATTTGTATTTTTGGCGAATATTTTAGTGAGAGGGACAATGTTTCATGAGGCCGGCTTAAGGCTGAGGCTAGGGTTAGGGTTAGGGTTAGGGTTGTGGGGCTAGGGTTAGGGTTATGAGGCTAGGGTTAGGGTTACGGTCGTCTTTTGACCGATTGACTCGAAATTGCACACACATGTTGTCCATACTGGCGGAAGAAAGGCCAGCAGTTTTTATGGGATTCCGGTGGAATTTGTATTTTTGGCGAATATTTTAAAGAAAAAAATGGCCTTTTTCATGAAAACGTCGGCCGATTTTTTCAATAGCTTCCAGGTCTTTGGACCGATTGACTCGAAATTTCTCCCACATGTGGTCCTATACTGGCTGAACGAGACACAGCAGTCCGCATTCGATTCGGGTGGAATTTGTATTTTTGGCGAATATTTTAAAGAAAAAAATGGCCTTTTTCATGAAAACGTCGGCCAATTTTTTCAATAGCTTCCAGGTCTTTGGACCGATTGACTCGAAATTTCTCCCACATGTGGTCCTATACTGGCTGAACGAGACACAGCAGTCCGCATTCGATTCGGGTGGAATTTGTATTTTTGGCGAATATTTTAGTGAGAGGGACAATGTTTCATGAGGCCGGCTTAAGGCTGAGGCTAGGGTTAGGGTTAGGGTTAGGGTTGTGGGGCTAGGGTTAGGGTTATGAGGCTAGGGTTAGGGTTACGGTCGTCTTTTGACCGATTGACTCGAAATTGCACACACATGTTGTCCATACTGGCGGAAGAAAGGCCAGCAGTTTTTATGGGATTCCGGTGGAATTTGTATTTTTGGCGAATATTTTAAAGAAAAAAATGGCCTTTTTCATGAAAACGTCGGCCGATTTTTTCAATAGCTTCCAGGTCTTTGGACCGATTGACTCGAAATTTCTCCCAGATGTGGTCCTATACTGGCTGAACGAGACACAGCAGTCCGCATTCGATTCGGGTGGAATTTGTATTTTTGGCGAATATTTTAAAGAAAAAAATGGCCTTTTTCATGAAAACGTCGGCCAATTTTTTCAATAGCTTCCAGGTCTTTGGACCGATTGACTCGAAATTTCTCCCACATGTGGTCCTATACTGGCTGAACGAGACACAGCAGTCCGCATTCGATTCGGGTGGAATTTGTATTTTTGGCGAATATTTTAGTGAGAGGGACAATGTTTCATGAGGCCGGCTTAAGGCTGAGGCTAGGGTTAGGGTTAGGGTTAGGGTTGTGGGGCTAGGGTTAGGGTTATGAGGCTAGGGTTAGGGTTACGGTCGTCTTTTGACCGATTGACTCGAAATTGCACACACATGTTGTCCATACTGGCGGAAGAAAGGCCAGCAGTTTTTATGGGATTCCGGCGGAATTTGTATTTTTGGCGAATATTTTAAAGAAAAAAATGGCCTTTTTCATGAAAACGTCGGCCGATTTTTTCAATAGCTTCCAGGTCTTTGGACCGATTGACTCGAAATTTCTCCCACATGTGGTCCTATACTGGCTGAACGAGACACAGCAGTCCGCATTCGATTCGGGTGGAATTTGTATTTTTGGCGAATATTTTAAAGAAAAAAATGGCCTTTTTCATGAAAACGTCGGCCAATTTTTTCAATAGCTTCCAGGTCTTTGGACCGATTGACTCGAAATTTCTCCCACATGTGGTCCTATACTGGCTGAACGAGACACAGCAGTCCGCATTCGATTCGGGTGGAATTTGTATTTTTGGCGAATATTTTAGTGAGAGGGACAATGTTTCATGAGGCCGGCTTAAGGCTGAGGCTAGGGTTAGGGTTAGGGTTAGGGTTAGGGTTGTGGGGCTAGGGTTAGGGTTATGAGGCTAGGGTTAGGGTTACGGTCGTCTTTTGACCGATTGACTCGAAATTGCACACACATGTTGTCCATACTGGCGGAAGAAAGGCCAGCAGTTTTTATGGGATTCCGGTGGAATTTGTAGTTTTGGCGAATATTTTAAAGAAAAAAATGGCCTTTTTCATGAAAACGTCGGCCGATTTTTTCAATAGCTTCCAGGTCTTTGGACCGATTGACTCGAAATTTCTCCCACATGTGGTCCTATACTGGCTGAACGAGACACAGCAGTCCGCATTCGATTCGGGTGGAATTTGTATTTTTGGCGAATATTTTAGTGAGAGGGACAATGTTTCATGAGGCCGGCTTAAGGCTGAGGCTAGGGTTAGGGTTAGGGTTAGGGTTGTGGGGCTAGGGTTAGGGTTATGAGGCTAGGGTTAGGGTTACGGTCGTCTTTTGACCGATTGACTCGAAATTGCACACACATGTTGTCCATACTGGCGGAAGAAAGGCCAGCAGTTTTTATGGGATTCCGGTGGAATTTGTATTTTTGGCGAATATTTTAAAGAAAAAAATGGCCTTTTTCATGAAAACGTCGGCCGATTTTTTCAATAGCTTCCAGGTCTTTGGACCGATTGACTCGAAATTTCTCCCACATGTGGTCCTATACTGGCTGAACGAGACACAGCAGTCCGCATTCGATTCGGGTGGAATTTGTATTTTTGGCGAATATTTTAGTGAGAGGGACAATGTTTCATGAGGCCGGCTTAAGGCTGAGGCTAGGGTTAGGGTTAGGGTTAGGGATGTGGGGCTAGGGTTAGGGTTATGAGGCTAGGGTTAGGGTTACGGTCGTCTTTTGACCGATTGACTCGAAATTGCACACACATGTTGACCATACTGGCGGAAGAAAGGCCAGCAGTTTTTATGGGATTCCGGTGGAATTTGTATTTTTGGCGAATATTTTAAAGAAAAAAATGGCCTTTTTCATGAAAACGTCGGCCGATTTTTTCAATAGCTTCCAGGTCTTTGGACCGATTGACTCGAAATTTCTCCCAGATGTGGTCCTATACTGGCTGAACGAGACACAGCAGTCCGCATTCGATTTGGGTGGAATTTGTATTTTTGGCGAATATTTTAAAGAAAAAAATGGCCTTTTTCATGAAAACGTCGGCCAATTTTTTCAATAGCTTCCAGGTCTTTGGACCGATTGACTCGAAATTTCTCCCACATGTGGTCCTATACTGGCTGAACGAGACACAGCAGTCCGCATTCGATTCGGGTGGAATTTGTATTTTTGGCGAATATTTTAAAGAAAAAAATGGCCTTTTTCATGAAAACGTCGGCCAATTTTTTCAATAGCTTCCAGGTCTTTGGACCGATTGACTCGAAATTTCTCCCACATGTGGTCCTATACTGGCTGAACGAGACACAGCAGTCCGCATTCGATTCGGGTGGAATTTGTATTTTTGGCGAATATTTTAAAGAAAAAAATGGCCTTTTTCATGAAAACGTCGGCCAATTTTTTCAATAGCTTCCAGGTCTTTGGACCGATTGACTCGAAATTTCTCCCACATGTGGTCCTATACTGGCTGAACGAGACACAGCAGTCCGCATTCGATTCGGGTGGAATTTGTATTTTTGGCGAATATTTTAGTGAGAGGGACAATGTTTCATGAGGCCGGCTTAAGGCTGAGGCTAGGGTTAGGGTTAGGGTTAGGGTTGTGGGGCTAGGGTTAGGGTTATGAGGCTAGGGTTAGGGTTACGGTCGTCTTTTGACCGATTGACTCGAAATTGCACACACATGTTGTCCATACTGGCGGAAGAAAGGCCAGCAGTTTTTATGGGATTCCGGTGGAATTTGTATTTTTGGCGAATATTTTAAAGAAAAAAATGGCCTTTTTCATGAAAACGTCGGCCGATTTTTTCAATAGCTTCCAGGTCTTTGGACCGATTGACTCGAAATTTCTCCCAGATGTGGTCCTATACTGGCTGAACGAGACACAGCAGTCCGCATTCGATTCGGGTGGAATTTGTATTTTTGGCGAATATTTTAAAGAAAAAAATGGCCTTTTTCATGAAAACGTCGGCCAATTTTTTCAATAGCTTCCAGGTCTTTGGACCGATTGACTCGAAATTTCTCCCACATGTGGTCCTATACTGGCTGAACGAGACACAGCAGTCCGCATTCGATTCGGGTGGAATTTGTATTTTTGGCGAATATTTTAAAGAAAAAAATGGCCTTTTTCATGAAAACGTCGGCCAATTTTTTCAATAGCTTCCAGGTCTTTGGACCGATTGACTCGAAATTTCTCCCACATGTGGTCCTATACTGGCTGAACGAGACACAGCAGTCCGCATTCGATTCGGGTGGAATTTGTATTTTTGGCGAATATTTTAGTGAGAGGGACAATGTTTCATGAGGCCGGCTTAAGGCTGAGGCTAGGGTTAGGGTTAGGGTTAGGGTTGTGGGGCTAGGGTTAGGGTTATGAGGCTAGGGTTAGGGTTACGGTCGTCTTTTGACCGATTGACTCGAAATTGCACACACATGTTGTCCATACTGGCGGAAGAAAGGCCAGCAGTTTTTATGGGATTCCGGTGGAATTTGTATTTTTGGCGAATATTTTAAAGAAAAAAATGGCCTTTTTCATGAAAACGTCGGCCGATTTTTTCAATAGCTTCCAGGTCTTTGGACCGATTGACTCGAAATTTCTCCCAGATGTGGTCCTATACTGGCTGAACGAGACACAGCAGTCCGCATTCGATTCGGGTGGAATTTGTATTTTTGGCGAATATTTTAAAGAAAAAAATGGCCTTTTTCATGAAAACGTCGGCCAATTTTTTCAATAGCTTCCAGGTCTTTGGACCGATTGACTCGAAATTTCTCCCACATGTGGTCCTATACTGGCTGAACGAGACACAGCAGTCCGCATTCGATTCGGGTGGAATTTGTATTTTTGGCGAATATTTTAGTGAGAGGGACAATGTTTCATGAGGCCGGCTTAAGGCTGAGGCTAGGGTTAGGGTTAGGGTTAGGGTTGTGGGGCTAGGGTTAGGGTTATGAGGCTAGGGTTAGGGTTACGGTCGTCTTTTGACCGATTGACTCGAAATTGCACACACAATGTTGTCCATACTGGCGGAAGAAAGGCCAGCAGTTTTTATGGGATTCCGGCGGAATTTGTATTTTTGGCGAATATTTTAAAGAAAAAAATGGCCTTTTTCATGAAAACGTCGGCCGATTTTTTCAATAGCTTCCAGGTCTTTGGACCGATTGACTCGAAATTTCTCCCACATGTGGTCCTATACTGGCTGAACGAGACACAGCAGTCCGCATTCGATTCGGGTGGAATTTGTATTTTTGGCGAATATTTTAGTGAGAGGGACAATGTTTCATGAGGCCGGCTTAAGGCTGAGGCTAGGGTTAGGGTTAGGGTTAGGGTTGTGGGGCTAGGGTTAGGGTTATGAGGCTAGGGTTAGGGTTACGGTCGTCTTTTGACCGATTGACTCGAAATTGCACACACATGTTGTCCATACTGGCGGAAGAAAGGCCAGCAGTTTTTATGGGATTCCGGTGGAATTTGTATTTTTGGCGAATATTTTAAAGAAAAAAATGGCCTTTTTCATGAAAACGTCGGCCGATTTTTTCAATAGCTTCCAGGTCTTTGGACCGATTGACTCGAAATTTCTCCCAGATGTGGTCCTATACTGGCTGAACGAGACACAGCAGTCCGCATTCGATTCGGGTGGAATTTGTATTTTTGGCGAATATTTTAAAGAAAAAAATGGCCTTTTTCATGAAAACGTCGGCCAATTTTTTCAATAGCTTCCAGGTCTTTGGACCGATTGACTCGAAATTTCTCCCACATGTGGTCCTATACTGGCTGAACGAGACACAGCAGTCCGCATTCGATTCGGGTGGAATTTGTATTTTTGGCGAATATTTTAGTGAGAGGGACAATGTTTCATGAGGCCGGCTTAAGGCTGAGGCTAGGGTTAGGGTTAGGGTTAGGGTTGTGGGGCTAGGGTTAGGGTTATGAGGCTAGGGTTAGGGTTACGGTCGTCTTTTGACCGATTGACTCGAAATTGCACACACAATGTTGTCCATACTGGCGGAAGAAAGGCCAGCAGTTTTTATGGGATTCCGGCGGAATTTGTATTTTTGGCGAATATTTTAAAGAAAAAAATGGCCTTTTTCATGAAAACGTCCGCCGATTTTTTCAATAGCTTCCAGGTCTTTGGACCGATTGACTCGAAATTTCTCCCACATGTGGTCCTATACTGGCTGAACGAGACACAGCAGTCCGCATTCGATTCGGGTGGAATTTGTATTTTTGGCGAATATTTTAGTGAGAGGGACAATGTTTCATGAGGCCGGCTTAAGGCTGAGGCTAGGGTTAGGGTTAGGGTTAGGGTTGTGGGGCTAGGGTTAGGGTTATGAGGCTAGGGTTAGGGTTACGGTCGTCTTTTGACCGATTGACTCGAAATTGCACACACAATGTTGTCCATACTGGCGGAAGAAAGGCCAGCAGTTTTTATGGGATTCCGGCGGAATTTGTTTTTTTGGCGAATATTTTAAAGAAAAAAATGGCCTTTTTCATGAAAACGTCCGCCGATTTTTTCAATAGCTTCCAGGTCTTTGGACCGATTGACTCGAAATTTCTCCCACATGTGGTCCTATACTGGCTGAACGAGACACAGCAGTCCGCATTCGATTCGGGTGGAATTTGTATTTTTGGCGAATATTTTAGTGAGAGGGACAATGTTTCATGAGGCCGGCTTAAGGCTGAGGCTAGGGTTAGGGTTAGGGTTAGGGTTGTGGGGCTAGGGTTAGGGTTATGAGGCTAGGGTTAGGGTTACGGTCGTCTTTTGACCGATTGACTCGAAATTGCACACACATGTTGTCCATACTGGCGGAAGAAAGGCCAGCAGTTTTTATGGGATTCCGGTGGAATTTGTATTTTTGGCGAATATTTTAAAGAAAAAAATGGCCTTTTTCATGAAAACGTCGGCCGATTTTTTCAATAGCTTCCAGGTCTTTGGACCGATTGACTCGAAATTTCTCCCACATGTGGTCCTATACTGGCTGAACGAGACACAGCAGTCCGCATTCGATTCGGGTGGAATTTGTATTTTTGGCGAATATTTTAGTGAGAGGGACAATGTTTCATGAGGCCGGCTTAAGGCTGAGGCTAGGGTTAGGGTTAGGGTTAGGGATGTGGGGCTAGGGTTAGGGTTATGAGGCTAGGGTTAGGGTTACGGTCGTCTTTTGACCGATTGACTCGAAATTGCACACACATGTTGACCATACTGGCGGAAGAAAGGCCAGCAGTTTTTATGGGATTCCGGTGGAATTTGTATTTTTGGCGAATATTTTAAAGAAAAAAATGGCCTTTTTCATGAAAACGTCGGCCGATTTTTTCAATAGCTTCCAGGTCTTTGGACCGATTGACTCGAAATTTCTCCCAGATGTGGTCCTATACTGGCTGAACGAGACACAGCAGTCCGCATTCGATTTGGGTGGAATTTGTATTTTTGGCGAATATTTTAAAGAAAAAAATGGCCTTTTTCATGAAAACGTCGGCCAATTTTTTCAATAGCTTCCAGGTCTTTGGACCGATTGACTCGAAATTTCTCCCACATGTGGTCCTATACTGGCTGAACGAGACACAGCAGTCCGCATTCGATTCGGGTGGAATTTGTATTTTTGGCGAATATTTTAAAGAAAAAAATGGCCTTTTTCATGAAAACGTCGGCCAATTTTTTCAATAGCTTCCAGGTCTTTGGACCGATTGACTCGAAATTTCTCCCACATGTGGTCCTATACTGGCTGAACGAGACACAGCAGTCCGCATTCGATTCGGGTGGAATTTGTATTTTTGGCGAATATTTTAAAGAAAAAAATGGCCTTTTTCATGAAAACGTCGGCCAATTTTTTCAATAGCTTCCAGGTCTTTGGACCGATTGACTCGAAATTTCTCCCACATGTGGTCCTATACTGGCTGAACGAGACACAGCAGTCCGCATTCGATTCGGGTGGAATTTGTATTTTTGGCGAATATTTTAGTGAGAGGGACAATGTTTCATGAGGCCGGCTTAAGGCTGAGGCTAGGGTTAGGGTTAGGGTTAGGGTTGTGGGGCTAGGGTTAGGGTTATGAGGCTAGGGTTAGGGTTACGGTCGTCTTTTGACCGATTGACTCGAAATTGCACACACATGTTGTCCATACTGGCGGAAGAAAGGCCAGCAGTTTTTATGGGATTCCGGTGGAATTTGTATTTTTGGCGAATATTTTAAAGAAAAAAATGGCCTTTTTCATGAAAACGTCGGCCGATTTTTTCAATAGCTTCCAGGTCTTTGGACCGATTGACTCGAAATTTCTCCCAGATGTGGTCCTATACTGGCTGAACGAGACACAGCAGTCCGCATTCGATTCGGGTGGAATTTGTATTTTTGGCGAATATTTTAAAGAAAAAAATGGCCTTTTTCATGAAAACGTCGGCCAATTTTTTCAATAGCTTCCAGGTCTTTGGACCGATTGACTCGAAATTTCTCCCACATGTGGTCCTATACTGGCTGAACGAGACACAGCAGTCCGCATTCGATTCGGGTGGAATTTGTATTTTTGGCGAATATTTTAGTGAGAGGGACAATGTTTCATGAGGCCGGCTTAAGGCTGAGGCTAGGGTTAGGGTTAGGGTTAGGGTTGTGGGGCTAGGGTTAGGGTTATGAGGCTAGGGTTAGGGTTACGGTCGTCTTTTGACCGATTGACTCGAAATTGCACACACAATGTTGTCCATACTGGCGGAAGAAAGGCCAGCAGTTTTTATGGGATTCCGGCGGAATTTGTATTTTTGGCGAATATTTTAAAGAAAAAAATGGCCTTTTTCATGAAAACGTCCGCCGATTTTTTCAATAGCTTCCAGGTCTTTGGACCGATTGACTCGAAATTTCTCCCACATGTGGTCCTATACTGGCTGAACGAGACACAGCAGTCCGCATTCGATTCGGGTGGAATTTGTATTTTTGGCGAATATTTTAGTGAGAGGGACAATGTTTCATGAGGCCGGCTTAAGGCTGAGGCTAGGGTTAGGGTTAGGGTTAGGGTTGTGGGGCTAGGGTTAGGGTTATGAGGCTAGGGTTAGGGTTACGGTCGTCTTTTGACCGATTGACTCGAAATTGCACACACAATGTTGTCCATACTGGCGGAAGAAAGGCCAGCAGTTTTTATGGGATTCCGGCGGAATTTGTTTTTTTGGCGAATATTTTAAAGAAAAAAATGGCCTTTTTCATGAAAACGTCCGCCGATTTTTTCAATAGCTTCCAGGTCTTTGGACCGATTGACTCGAAATTTCTCCCACATGTGGTCCTATACTGGCTGAACGAGACACAGCAGTCCGCATTCGATTCGGGTGGAATTTGTATTTTTGGCGAATATTTTAGTGAGAGGGACAATGTTTCATGAGGCCGGCTTAAGGCTGAGGCTAGGGTTAGGGTTAGGGTTAGGGTTGTGGGGCTAGGGTTAGGGTTATGAGGCTAGGGTTAGGGTTACGGTCGTCTTTTGACCGATTGACTCGAAATTGCACACACATGTTGTCCATACTGGCGGAAGAAAGGCCAGCAGTTTTTATGGGATTCCGGTGGAATTTGTATTTTTGGCGAATATTTTAAAGAAAAAAATGGCCTTTTTCATGAAAACGTCGGCCGATTTTTTCAATAGCTTCCAGGTCTTTGGACCGATTGACTCGAAATTTCTCCCACATGTGGTCCTATACTGGCTGAACGAGACACAGCAGTCCGCATTCGATTCGGGTGGAATTTGTATTTTTGGCGAATATTTTAGTGAGAGGGACAATGTTTCATGAGGCCGGCTTAAGGCTGAGGCTAGGGTTAGGGTTAGGGTTAGGGTTGTGGGGCTAGGGTTAGGGTTATGAGGCTAGGGTTAGGGTTACGGTCGTCTTTTGACCGATTGACTCGAAATTGCACACACATGTTGTCCATACTGGCGGAAGAAAGGCCAGCAGTTTTTATGGGATTCCGGTGGAATTTGTATTTTTGGCGAATATTTTAAAGAAAAAAATGGCCTTTTTCATGAAAACGTCGGCCGATTTTTTCAATAGCTTCCAGGTCTTTGGACCGATTGACTCGAAATTTCTCCCACATGTGGTCCTATACTGGCTGAACGAGACACAGCAGTCCGCATTCGATTCGGGTGGAATTTGTATTTTTGGCGAATATTTTAGTGAGAGGGACAATGTTTCATGAGGCCGGCTTAAGGCTGAGGCTAGGGTTAGGGTTAGGGTTAGGGATGTGGGGCTAGGGTTAGGGTTATGAGGCTAGGGTTAGGGTTACGGTCGTCTTTTGACCGATTGACTCGAAATTGCACACACATGTTGACCATACTGGCGGAAGAAAGGCCAGCAGTTTTTATGGGATTCCGGTGGAATTTGTATTTTTGGCGAATATTTTAAAGAAAAAAATGGCCTTTTTCATGAAAACGTCGGCCGATTTTTTCAATAGCTTCCAGGTCTTTGGACCGATTGACTCGAAATTTCTCCCAGATGTGGTCCTATACTGGCTGAACGAGACACAGCAGTCCGCATTCGATTTGGGTGGAATTTGTATTTTTGGCGAATATTTTAAAGAAAAAAATGGCCTTTTTCATGAAAACGTCGGCCAATTTTTTCAATAGCTTCCAGGTCTTTGGACCGATTGACTCGAAATTTCTCCCACATGTGGTCCTATACTGGCTGAACGAGACACAGCAGTCCGCATTCGATTCGGGTGGAATTTGTATTTTTGGCGAATATTTTAAAGAAAAAAATGGCCTTTTTCATGAAAACGTCGGCCAATTTTTTCAATAGCTTCCAGGTCTTTGGACCGATTGACTCGAAATTTCTCCCACATGTGGTCCTATACTGGCTGAACGAGACACAGCAGTCCGCATTCGATTCGGGTGGAATTTGTATTTTTGGCGAATATTTTAGTGAGAGGGACAATGTTTCATGAGGCCGGCTTAAGGCTGAGGCTAGGGTTAGGGTTAGGGTTAGGGTTGTGGGGCTAGGGTTAGGGTTATGAGGCTAGGGTTAGGGTTACGGTCGTCTTTTGACCGATTGACTCGAAATTGCACACACATGTTGTCCATACTGGCGGAAGAAAGGCCAGCAGTTTTTATGGGATTCCGGTGGAATTTGTATTTTTGGCGAATATTTTAAAGAAAAAAATGGCCTTTTTCATGAAAACGTCGGCCGATTTTTTCAATAGCTTCCAGGTCTTTGGACCGATTGACTCGAAATTTCTCCCAGATGTGGTCCTATACTGGCTGAACGAGACACAGCAGTCCGCATTCGATTCGGTTGGAATTTGTATTTTTGGCGAATATTTTAAAGAAAAAAATGGCCTTTTTCATGAAAACGTCGGCCAATTTTTTCAATAGCTTCCAGGTCTTTGGACCGATTGACTCGAAATTTCTCCCACATGTGGTCCTATACTGGCTGAACGAGACACAGCAGTCCGCATTCGATTCGGGTGGAATTTGTATTTTTGGCGAATATTTTAAAGAAAAAAATGGCCTTTTTCATGAAAACGTCGGCCAATTTTTTCAATAGCTTCCAGGTCTTTGGACCGATTGACTCGAAATTTCTCCCACATGTGGTCCTATACTGGCTGAACGAGACACAGCAGTCCGCATTCGATTCGGGTGGAATTTGTATTTTTGGCGAATATTTTAGTGAGAGGGACAATGTTTCATGAGGCCGGCTTAAGGCTGAGGCTAGGGTTAGGGTTAGGGTTAGGGTTGTGGGGCTAGGGTTAGGGTTATGAGGCTAGGGTTAGGGTTACGGTCGTCTTTTGACCGATTGACTCGAAATTGCACACACATGTTGTCCATACTGGCGGAAGAAAGGCCAGCAGTTTTTATGGGATTCCGGTGGAATTTGTATTTTTGGCGAATATTTTAAAGAAAAAAATGGCCTTTTTCATGAAAACGTCGGCCGATTTTTTCAATAGCTTCCAGGTCTTTGGACCGATTGACTCGAAATTTCTCCCACATGTGGTCCTATACTGGCTGAACGAGACACAGCAGTCCGCATTCGATTCGGGTGGAATTTGTATTTTTGGCGAATATTTTAGTGAGAGGGACAATGTTTCATGAGGCCGGCTTAAGGCTGAGGCTAGGGTTAGGGTTAGGGTTAGGGATGTGGGGCTAGGGTTAGGGTTATGAGGCTAGGGTTAGGGTTACGGTCGTCTTTTGACCGATTGACTCGAAATTGCACACACATGTTGTCCATACTGGCGGAAGAAAGGCCAGCAGTTTTTATGGGATTCCGGTGGAATTTGTATTTTTGGCGAATATTTTAAAGAAAAAAATGGCCTTTTTCATGAAAACGTCGGCCGATTTTTTCAATAGCTTCCAGGTCTTTGGACCGATTGACTCGAAATTTCTCCCAGATGTGGTCCTATACTGGCTGAACGAGACACAGCAGTCCGCATTCGATTCGGGTGGAATTTGTATTTTTGGCGAATATTTTAAAGAAAAAAATGGCCTTTTTCATGAAAACGTCGGCCAATTTTTTCAATAGCTTCCAGGTCTTTGGACCGATTGACTCGAAATTTCTCCCACATGTGGTCCTATACTGGCTGAACGAGACACAGCAGTCCGCATTCGATTTGGGTGGAATTTGTATTTTTGGCGAATATTTTAAAGAAAAAAATGGCCTTTTTCATGAAAACGTCGGCCAATTTTTTCAATAGCTTCCAGGTCTTTGGACCGATTGACTCGAAATTTCTCCCACATGTGGTCCTATACTGGCTGAACGAGACACAGCAGTCCGCATTCGATTCGGGTGGAATTTGTATTTTTGGCGAATATTTTAAAGAAAAAAATGGCCTTTTTCATGAAAACGTCGGCCAATTTTTTCAATAGCTTCCAGGTCTTTGGACCGATTGACTCGAAATTTCTCCCACATGTGGTCCTATACTGGCTGAACGAGACACAGCAGTCCGCATTCGATTCGGGTGGAATTTGTATTTTTGGCGAATATTTTAGTGAGAGGGACAATGTTTCATGAGGCCGGCTTAAGGCTGAGGCTAGGGTTAGGGTTAGGGTTAGGGTTGTGGGGCTAGGGTTAGGGTTATGAGGCTAGGGTTAGGGTTACGGTCGTCTTTTGACCGATTGACTCGAAATTGCACACACATGTTGTCCATACTGGCGGAAGAAAGGCCAGCAGTTTTTATGGGATTCCGGTGGAATCTGTATTTTTGGCGAATATTTTAAAGAAAAAAATGGCCTTTTTCATGAAAACGTCGGCCGATTTTTTCAATAGCTTCCAGGTCTTTGGACCGATTGACTCGAAATTTCTCCCAGATGTGGTCCTATACTGGCTGAACGAGACACAGCAGTCCGCATTCGATTCGGGTGGAATTTGTATTTTTGGCGAATATTTTAAAGAAAAAAATGGCCTTTTTCATGAAAACGTCGGCCGATTTTTTCAATAGCTTCCAGGTCTTTGGACCGATTGACTCGAAATTTCTCCCAGATGTGGTCCTATACTGGCTGAACGAGACACAGCAGTCCGCATTCGATTCGGGTGGAATTTGTATTTTTGGCGAATATTTTAAAGAAAAAAATGGCCTTTTTCATGAAAACGTCGGCCAATTTTTTCAATAGCTTCCAGGTCTTTGGACCGATTGACTCGAAATTTCTCCCACATGTGGTCCTATACTGGCTGAACGAGACACAGCAGTCCGCATTCGATTCGGGTGGAATTTGTATTTTTGGCGAATATTTTAAAGAAAAAAATGGCCTTTTTCATGAAAACGTCGGCCAATTTTTTCAATAGCTTCCAGGTCTTTGGACCGATTGACTCGAAATTTCTCCCACATGTGGTCCTATACTGGCTGAACGAGACACAGCAGTCCGCATTCGATTCGGGTGGAATTTGTATTTTTGGCGAATATTTTAGTGAGAGGGACAATGTTTCATGAGGCCGGCTTAAGGCTGAGGCTAGGGTTAGGGTTAGGGTTAGGGTTGTGGGGCTAGGGTTAGGGTTATGAGGCTAGGGTTAGGGTTACGGTCGTCTTTTGACCGATTGACTCGAAATTGCACACACATGTTGTCCATACTGGCGGAAGAAAGGCCAGCAGTTTTTATGGGATTCCGGTGGAATTTGTATTTTTGGCGAATATTTTAAAGAAAAAAATGGCCTTTTTCATGAAAACGTCGGCCGATTTTTTCAATAGCTTCCAGGTCTTTGGACCGATTGACTCGAAATTTCTCCCACATGTGGTCCTATACTGGCTGAACGAGACACAGCAGTCCGCATTCGATTCGGGTGGAATTTGTATTTTTGGCGAATATTTTAGTGAGAGGGACAATGTTTCATGAGGCCGGCTTAAGGCTGAGGCTAGGGTTAGGGTTAGGGTTAGGGTTGTGGGGCTAAGGTTAGGGTTATGAGGCTAGGGTTAGGGTTACGGTCGTCTTTTGACCGATTGACTCGAAATTGCACACACATGTTGTCCATACTGGCGGAAGAAAGGCCAGCAGTTTTTATGGGATTCCGGTGGAATTTGTATTTTTGGCGAATATTTTAAAGAAAAAAATGGCCTTTTTCATGAAAACGTCGGCCGATTTTTTCAATAGCTTCCAGGTCTTTGGACCGATTGACTCGAAATTTCTCCCACATGTGGTCCTATACTGGCTGAACGAGACACAGCAGTCCGCATTCGATTCGGGTGGAATTTGTATTTTTGGCGAATATTTTAGTGAGAGGGACAATGTTTCATGAGGCCGGCTTAAGGCTGAGGCTAGGGTTAGGGTTAGGGTTAGGGATGTGGGGCTAGGGTTAGGGTTATGAGGCTAGGGTTAGGGTTACGGTCGTCTTTTGACCAATTGACTCGAAATTGCACACACATGTTGTCCATACTGGCGGAAGAAAGGCCAGCAGTTTTTATGGGATTCCGGTGGAATTTGTATTTTTGGCGAATATTTTAAAGAAAAAAATGGCCTTTTTCATGAAAACGTCGGCCGATTTTTTCAATAGCTTCCAGGTCTTTGGACCGATTGACTCGAAATTTCTCCCAGATGTGGTCCTATACTGGCTGAACGAGACACAGCAGTCCGCATTCGATTTGGGTGGAATTTGTATTTTTGGCGAATATTTTAAAGAAAAAAATGGCCTTTTTCATGAAAACGTCGGCCAATTTTTTCAATAGCTTCCAGGTCTTTGGACCGATTGACTCGAAATTTCTCCCACATGTGGTCCTATACTGGCTGAACGAGACACAGCAGTCCGCATTCGATTTGGGTGGAATTTGTATTTTTGGCGAATATTTTAAAGAAAAAAATGGCCTTTTTCATGAAAACGTCGGCCAATTTTTTCAATAGCTTCCAGGTCTTTGGACCGATTGACTCGAAATTTCTCCCACATGTGGTCCTATACTGGCTGAACGAGACACAGCAGTCCGCATTCGATTCGGGTGGAATTTGTATTTTTGGCGAATATTTTAGTGAGAGGGACAATGTTTCATGAGGCCGGCTTAAGGCTGAGGCTAGGGTTAGGGTTAGGGTTAGGGTTGTGGGGCTAGGGTTAGGGTTATGAGGCTAGGGTTAGGGTTACGGTCGTCTTTTGACCGATTGACTCGAAATTGCACACACATGTTGTCCATACTGGCGGAAGAAAGGCCAGCAGTTTTTATGGGATTCCGGTGGAATTTGTATTTTTGGCGAATATTTTAAAGAAAAAAATGGCCTTTTTCATGAAAACGTCGGCCGATTTTTTCAATAGCTTCCAGGTCTTTGGACCGATTGACTCGAAATTTCTCCCACATGTGGTCCTATACTGGCTGAACGAGACACAGCAGTCCGCATTCGATTCGGTTGGAATTTGTATTTTTGGCGAATATTTTAAAGAAAAAAATGGCCTTTTTCATGAAAACGTCGGCCAATTTTTTCAATAGCTTCCAGGTCTTTGGACCGATTGACTCGAAATTTCTCCCACATGTGGTCCTATACTGGCTGAACGAGACACAGCAGTCCGCATTCGATTTGGGTGGAATTTGTATTTTTGGCGAATATTTTAAAGAAAAAAATGGCCTTTTTCATGAAAACGTCGGCCAATTTTTTCAATAGCTTCCAGGTCTTTGGACCGATTGACTCGAAATTTCTCCCACATGTGGTCCTATACTGGCTGAACGAGACACAGCAGTCCGCATTCGATTCGGGTGGAATTTGTATTTTTGGCGAATATTTTAGTGAGAGGGACAATGTTTCATGAGGCCGGCTTAAGGCTGAGGCTAGGGTTAGGGTTAGGGTTGGGGTTGTGGGGCTAGGGTTAGGGTTATGAGGCTAGGGTTAGGGTTACGGTCGTCTTTTGACCGATTGACTCGAAATTGCACACACATGTTGTCCATACTGGCGGAAGAAAGGCCAGCAGTTTTTATGGGATTCCGGTGGAATTTGTATTTTTGGCGAATATTTTAAAGAAAAAAATGGCCTTTTTCATGAAAACGTCGGCCGATTTTTTCAATAGCTTCCAGGTCTTTGGACCGATTGACTCGAAATTTCTCCCAGATGTGGTCCTATACTGGCTGAACGAGACACAGCAGTCCGCATTCGATTTGGGTGGAATTTGTATTTTTGGCGAATATTTTAAAGAAAAAAATGGCCTTTTTCATGAAAACGTCGGCCAATTTTTTCAATAGCTTCCAGGTCTTTGGACCGATTGACTCGAAATTTCTCCCACATGTGGTCCTATACTGGCTGAACGAGACACAGCAGTCCGCATTCGATTCGGGTGGAATTTGTATTTTTGGCGAATATTTTAAAGAAAAAAATGGCCTTTTTCATGAAAACGTCGGCCAATTTTTTCAATAGCTTCCAGGTCTTTGGACCGATTGACTCGAAATTTCTCCCACATGTGGTCCTATACTGGCTGAACGAGACACAGCAGTCCGCATTCGATTCGGGTGGAATTTGTATTTTTGGCGAATATTTTAAAGAAAAAAATGGCCTTTTTCATGAAAACGTCGGCCAATTTTTTCAATAGCTTCCAGGTCTTTGGACCGATTGACTCGAAATTTCTCCCACATGTGGTCCTATACTGGCTGAACGAGACACAGCAGTCCGCATTCGATTCGGGTGGAATTTGTATTTTTGGCGAATATTTTAAAGAAAAAAATGGCCTTTTTCATGAAAACGTCGGCCAATTTTTTCAATAGCTTCCAGGTCTTTGGACCGATTGACTCGAAATTTCTCCCACATGTGGTCCTATACTGGCTGAACGAGACACAGCAGTCCGCATTCGATTCGGGTGGAATTTGTATTTTTGGCGAATATTTTAGTGAGAGGGACAATGTTTCATGAGGCCGGCTTAAGGCTGAGGCTAGGGTTAGGGTTAGGGTTAGGGTTGTGGGGCTAGGGTTAGGGTTATGAGGCTAGGGTTAGGGTTACGGTCGTCTTTTGACCGATTGACTCGAAATTGCACACACATGTTGTCCATACTGGCGGAAGAAAGGCCAGCAGTTTTTATGGGATTCCGGTGGAATTTGTATTTTTGGCGAATATTTTAAAGAAAAAAATGGCCTTTTTCATGAAAACGTCGGCCGATTTTTTCAATAGCTTCCAGGTCTTTGGACCGATTGACTCGAAATTTCTCCCAGATGTGGTCCTATACTGGCTGAACGAGACACAGCAGTCCGCATTCGATTTGGGTGGAATTTGTATTTTTGGCGAATATTTTAAAGAAAAAAATGGCCTTTTTCATGAAAACGTCGGCCAATTTTTTCAATAGCTTCCAGGTCTTTGGACCGATTGACTCGAAATTTCTCCCACATGTGGTCCTATACTGGCTGAACGAGACACAGCAGTCCGCATTCGATTCGGGTGGAATTTGTACTTTTGGCGAATATTTTAAAGAAAAAAATGGCCTTTTTCATGAAAACGTCGGCCAATTTTTTCAATAGCTTCCAGGTCTTTGGACCGATTGACTCGAAATTTCTCCCACATGTGGTCCTATACTGGCTGAACGAGACACAGCAGACCGCATTCGATTCGGGTGGAATTTGTATTTTTGGCGAATATTTTAGTGAGAGGGACAATGTTTCATGAGGCCGGCTTAAGGCTGAGGCTAGGGTTAGGGTTAGGGTTAGGGTTGTGGGGCTAGGGTTAGGGTTATGAGGCTAGGGTTAGGGTTACGGTCGTCTTTTGACCGATTGACTCGAAATTGCACACACATGTTGTCCATACTGGCGGAAGAAAGGCCAGCAGTTTTTATGGGATTCCGGTGGAATTTGTATTTTTGGCGAATATTTTAAAGAAAAAAATGGCCTTTTTCATGAAAACGTCGGCCGATTTTTTCAATAGCTTCCAGGTCTTTGGACCGATTGACTCGAAATTTCTCCCAGATGTGGTCCTATACTGGCTGAACGAGACACAGCAGTCCGCATTCGATTTGGGTGGAATTTGTATTTTTGGCGAATATTTTAAAGAAAAAAATGGCCTTTTTCATGAAAACGTCGGCCAATTTTTTCAATAGCTTCCAGGTCTTTGGACCGATTGACTCGAAATTTCTCCCACATGTGGTCCTATACTGGCTGAACGAGACACAGCAGTCCGCATTCGATTCGGGTGGAATTTGTACTTTTGGCGAATATTTTAAAGAAAAAAATGGCCTTTTTCATGAAAACGTCGGCCAATTTTTTCAATAGCTTCCAGGTCTTTGGACCGATTGACTCGAAATTTCTCCCACATGTGGTCCTATACTGGCTGAACGAGACACAGCAGTCCGCATTCGATTCGGGTGGAATTTGTATTTTTGGCGAATATTTTAGTGAGAGGGACAATGTTTCATGAGGCCGGCTTAAGGCTGAGGCTAGGGTTAGGGTTAGGGTTAGGGTTGTGGGGCTAGGGTTAGGGTTATGAGGCTAGGGTTAGGGTTACGGTCGTCTTTTGACCGATTGACTCGAAATTGCACACACATGTTGTCCATACTGGCGGAAGAAAGGCCAGCAGTTTTTATGGGATTCCGGTGGAATTTGTATTTTTGGCGAATATTTTAAAGAAAAAAATGGCCTTTTTCATGAAAACGTCGGCCGATTTTTTCAATAGCTTCCAGGTCTTTGGACCGATTGACTCGAAATTTCTCCCAGATGTGATCCTATACTGGCTGAACGAGACACAGCAGTCCGCATTCGATTCGGGTGGAATTTGTATTTTTGGCGAATATTTTAAAGAAAAAAATGGCCTTTTTCATGAAAACGTCGGCCGATTTTTTCAATAGCTTCCAGGTCTTTGGACCGATTGACTCGAAATTTCTCCCACATGTGGTCCTATACTGGCTGAACGAGACACAGCAGTCCGCATTCGATTCGGGTGGAATTTGTACTTTTGGCGAATATTTTAAAGAAAAAAATGGCCTTTTTCATGAAAACGTCGGCCAATTTTTTCAATAGCTTCCAGGTCTTTGGACCGATTGACTCGAAATTTCTCCCACATGTGGTCCTATACTGGCTGAACGAGACACAGCAGTCCGCATTCGATTCGGGTGGAATTTGTATTTTTGGCGAATATTTTAGTGAGAGGGACAATGTTTCATGAGGCCGGCTTAAGGCTGAGGCTAGGGTTAGGGTTAGGGTTAGGGTTGTGGGGCTAGGGTTAGGGTTATGAGGCTAGGGTTAGGGTTACGGTCGTCTTTTGACCGATTGACTCGAAATTGCACACACATGTTGTCCATACTGGCGGAAGAAAGGCCAGCAGTTTTTATGGGATTCCGGTGGAATTTGTATTTTTGGCGAATATTTTAAAGAAAAAAATGGCCTTTTTCATGAAAACGTCGGCCGATTTTTTCAATAGCTTCCAGGTCTTTGGACCGATTGACTCGAAATTTCTCCCAGATGTGATCCTATACTGGCTGAACGAGACACAGCAGTCCGCATTCGATTCGGGTGGAATTTGTATTTTTGGCGAATATTTTAAAGAAAAAAATGGCCTTTTTCATGAAAACGTCGGCCGATTTTTTCAATAGCTTCCAGGTCTTTGGACCGATTGACTCGAAATTTCTCCCACATGTGGTCCTATACTGGCTGAACGAGACACAGCAGTCCGCATTCGATTCGGGTGGAATTTGTATTTTTGGCGAATATTTTAGTGAGAGGGACAATGTTTCATGAGGCCGGCTTAAGGCTGAGGCTAGGGTTAGGGTTAGGGTTAGGGTTGTGGGGCTAGGGTTAGGGTTATGAGGCTAGGGTTAGGGTTACGGTCGTCTTTTGACCGATTGACTCGAAATTGCACACACATGTTGTCCATACTGGCGGAAGAAAGGCCAGCAGTTTTTATGGGATTCCGGTGGAATTTGTATTTTTGGCGAATATTTTAAAGAAAAAAATGGCCTTTTTCATGAAAACGTCGGCCGATTTTTTCAATAGCTTCCAGGTCTTTGGACCGATTGACTCGAAATTTCTCCCAGATGTGGTCCTATACTGGCTGAACGAGACACAGCAGTCCGCATTCGATTCGGGTGGAATTTGTATTTTTGGCGAATATTTTAAAGAAAAAAATGGCCTTTTTCATGAAAACGTCGGCCGATTTTTTCAATAGCTTCCAGGTCTTTGGACCGATTGACTCGAAATTTCTCCCACATGTGGTCCTATACTGGCTGAACGAGACACAGCAGTCCGCATTCGATTCGGGTGGAATTTGTATTTTTGGCGAATATTTTAGTGAGAGGGACAATGTTTCATGAGGCCGGCTTAAGGCTGAGGCTAGGGTTAGGGTTAGGGTTAGGGTTGTGGGGCTAGGGTTAGGGTTATGAGGCTAGGGTTAGGGTTACGGTCGTCTTTTGACCGATTGACTCGAAATTGCACACACATGTTGTCCATACTGGCGGAAGAAAGGCCAGCAGTTTTTATGGGATTCCGGTGGAATTTGTATTTTTGGCGAATATTTTAAAGAAAAAAATGGCCTTTTTCATGAAAACGTCGGCCGATTTTTTCAATAGCTTCCAGGTCTTTGGACCGATTGACTCGAAATTTCTCCCAGATGTGGTCCTATACTGGCTGAACGAGACACAGCAGTCCGCATTCGATTTGGGTGGAATTTGTATTTTTGGCGAATATTTTAAAGAAAAAAATGGCCTTTTTCATGAAAACGTCGGCCAATTTTTTCAATAGCTTCCAGGTCTTTGGACCGATTGACTCGAAATTTCTCCCACATGTGGTCCTATACTGGCTGAACGAGACACAGCAGTCCGCATTCGATTCGGGTGGAATTTGTATTTTTGGCGAATATTTTAGTGAGAGGGACAATGTTTCATGAGGCCGGCTTAAGGCTGAGGCTAGGGTTAGGGTTAGGGTTAGGGTTGTGGGGCTAGGGTTAGGGTTACGGTCGTCTTTTGACCGATTGACTCGAAATTGCACACACATGTTGTCCATACTGGCGGAAGAAAGGCCAGCAGTTTTTATGGGATTCCGGTGGAATTTGTATTTTTGCCGAATATTTTAAAGAAAAAAATGGCCTTTTTCATGAAAACGTCGGCCGATTTTTTCAATAGCTTCCAGGTCTTTGGACCGATTGACTCGAAATTTCTCCCAGATGTGGTCCTATACTGGCTGAACGAGACACAGCAGTCCGCATTCAATTTGGGTGGAATTTGTATTTTTGGCGAATATTTTAAAGAAAAAAATGGCCTTTTTCATGAAAACGTCGGCCGATTTTTTCAATAGCTTCCAGGTCTTTGGACCGATTGACTCGAAATTTCTCCCAGATGTGGTCCTATACTGGCTGAACGAGACACAGCAGTCCGCATTCGATTTGGGTGGAATTTGTATTTTTGGCGAATATTTTAAAGAAAAAAATGGCCTTTTTCATGAAAACGTCGGCCAATTTTTTCAATAGCTTCCAGGTCTTTGGACCGATTGACTCGAAATTTCTCCCACATGTGGTCCTATACTGGCTGAACGAGACACAGCAGTCCGCATTCGATTCGGGTGGAATTTGTATTTTTGGCGAATATTTTAAAGAAAAAAATGGCCTTTTTCATGAAAACGTCGGCCAATTTTTTCAATAGCTTCCAGGTCTTTGGACCGATTGACTTGAAATTTCTCCCACATGTGGTCCTATACTGGCTGAACGAGACACAGCAGTCCGCATTCGATTCGGGTGGAATTTGTATTTTTGGCGAATATTTTAAAGAAAAAAATGGCCTTTTTCATGAAAACGTCGGCCAATTTTTTCAATAGCTTCCAGGTCTTTGGACCGATTGACTCGAAATTTCTCCCACATGTGGTCCTATACTGGCTGAACGAGACACAGCAGTCCGCATTCGATTCGGGTGGAATTTGTATTTTTGGCGAATATTTTAGTGAGAGGGACAATGTTTCATGAGGCCGGCTTAAGGCTGAGGCTAGGGTTAGGGTTAGGGTTAGGGTTGTGGGGCTAGGGTTAGGGTTATGAGGCTAGGGTTAGGGTTACGGTCGTCTTTTGACCGATTGACTCGAAATTTCTCCCAGATGTGGTCCTATACTGGTTGAACGAGACACAGCAGTCCGCATTCGATTCGGGTGGAATTTGTATTTTTGGCGAATATTTTAAAGAAAAAAATGGCCTTTTTCATGAAAACGTCGGCCAATTTTTTCAATAGCTTCCAGGTCTTTGGACCGATTGACTCGAAATTTCTCCCACATGTGGTCCTATACTGGCTGAACGAGACACAGCAGTCCGCATTCGATTCGGGTGGAATTTGTATTTTTGGCGAATATTTTAGTGAGAGGGACAATGTTTCATGAGGCCGGCTTAAGGCTGAGGCTAGGGTTAGGGTTAGGGTTAGGGTTGTGGGGCTAGGGTTAGGGTTATGAGGCTAGGGTTAGGGTTACGGTCGTCTTTTGACCGATTGACTCGAAATTGCACACACATGTTGTCCATACTGGCGGAAGAAAGGCCAGCAGTTTTTATGGGATTCCGGTGGAATTTGTATTTTTGGCGAATATTTTAAAGAAAAAAATGGCCTTTTTCATGAAAACGTCGGCCAATTTTTTCAATAGCTTCCAGGTCTTTGGACCGATTGACTCGAAATTTCTCCCACATGTGGTCCTATACTGGCTGAACGAGACACAGCAGTCCGCATTCGATTCGGGTGGAATTTGTATTTTTGGCGAATATTTTAGTGAGAGGGACAATGTTTCATGAGGCCGGCTTAAGGCTGAGGCTAGGGTTAGGGTTAGGGTTAGGGTTGTGGGGCTAGGGTTAGGGTTATGAGGCTAGGGTTAGGGTTACGGTCGTCTTTTGACCGATTGACTCGAAATTGCACACACATGTTGTCCATACTGGCGGAAGAAAGGCCAGCAGTTTTTATGGGATTCCGGTGGAATTTGTATTTTTGGCGAATATTTTAAAGAAAAAAATGGCCTTTTTCATGAAAACGTCGGCCGATTTTTTCAATAGCTTCCAGGTAATTGGACCGATTGACTCGAAATTTCTCCCAGATGTGGTCCTATACTGGCTGAACGAGACACAGCAGTCCGCATTCGATTCGGGTGGAATTTGTATTTTTGGCGAATATTTTAAAGAAAAAAATGGCCTTTTTCATGAAAACGTCGGCCAATTTTTTCAATAGCTTCCAGGTCTTTGGACCGATTGACTCGAAATTTCTCCCACATGTGGTCCTATACTGGCTGAACGAGACACAGCAGTCCGCATTCGATTCGGGTGGAATTTGTATTTTTGGCGAATATTTTAAAGAAAAAAATGGCCTTTTTCATGAAAACGTCGGCCAATTTTTTCAATAGCTTCCAGGTCTTTGGACCGATTGACTCGAAATTTCTCCCACATGTGGTCCTATACTGGCTGAACGAGACACAGCAGTCCGCATTCGATTCGGGTGGAATTTGTATTTTTGGCGAATATTTTAGTGAGAGGGACAATGTTTCATGAGGCCGGCTTAAGGCTGAGGCTAGGGTTAGGGTTAGGGTTAGGGTTGTGGGGCTAGGGTTAGGGTTATGAGGCTAGGGTTAGGGTTACGGTCGTCTTTTGACCGATTGACTCGAAATTGCACACACATGTTGTCCATACTGGCGGAAGAAAGGCCAGCAGTTTTTATGGGATTCCGGTGGAATTTGTATTTTTGGCGAATATTTTAAAGAAAAAAATGGCCTTTTTCATGAAAACGTCGGCCGATTTTTTCAATAGCTTCCAGGTCTTTGGACCGATTGACTCGAAATTTCTCCCAGATGTGGTCCTATACTGGCTGAACGAGACACAGCAGTCCGCATTCGATTCGGGTGGAATTTGTATTTTTGGCGAATATTTTAAAGAAAAAAATGGCCTTTTTCATGAAAACGTCGGCCAATTTTTTCAATAGCTTCCAGGTCTTTGGACCGATTGACTCGAAATTTCTCCCACATGTGGTCCTATACTGGCTGAACGAGACACAGCAGTCCGCATTCGATTCGGGTGGAATTTGTACTTTTGGCGAATATTTTAAAGAAAAAAATGGCCTTTTTCATGAAAACGTCGGCCAATTTTTTCAATAGCTTCCAGGTCTTTGGACCGATTGACTCGAAATTTCTCCCACATGTGGTCCTATACTGGCTGAACGAGACACAGCAGTCCGCATTCGATTCGGGTGGAATTTGTATTTTTGGCGAATATTTTAGTGAGAGGGACAATGTTTCATGAGGCCGGCTTAAGGCTGAGGCTAGGGTTAGGGTTAGGGTTGTGGGGCTAGGGTTAGGGTTATGAGGCTAGGGTTAGGGTTACGGTCGTCTTTTGACCGATTGACTCGAAATTGCACACACATGTTGTCCATACTGGCGGAAGAAAGGCCAGCAGTTTTTATGGGATTCCGGTGGAATTTGTATTTTTGGCGAATATTTTAAAGAAAAAAATGGCCTTTTTCATGAAAACGTCGGCCGATTTTTTCAATAGCTTCCAGGTCTTTGGACCGATTGACTCGAAATTTCTCCCACATGTGGTCCTATACTGGCTGAACGAGACACAGCAGTCCGCATTCGATTCGGGTGGAATTTGTACTTTTGGCGAATATTTTAAAGAAAAAAATGGCCTTTTTCATGAAAACGTCGGCCAATTTTTTCAATAGCTTCCAGGTCTTTGGACCGATTGACTCGAA
Organism: Pagrus pagrus; assembly: GCF_965226575.1. NCBI lineage: Eukaryota > Metazoa > Chordata > Actinopteri > Spariformes > Sparidae > Pagrus > Pagrus pagrus. The sequence continues at coordinate 7,032,931 of NC_140208.1, read as the reverse complement.
ATTTCTCCCACATGTGGTCCTATACTGGCTGAACGAGACACAGCAGTCCGCATTCGATTCGGGTGGAATTTGTATTTTTGGCGAATATTTTAGTGAGAGGGACAATGTTTCATGAGGCCGGCTTAAGGCTGAGGCTAGGGTTAGGGTTAGGGTTAGGGTTGTGGGGCTAGGGTTAGGGTTATGAGGCTAGGGTTAGGGTTACGGTCGTCTTTTGACCGATTGACTCGAAATTGCACACACATGTTGTCCATACTGGCGGAAGAAAGGCCAGCAGTTTTTATGGGATTCCGGTGGAATTTGTATTTTTGGCGAATATTTTAAAGAAAAAAATGGCCTTTTTCATGAAAACGTCGGCCAATTTTTTCAATAGCTTCCAGGTCTTTGGACCGATTGACTCGAAATTTCTCCCACATGTGGTCCTATACTGGCTGAACGAGACACAGCAGTCCGCATTCGATTCGGGTGGAATTTGTATTTTTGGCGAATATTTTAAAGAAAAAAATGGCCTTTTTCATGAAAACGTCGGCCAATTTTTTCAATAGCTTCCAGGTCTTTGGACCGATTGACTCGAAATTTCTCCCACATGTGGTCCTATACTGGCTGAACGAGACACAGCAGTCCGCATTCGATTCGGGTGGAATTTGTATTTTTGGCGAATATTTTAAAGAAAAAAATGGCCTTTTTCATGAAAACGTCGGCCGATTTTTTCAATAGCTTCCAGGTCTTTGGACCGATTGACTCGAAATTTCTCCCAGATGTGGTCCTATACTGGCTGAACGAGACACAGCAGTCCGCATTCGATTCGGGTGGAATTTGTATTTTTGGCGAATATTTTAAAGAAAAAAATGGCCTTTTTCATGAAAACGTCGGCCGATTTTTTCAATAGCTTCCAGGTCTTTGGACCGATTGACTCGAAATTTCTCCCACATGTGGTCCTATACTGGCTGAACGAGACACAGCAGTCCGCATTCGATTTGGGTGGAATTTGTATTTTTGGCGAATATTTTAAAGAAAAAAATGGCCTTTTTCATGAAAACGTCGGCCAATTTTTTCAATAGCTTCCAGGTCTTTGGACCGATTGACTCGAAATTTCTCCCACATGTGGTCCTATACTGGCTGAACGAGACACAGCAGTCCGCATTCGATTCGGGTGGAATTTGTATTTTTGGCGAATATTTTAAAGAAAAAAATGGCCTTTTTCATGAAAACGTCGGCCAATTTTTTCAATAGCTTCCAGGTCTTTGGACCGATTGACTTGAAATTTCTCCCACATGTGGTCCTATACTGGCTGAACGAGACACAGCAGTCCGCATTCGATTCGGGTGGAATTTGTATTTTTGGCGAATATTTTAAAGAAAAAAATGGCCTTTTTCATGAAAACGTCGGCCAATTTTTTCAATAGCTTCCAGGTCTTTGGACCGATTGACTCGAAATTTCTCCCACATGTGGTCCTATACTGGCTGAACGAGACACAGCAGTCCGCATTCGATTCGGGTGGAATTTGTATTTTTGGCGAATATTTTAGTGAGAGGGACAATGTTTCATGAGGCCGGCTTAAGGCTGAGGCTAGGGTTAGGGTTAGGGTTAGGGTTGTGGGGCTAGGGTTAGGGTTATGAGGCTAGGGTTAGGGTTACGGTCGTCTTTTGACCGATTGACTCGAAATTTCTCCCAGATGTGGTCCTATACTGGTTGAACGAGACACAGCAGTCCGCATTCGATTCGGGTGGAATTTGTATTTTTGGCGAATATTTTAAAGAAAAAAATGGCCTTTTTCATGAAAACGTCGGCCAATTTTTTCAATAGCTTCCAGGTCTTTGGACCGATTGACTCGAAATTTCTCCCACATGTGGTCCTATACTGGCTGAACGAGACACAGCAGTCCGCATTCGATTCGGGTGGAATTTGTATTTTTGGCGAATATTTTAGTGAGAGGGACAATGTTTCATGAGGCCGGCTTAAGGCTGAGGCTAGGGTTAGGGTTAGGGTTAGGGTTGTGGGGCTAGGGTTAGGGTTATGAGGCTAGGGTTAGGGTTACGGTCGTCTTTTGACCGATTGACTCGAAATTGCACACACATGTTGTCCATACTGGCGGAAGAAAGGCCAGCAGTTTTTATGGGATTCCGGTGGAATTTGTATTTTTGGCGAATATTTTAAAGAAAAAAATGGCCTTTTTCATGAAAACGTCGGCCAATTTTTTCAATAGCTTCCAGGTCTTTGGACCGATTGACTCGAAATTTCTCCCACATGTGGTCCTATACTGGCTGAACGAGACACAGCAGTCCGCATTCGATTCGGGTGGAATTTGTATTTTTGGCGAATATTTTAAAGAAAAAAATGGCCTTTTTCATGAAAACGTCGGCCAATTTTTTCAATAGCTTCCAGGTCTTTGGACCGATTGACTCGAAATTTCTCCCACATGTGGTCCTATACTGGCTGAACGAGACACAGCAGTCCGCATTCGATTCGGGTGGAATTTGTATTTTTGGCGAATATTTTAAAGAAAAAAATGGCCTTTTTCATGAAAACGTCGGCCGATTTTTTCAATAGCTTCCAGGTCTTTGGACCGATTGACTCGAAATTTCTCCCAGATGTGGTCCTATACTGGCTGAACGAGACACAGCAGTCCGCATTCGATTCGGGTGGAATTTGTATTTTTGGCGAATATTTTAAAGAAAAAAATGGCCTTTTTCATGAAAACGTCGGCCGATTTTTTCAATAGCTTCCAGGTCTTTGGACCGATTGACTCGAAATTTCTCCCACATGTGGTCCTATACTGGCTGAACGAGACACAGCAGTCCGCATTCGATTTGGGTGGAATTTGTATTTTTGGCGAATATTTTAAAGAAAAAAATGGCCTTTTTCATGAAAACGTCGGCCAATTTTTTCAATAGCTTCCAGGTCTTTGGACCGATTGACTCGAAATTTCTCCCACATGTGGTCCTATACTGGCTGAACGAGACACAGCAGTCCGCATTCGATTCGGGTGGAATTTGTATTTTTGGCGAATATTTTAAAGAAAAAAATGGCCTTTTTCATGAAAACGTCGGCCAATTTTTTCAATAGCTTCCAGGTCTTTGGACCGATTGACTTGAAATTTCTCCCACATGTGGTCCTATACTGGCTGAACGAGACACAGCAGTCCGCATTCGATTCGGGTGGAATTTGTATTTTTGGCGAATATTTTAAAGAAAAAAATGGCCTTTTTCATGAAAACGTCGGCCAATTTTTTCAATAGCTTCCAGGTCTTTGGACCGATTGACTCGAAATTTCTCCCACATGTGGTCCTATACTGGCTGAACGAGACACAGCAGTCCGCATTCGATTCGGGTGGAATTTGTATTTTTGGCGAATATTTTAGTGAGAGGGACAATGTTTCATGAGGCCGGCTTAAGGCTGAGGCTAGGGTTAGGGTTAGGGTTAGGGTTGTGGGGCTAGGGTTAGGGTTATGAGGCTAGGGTTAGGGTTACGGTCGTCTTTTGACCGATTGACTCGAAATTTCTCCCAGATGTGGTCCTATACTGGTTGAACGAGACACAGCAGTCCGCATTCGATTCGGGTGGAATTTGTATTTTTGGCGAATATTTTAAAGAAAAAAATGGCCTTTTTCATGAAAACGTCGGCCAATTTTTTCAATAGCTTCCAGGTCTTTGGACCGATTGACTCGAAATTTCTCCCACATGTGGTCCTATACTGGCTGAACGAGACACAGCAGTCCGCATTCGATTCGGGTGGAATTTGTATTTTTGGCGAATATTTTAGTGAGAGGGACAATGTTTCATGAGGCCGGCTTAAGGCTGAGGCTAGGGTTAGGGTTAGGGTTAGGGTTGTGGGGCTAGGGTTAGGGTTATGAGGCTAGGGTTAGGGTTACGGTCGTCTTTTGACCGATTGACTCGAAATTGCACACACATGTTGTCCATACTGGCGGAAGAAAGGCCAGCAGTTTTTATGGGATTCCGGTGGAATTTGTATTTTTGGCGAATATTTTAAAGAAAAAAATGGCCTTTTTCATGAAAACGTCGGCCAATTTTTTCAATAGCTTCCAGGTCTTTGGACCGATTGACTCGAAATTTCTCCCACATGTGGTCCTATACTGGCTGAACGAGACACAGCAGTCCGCATTCGATTCGGGTGGAATTTGTATTTTTGGCGAATATTTTAGTGAGAGGGACAATGTTTCATGAGGCCGGCTTAAGGCTGAGGCTAGGGTTAGGGTTAGGGTTAGGGTTGTGGGGCTAGGGTTAGGGTTATGAGGCTAGGGTTAGGGTTACGGTCGTCTTTTGACCGATTGACTCGAAATTGCACACACATGTTGTCCATACTGGCGGAAGAAAGGCCAGCAGTTTTTATGGGATTCCGGTGGAATTTGTATTTTTGGCGAATATTTTAAAGAAAAAAATGGCCTTTTTCATGAAAACGTCGGCCAATTTTTTCAATAGCTTCCAGGTCTTTGGACCGATTGACTCGAAATTTCTCCCACATGTGGTCCTATACTGGCTGAACGAGACACAGCAGTCCGCATTCGATTCGGGTGGAATTTGTATTTTTGGCGAATATTTTAAAGAAAAAAATGGCCTTTTTCATGAAAACGTCGGCCAATTTTTTCAATAGCTTCCAGGTCTTTGGACCGATTGACTCGAAATTTCTCCCACATGTGGTCCTATACTGGCTGAACGAGACACAGCAGTCCGCATTCGATTCGGGTGGAATTTGTATTTTTGGCGAATATTTTAAAGAAAAAAATGGCCTTTTTCATGAAAACGTCGGCCAATTTTTTCAATAGCTTCCAGGTCTTTGGACCGATTGACTCGAAATTTCTCCCACATGTGGTCCTATACTGGCTGAACGAGACACAGCAGTCCGCATTCGATTCGGGTGGAATTTGTATTTTTGGCGAATATTTTAGTGAGAGGGACAATGTTTCATGAGGCCGGCTTAAGGCTGAGGCTAGGGTTAGGGTTAGGGTTAGGGTTGTGGGGCTAGGGTTAGGGTTATGAGGCTAGGGTTAGGGTTACGGTCGTCTTTTGACCGATTGACTCGAAATTGCACACACATGTTGTCCATACTGGCGGAAGAAAGGCCAGCAGTTTTTATGGGATTCCGGTGGAATTTGTATTTTTGGCGAATATTTTAAAGAAAAAAATGGCCTTTTTCATGAAAACGTCGGCCGATTTTTTCAATAGCTTCCAGGTCTTTGGACCGATTGACTCGAAATTTCTCCCAGATGTGGTCCTATACTGGCTGAACGAGACACAGCAGTCCGCATTCGATTCGGGTGGAATTTGTATTTTTGGCGAATATTTTAAAGAAAAAAATGGCCTTTTTCATGAAAACGTCGGCCGATTTTTTCAATAGCTTCCAGGTCTTTGGACCGATTGACTCGAAATTTCTCCCAGATGTGGTCCTATACTGGCTGAACGAGACACAGCAGTCCGCATTCGATTTGGGTGGAATTTGTATTTTTGGCGAATATTTTAAAGAAAAAAATGGCCTTTTTCATGAAAACGTCGGCCAATTTTTTCAATAGCTTCCAGGTCTTTGGACCGATTGACTCGAAATTTCTCCCACATGTGGTCCTATACTGGCTGAACGAGACACAGCAGTCCGCATTCGATTCGGGTGGAATTTGTATTTTTGGCGAATATTTTAGTGAGAGGGACAATGTTTCATGAGGCCGGCTTAAGGCTGAGGCTAGGGTTAGGGTTAGGGTTAGGGTTGTGGGGCTAGGGTTAGGGTTATGAGGCTAGGGTTAGGGTTACGGTCGTCTTTTGACCGATTGACTCGAAATTGCACACACATGTTGTCCATACTGGCGGAAGAAAGGCCAGCAGTTTTTATGGGATTCCGGTGGAATTTGTATTTTTGCCGAATATTTTAAAGAAAAAAATGGCCTTTTTCATGAAAACGTCGGCCGATTTTTTCAATAGCTTCCAGGTCTTTGGACCGATTGACTCGAAATTTCTCCCAGATGTGGTCCTATACTGGCTGAACGAGACACAGCAGTCCGCATTCGATTTGGGTGGAATTTGTATTTTTGGCGAATATTTTAAAGAAAAAAATGGCCTTTTTCATGAAAACGTCGGCCGATTTTTTCAATAGCTTCCAGGTCTTTGGACCGATTGACTCGAAATTTCTCCCAGATGTGGTCCTATACTGGCTGAACGAGACACAGCAGTCCGCATTCGATTTGGGTGGAATTTGTATTTTTGGCGAATATTTTAAAGAAAAAAATGGCCTTTTTCATGAAAACGTCGGCCAATTTTTTCAATAGCTTCCAGGTCTTTGGACCGATTGACTCGAAATTTCTCCCACATGTGGTCCTATACTGGCTGAACGAGACACAGCAGTCCGCATTCGATTCGGGTGGAATTTGTATTTTTGGCGAATATTTTAAAGAAAAAAATGGCCTTTTTCATGAAAACGTCGGCCAATTTTTTCAATAGCTTCCAGGTCTTTGGACCGATTGACTTGAAATTTCTCCCACATGTGGTCCTATACTGGCTGAACGAGACACAGCAGTCCGCATTCGATTCGGGTGGAATTTGTATTTTTGGCGAATATTTTAAAGAAAAAAATGGCCTTTTTCATGAAAACGTCGGCCAATTTTTTCAATAGCTTCCAGGTCTTTGGACCGATTGACTCGAAATTTCTCCCACATGTGGTCCTATACTGGCTGAACGAGACACAGCAGTCCGCATTCGATTCGGGTGGAATTTGTATTTTTGGCGAATATTTTAGTGAGAGGGACAATGTTTCATGAGGCCGGCTTAAGGCTGAGGCTAGGGTTAGGGTTAGGGTTAGGGTTGTGGGGCTAGGGTTAGGGTTATGAGGCTAGGGTTAGGGTTACGGTCGTCTTTTGACCGATTGACTCGAAATTTCTCCCAGATGTGGTCCTATACTGGTTGAACGAGACACAGCAGTCCGCATTCGATTCGGGTGGAATTTGTATTTTTGGCGAATATTTTAAAGAAAAAAATGGCCTTTTTCATGAAAACGTCGGCCAATTTTTTCAATAGCTTCCAGGTCTTTGGACCGATTGACTCGAAATTTCTCCCACATGTGGTCCTATACTGGCTGAACGAGACACAGCAGTCCGCATTCGATTCGGGTGGAATTTGTATTTTTGGCGAATATTTTAGTGAGAGGGACAATGTTTCATGAGGCCGGCTTAAGGCTGAGGCTAGGGTTAGGGTTAGGGTTAGGGTTGTGGGGCTAGGGTTAGGGTTATGAGGCTAGGGTTAGGGTTACGGTCGTCTTTTGACCGATTGACTCGAAATTGCACACACATGTTGTCCATACTGGCGGAAGAAAGGCCAGCAGTTTTTATGGGATTCCGGTGGAATTTGTATTTTTGGCGAATATTTTAAAGAAAAAAATGGCCTTTTTCATGAAAACGTCGGCCAATTTTTTCAATAGCTTCCAGGTCTTTGGACCGATTGACTCGAAATTTCTCCCACATGTGGTCCTATACTGGCTGAACGAGACACAGCAGTCCGCATTCGATTCGGGTGGAATTTGTATTTTTGGCGAATATTTTAGTGAGAGGGACAATGTTTCATGAGGCCGGCTTAAGGCTGAGGCTAGGGTTAGGGTTAGGGTTAGGGTTGTGGGGCTAGGGTTAGGGTTATGAGGCTAGGGTTAGGGTTACGGTCGTCTTTTGACCGATTGACTCGAAATTGCACACACATGTTGTCCATACTGGCGGAAGAAAGGCCAGCAGTTTTTATGGGATTCCGGTGGAATTTGTATTTTTGGCGAATATTTTAAAGAAAAAAATGGCCTTTTTCATGAAAACGTCGGCCAATTTTTTCAATAGCTTCCAGGTCTTTGGACCGATTGACTCGAAATTTCTCCCACATGTGGTCCTATACTGGCTGAACGAGACACAGCAGTCCGCATTCGATTCGGGTGGAATTTGTATTTTTGGCGAATATTTTAAAGAAAAAAATGGCCTTTTTCATGAAAACGTCGGCCAATTTTTTCAATAGCTTCCAGGTCTTTGGACCGATTGACTCGAAATTTCTCCCACATGTGGTCCTATACTGGCTGAACGAGACACAGCAGTCCGCATTCGATTCGGGTGGAATTTGTATTTTTGGCGAATATTTTAAAGAAAAAAATGGCCTTTTTCATGAAAACGTCGGCCAATTTTTTCAATAGCTTCCAGGTCTTTGGACCGATTGACTCGAAATTTCTCCCACATGTGGTCCTATACTGGCTGAACGAGACACAGCAGTCCGCATTCGATTCGGGTGGAATTTGTATTTTTGGCGAATATTTTAGTGAGAGGGACAATGTTTCATGAGGCCGGCTTAAGGCTGAGGCTAGGGTTAGGGTTAGGGTTAGGGTTGTGGGGCTAGGGTTAGGGTTATGAGGCTAGGGTTAGGGTTACGGTCGTCT